>NC_089840.1:90858536-91468088 GCF_035609145.1 Eleutherodactylus coqui
GTGTTCGAGATATCAAGTAACTTTTAATTTGCATATATTGAAATAAGTCTAAATTATTCAAGCAATTTTCCTTACATAGCTCATCAAATGGTTTGAGACCTGAGTAATCCTGAAGGTCTGAAATGAAGTCTATTCCCTTCCTCCTCTAACTTTTGATTGTTAGATTAGGAATAAGAAATTCCAGAGTTTCAATTGGAATTGGGACCTAAGTCCTAGGGGAGTGGGAGCTTGAGATTTTAATTAAATAGATCCTTGCTTCAGTTGAGGCCTGGATAGAAGGGCATTTTTTGTAAGTTGATATTTGGGCTGAGTGAAGCCGCTATTAGTGCTGTCCGTATATCCTTGTTCCCTCCTAGAAATTTTTCAGTGGTCGGCCAACTTATAGCCTCTGAGGAAAAACATCAAGATCTGATTTGCTGAATTAAGTTAGCATTATAATATGCTGTAAGATTAGGGATATTCATTCCTCCCTTTCCTCTAGATGTATACAATATAGAAGTCGCTACCCTTGATCTTTTCCCTTTCCATATGAAAGCCAAGATCTAGTTTTGAAGTGTTTTTATATATTTCTTAGGGCAAGGAATCGTCATGGTTCTAAAAACATATAACATTTTTGGGAGTATCATCATTTTGTAAAGCACTATTCTTCCTAACCAGGAAGGCTCTACTTTGTCAAATTTAACTAATTCTTTTTGTAATGAATCAAACAATAATTTTAAGTTCGTTGCTGGCATACTACCAAGAGGAAGGGATATTTTTATTCCTACCAAGAGGAAGGGATATTTTTATTTGTAAGTATGGAACGGGTTCTGTTGTCCACGCGTAAGGGAACTTCTTCCAAATTAGAGAGGAGCGAGCACCAAAATGCTCAGGTGCTCGTTGCTCGAGTCGAACTTTCCGCAATGCTCAAGAGCTCGTTTCGAGTAATGAACCCCATTGAAGTCAATGGGCGACTCGAGCATTTTTGTACAGGACTGATGCTCTGCATAGGTCATGACTTGTGAAACTCTGGAAAACCTCAGAAAGTCATGGTAACACCACAGAACCAGATAGGGAAGGGCAGGGGCAGCATGCATGGCTGCATCTGAGGCTCCCAGGTCCCACTATTAAGCCAAAATGGGGGCAAGAGTCTGGCGTCACCCCCCTAACAATTTCTACTTGGGGCAAACCCTCATTAGCAAGGCACACCTTAGCTAAGCACCACACTACCTGCAAACAAGGACAATCACTGCCTGCGGGTGACACCGCTGCCTCTTCTCCTGGGTTACATGCTGGCATTGCTGTCCAACCCTCCCCCCCCCCACGCACACGATCTTGCACCCACAGCGCACACAAAAGTGTCCCTGCGCAGCGTTCAGCTGCCCTCATGCCACATGCTTGCTTCATAGCTATGCCACCCTCATGTCTATTTATAAGCGCGTACTGGATGAGGAGGAACCGGAGGCACAAACTGCAGAGGGTTGGCAGGGCCAGGCAGCGACCCTCTTTGAAAGTATGGGCGATAGCCCACAATGCTGTTGAGAATTGATGATAAATTGACGTTCGATCATCATTCCAATCCCGTGCCACCTCCATCACAAAATTGTCAGGAACCACAAACGTGAGCATAAAGGGGACTCAGGTGCCAGCACTTATACACATCTCCACAATGCAGCAATACTCTGTGTGGGAAGCACGTGAGCGGGCCCAGGATCAGGCTTGATCCCAGCCTCCAGCTTGTGGGACCCAAGGTGCCGGTGTTGCATAGCAATGGGAAATCCATGTGTCCCCACACAATTCATTCTGTGTAGATGTTAGATAGCTCAATCAACACTGCAATGGAAAGTCGTTGAGATCCTTGGGCTTGCCTATGCTGTCGAAAGGAAAGTATTAAACATGAAGCAATTACACTGCCCAAACATGGCAGAGTTTCACTCCGCCAAGGACCTCGGCCTCTGCACACACCCTCAGCAATTGTGGGCATAAAGCGGACTCCGATGCTAGTACAGCTGTGAACGTCTCATTTAATTAGTTGCAGTTGCTTTCATCGCTCCAAAGACTGGATGAACCAGGAAGAAGTTCCACAGGCCCAAGCTGGCACAGTTGCATTTCCCCCAGGACATAGGCCTCTGCCCACACCCTCAGCAATCGTGGGCATAAAGCGGACTCCGATGCTAGTACAGCTGTGAACGTCTCATTAAATCAGTTATGATTGCTTATACCGCTCAAAAGACTGGATTATCCAGAAAGAAGTTCTACAGGCCCAACCTGGCGCAGTTGCATTTCCCCCAGGACGTAAGCCTCTGCCCACACCCTCAGCAATCGTGGGTATAAAGCCGCCTCCGATGCTGGTACAGCTGTGAACGTCTCATTAATGCAGTAACACTCCTTTTGCTTGGCCCAAACCAGTGCCTCAGATAACTGTGGTAACACTTGAGAAAATACATGTTGCCCAGTGCTGATCCCCTTACCCCAAGCAGGAGAAGGAGGTGGCATTACAAGGCCAAGAAACCATGACCAGGATCTGCTATAGTCTGTGTGGGAAGTAAGTGAGCGGGCCCTGGGTCAGGCTCAGTCCCAGCCTCCACCTTGTGTGACCCAAGGTGCACTGAGTTACATAGCAATGGGGAATCCATGTGTCCCCACACAATTCATTCAGTGTAGGTGTCAGATAGCTCAATCAACACCGCAAGGGGAAAGCCATCTGCACTCTGCACCCTACCAAAGTCAGTCAGTGTATTTGTGCTAGACAGGTAAAACACAGCTATGGGAAGTCTTTGTGCACCAACAGCATAGGCGAGCCAAAGGAACCTAAGGAAAGTATTAAACATGAAGCAATTACAGTGCCCAAATATGGCAGACTTTCACTCCGCCGAGGACCTCGGCCTCTGCACACACCCTCAGCAATCGTGGGCATAAAGCGGACTCCGATGCTAGTGCAGCTGTGAACGTCTCATTAATGCAGTAACGCTCCTTTTGTTTGGTCCAAACCAGTGCCTCAGATAACTGTGGTAACACAAGAGAAAATACATGTTGACCAGTGCTGATCCCCTGACCCCAAGCAGGAGGAGGAGGTGACATTACAAGGCCAAGAAAACATGACCAGGACCCGCTATAGTCTGTATAGGAAGTATGTGAGTGGGCCCTGGGTCAGGCTCGGTCCCAGCCTCCACCATGTGGGACCCAAGGTGCCCTGAGTTACATAGCTATAGGAAATCCCTGTGTCCCCACACAATTCATTCTGTGTAGGTGTCAGATAGCTCAACACTGCAAGGGGAAGTCTTTGAGTTCCTTGGGCTCGCCTATGTTGTCAGTGCACAAAGATAGTATTACACAGGAAGAAATCAGAGTGCCCAAACATGGGAGAGTTTCACCCTGGCAAGGACCTTGGCCTCAGCCCACATTTCTGCCCCAGTCAGTCAGTGTATTTGTGCCAGATAAGTAAAATACCGCGATGGGAAGTCTTTGTGCATCCCTAGTGTAGGCAGACCCCTGTAACAGTCCTGTAGCGAAGGTATAGGCAGACCCCTGTAACATTTCTGTAGCAAAGGTATAGGCAGACCCAAGTAACATTTTTGTAGTAAAAGTATAGACGGACCCCAGTAACATTTCTGTAGCAGAAGCATAGGCAGACCCCTGTAACAATCCTGTAGCAAAGGTATAGGCAGACCCATGCAACATTTCTGTAGCAGAAGTATAGGCAGACCCCAGTAACATTTCTGTAGCAAAGGTATAGGCAGACCCAAGTAACATTTCTGTAGTAAAAGTATAGACGGGCCCCAGTAACATTTCTGTGGCAGAAGCATAGGCAGACCCCTGTAACAATCCTGTAGCAAAGGTATAGGCAGACCCCAGTAACATTTCTGTAGCAGAAAAATAGGCAGAACCCTGTAACATTCCTGTAGTAAAAGTATAGACGGACCCCAGTAACATTTCTGTAGCATAAGTATAGGCAGACCCCTGTAACATTTCTGTAGTAAAATTATAGACGGGCCCCAGTAATATTTCTGTAGCAAAAATATAGGTAGACCCCTGTAACATTTCTGTAGCAGAAGTATAGGCAGACCACTGTAACATTTCTGTAGCAAGAGTATAGGCGGACCTCTGAAGCATTGGTGTACCATGAGTGTAGGCGAAGGCCGGAAAAATTAGTTAGATAACAGTATTGGCGAGGGCCAGAAAAATTGGTGTACCAAGAGTACAAGTGTACCCCTGAAAAACTGCTCAACCGCGAGGGCAGGTGAAACCTAGAAACATTTTTTTTTTTAAAGATACAGCTCGCTGTTGCTTAATTTGTGACAGAGCCTGGCGCAGTCCTGTGAAAAAAATTGGTTTCTGTTAAAGTATCAATACTTTAGAAACTTTAAAATATTGTAAAAAAATTATAAGTAGAGCCTTTTGGACCCCGGAAAAATTGGCAGTTCAGCGTGATGACATGCTGTTTTAGGAGGAGGAGGAGTAGTAGTAGTAGGAGGAGTAATAATATCCGAGAGTGATTGACAAAGCTAATTCTCCCTTTTTTTCCGGTGATACAGAATGCTTTTTTCTCCCGTTGCAGCGAAAAGCAGGTTCCGCTGCTCTCCGGCGGTGGAGAAGAGAAGTCTAGGGAAATCCAGCCTATGTTCATCTTATGAGTGTAAGCATGTCGGCACTGGCAGTTGACAGGCAGGTACGCTTATCCGTGATGATTCTCCCAGCTTCACTAAACACCCTATCTGACAAGACGGGCAGGGCAGGCCAGCACCTCCAGGGCGTACAGCGCAAGTTCGTGCCACGTGTCCAGCTTTGAAACCCAATAGTTTTATGGAGCAGAGCCATCACGGAGGACGGTGGTACAATCGGCTATGTACTCCCTCACCATCTTTTTACATTGCTCCCTCCGACTCAGCTTTGACTGGGGAGTAGTGACAGTCTTGCTGGGGAGCCATAAAGCTTGCAAAGGCCTTGGAGAGTGTTCCCGTGCCTGCGCTGGACATGCTGCCTGATCTCCGTGCCTCCCTTGCTAATTGGCCCTCGGAACTGCGTCTTCTGCCAGTAGCGCTGTCAGATGGGAAGTTTAGCATCACTTTTTCCACCAGGGCCCTGTGGTATTGCATCACTCTCGTACCCCTTTCCTTTTCGGGAATGAGTGGAAAGGTTTTCCTTATACTGTGGGTCGAGAAGGGTGTACACGCAGTAATCCATGTTGGCCAGAATGCGTCTAATGCGAGGGTCACGAGAAAGGCAGCCTAACATGAAGTCAGCCGTGTGTGCCAGGGTACCAGTATGCAACACATCGCTGTCCTCACTAGGAAGATGACTTTCAGAATCCTCCTCCTCTTCAGCCCATACACGCTAAACAGATGACAGGCAAGCAGCACGGGGACCCTCTGCAAGGGGCCCAGCTGTCTCTTCCACCTCATCCTCCTGCTTCTCCCCCTCCTCCTTCTTCAAAACACGCTGAGATAGACATGAGGGTGGACTGGCTATCAAGCGACATACTGTCATCCCCCGTCTCCTGTTCCAACTGCAAAGCGTCGGCCTTTATGCTTTGCAGCGAACTTCTCAGAAGGCAAAGCAGAGGGATGGTAACGCAAATGATTGCTGCATCGCCGCTCACCATCTGGGTAGACTCCTCAAAGTTTCTGAGGACCTAGCAGATATCTGCCATCCAGGTCCACTCTTCAGTAAAGAATTGGGGAGGTTGACTACCACTCTGCCGCCCATGTTGCAGCTGGTATTCCACTTTTGCTCTAAGCTGCTCGTACAGCCTGGCAAACATGTGCAGTGTAGAATTCCAGTGTGTGAGCACGTCGCAAAGCAGTCGGTGCTCTGGCAGGTGAAACTGATGTTGCAGGGTCCTCAGGGTGGCAGCGTCTGTGGTGGACTTGTGGAAATGTGAGCAGACGCGGCGCACCTTGCCGAGCAGGTCAAACAAGTGGGGGTAGTTTTTCAGAACCACCAGATTGAAGATGTTGGCCAGGCATGGCACGTGTGTGAGGCTGCCGAGCTGCAGAGCTGCCACCAGGTTACGGCCGTTGTCACACACGACCATTCCCGGTTGGAGGCTCAGCGAAAGCCAGAGGTCGGTCTGCTTTGTTAGACCCTGCAACAGTTCAGGGGCCAGTGCCTCTTGTCACCTAAGCTGAGTAGTTTCAGCACAGCCTGCTGACGCTTGCCCATCGATGTGCTGCCGTGCGATACCGACTGCTGGCGACGTGCTCACACTTTTTAATTGAGAGGTAGAGGTGGCGGAGTAGAAGGAGGAGGGGGAGGGTTTGGAGGAGGTGGCATAGACCGCCACAGATAGCAGCACCAAGGTAGGACCCGCTATTCTGGGTGTGGGTAGGACGTGTGCGGTCCCAGGCTCTGACTTGGTCCCAGCCTCCACCAAATTCACCCAATGTGCCGTCAGGAAGATATAGTAGCCCTGCCAACCAGTACTTGTCCACGTGTCCGTGGTTAAGTGGACCTTCCCAGTAACCACATTGGTGAGGGCACGATTTATGTTGCGGGAGACGTGCTGGTGTAGGGCTGGGATGGCACACCAGGAAAAGTATTGGCAACTGGGGACCGAGTAGCGTGGGACCGCCGCCGCCATCATGTTTCTGAAAGCCTCCGTTTCCACAAGCCTGTACGGCAGCATATCCAGGCTGATTAATTTGGCAATGTGCACGTTTAAAGCTTGTGCGTGCGGGTGCGTGGCGGCGTATTTGCGCTTTCGCTCCAACGCTTGTGTTAGTGACAGCTGAATGCTGCGCTGAGAGACATTGCTGGATGGAGTGGAGGACAATGGAGGTGAGGGTGTGAGTGCAGGCCGGGAGGCGCTCGTGCCTGTGTCCTGGGAGGGGGATTTGATCTGTGTGGCAGGTTTGGGCACAGGGGAAGAGGCAGTGGTGTGACCCGGAGGCGGTGAACGGCCTTCGTCGCACCTTGTATCAGTGTTTAGCTATTCATTCATGAATAGCACTATCTTAGCTATTTATGAATGAATAGCTAAGCACAATCTGTAATTGACTGAGCCCTCAGCCTATCAGCACAGCCCTTTCAGGAGGCGGTGATTTTTAAATCTCCGCCTGCTGAAAGTGCTGGACAGCAGTGCCGGGGAGCCAGCTGGAGGATGCGTCTGAGCGGCGGAGAGGTGAATAACTTTTTAAATTTTTTTAACACTTACTGATGATTTTCAGGGAAGGGCTTAAATGTCAAGCCCTTCCCCGATAATCTTACTGCAGGGCTTGCGAGAAAGCACTGCTTTCAAGGGGATTGGCAGCAGTGCCGATCCTATTGAAAGCAATGGGATATCATTCTGCACTTCTGCCACAGCTGTGACAGCTGTGGCAGAGGACCGCGGCATTCTTCATATCTTTTCAATGGCGCTAGCGCTGCTACCCCCATTGAACAGACCGGCGATTTCCTGGGCTGATGCCGTTTTTTTTCCTCGCACTGCGCTGCGAGACTTCATTTACTCACAGCGCAGTGGAGAAAAAAACACCAGTGGGTGTCCACCCTAAAGCCAGTGGATAGTGCTGGTAACTGCGGCTATCTCAACCCCACCAAGAAAAAGGCATTGTGAGACGCTCTGCACAGCGGCAGAGCTGAAATACTTTGCAGTGGCCCCCTGTAATATTACAGTACTGCTTAGCGGTGAGACCTTTGTCTAATGCACTGCAGACACAGAACGGTATAAACGAAGTCGTTCGAAGTAGTCTAGGAAATATTTGAGTGAAGTTTCACGGTGAGAGCTGGTTGTACGGCACAGCAGCCTGAGAACGCTACGCCCTAGATGCGTAATACAAAAATGAATGCACTACTACTCCCAGCAGGTCCCAACTAAAATGCATACAGTCAGATGTAGCCCAAAGAAGGAGCTTTGGGGTTTTTGCATGGAGGATATGGACTGTATAGTGTATATAAATTTCCCTATAGAAGTGGCTGTGCCCCAAAAATCTGTGTCTAATTCACTGCAGACACAGAATGATATAAATGAAGTCGTTCGCAGATGGCTAGGAAATATTTGAGAGCTGTTTCACGGTGAGAACGGGATTGTACGGCACTGCAGCCTGAAAAAACTATTACTGAAAGGCTGCGAACAGGCCAAGATGCGTAATACAAAAATGGATGCACTACAACTCCCAGCAGGCCACAACTAAAATGCGCACGGTCAGATGTAGCCCAACGAAGGAGCTTTAGGGTTTTTGCACGGAGGATACGGACTGTATAGTGCATATAACTTTCCCTATGGAAGTGGCTGTGCCCCAACACTCTGTCTAATTCACTGCAGACAGAGAACGGTATAAATGAAGTCGTTCGCAGCAGGCTAGGAAATATGTGAGTGCTGTTTTTACAGTGAGAGCGGAATTGTACGGCACTGCAGCCTGAAAAAACTATTACTGAAAGGCTGCGAACAGGCCTAGATGTGTAATACAAAAATGGATGCACTACTACTTCCAGCCAGCCATCAGTATAATGCACATGGTCAGATGTAGCCCTAAGAAGGACCGTTGGGGTTCTTGAAGACAGGATCCTACTCTAACACTTACCCTATATAAGCAGCAGATCTTTCCCCAAACTCTGTATAATACACTGCAGACTGAGAACGCTATAGATGTAATGGCCTGCACAGCCCGAGATGAAAAAAAAATGGTGCACTACTGCTCCCAGCCAGCCACAACAGTAATGCATACGGTCAGATGTAGCCCTAAGGACCATTGGGGTTCTTGAAGACAGTATCCTACACTAACACTATCCCTATATCAGCAGCAGCAGCAGCAGCACTTTCCCTAACCTCTGCCAGCATGTGTCTGAGGCGAGCCGCGGGCGGGACCACTTTAAGTTCTCGGCAGTCACTTGATCTCGCCAGCCACTCACTGCTGGGGGGTGGGATAGGGCTGGCACGTCACAGGAGGAAGTGGTAATGCCTTCCCCGCATGTCTATTGGCTAGAAAATGGCGCTAAACATGCAGGAAAAGAAATGGAATTGACGCGAGTACCGCGTGGTGTTCATCTCGAGTAACGAGCATCTCAAGTACCCTAATTCTCGGACGAGTGTGCTCACTCATCTCTATTCCTAATACTTCCTCAAGGGATTGAGGATTATTAATGTTACGGTACTAGTGGGGTGCTTAGGTTCGCACAGTGCAGGGCTCCCTGATCTTCACCCACGCTACTGTCCCTTCCTAGAGATAGCCCTGATGGTGGACACATCCAGGCCGCCAACTCTGACCCTACGCTTCCTAGGGGAGGACAGGCAGGGACCGTCGTACCTATGCAAGAGACTACTAGCCACTAGCCCCGACAGGAAAGGCAGATGACGAAACCATCACGAACAGTACAAACAGGACAGAGGCAGACTGGAAAACCCTGGCTGCTAGCAGCGAGGTATAGTGGACAAGCTGACAGAAGCAGGATACAAACAGAGGCAGACAGGAAAACTCTGGCTGATAACAGCAAGGTCTACTGGACAAGCTGACAAAAGCAGACTACCAAACAAGGCAGACAAACTAGCAGACTGAGGGAATGGCACAAAGTACCAGGGCCAGATTACCAGCAGGTCAGAGTAGCTGGACTACTCAGCAGACACTGAACAGTAATCGGCCGTTCCCAGGCAGCTGGAGCTGGATATTATAGGAAGGCGGGAGGAGGAGATAGGTAGATAGACCTGTCAATAACCAGCATACCTCTCAGACACATAGCAGGGTAATTAACCTAACAAAAAGGCACAGGAGCTGTTAACCCTGGCTCATCTGGACAGAACAAGGTGTGCTGGCAAAATAAACTACGAGCTGACAGGCGTAACAATTGAGGCCCAATAATTGAGATTTATGGGAATTAACATTATAGTTTGAAATTTGTCCAAAATTGTGGATTATTCTTGTCACCACCCTAAGAGAAGACAGTGGTTGGATCAGGAGTAATACAACATCATCTGCAAATAATTCTATTTTGTGTTGTCTAAATGGAAGGGGCACTCCTTTTATATCCACATCAGTCCTAATCCTTTCAGCAAATGGCTCCATTGTCAGGACAAAAAGCAAAGGTGAAAGGGGGCATCCTTGGCGGGTGCCATTAGTAATTTGGAGAAAACTAGAAAGAGTCCCATTGACCAACACACCCGCTGATGGAGAAGAGTATAGGGCCTGTATTGCTCTCAAAATACTGCCCTTGATTCCGAATTTTTCTAAAACCGATGCATAACCCCAACGAATCCTGTCAAGTGCCTTCTCCGCGTCCAAGGTAAGGAGCAGAGAGGGTGTCCGAAGGTTCGTCACCCGGGTCATCAAGTCCAGGATCCTTCTTGTTCCATCTGATACTTGCCTGCTATAGGTAAAGCCCACCTGAACGCCGTGGACCAGTAATGGAATTACTTTCAATAATCTTTGGGGGAGAATTTTTGCATAAATCTTTGTGTCACTATTCAAAAGAGAAATAGGCCTGAAATTTGTCGGAGAAGTTGGGTCCTTGTCTGGTTTAGGTATTGCCACTATTGTGGCTTGAACCATTTCTTTTGGGAGGCTTCCTTTAGTCATAGCTTTGTTAAAGACTTTAGTTAGGTTCGGGATTAACTCTTTTCCAAAGTTTTGGTAATATTCATTTGAATATCCGTCAGGGCCCGGGGTTTTATCTTTTTTAAGGGATTTTATTATTTTTGAAATTTCCTGTTCAGTGATTGGGACACAGAGCTTCTAAATGATTGAGTCACTGTCGTGAGGTTGATACTATTTAAGAATTCTTTTATTTTATTTTTGTGGTGTGGTGCTATTAGGGAATCTTCCTGAAGATTGTAGAGTTTTCCATAAAATCAATTAAAACCTCTGCTATCTCCCCTGGGTTGGTGATTTTATAGCCTATACCTGGCTCAATTACGTATGGAATTTTAGATTTAATTTTTTTTTGCTTCACTCTACGGGCCATGAGACTAAATTTATTGTTAGCCATGTAGTACGTAGCTTTATGAGATTTTAAATGTTATTCAAATTCCAAGAGCAAATGATTTCTCAAGTCTTGTCTCAAACTCAGCAACTCTCTATGCAATTTATCAGTTGGGGTGTTTGAACTATTTGTTCCAAGTTTTTGATCTGTTGTAGTAGGGATTTTAAAAGAAGGTTTTTTTCTTTTTTTATACCTGGCTCCCTATTATATCACTGTGCCTCTAATTACCGATTTGTGTGCGCTCCATTAGTTTCGGGAAAATCATTATAGAAGAAATTCTCTTGATTGGCTTCCTGCAACTTCTTCTTTAAAGGGTCAATATTCATCAGGAAAGTATTATTGCGCCAGATTTTTGTAAAGATTGCCGAGGGGGACAGCCCCAAGGTCAGAAATACTGGTGCATGATCCGACCAGGAGGTGGGCCCAATCGAAGCTCCCTTTGCTCTTGGCAGAAGATAGAAGTCCAACAGAAACATATGTATTCTGGTGAAAGTTCTATGTCTTGTGGAGTAGAAAGAGTACTCTTTTGCGTTTGCATTAAGACACCTAAATGAATCATAGAGTATCTCCTTCATCAACCATGGCACTAGTGTGGGTGTTAGTGTTCTTCCCTGACTATTAGTAACAATTAGTCTATCAGAGATTATGTTAAAATCTCCACATAATAGTAGCTGACCTTGTTGTCTTTTCCTGACATTCCTCAACACCTTATTAAGAAAACGCAATTGTGCGCAATTCGGCACATATAAATTCACCAATGTCATAAGAAATCCATTAATTTCACATATTAGTACTATATATCTGCCCCTTTTGTCCCTCTCCGCCTTGATGAGTTTAAAGTCTATAGAGTCCCTGATTGCTATAAGTCCCTGCTTGCTATTACATTGTTCTGCAAAAAATTGGAAGTTTTTTTTGTACCAGAGACATGACTAAGTAATTTCACATAATTTTGTGGTGCTGAACATGAAAATAACATTGAAAATGCAAAATTGGTTCTTATTTGATATTAACAAAGGGAAAAAGTAATAAAGAAGCTGAAAAACACAGAAAACTGCAGTATTTTTTTTAGATAAAATGCCAACTCTCTACGCTTTTGTTACAATTTTTTCAGTTGCATCATGCTTGGTAATTAAAGGAATGACAAAGAAGAAAACAATTAAATACCCTAATATCCCTTCAGCAATGCGGCTTGTACTTCACAGCAAAAAAGTGCCCATTCCAGTATGCACTCAATGTTATCTTTGTGAATGGGGCAGTTGGTGACAAATTAAACCACCACAAGAAGAATGGCCTCTTCCATCATCACTTACACTAGGGCAGAAGAATGTAACAATGAAAAAAAGAATTTGGCAGCATCCAGGGTGCAAATTGATATCCAAAATTTTATTCCCCCATCACAGAAAAACAGGCAACGTTTCGGCCATGTTGGCCTTTGTCAAGCTTGACAAAGGCCAACATGGCCGAAACGTTGCCTGTTTTTCTGTGATGGGGGAATAAAATTTTGGATATCAATTTGCACCCTGGATGCTGCCAAATTCTTTTTTTCATTGCTGCATGTGATTTGGTGAAAAGGATCCATTCACCTGTTTCTTTGGCTACTGCATGATCTATGCCCAGCCCTTGGAGGGATATGCAATTTGTGCTGCTGGCAACCTGCTTTCTCAGGGCAATAGAATGTACATTTATAAACTCTTTTATGACCATTTCTGATGAAAAAAATTGAATTTGTTTGCAAAAGCTACAGCTTGCGCAGCAATTTGGGACTTTTCTTCATTTTCCGCCGTCCCTATCACGTTTTTGAAAAGTGGGTGGACTTTTCGGGAGAAGCGCCACCGCCCCGATCCAACAGAAACTGACATAAATTATACCAGATTTATACCAGAATTTACCCCAGATCGGACCTGGCATACATATCTGAAAAGGCGAACGGAACTGCTAGGATGCACTGAATACATAAAGAGGTATGTGCCTCTTCATGTATTCAGTGTACGGTTCACTGGGGGGAAATCTTACTAAGCCCAGGCTTTGTAGATTTCTCCCATAGTGTATCAGCTGCTTGTCACTCGGGTTCAAGTCATCCTTCCATTCCTATATACAGATGCAACACCTTCAACGCATCTCGGGTTAGCGGGTTACTGTACTAATCAGGTGCAATTATCTTAGTGAGACTTACAGTCATGAGTTGGCCAGCGCTGCAGATGTAGCACGCCATTCTCCTGGGGTGATGCTGCTACATCCGTATTAAACTTAGACTCATGAAATGGTTTATAAAGGATCTCGACAGGTATGGTGATGCATTTTCCTATTTGTGTCAGCTATTTTGAGGATCACCACAGAGAAAATCACGGAGGGAATATTTATTGGTCCAAAGATCAGACAACTTCAAAAAGATAAGGAATTTGAAGGTTGGTTGAAAGATAGCGAAAGAGAATCATGGAAAGCTTTCAAAATTATGTCAACTAATTTGTTAGGAGATGTCAGAGACAAAAATTTCCATTAGCTTGTGGATGAACTTCTAACAGCATAAGGAAAAATCGGCTGCCTGAAACTATATATCGTCTATTGTCATTTATATGTCTTTTCCATTAATTGTGGTGTACTTAATGACAAACATGTGGAGCATTTTCATTAGGATATCACAGTCACCAAAAAGCATTACAAAGGTTAATAATGCACTGCAAAGTTGGCAGATTACTCCTGGATGATCAGAAGAGATGCTCCAGAAACGAAATACAAGAAACACACACAAAGATGTTGCATTCAAAGTATATATATGCATTTTCTAATAAAAGAAGTCTGATTCAACTCAGTGTTCTTTCCATTTTCCTTCTGTAACTTCCAAACAAGAACCAATTGCGCATTTTCAATGTCAGTCTAGTGTTCAGCATGCAAACATTATATAAGATTAAATAATAAACCATGCACATTTGACATATATTACACAACTAGAACATATTTTATCACCTTGGGATAACAGTGAAGATTACCATTTAATGAATATAAGCAGAGATTTTGAAAATGAACAAATAATTCACACAATATATTAGAAAATGATATCATTTTTATTTCTATCTTAAAATCATATTTACTTCCTGAAGAATAACTACTTAGAGGGTGGTGCCAAGGACGAAACTCCTGTTCAGGTGCTTTATTAGGGTATATAAATCTCATACAGTAGGGTTCCCCATTCAGGAGTCCCTCTTTGAGCAAGAACAAAAAGCTGCTCTGTAATGGTAACTTATGTTTAGACAAACTTTGAGCTATCTTTGTATTACAGGATGGATCTTTATCTGAATGACCACCATGTAATACAAAACTTACCAGAAGCTCAACTTGAGAAAATCAATACTTTGCTCTGCACACCTGTAAGGGGCTTGTCTCTGGTGTGTCAATACCTTTTATGTTTCTGCAAATTTTAACCCCTTAGGGACAGAGCTTTTTTGCTTTTTTCCCATTTTTGTTTTTTCCTCCTCCCTTTTAAAAAAATCGTAGCTCCTTTATTTATCTATCGACGTCGCTGTATGAGGGCTTGTTTTTTGTGGGATAAGTTGTATTTTTCAATGGTGCTATTTAATGTGCCATATAATGTACTGAAAAACTTTTTAAAAATTCTAAGCGGAGAGAAATGGAAAAAAAAAACCACATTCCAACATCTTTCAAAATGACCTGATAACTTTATTCTATGGGTCAGTATGATTACTACAATACCAAACTTATATAGTTTTTTTTTTTTTTTGCTGTACTACTTGTATTTTTTTTAAGATATTTCATTTTTTAAGATTATTATCTGTGTCCATTTTCTGCGCACAATAACTTTATTTTTCTGTCGACATACAGTTAGGGCCAGAAATATTTGGACAGTGACACAAGTTTTGTTATTTTAGCTGTTTACAAAAACATGTTCAGAAATACAATTATATATATAATATGGGCTGAAAGTGCACACTCCCAGCTGCAATATGAGAGTTTCCACATCCAAATCGGAGAAAGGGTTTAGGAATCATAGCTCTGTAATGCATAGCCTCCTCTTTTTCAAGGGACCAAAAGTAATCGGACAATGGACTCTAAGGGCTGCAATTAACTCAGAAGGCGTCTCCCTCGTTAACCTGTAATCAATTAAGTAGTTAAAAGGTCTGGGGTTGATTCCAGGTATGTGGTTTTGGATTTGGAAGCTGTTGCTGTGACCAGAACTCTCAGTTGAGGTGAAGCAGAACATCCTGAGGCTGAAAAAAAAGAAAAAAAATCCATCAGAGAGATAGCAGACATGCTTGGAGTAGCAAAATCAACAGTAGGGTACATTCTGAGAAAAAAGGAATTCACTGGTGAGCTTGGGAACTCAAAAAGGCCTGGGCGTCCACGGAAGACAACGGTGGTGGATGATCGCCGCATACTTTCTTTGGTAAAGAAGAACCCGTTCACAACATCAACTGAAGTCCAGAACACTCTCAGGGAAGTAGGTGTATCTGTCTCTAAGTCAACAGTAAAGAGAAGGCTCCATGAAAGTAAATACAAAGGGTTCCCATCTAGATGCAAACCATTCATCAATTCCAAAAATAGACAGGCCAGAGTTAAATTTGCCGAAAAACACCTCAAGAAGCCAGCCCAGTTCTGGAAAAGTATTCTATGGACAGATGAGACAAAGATCAACCTGTACCAGAATGATGGGAAGAAAAAAGTTTGGGGAAGAAAGGGAACAGCACATGATCCAAGGCACACCACATCCTCTGTAAAACATGGGAGGCAACGTGATGGCATGGGCATGCATGGCTTTCAATGGCACTGGGTCACTTGTGTTTATTGATGACATAACAGCAGACAAGAGTAGCCAGATGAATTCTGAAGTGTACCGGGATATACTTTCAGCCCAGATTCAGCCAAATGCTGCAAAGTTGATCGGATGGCGCTTCACAGTACAGATGGACAATGACCCCAAGCATACAGCCAAAGCTACCCAGGAGTTCATGAGTGCAAAAAAGTGGAACATTCTGCAATGGCCAAGTCAATCACCAGATCTTAACCCAATTGAGCATGCATTTCACTTGCTCAAATCCAGACTTCAGACGGAAAGACCCACAAACAAGCAAGACCTGAAGGCTGTGGCTGTAAAGGCCTGGCAAAGCATTAAGAAGGAGGAAACCCAGCGTTTGGTGATGTCCATGAGTTCCAGACTTCAGGCAGTGATTGCCTCCAAAGGATTCGCAACAAAATATTGAAAAAAAAAATATTTTGTTTGGGTTATGTTTGTTTGTCCAATTACTTTTGAGCTCCTAAAATGTGGAGTGTTTGTAAAGAAATGTGTACAATTCCTACATTTTCTATCAGATATTTTTGTTCAACCCTTTAAATTAAACGTTACAATCTGCACTTGAATTCTGTTGTAGAGGCTTCATTTCAAATCCAATGCGGTGGCATGCAGAGCCCAACTCGCGAAAATTGTGTTACTGTCCAAATATTTCTGGCCCTAACTGTAGGTATGTGAGAGCTTATTTTGTGCAGCGTGTCCTGTCATTTCCGTTTGTACCATTTTTGCATACAATTGATTTTTTTGATCGCTTTTTAATACATTTCTTCTTGGAGATAGGGTGACCAAAAAAGTGCGTTTCGGGCGTTCTCTACTTTTTCTTTTCGGACCACGTTCACCGTGTGGGGTAAATACATTACTTTGATAGATTGGACTTTTACGGATGCAGCAATACTAAACACGTATTTTTGGTTTATTATTTTGATTTTTTTTTACTGCAAATAGGGCAGGGTGTTTTTTGGAACTTTAATTACTTTTTTTTAACAATTACTAAAATTTTATTGTTTTTATTTTTACACTTTCTTTTAGCCCTCCTAGAGGACTACAACCAGCGATGCTTTGATCGCTCCTGCAGTATGACGTAATGCTATTACGTCATACTGTTTTTTGACAGGCAGTCTATCAAGCCACCCCACGGGGATGGCTTGATAGGCAGCCTGCTTAAGCAGCCCTGGGGCCTTTCAGGAGGCCCCCGGCTGCCATGACAACTGCACGGCTCCCCTGATCTCTTCCCGGATTTAAATGCCTGTCAGAATTGACAGCGGCATTTAAAGGGTTAATAGCAGCTGATCGCGGTTATTGTCCGCGTGTGTCAGCTGTGGAGCTGCTATCTCCCTTCATACACGTCCTGCAACAGCAGGACGTAAAAACACTATTGGGCTGTCACTAAGGGGTAAGTAGTTGAATCTATTATTTTCTCCACACCTTACCCTATAATTAGCCTAATTAGCAATGATAAAAAGGCTAATTCTAATTCTTATATAATCCTATAGAAGAAGTATACAGTACCCTAATACTTGAATAGTATTTTCAACATTAGGGTGAAAGTAATATTCATTATTTAGATACACTGTTTCCCTACCTTATTCCCTTTTCTGTTCCCTTGTTGCTCTCACTCCTTTTTTGTATGCTCTTTCTTTTTCAATTCAAGCATCTTTTCTATATTATAAACATTAAAACTGATAGACATGCACTACATTTCCCTTTTAAAGCCCCTCATGTGACCATTGAAGTGTATACACCTTTATCTATTACTATCTTGAATAAGCCTGCATGAAGAAGTAGAAAATATAGTGAATTCACATTTTTCTGTTTTATTTATGGTGTTTAATACCTAGCTATTTTTACTCTCCAGAGTGATGTTGCTAGGCATCAAGCTGTATGCAAGAGAGTCCAGGTAAGATGGAATAAAATAAACAGTGACGATTTGAAACAGTATATATTATCAATAAAAAACATTACTTTTGCATTTGTTATATTTTGTTCTGTATTATAAAATAAAGCAAACATTGTAGCAATTAATCACTGATAAAATAATAGCAATAAAATGTGTGTCCTGGAATAATATGTGCTATTTAAAACATCATATTGCTTAGCCATGTGAGAATTGAATTGATTTATAAAAGACAATGAAGCATCAGAAATATGGTTGACTATAAATCTTAGCCAATGTCCTAGAAATGTCAGGTTCTCAGGAAATGCCAGCTTTCTGAATGAGTATTTTACTGTTCAGAAATTGATATGCACAGCACTAATGTATTTATGGAGGCTAATTTTCATGTCATTGAATGCATCTTTGCTCTGCCCTGCAATGAGGTACAAGCTTTATCCCACCCACATTAGAGGCAGCAGTGATAATTTTTGGCAACTTCCTAGTAATTACATGACCCTCAAAGTGCTCCTGTGTAGGATACAAGGATAATCCTCTCAGCTTGAGTGTGAATCTTGTCTCATTTATGGTTGGCACATAGTTATTAGCATTTCCTAGGGATGACAGATGTAGTGGGCGACAAAAACAGAAGGGTAGCGCGAGGAAATATATAAACTAACAGCTACACACAAATTGACATGGAATTGAAAAGAAAATGCATTGTGTGTTTTGTGCTTCAAGTAATTAACTATGAAGAATAGCATTTGCTTGTTTTTTTTTTTCTTCTGTGAGAAATGAGCGAACTTAAATGTTTTTTGTTTACCTCTTGATTTAATATATCATATTAGGGATTAGAACATACTGTACAAATCAATTAAACTAACCTGGATTAATTTACATGATCCTTTTTATCTTTTATGAACTAATTCAATATGGCTTCATTAACTACTTGTGGGCTACCTATAGATGATAAACATTAGGGAAGTTGATTTTGGCAATTCCTTGTTACAGCACTCTGACCCCCGAACGCCAGGTGGGGTGCCCTGAACTCACCGCACCCCACTGTCCCTGCCTACTTGCCTCGACCTGGCTAACCCTAGGCGGACAACTGGGCGGCGGTCCCTGCACTGGCTAGGGACCTGGCGGCTACCTAGATGGAACTACCTGACGAGGGACAGAGTGCCGACAGGGAAGGCAGATGGAAATGAACTAACAGAAACAGACAGAACTACAGACAAGCTGGAGGAAGCTGACAAGCTAACTAGGAGCTGGCTGAGACTAGCTGCAGACAGGCTAACTAGACGCTGACAGAACCAATAACTGGCAGTGAGCTCAGGTCACTGCCAGCCTTATAACTGCAAGCCTCCGCCCAGGGGCGGAGAGTGGGAGGGGCCGACTCCCCCACTGCTGCATAAGAAAGGTGGATGAGTGCGGGCGGCACCCTATGGGCAGACATGCCCATGCCGCCGCACACTGGCTGCCCCACGCCGCCGGGAGAGCCCCGACTCCAGAGCTCCAGGACGTCGGAGCCGACACCGCAGCAGCGTGCGCCAGCCGCGGGACCCTGCGCCGCCCTGCATGGTAACATTCCTCTTATTAACTTATATGAGTAAATATGTAGGCTTTGTTTTTCACCTCCTGCATTTAGGCTTTACAGGATGGATAATTTTGTAATGGGGTTAATGCTGTTAAATGACAGAAGATAGGATTAAGTTTAAAAATTAAAACTCACAGAAAAGGGCCATACTTACCAATACAAAGTTACAAGGTCGCAAATACTAATTCCCAGCAGCATACAGAAAATGCTAAATACTTTATGCTGATGTTATACCAGTGCAAAATACTGATGAGCAGACACACACACCTACCATTCATTGGGGTGGCTACTTAGTTTTATACTTGCAAATAGATAAGGCTTGTATAGGATGTCAGATACACAAATATATGTAGTGTACCATGCAGGCTTGCATCCTGTTGGCTACGCCCATACTTTTAGGCCATAGTATACCTTCTGATTTTACTATACTAAGTACTGACAACTCAGGCTTCCCTAGCGTCATAGAACCAGACTGTTTTCTGCAAAAATCATAAGTGTGAGGTATTAGTTAATATTTTGGCAAAAATACGCAAGCTTGCAATCCACATCAACAGTGCTCATTATCGTGTGAGTCCTTGCACTGACATTTTTTATTTCACCATTCTACGTAAATGACAAATATGGAACTAAATCTAATTAAAATTACAGAAAAAGGCTATTCTTAATAATACAAAGCTACAAGGGTAGGTACAAACACCAGTTCCTAGTAGCATGCAGAAACGTTAAAATCCTAGTGCAAAATATTGATGAACAACCATTCACAGACCTACATTATGGGAGGGCTGTTTAGTATTCCACATGCACATAGATAACGCTTGTATAGAGTCTTACACATACAATTAAATGTAGTGCACCAAGCAACTTCACATCCTATTAGTTATACCCACACTATTAGATCAGGTAGGTTGTCAGTACCACACTAAGTACTGACACCCCATTGATGGTGATGCCTTTATGTACTGCACCCACTTAAAGTGTGAATTGAACTTTGTTACCATTTGTCATGTTGTGGACTACCAAGGTCCTAGTGACTCTAACTAAGAGTGTCTAAATAGTTAAATATCTTTTATATTATAATGTATGCAACTAGTCCTGGGTAATGGGTATGGACCCTGTGTGTAGCACTGCATAGGCTCTGTCTAAGGAGAAATCCAAGCCTATAATTGGGGCTGTTTCATACTCCTTGTGCTCTGTTATTGATGCAACATAGTGGCAGTGAGTGCAGCAGTCTCTACAGGTCTAATCTTACTGAAGTAGAAGAGCCACACACATTGCTTTATGAAAATTGGTGTTGAGTAAGCCATACACATTGCTTAGTGAGAAGACGTATTACCCAAAAGAGAAGCTATCTGCTGTGTAGGAACCCCTGAATAGTGACTTGTTGCTTGTGGGACAATCCAGTCTGAGGAAAGCAATCCTTGATTGTTGTGGCAGTCCTGGACTACTACGGTAGTTGTAAGTCTGTACTTTGGGCATCAAGCCTGAGAGGGCTGTTAAGTGGATATAGTTGTTGCATGCAACTTTTAGCCCTACAGTATGTTATGTTCAAGTGAGCACCCTGCAAAATAACAGACTGTAACAGATAAGCCAAGTGCCCTGCAAAAAGAATGTGACCATTAGGCTATGTGCCCTGATAAGAGACTTTTTTTGCTTGTACCTGCGCTCATTAGAGACTAACTGTCAAACTCTGTGCTATATTTGCTAGTGTGAAAAGTGATGTAATTTATTTATTAAAAATTAACTTTTATTATCTATATTAAAATAACTTGCCTTACCAATATTTATAAGATGTCAGATATGTCAAACAGGTCCCAATAAGTAGCTAACATCATTCAGTGAAATGTGCATTTGGACGCTGTCCTGACAGCAAGATAGGGATAAGAAAACAATCCACTAGTGTCAAAGGGATTATAAAATAGCCCTGTAAAACAGACCCCCTAGTGGCTCAGCCATGAAACATAGCATTGTGTGCACATTAAAGCTACCTATAGCGTATTAATGTTTAACTGCATGGCCTGATTGTAGCAGAGCCAGGGGAGAGTTACTTACACTGGTGATTAAGTCATTTGATTCATACCTATAGAGCGTTTTGCACGGGCCGATAATCGTTTAAATTTCAGCAAGAATCTGAACGATCATCATTCAGTGTAAATGTATGTCCTGACTAAACAATGAATGAAAATTTGTTTGCTTCTTGTTCTGCATGCAGAAAACTGAATGCTGGCTTGGCCCATATAAACATTTACGAACAACTGGCTACTTACTGTGAAAGTATGAGGGTGGGCTGGAATAATCTCCAACCCCAATGCACTTTCATTGACTAACAATGTAAAAGCATAGAAAGGATTATTGCTGGGATGACCAGTCTGGCACCCCTAGGGCAGCTTCATACAAACCTATACGTAAAAATGCCCACCGCAACGAATTTGTGCATGAATGATGTTTGAAGAGGTAAATAATCTGTGTCTTACGCGCATTTCTGTACATAGTAAGCTGCTGCCACTGGCCCCATTAAAAAGACTGGCGATTTCCCGGTGTGATGCCGTTTTTTTTTTTTCGCACTGCGCTGCAAGACTTTAACTTTACTCTTGCAGCGCAGTGGAGAAAAAAACACCAGTGGGTGTCCACCCTAAATCTGATATATTTGTAACTGCCAAGCTCTACCTTAAAAAGACTGTAATCAACAAGCTTGTACCCATTGTGACTGTAAACGCTATGCGTTACATGTGCTACTGAGACCAGTAGTAATACTATTGTCTCTAGCAGCACAGCTACACAGGTGGTGAATAATTGAGCTGGCTGGGTGTTATGATTTCCTGCTAGCCAATCACCTGGCTCTTGGCTCACATATAAACCCTGCTCCTGGCAGTCTCTGTCTGGTGTCCAGGTGAGCAGTCAGGTAATCCTTGTCTGTTGCCTCTTGCTGTGTGTTTGGTGTCTTGCTGGTTAATGTCTGTTTGTACGTTTACTCTGTCAGTTTTGTGTCAGCTTGCTGTATGACCTGTGATCTGTGTTTTGTCCTGTGCAGCTTGCTGTGTGAACAGTATCTGGTGGTGCTGGTCTCCTGGTTAGTGTAGGGACTAGCGGTATAGCCAAGAGCCGTGAAGTGGCCAGCTAGCTTCCACGCTTTGTACAAAACGTCAACTAATACCTGGTATTTATATATAGCTTATCATCTGCTATTAGTGTTTACATTCTGGCTGCTGTATGCTGTGTTCTTTGCTCTGTGTGTCCTGTTATTCTGTCCCTGTTATATGGCATGTGTATGTCTTCTGTTCTGTGGCGTGGTTCCTAGGATCAGCTAGGGCCCAGTTCCGAAGACCGCTGGGCCGCCCTTTTATTGGGGTGATATCTCCGCTTAGGTAGGGCCATGTCATCCTCCCAGTAGCATAGGGACAGTTGTCTGAAATTTGTCTGAAACAGTTGTGCATCTCTCTTTCTCAATTGGTCATGATTGGGTGGGCCCCATGCTTAGTTTGCCTACACGATCATAACATTACACTTATAGAATCATAGAGTCATAGAATTATAGAATAGTAGAGTTGGAGAGGATCTCCAGGGTCATCGGGTCCAATCCCCTGGTCAGTGCAGGATTCACTAAATCATCCCAGACAGATATTTGTTCAGCCTTTGTTTGTATACTTCCATTGAAGGAGAACTCACCACCCCCTGTGGTAATCTGTACCACTCATTGATCACCCTCATTTTCAAAAAGTTTTTTCTAATATCTAATTTGTGTCTCCTCCCTTCACAGTTTTATCCCATTGCTTCTAGTCTTTCCTTGTGCAAATGAGAATAGGGCTGATCCCTCTGCACTGTGACAGCCCTTCAGATATTTGTAGACAGCCATTAAGTCTCCTCTCAGCCTACTTTTTTGCGAGCTAAACATTCCCAGATCCTTTAACAGTTCCTCATAGGACATGATTTGCAGACCACTCACCATCTTGGTAACTCTTCTCTGAACTTGCTCCAATTTGTCTATGTCTTTTTTTAAAGTGGGGTGCCGAGAACTGGACAGAGTATTCCAGAGGAGGTAGGTTTGACTAAAGAAGAGTATAGGGGGATAATTACCTCACGTGATCTAGACTCTATGCTTCTCTTAATTAATCCCAGAATTGTGTTTTTGGCTGTTTTATCACATTGTTCACTCATGTTCAGTCTATGATATATTAGTATACCCAAGTCTTTTTCACATGTGCTGCTGCTTAGCCCAATTCCTCCCATTCTGTATGTGCTTTCTTCATTTGTCTTGCCCAGATGCAGGACTTTGCATTTTTCCTTGTTAAATACCATTCTGTTTAGTCGCTGCCCACTGTGCAAGCTTTTCTCGATCTTTTTGAATACTCTCTTTCTTCCCTAGTGTTAGCTATCCCTCCTAGCTTTGTGTCATCAGCAAATTTGATCAGTTTCTCATCAATTCCCTCCTCCATATCATTTATAAAAATGTTGAACAAGACCGGGCCTAAGACAGAGCATTCCCCCCTCTTTCCATTTGATAAAGATATTTTTCTTTGATTTTTTTTTATTTTTTTAAATTCAATTTTTTATTGACATTTTAGGTATTAAACAATCAATCGACAAACAGTGAACAATGTCTCGGATAGCTTAATAGGTGGATCAAAAGCGTACTAAACAGCCATTAACGTCATACAACACCCATTGGTAATTTTCGAGACATTCAAGGACAACAGAGTGGCCAAGCCACTAGGGGAGGGGGGAGAAACCCCTGCCATTGGGGCAACAGCCCCTTCGGGATCCCTCCCTCCAACCAGCATCATCAACCTATAAAGTGGGGAGGAGGGAGACAGTGGGAAACTAACAGAGCAGGGGGGAGGGGTCAAGGGGGGGGGAGGGGTCAAGGGGGGGGGACCCAGACTCGCGCACCGCCAACCTCTAAGTATAGAAAGGGGTCATAGCAGCCAGTAGCGATCCAGTTAAGGGCAACGCCTCTGTATCGGGGGGTTGGTGAGGCTCCGTGGACCTGTGAGTAGAGGGGTCACTCCATCAATCCCCGGTAGGGTAGTATAGCCACCCCACCTGAGAGAAGCGGGTGAGCGCCTATTCCCCCCACCCGCCAAGTCCGACGGGTCCCCCTCCCACCTCAGAGATCAACCCTAATAGCGCGCCATGAGCTCCATGTCTTCAGGAACTCCTCATGAGAGCCCCTGGAGTAGCTGGACAATTCCTCTAAATTTGAGAGGAGATCCACTTTCTCCTTCCACATTTCCAGGGAAGGGGGGTCTTTACGGAGCCAAAGACGTGGGATGAGCGATTTCGCCACATCTAAGAGGAGTGCTATTAATTTGTGCCTCTGCGGATGGAAGGCAGCCGATGGCCTCCACAGGATGACCACTTCAGGGGAAAGCACCAACCCCGGGAGGAGCTTGCTCAGCACACCCCCAACGTCTCTCCAAAAGGGTGCCAACACCGGGCATTCCCACCACAAGTGTAGGTACGAGCCCGTTGCTGAATCACATCTCCAGCAGGAATCTTTAGGTGATAGCTTGTGATCATAGAGCCATTGGGGAGTCCTATACCATCTCGATATTAATTTATAATGTGACTCCTGTGCGGTAACACAGGGCGAGGCACCGAAAGCATTCTTGAGTATGACTCTAATATCCTTTTCTGAGAGAGATACCTTGAGCTCCTTCTCCCAGGAGGTGATGAATACTGGTTTATTATTGCCCGTAGGGGATATAATTTGTTTTCGAATAGCCGCCAGTTTCCTCCTAGAAGCGTTGTTATCGGTCAAGGTTTTCTCAAAGTTTGTTAGCGGTCTAGTCGACCTGTGTTGAGTTAGAAATTTTTTAATGACTTCTGTCATGTGTGCTGTCACTAAGAATGGGAGGTTATGACTAGGTGCTAAGTCCTTTAGGATCTCCTCAGGGGGGAGATGGGCCCTTGTCTGTATGTCCGCTATTTTTTTGTCCGATAGGATCTGCCAGCAGCCGGCCGAGCAGGGTTCCAGGTTCAAGTCCACTGTCTTATGTAGGGCGGTCAGGGGGATAAGCGGAGAAGGAAGGGGGGCCAATTTGTCACCCAGCTTGTGCCAGGTCTCCAAGGTTCCTCTGAGGAGAGGGCAAACCAACCTTCGCCTCCGCAGAGTCTGCGCCGGGAACCATAAGTCCTGGAGGAGAGTAGGGCCATATGAGGACAGTGCTAGCTCTTGTATTAAGTGGTCCTTAGAGGGAAGCGCTAGCTCCATCCAGTGGCCTAGTTGGATCGAGAGATATAGAGCCCTTGGATTAGGAAAATCCATTCCCCCGTCAGCTCTTCTCCTTTCTAGAAGACTGTGGGCCAATCTCGGTCTCCTCCCTCTCCATACATAATTTAGGATGATCGAATGCAAGGACTTGAAAAAGGAGTTGGGGATGTGAATCGGGAGGAGACGCATTTTATATAAAAGGATTGGGATGACGTAAGACTGTAAAATATTCTTTCTCCCCATCCATGACAAGAAAGAGAGGTCGTAATGGCGCAGAAGACCCTTCAGCTTCGCCAGGAGAGGAGAGAAATTAGCCGAGAACAAATCCTCTGCTCTTCTCGTGAGCTGTATGCCCAGAAAATCTATGTCTGTTGTGGCCCACGAGAAGAGGGAGTTAGCCTTTAGCGCTCGGCAACGATTTGCCGGGATCGAGATGTTGAGGACCTTCGACTTTGAATAATTTATTTTAAAATTCGAAAGGACCCCAAAATCTTCCAAAAGCTCAGTGAGACGCGGCAATCCCTCTTCGGGATTCGTGACCAGGAAAATCACATCATCAGCATAGGCTGCTAGTGAGAGGTGAGCCCGACCTACTTTTAGTCCCTGAATAATTGGATCAATTCGGATCTTCTGCAAAAACGGTTCTAGGGCAAGGATGAATAAAGAGGGGGATAAGGGGCATCCCTGTCGGGTGCCATTACTGATATTGAATGGGGGCGAGAGAATGTCATTTATCTTCAGTCTGGCGTGTGGGGCCGCGTACAGGGAGAAAATGGCCGAGATGAAAGTGGGGGGAACTTTAAAATGGGTCAGGACCGAGCGCATATATAACCAATTGACACGGTCAAAGGCTTTTTCGGCATCTGTGCCTACTAGAGCCAAAGGTATATTTTGCTTTTGGGCGTGCCTAATTGCGTGGAGAAGTCTGACGCAGTTATCTCTTCCCTCTCTGCCCCCGACAAAACCAGCCTGCTCCTTATTAATAAGGGATGGAATAAATTTTTCCAGCCTTTTTGCGAGAAGTTTTGCCCACAATTTTACATCGAAATTGATAAGGGATATCGGCCTATAACTTCCGCAGGCCTCCGGATCTTTATTGTCCTTATGAATCAACGTAATATGCGCCTCTTGCGCTTGTTTGGGTAGGGATTCCCCGCCGAGAAGGGAGTTAAATAATTCTGTTAGATGGGGGACCAAACAATCTTTAAAGGCTTTATAGTACGTGGCCGATAACCCATCGGGACCTGGGCTTTTGCCCGGAGGAGAGGACGTCAGTAGGTCTTCAACCTCCTGAGAGGAGACTGGTCTCGTCAGGGACACCCCCGCGTCTTCGTCTAGACTGGGCAGGCCTAGCCCCCTAAGATACGTTTGTATTTGTGTGTGGGCGTTTAGTTGCTCGTCCGGGGAGAGGGGTTGGCGTATGTTGTATACTTGGGAATAGAAAGCTTGAAACTCAACCGCTATGTCTTCCGAGGAGGTGACCTGAGTTCCTGATCTGGTCTTTATTGAGCTAATGAGATTTCTCTTACGGGCTTTTTTGATAAGGGAAGAAGTCCATTTACTGCCCCTATTGCCCTGAATATAGACTTTTTTGTAGGTGAAGGTGTTTCTTATTGTATCTAGAGTCAAAGTCTTTTTTCAAGTCCTTTCTGAGGGTAGTCAATTTATCTAACGTGGCCTTACAATGTGAACCCTTAGCCGCCTGCTCAAGCTTAGTAATTTGCTGAAGCTTATCGTCAATACTTTTTTGTAGTCTTCTTTTAACTCTTGAGCCTAGAGCGATCAAGAGGCCCCTTGCGTAGGCCTTGTGGGCTTCCCAAATCATAGGAGTTGAGACCTCTTGGGAGTTGTTTAAATGAAATAATTCGTCTAATAGGGAACTAAGGTGTTGCTTGTCCTCTTCCTGGTCGAGGAGTGAGGGATTTAACTTCCATCTCCACTCCCGATGGGAAGGCAGGGATAGATCTAAGTTGGTGTGTAGCGGAGCATGGTCCGATATAAGAATAGGATCGATTTTGGCTCCGGTAACAGATTTTAATAGGGAGGAGGAGAAAAAAGAAATAGTCAAGGCGTTGGAAGGACAGATGTACATGAGAATAGAAAGTAAAGTCTTTCGTTGACGGGTTAGTGTGTCTCCAGACATCGATCAAACTCAACTCCGAAAGACCGCGGTACAGTCTTCTAAGTTTAGCCTGTGAAATGTGGGACTTCCCGGTTGAGGAGTCCAGGACGGGGCTAAGAGTCAGATTTAAATCGCCCCCCAGGAGAATTGGGCCCTCAGCAAAATGTTTTAATGTCTCGAGCTGACTCAACAGCCACGGTACCTGCCCCGAGTTAGGAGTGTATAGGTTTGCTATAGTTACTTTCTGATTAAGAAGCTTACCTCTCAAGAAGAGGACCCTTCCCTCATCATCAGAGTGTTGAGCTTCACAAGTGAAGGCCACCGAGTGATGGAAAAGTATAGCTACTCCCCTAGCAGCTGACGTTGGATGCGTGCTGTGGTATGCCTGTGTAAAATGTTTCCCAGGGAGGGACAAGCGTCTATTTCCCCTGAAGTGGGTCTCCTGTAGAAATGCAATTTTAGTGCCATACCTTCTCAGCAGAAGCGCAATGTGGTGCCTCTTGGATGGGGAGTTCAGCCCTTTAACGTTGAACGTGGCCCATCTTAGCGAGTCGCTCATGCTGAAGTAGGAACAGAAGCCACCTAGCTCTGCAGAAAGCAATGAGAGACAGACAGAACAGACTGCGTCAGACGGGTAAAAATAAAGGGTAATCCCCTCTACTGAGTCCGGATTACCTTGTCTGGGTGCGTGAGACCTGGGGAGGGGAGGGGGGAACGGGAGAGAAGGGGGAAGGAAACACTGGGGGTGAACAAAGAGGAGGGGGTATACTCAACAGAGACGATAAGAAGGAAAGACACTAAGGGAACGTAGAAAAGGGAAGACGAAACTGCTCTCTCTTGAGAGAGAATGTACACCTCCCCACAGAGACTGGGTCGTCTACCTGTGAGGGGTGTGATGGGTAGGAGCGGGAAGGTGCAAAGATGGGGGGGGGGGGGTGAGGCGGGTTGGTCGACCCCTAAAAGGTTAAGGATCGATCAACTGAAGTCAGCCTGGACTGAGAGGGGTCCAGCGGGGTCCTCTTGTAAAGGACATATAGAGAAGAGGTCTATAGGAATGAGTCCCAGCTGAGGCTGGGTCTGGGAGGAGCAAGATCACAACAGGAAAATTAACGTTACCGTAACTCATAACTTAGCATTCTAACAGCAACTCAAAGAGCACACATGTCACACCGTGCAAGTGTGGCACTAGGCGACAGAAAGTCCAACCTTCAAATCGGTTTTCTATGTCAAAGTTCTAACAAACTTGAGGGAACATGACTGGGCCGTGAGGAAAACAGCCTGACGAGAGGTGAACAGAACCTGCGCCATGCAGAACCCTCAAGTGTCTTCAATGGTGTGGGTCTCCTTTGTCTTCTTTCTTTTCCCTCTAGGTGACTGTGTTAGACGCTTGTTGCCACGCATCAGATGGAGGGAGTTTTGGCAAATTTTGGAAGCCAGGAAGTGGGAGGCAGCACGGTAGGTCTAGAGGGGGAATTCCCAGTAGGGGCCACGCCTTGTGTAGATCCTCTGGGGTTCTAATTGTCAGCCTGCGGCCCCCCACGGAAATCCCCAACCCGAAGGGAAACAACCAGGAGTATCGCAAGTCCTTGTCCCTAAGGGCCTCCAGAAGCGGACGCAATAGTCTCCTTTTGTATAATGTGGAGGGCGCCAAGTCTTGAAAAAACTGCAGGTCGTGGCCTCAGAGCTTCCACCCTTTGTGCAATCTCGCAGCATTAAAGACGGCAAGAGTGTCTTGGAATGAAAACATCTTGCAGATAATGTCCCTGGGGGGCTCGTTTGAGGAAGGAGGGGGTCTGAGAGCTCTGTGGATGCGCTCTATGCCCATGTGCAGAGAATTTTCAGGTCCCAACAGAAGGTCAAATATTTCAGCCCCTACCTTAAAGAGGGAGTCCGCATCAAATGACTCAGGGAGCCCCTTTATACGCACATTGCAGCGCCTGTTTCTGTTCTCTAGATCCTCTTGAGAAATTAGGGCGCGATTCAGGTGCTTGTGCTGTTCCTTTAACACCTTTGCTAGGACCTCGGCGTGGGATGTAATGGAGGAGGAGGACACCTCCAGGTCTTCCACCCTGCGCCCCAGCTGCTTAACGTCCTCTTTGATCTCGGCTAGATCTGCAATCAGGGGCTGCAGGGCATCAGCAAAAAGCTGCTTCATGAATCCCCTTGTAATTATCTCACTGTCTTCTTCCTCATCAGACGAGGTCTCCCCTCCCCTCTCCTTACTTTTTGCCGGAGCTGCAGCCTCGTGTGACGGCGCCATCTTGGCTGGCGGGCGCGGGGACCGGGAGTCCCGTTCTTTTAAGAAGCGCTGCATTCCAACCTGACCTTTCAGCTTCCGAGGGGTGCTCAGCTGCTCCCCGCTCCTCTCCTTGGCAGATTTCGGCATGTCCGCTGCTAGTGGCTTTAGAAAGAACCCTGCAAGGACACCTCACAGACGGAGCGCTGGTCCTAAGCAGCCATAACGCTCGGAGGTCAGGCTCCGCCCCATTTTTCTTTGATTTTAACATGTGTTCATCCATCCTGGTTTCTTTAAATGCATCCTATTATTCCTTATTTTAGGGATTGTTAACAATTTTGCTTTGAGAATCTCATTTCACAATATTTCTTAACATTCTTGTACATTTCTGTCCTTAAGAACATCCTGCCATTGGATTTTTCCTACCCTCTTTCTGAATTCGTTGAAATCTGCCTTTCTGAAATCCAAACTTGTTTTCTCAGATCTTTCTCCTTTTTTATTCAAAATTCCAGGATAGCATGATCACTGCCTCCTAAGGTTCCAGCCACCCTTACTTCCTTAACCATTTCCTCCCTGTTGGTTAGAATTAGGTCCAAGATAGCAGATCCCCTTGTTTTCTCTTCGAGTTTTTAGAAGATAAAGTTGTCTGCAAGAGCAGATAAGAATTTGTTGGATCCATTACTTTACCTGAGAGAGACTCCCAACAAATGTCTGGATAGTTAAAATCTCCCATAATCACTATGTCATGCCTTTTTGAGAGCTTGGCTGTCTGATGTAGAAAGAGTTCATCAATATTTTCTGCTTGTCCAGGCAGCCTATAGTAAACGCCTACAATAGTGTCAGTTCTGTTGTTCTTTGCTTGTATTCTTACCCAAACAGTTTCTAGAGAACTACCATGCTCTAAAGCCAGAATCTGTGGAGATTAATGTTTTTCTAACATACAATGCAATAGCTCCTCCCCTTTTTTGGTTTGTTTCTTATAAATATGTTGGATCCTTCAAGCCTTATATTCCAATCATGTATATCATTCCACCATGTTTCCATGATGCCTATGACATCATATTCCTCTTCCTGTCTTAGGATCTCAAATTCTCCTTGTTTGTTTCCCATGCTCTATGCAATTGAGTAGAAACAATTGTGTAGTTTGTGATCGTCTACTTTCCTTCTGAAATTTTTGTCTTTGTTCTTTCTTTCCACTTCTAATAGGTTCTAAAATGTATTAATCAGCTGTATATTTTTACCTGGCCTTTCACTTCCCTTTCCATATTGTTCTAGTTTAAAGCTCTCCTAATGAGTGAAGCACGGTGCCCACCAAATATATGCTTACCTGTTTTTGTGAGGTGCAACCCATCTCTAGCAAGTTGTAAGGTGCAATCTGTCTCATGTGGAGTAAAGTAGTCTTAAGTTAGCATTGGTGTTCATCTCATTCACTGCAATACCCTTGTGTAAAGACTTGCAGGTAGGTTAAAGAACCACACTGCTTTACCCATTTCAATCACAGGAAATATTTCCAACTTGTGATGTAAATATTCTTCCTGGTGTGGTAAAAATGCATTAAAGAACAGATAAATAGTGCCTTAAAGGATACATATACTTTTGCAAACCTTATTTTTATCCCAGCTATAACAAAATAATATTAATAAGCATTTGTGTATACAGCTCTTATGCAGCTCTATGTATTTCCTTATAAACAAACCCTATGCATAGTTTGATCCTGTAGGAATGTGTTACTCCACTTCCAATGCACCCTCTCCCACTTTGTCTAGGTAAGGAAGGAAAGGAGGGCAAATTGTAGAATGCAACAATTACAAATTTAATTGTAGACTTTAACCATAGAATCACATGTCAGTTGTATGCACAAAGCGTAATTATTTTTCCTAATTCAAACTACTTGCCAAGTTGCTTAATTTTTTTTTTTAGTCGGATAGTGTATGACATTGCATTATACTAGGGAAGTTTACTATGGCACTGCCTTGCTCTATAATGAGGCATCATATTGAAATATCTATCTGGACACTGTATGGTAGAATTGATATGAATACTCTGACACCACTAACAAGAGCACTGTACTATATGTCACTATTGAAATGGGCACTAAATGGGACTTCTTTATGTCAGCATTAGAGATGAGCGAGTATACTCGCTAAAGGCAATTGCTGGAGCGGTGAGTAGCGGCTGTCAGCAGGAGGGAGCGGGGGGGAGAGAGGGAGAGAGAGATCCCAGCTCCGTTCCGCCCCGCTCTCCCCCGCAGCTCCGTGCCCGCTGCCGGCACCCGAACCTGCAGTCTCGAGCGGGGGAGATACTCGCTAAAGGCAATGCTCGCTCGAGCAATTGCCTTTAGCAAGTATACTCGCTCATCTATAGTCAGCATCATTTGGCACTACGTGGACATTCCACAGCACTGTTACAGTATGCTTGAAACATTTGAAACTCCTATCCAAACATTTATCTTTAGTGCTGAAAGAACTACAGTTGCTGTGGTTCTGTGAATTTTTCTTGCATCTATCTGATGAATTGTGGTGTTGTCTTTGGAGAATTAAGTAGAGAAGGGAGTCTTTGTAAGGGTGAAAATAGCATGTCTATTGACACTCAGTAAGTAGTTTTTAGGCACAAGAATGGGGATGAACAATTTCTTCAGTTGTTCATCCCCATGCAGATTGCATTTGTTGGCAAAACATCCTCCTGTTTAAATGCCGTGATCACTGATCATTCTTTTGCCGGAATGAGATATTTGCTTGCTCGTCAGTGTTACATTTTTTTTGCAGGGCTTATCCACCTGACCTGCATGAACAAACTAAGAAAGGGCTCACACCAGGAACTAATGGTCCAAGAAGAACCCCACTGACAAACATAAAAGGGAATTTTATCCCTAGCTAACTTTTGGGGGAACAGACCCTGCCTACCAGCAAGGCAATCAGCCTGACAAGAATGGCCATGCATCTCATACCTAAGGGCCTAGTCTGTCCCAAAATGGAAAATAGGAAACAGAATCACACTAGATAGATGTAACATAAGCCACATAGGTACTGAATGCACAGATGACCGCATACACACCCCACAGACCAAACTAGACATGAATTCAGGTATTCGCAGATGGAAGGGATACATTGAAACCAGGCATATGCACACCTACAGATGGAAAGAATACTTTCAGACCAGGTGACCAATCGTCTGCATATCTACAAATGGAAGGGGATTCACTCAGACTAGTTGTTTGCGCTTCTACAGATGGAAGGGCGTTCATTCAAACCAAGCATCTGCACACCTACAGATGGAGGGGATTCAGGTGTCCACACACCTATGGATGAAAAAGATTCTGGCATCCACATATCTATGGATAGAAGGGCACAAACAACACCAAGCAAAATATGAATTTCAATCTGGATCCAGGATAAGACAGACAGAACACAGTCTAGTCTCAAACACCAACAAACAGACTACATTCATCTAACACAACATAAAGCTGGACTTATACACACCAAACTGGACCCAGACAGAGCTGCACAGCTCACATTCCAATACAAACAGCTAGACTTCACTCTCCAGGTATGGGGTTAAATATTCTTGCATCATGGCTGATTTTTCAACGAGGGGTGCACCTTCCTGTCAATCAATCAGTCAATACACCATAGTAGATGTTATAGCAGGGTGGAGAGGAATGATGCAGTGAGGAATTTGCAACAGATAAAGTTGCAGGAACCGTTTGCAGTGATAGGTAAGAAGCAAACAGAGCTCAAGACATAGCCAAGTGGACCAATCTTGCATAATAATGTTACCCTTACTCCACTACCTGTTACAGATGGCACACCATAACAGTCAGCTGATTGCAGTACATTCAGATTGGCTGATAATAAGAAAGATGAATGTTCAGACAAACATTTGGGCTTGATTGGCCCATATAGAAAGGCTTAACCCCTCATCCTCGGTGAATTCAACATCCTCATTAACAACCCCATCCCCCCATCTGCCTCCCAACTTCTAACCCTCACCTCCTCCCTCGGCCTATCTCAATTCTCCGACTCTCCAACTCACAGAGATGGTAACATCCTCAACCTAAACTTACTCCACCTCTCAACTTATTAACTCCCACCTCACTCTCAGACCACAATCTTCTCTTCCTCTTTATCAGGCACCTCAACATCTCCCCAGACCCCCCCCCCCCCCCATCCTGCACTTCCAGGAACCTTCAAACCGTCCACACCCAACAGTTAGCCAAAACCCTACAGTCCTACACCCTACCCATCTCTCTCCTCTCATGCCCCAACCTGGCTGCTGAACACTACCTCACCACCCTCATATGTGCCCTAGATGAAGCAGCACCCTCCCTGTGACCCGAGCCATCAACTGCAGAGCATGACAACACTGGCTCATGGACCAAAAATGTTTCATCCGGTGGGACTCCAGATGTGCTGAACGGCTTTGGCATGAATCCAAACAGCCTGCAGACTTCATACATTTCAAATTTATGCTTAAAACTTACAATCTCCACCATGCCAAACAAGTCTACTTCACCTCCCTCATCTCCTCTCTATCCCACAACCCCAGATGATTCTTTGACACCTTCCATTCACTCCTTAGCCCCAATGGAACGGCCCCTGTCATAGATCTTAGTACTGGAGAGCTAGCCACACATTTCAAAGAAAAAAATTGAAATTATCCGTTAAGAATTCCCCAAACAGTGCACAGCTATCCCCGACCCCAACCCCGACCTTTTCAGCACCACATTCACTCACTATCTGTTCTTGAACCAACGACAGAGAAAGAAGGCTTCAGACTGCTTTCCGTTGCCCATCTCACCACTTGCACCAGTGACCCTCTTCCCTCACACCTCCTCTGGTCCCTTTCCCCAGCTGTTATCTCTTTCAAACATTCCATCATATCCCCTTTCCTAAAGAAACTGACCCTCGACCTGACAGATGCTGCCAATTACTGACCCATCTCTTACCTCCCCTTCATCTCCAAACTACTTGAATGTCTGGTCTAGTATCACCTGACTTGTTTTCTCTCTGACAATTCTCTTCTTGTCCCCCTCCAGTCTTGTTTTCACCCCCTCCACTCAACCACAACCACCCTCACAAAAGTATCTAACGACCTGTTAATGGCCAAGTCGAGGGGCGACTACTCCCTACTAATCATCCTTGACCTCTCTGCTGCATTTGACACTGTCGACCATAACCTCCTCCTTGCTCTGCTTCACTCTATCAGCCTAAATGACACTGCTCTCTCCTGGTTCTTCTCCTATATCTCTGACAGCTCATTCAATGTCTCCTTTGCTGGCTCTTCCTCCTCTCCACTTCCTCTTGCTGTCAGGGTCCCCCAGGGCTCAGTCCTTGGCCCCTTCTCTTCTCTATCTATACAGCCCCAATCGGGCTAATAAATCGCAGATTTGGCCTCAAGTATCACCTTTATGCTGATGACACCCAGCTGTGCACCTTTTCTCGTGACATCTCTGCACCCTTCCTCCAAAACATCTCTGACTGTCTGTCTGCTGTCTCTAACACCATGTCTTCCCTCTTTCTCAAACTTAACCTCACAAAAACTGACCTTCTTGTTATTCCACCCTCTACCAACCGATGTCCCCCAACATCTTCATATCAGTAGCTGGCACTCTCAAACTCCCAGACAGCACGCCTGCTGCCTAGGGTTCAGACTGGACTCGGATCTCTCTTCCACCTCCCACATCCAATTTCTTGCCCGAAACTGCCACCTGCACCTCAGGAACATTGCAAAAATCTGTCCATTCCTGACCATGGTCACACTAAAGACTCTCGTTGTTGCCCTCATCCACTCCAGACTCCATTATTGCAGTTTTCTGCTAATTGGCCTTCCCCTCTCCAGAGTCTCCCAACTCCAATCCACGCTAAGCACTGCAGCTAGATTAATCTTCCTGTCCAGTCACTTCTCAGATGCCTCTGCGTTGTGTCAGTTGCTGCACTGGCTGCCTTTGTATCACAGAAATCAATTTAAACCCATCACCCTCACTCAGAGGTCTCTATGGCACTGCTCCACTGTATATCACCTCCCTCCTATCATAACATCGCCCATCCCGTGCATACAGCTCTGCCAACACAGTCAGACTAGATGTCCCCCTAATACAAACTTCACATGCTCGTCTCCAGGACTTCACCAGAGTAGTACCGACCCTATGAAACGCTCTACCCAAAGACATCCAAACAATCCCTGATGCAAGGAATTTCAGATGTGCCCTAAAGACTCACCTCTTCAAAGAAGAATACCAACTCTCCTGACCTAATCCCCACCCCAAGATTTCTCCAATCATGTACACTCCCTACCCGCATGCCCACCTGTACCACCCAACCCTGTCCTGACTGAGCTCCCCATGCTCCAAAAGCGCTGCAGAATATGTTGACGCTATACAAATAAAGACTATTATTATCAAAGAAGAGGGTGCTTTGGTCCCAAAGGACCAGACTTTTTTACGGTTTTTTCCATGTGGTGATTTTACTACCTTATTATTTTTCCTCAGTTACCAAAATTATTTTTTGCTGTGGGTTTTTTCCATGACATACAGGGTTATATTTTTATATCTTTTTTCCCTGACTTGTTTTCCCATTTTTTAATTTTAATGGGGGTAAAAAGCTAAAAAACTTTTTTTTAAATTTATAGGTTTTTATTTTTAAATTAGCACATTTACAATAAAATAAAGTACAGAAATGGCTTCCTTATTTTGTTTCAGATATTTTGATATACAATTTATGTAATTTTGGATTACAGGGCACATTTGGCAATGGTTTTGAGTGGTTTTATATAAATATTTTTTATTTTATTCTGCAATTTTTTTAAACCTATTTTTGTAACTATTTTTTACCATCTATATTCCCCATGATGTCCTCTAAGACCTCAGGGAAACATTCACATTGTTTCTTTGTTTTTTAAATTTCATACTTTTCCCTTGTAGCTGGGTCATCATAGAAGCCCAATTTACAGGGTAAAACATCCCACTGTATTTACAATAGTCACTTATTGACCTGATCAGGGTCTGCTAGGACTCTGTAAGCTCTTTTGTGACAGAGGGCACCCAGCAGACACATGATCGTTAGGTTGCATAGTGGAAGAGATACTTTGACTTTCACTATTTAGTACATAGTACTCCTTGAGCGCTATGTAGCTTGAAAAGGAGAAGGCAGAAGCGGTTAAAAGCTGCTTCTACCTTCTTCCCTGGGTACTTTGTCTGACAGCTGAGGACCCAACCTGTTCCTTGATTGGCTTTAATCCGCTTCCGTACATCTGCTATCGTCCGAGATTAAATCCCAGGACCAAGCACTGTAAAATTTACTGTGCTTGGTGCTTAAGAGGTTAAACTAGTACCCTAAAGCTCCATGTAAACCTGGAGCTGGCTCTGAGTACAGATTATGATTATTCCAACTTACAAGTTCTATCTCGATTTGTTTTTTCTTCCTGAATTGCCTTTTAAATGTAGTACAAACCTCCTTACTGTAAGCATGGGTAAAGAAACCCATTAGTTGATGGTAAAATCAAAAACAGCATGTGGCAACAAGTTTTTACTGTATAATACAGAACGTATTAATAATTTAATAGATGTACCTTCCACATGAGCAAATCTAATAGAGCCTAGCTGTATGCCACCTAATTCATCCTATCTGTCTGTCTGGATCTAGATATATATAATAGGAATGATTTTGCCTAATACATGACATTTTGAACAAACTCTTCTTGTTCCGTGATGTGACATAACATACAATTGCAACATCAAAGAGTAATTCAATCACAAGAAAATCTAGAAATGTACTTTGTTTTTAATTGCATTCATATTGCAAGGCCATTCTCTATTCCCTGAGAAACTGAATGACTGCCAATGGATGAAGCAAAAAGCATAGGAGATTATTGGCAGCTTTCATGTCTGAAATGTTACTGATAAAGGTGTAAGAAATGAACAGATTCAAAAGAATTTTTTCTAGGAAAGATCAATGAAATAAAAGTCTCTTGAAAAAAAACTTTGAATATTTCCATGAAGTATCTTGAGCTAGTGTTTGTATCATTTTGTTAGCTTCTGGAACACAAAGTATACTAGAAACAAAGGTTAAGGATGGAAATGTATAGTCGAGAATATATGAATATACTTAAAATATCAGTGAATACACATTAATGGAACTTGTCACATTAAACATAATCTCTGATCAGCTGTCAGCATATTATAAATTAGGTTAAAGCAGTATAAACTGGACAAATTGATATATAGTATTATAGGAAATGAATGCGAATAACCTGAATTTAATCATTTAACACCTTAAGGACCAGGCTGTTTTGTACCTTAAGGACCAGACACTTTTAAGTGATTTTACCCATGTGGTAGTTTACCTGCCCTATTTTTTTCTTTCAACTATCAATTTTTTTTTCTGCTGCATTTTTTTCCTGACATATAGGGCTAATTTTTTAATATCTTTTTCACTCACTTTTTTTTTTTAGTTTTATTGGGAGTAAAATGCAAAAAAAGATTTTTTTATAATTCATACTAAGTTTTTTTTTAAATAAGTATATTTATGCTAAAATAAAGTATGGGAATGAGTTCCACATTTTATTTCGGACGTTTTGATATATAATATGTATGGTTTTGGATTACAGGGTCCATATGGCGACAGTTTTGGTTGGGGTCGGCTTTGGGTGATTTTCTTTCATATGTATATATTTTTATTTTATTCTATAATTTTGCTTTACTTATTTATGAAATTCTTTTTTTCCTATATATGTTCCCCATGACGTTATATAAGACCTCTGTGGGACATTCACATGATCTTTTTTTTTTATTTGCCATTTTTTCACTGTAGCTGGGGCATCCATAAGAGCCCCAGTTACAGGAAAAACACCCCCCTGTATTGTCAATAGTCAGTGGAAGAGCTGATCAGGGTTTGTAGGACCCTGTAGCTCTGCTTGGCCAGGGAATCCCGACGGTCACGTGCCTGCCGGCTCGCATAGTGAAAGACACACTTCTACTTTCACTCTTTAGTACATAGCACTCATTGAGCACTGTGTACTAAAAAAGGAGGATGCAGAAGGGGTTAAAAACCACTTCTCCCTCCTCCTCCGGGTTATCAGCTTACTACTCAACCTGCTTCTGATTGATTTCAGGAGCAGAGGCTTTGATTCCCAGCCATATTTTTAGTATCGGCTGGGATTAAAGCCCAGGACCAAGCGCTGCAGATTTACCATCCTTGATCCCTAATTGGTTAAACTCCTACTCTTTCTATGCTTAGAAGCCTAGCAGGTGGTCCTATTCAGTGATTGACAGCTATCTGTGTATGCATACTGATAGATGGAAGGCCGTCAATCACTGAATGATAACGCCCACTTGACTCCTGAGTACAATAAATAATAAATAAGTTGAAAGCTATCTTAAGAATCTTTCCCACAGAGCCATATATCAACCTGCTCAGCTAACCCTGCTCTGTAATGTACTTAATAAAGTAGCAGCAAGTCAGAAAATACAAAAGAAAATCACTCAAACTGTTACTAATCCACTATCTAATCATACTAATAAGCTGTGCAATAAGCACAATAGGACCAATAAAGAGACGTGCATTAATCTTTATAACAAACAATAAAATCACCATAAGGGCGCCCACCCACTGGCGTTGGCGTTTTCCGCGATTTTTCCGCGCGTTTTTCGCGGCGTTTTCGCGGCTTTTCCGTTAATTTCCATTGACATTCATGGGTGCATTAGGAGAAAAATAAGGACACATATGCAACTGACAGTTCCTATGTTAAAAAACGCAACGCAAAAAAAACGCCAGGGGACAGGAACACATGTTATCTCTATGCCTGTGCAGGAAAAACGCAAAACGCAGGTAAAAAAACGCCAGTGGGTGGGCGCCCTAAATAAGAGATGATGTGCCACAAGCTGAAAAAGACCTGCATGCTAACCTGTAAGCACCGTAGCATACTCTGAGCTCACCCTGCTTTTAAGCAATTAATACTTTACCTTACCTATAATTGCACCTAGGCATAAAGTTTGCTTTAATGACTTGTGGTGAGTTATCAACACCCCATAACAAAGACTTCCAGGGTCGAAATACATGTTGGGTAGATCACCATTCCTAGAACCCTCTGCACTCATGGGATAAGTACTTTTACGGACCCCTATGACTTACTGGTATTGCACAATATTAGGTATTTGCATAATGTACTTTATGTAGGAAGGATATTGCTATTGGGCATTTGGTTCAATATAGGTTTAACAATTTGGTCTGCTCTTTTTCTTCCTTGTACTGCACAATATTGTCATGATGCACTATGCTATTTTCATGTGAGTATTATTATGTATTAAGGTGACTTCCTTCTCAATGCAATTTTATAACCTGCAATTAATGCCCAAATCAGGCACAAAGTAAATAATGTATGTTGCTTACTATATGTTTATATATTGAACAACAGTTTCGTCGTGCAACATTATTAGGTTATGGTTACACTTACAACTTCTTTAGGGAATGGCATCCAGCTTTTCTCAAGTAGAAATTCTCCCTATGTATGCAGTGATACAGGAAGAGGGGATTTACAGCCGAATACTTCTACATAAGTGGGCAGAATAGTGTGCAACCAATTATATATAACTTTAAATTCCTGCTTATGTGTTTTCCAGCTGTTTGTTTCTAACATAATGGCAAGCTATTACTTTGTATCACCTCAGGATGTTACATTTTGGACACAGTTATATCCAATATAAAAAGAATTGCAGTTTAATACTCTGAGAGAAAAATGATTCTGTCATGCTTTACTCATTTTGATAGTGTGTTATACTGAAATGCATGGTAATTAAAGCACTACCCTTGTATGTTCTGGCACTTCTTGTCAAATTATTTATTCCATTGATTTGCCAAGTGAGAAGAAGATAACACAAGCTTCTGCAGAGAACAAACTTATAGGGAACTTGTCATATACTTTATACTGCCCTCACTGTGGGCAGCATAAAGTTGTGACAGAAATGCTGATTTCAGTAGTCTGTCACTTACGGGGTAATGTATAGTGGTTTTTAAGAGCTTGAAGCTTGTTTCTGCAGCTCCCATCAAGAGATGAGTCAAGTTTATGCATGAGGCGCTGCTAGCCCTGACCACCTGCTGACAGTTTGACAGTTTTCTCAGTATGCAGTGTAGGGGCCCTTTCACATGACCTTATGCGTTTTTACAGTTACCATTACGTGCTGAAAAATCGCATGAATGAAGAATAGCTGTGATTAAGTCCTGATCTATGAGTGTGTTTTCTGCCCTTCGCACAGGTGGCTTTAGCATATTGGCAAAAAAAAAAAAAAATATGCTGCAGCGCATAAATCCCTTGATCGGCAGAAATCGGAATGACTGCTAATGTGTAAACAGAGCCAGCGGCTTCTTTTCCCAGCGTTGGACGGAGCTAAACTCCCTCCACCTCCCCTTTTTTTCAGCTCCCATAGGAGTCTGTGAGCTTCCAGCATATCTTGGACAAAGATTGGGCAAGACCTTTCTTTGGATGCAGCGTATAAAATCGTCGACGGAAAACTGTTGCCGCTGTGCTATTTTCACTGGTGCGATTTTGTTTACACGACCAAAAATTGCTAATCTCAATTAATACATTGGAATTCAATGTTCAAGCATTCAAGCATCCTAGCAGTCAGTACATGACAGCGTCCCTTTTTCCCCAGTAACAGGAGAGATCCAGAAAATTGGGGCAGGTCAGTGACACAGTAGTTACTTGACTGGGAACTCCAGTGTGACATGACATCTGCTCATTGGTGGAAGTGCTGCTCAGATGTCAGGAGAGGGGCAGAGCTCTGCCTTCTTAAACTCAGGGCTGAGAGAGACACACCAAAGCTGTTATTAAGAATGTGTATGCTATTACAGGCTGTTGGATTGCGAGACTGCCAAAATAAGCATGTTATTAGTTAGCTGGTCTTCCATATGAGTGAAACATTACTTGAGGGGCATGCTATACTATCTTATCAGTAATAGGGAGAGGTTCGAGGAGACATCTGGGTTTCCTTTGCAAAAATCGTTTTACAAATAAAGTTTTGTTTTTGTGTCTCAGTGGTTATTTTTTTTACTACATTCAGATTTTGCCCTATCAAAACAGTGCTAACAACTGCTGGATGGAGAAGAAGTAGGAAGCAGTAATAATGTTCTTCTGTATCTTCTCCTCCTTTGAAAAAGGAAGGAAAAAGAAGAAGTGTGCTGGCTCATTTGTTAGCTTTGCTGCTGTGAAGTGCTGGAGTTGTCGGTTCAAATATAGTTAAAGACAACATCTGGATTGGGGGGGGGGGGGTTACTCACTCTTTGTGTTTATTTTTGTTGTTCATCTCCCCTCTCAGCAGCAGACATACAAGTGTAGTGGTTCCGTTGTTAATACTATTGCTTTGCAGTGCTGGAGTTGGAAGTTTAAATCTGACCAAGGACAACATTGTTGCGTCTTATGAACGTGCAACCTCAATAACAAAAGAAAGGCACAACCGTGCAAAGAAAACACAAAATAAATGGGGAAATACTCTCCCTATACTCCCCTAACCCGGGAGTGAGCCCTGCCTGCTCGGCAGGCTGACCGCGCTAAGTGCGAGCCTGCACTCGTGCCTGGGCAACTGACCAGTCCCTGTCTGGGAGCCCTAACACAACACAAAAGGATAAACAAAACAAAACCAAACAGCAAGAACTTAGTTGATACTGGAGAGCTTCCATCCCGCTGTGTTGCTCCGCCGCTGTCCAACATGGGACTGAAGTGATTGACCAACACAGAGGTCAAACCTAGCATAGCTTAAATAGGAGCTGAGCTAGTTAGCACCAGGTGCTGGATGACATCACTCCTGCCACTACCACACCCCTCAGCTCCAGGGGAAGCAAGGGCACACCCAAAACCTGGTCTGGCTTGGAAGCCGGGTGCAGGCCTCAGAACGGCTGCAACAAACATCTGGATATAGTTTTTCAAAGTCCATGCAAATGTTATCGTTGATGGGATTTGAACCTAGGACTTCAACACTAAAAGGTACACTGATAACTACTGTAACACATTCATAGAAAACACATACATTAGTGAAGCTAATTTTTATCCCCATTGATTTCAATGGAAAATGGAATTGCCTGTTCTGAGTTACAATAGTTTTTTTTTAAACTTGGCTCAGGCAGTCCCAACTTGAATATTTCACTAATTGCTCAACACTAAACAGAACGACCCCATGGTTAAAATGTATCACTTATAATTTTTTTTACTAATTAAAACAAGAAACATTCTAATTCTCTAATGTTTTTATTTTCTGGTTGTAGATTTTTCTTCTTCTACTGTATTTTCTGTACATGGATATGAGAGCTGCTATCTAGCATGAGCTGCAGATAAAAGGGTATTTCAAAAAATGTATGTTTGTATAACTGGCTTAGCCTGCAATATGAGCATTATAGAAGATATAAGATCAGATTCCCCACCACAGCCATTCTGCCAGTTCCCAGTCTGTGCCTGAGCTTCGATCCTGCCTGTAGAGTTATGATGTTATGACAGCAGGCCATCTGCTGCAGCTAAATACATGCTGAATGGAGCTGTTGGTTGGCTGCAATAGTCATATGGTCCTGTTGTACGTAGATTTTCAGAATAATCCAATGTTTGTTAATGCTTTAGTGGTATAGGCAACATTTTGGGCAGCATATGCTTCATTAAGTACTATCTGCAGGCTGAACTGGGGTACTGGCAGCCAAGGGACCTGCAGATAATACTTCATAAATCGCATACTGTCTGATTCCTTGGCTATGCTACTAAAGCCTTAAAGGGGATTTCTGAGGAAAAACTATTGATGACCTATTCTCAGGATAGGTCCTCAATTGTTAATCACCAGGGACCTACCGCTCGGGATTTTTGGTGATCACCTGGTCGCCTGGCCCGCTGTCAATGCAGCAGGGCTGGATGTTGTCATAGGAGAGGGGAAAAAAAAGTGTGGCTTCACTCTCATTAAAATCAATGGGAGCTGAAGTGGCTATTATACTTCCACGTCTAACCCTAGTGTCGGAGACGGAAATGCTGGAAGTGTAATAAGGAATTTGGTTTCCATTGATTTCAATGGCAGTGAAGCTAGCTATAGCACTTCCACTCTTGCCCCGTATGATGACAGTGGGCCAGGTGATCCCAAGCAGAGGAACCCCGAACCCCCTGTAACAGCTGTGGCAGAGAAGAACGATGTTAGCCCATTGAATTCAATGGAGCCAGCAATACAGCCGGCTCCATTGAAAGCAATGGGCTGCCGGCGAGCGCGGGATGAATTTTCGGGAAGGGCTTAAAAATATAAGCCCTTACCTGAAAATCATCCTAAAATGTGTAAAAATAAAAAAAAAGAATTAAAAGTGATTTAAAAAACAAAAAAAATAGATACTCACCTCCCTTCAGCTGCCGGGGCACAGCCGTGTCTTCTCCTGCTGTCCCCTGCACTGTGGTGCTGAACTGCTGTCATTCAGCTGAGAGCTGCACTGTGACCAATCAGAGGCAGCTCATTCAGCAGGCGGGGATTTTAAATCCCCGGCTGCTGAATACTACAGAGAGCAACTCAGGAGAACTGCCAGCAGGCCGCAGCTGAACTCCGTCTGCCGGGATCAGGTGAGTATATTTTTATTTTTTATTTTTACACATTTCTGGATGAATTGCAGGGAAGGGCTTATATATTTAAGCCCTTCCCGAAAATTCATTGTGCGATCGCCGGCAGCCCATTGCTTTCAATGGAGCCAGCTTTATTGCCGGCTCTATTGAATTCAATGGGCTAACATCGTTCTGCCGGGACAGGGTGAGTATATATATATATTTTTTTTTACTTTTTAGACATTTTAGGATGATTTTCAGGTAAGGGCTTATATTTTTAAGCCCTTCCCGAAAATTCATCCCGTGCTAGCCGGCAGCCCATTGCTTTCAATGGAGCCGGCTGTATTGCCGGCTCCATTGAATTCAATGGTCAGTGCTCGTTTAATCGAGACGAGCACCGCGTGGTGCTCGTCTCGAGTAACGAGCATCTCGAGCACCCTAATACTCGAACGAGCATCAAGCTCGGACGAGTATGCTCGCTCATCTCTAATCATTGCATCAAAAATGAAAAAAAAACATTCTTAAATGGTCACCAACTTGTATTAATATAATAGCCTATGCAGCCTATCAGTAAAACCTGATGAAGTGTCACGGTTGGCTCTACCATCTTCTCACGGAAGATCCAAAGCATAGTAGGCCCAGCTGCACACAGGACCCGGTAATAGCAACCATGCTGGATAACTTTATTACCTGTTTGTTCTCGTGATGCCAGTGCCCCTTTACATTAAGTGAAACAAATAACAAAGCCCACAGTCAAAGGAATAGTTTCAAACCGGAGGCACATGTTTTTATTTTACTTGTACAATCAACTTAGATTCTTCCATGACAAAGTGTTACAACAGTCTTAGGTATGACATTTTCAAGCACATAAGAATTTTTCCTCACCTCGTCAAGTTTATATCCAGAAGTCACTCTTCTCATACCCAACCTCTGAACATCCGCAATTTCAATTATCTGAAGGACAATCCCTGAGGGTGCTTCTGACACTTGAAGTGAACACACCACATACCCCTCTGTTTTCCTATTACGTCCTTTCTTTTGCTGCTCCAGTCACACATAACAACTTGGTTACTCAGTCCTCATTCCCTTCACTTCGGTGACTAAGCAGAGGGACTATGCATTTGCTACTGCCGACTCCAGGAAAACAGGATTTGAAATCTACGCCCCCCAGAGGGCTCCCCATAAGCGCAGGGTACCAGCATCAGATCTCCTGTCTCCTCCTCACATGTCTTTCTTTACTGACTACATCTCCACTCTCTTCTGACTACTGCATTACCGCATCACACCTCTTCTTTCCTTCATGTCCCGACTACCACTCACTCTCTAACTCCTTCCCCCAATGTTCCTGACAAACCACACATGTCACACATCCAGCAGGTTAGGGAGACACAACACACCACCAAAATAGGCTGAAGCAACACAAAACATAGACAAACATGAATACAACAGAAAAGGACAAACGTCAAAGAGAGACACTTTAAAACTCTGGGCCACTACATATTTATCAGTGGTGCCTTTCAGTGCTGAGGTCCTAGCTTCAAATCCCATCAAGGGTAACATTCACATGGACTTTGAAAAACTACATCCAGATATTGCCCTTGGTTAGATGCCGTACTCTAATATTTCCTACGCTACTGCAAAGTATTTCAGTTATACCGTTCTCAGTCTGCAGTGCATTACGCAGAGTTTAGGGAGAGAGCTGCTGAGATAGGGAAAGTTTTACCATAGGGATCCTCACTACAAGAACCCCAATGGACCTTTTTAGGGTGACTTCTCACCGTGTGCATTATAGTTGTGGCTGGCTGGGAGCGGTAGTGCACCCTTTTTTTTTTTTTACGCATCTAGGCCTGTTCCCAGCCTTTCAGTTATAGCGTTCTCAATCTGCAGTGCATTACACTGAGGTCTCACCGTTAAACAGTACTCTAATATTTGCAAGGCTACTGCAAAGTATTTCAGCTCTGCCACTGTGCAGAGCGTCACACAATCCCCTTTCCTTGGGGGGCTTGAGATAGCCACAGTTACCAGCACTATCCACTGGCTTTAGAGTCTTCTCCCACTCCATACAGCCTCTCTTCTCTACAAGTCACTGTGAGTGGTAAATTACCCCTAGGTATCAGCACAAGACAGCAGGTTAATATTTTCAAGTCACAGCATAGAGCCTCCGATATCTACAGGTCTCTGTGTGCGACGAATTAGGGCACAGTTGTCAGTGCTGTACAGTGGGGCGATTTATTTGGGCCCTACTCTATACGTAATCCGCCATGATGAGAAGTAGGGGTAAGGGTCAAGGAAGTGGGCGTGGACGCGGGCATCCAATTAAGGGTGTGGGCACAGACCGAGTTCCCGGGTGGGTTGAATCACAGCTGGCTGCTGAGGGATTAGGAGAGAGACAAGTTTCTGGGCTCCCCAGCTTCATATCACAATTTGCGGGTAGACCTTTATTACAAACAGAGCAGTGCGAGCAGGTGCTGTCGTGAATGGCAGAAAATGATGGCAGCAATGTATCGATCACCCAGTCTTCTACGCAGTTCACTACTCCTGGCCCAGGGATTGAAACTCTGAATCCTCTGGTTACTCCTCCTTCCTCCCAGCCTCCTCACTCCATGAAAATGACATATTCTGAGCAGGCAGACTCCCAGGAACATTTCTCAGGTCTCTGCCCTGAGTGGGAAAAAACGGTTCCTTTCTCCCTGAGGAGTTTGTCGTGACCGATGCCCAACCTTTGGAAAGTTCCCGGAGTCCGTGTGATGAGGCTGGGGACATCCACAACTGTCTTAAGAGCTTTTTGTGGATGAGGATGATGAGAAACAGTTGTCTGTCAGTGAGGTAGTAGTAAGGGCAGTAAGTCCGAGGGAGGAGCGCACAGAGGATTCGGAGGAAGAGCTGCTGGACGATGAGGTGACTGACCCGACCTGGTTTGCTAAGCCGACTGAGGATGGGGCTTTAGAGGGGAGGCAAGTGCAGCAGCAGGACAGGTTGGAAGAGGCAGTGGAGTGGCCAGGGGTAGAGGCAGGGCCAGAACGAAGAATCCCCCAAATGTTTCCCAAAGCATCCCCTCACGGTAAGCCTCTGTGCAGAGGGCTAGGTGTTCAAAGGTGTGGATGTTTTTAAGTGAGAGTGCGGACGACCGATGAACTGTGGTGTGCAACCTGTGTCGCACCAAGATCAGTCGGGGAGCCACTACTACCAGCCTTACCACCAGCATGCTCAGGCATATGATGACCAAGCACCCCACAAGGTGGGACGAATGACATTCACCGCCTCTGGATCACACCACTGCCTCTTCCCCTGTGCCACAACCTGCCACACAGATCCAATCCCCCTCCCAGGACACAGGCACGAGCTCCTGCCGGCCTGTACCCACACCCTCCACTCCACGGTCCTCCACTCCATCCAGCAATGTCTCTCAGTGCAGCGTTCAGCTGTCGCTAACACAAGCATTGGAGCGAAAGCGGAAATACACCACGACCTACCCGCATGCACAAGCTTTAAACGTGCACATTGCCAAATTAATCAGCCTGGAGATGCTGCCGTACAGGCTTGTGGAAACGGAGGCTTTCAAAAACATGATGGTGTCGGCGGTCCCGCACTACTTGGTCCCCAGTCGCCACTATTTTTCCTGATGTGCCGTCCCCGCTCTACACCAGCACGTCTCCCGCAACATAAATCGTGCCCTCACCAACTGGGTTACTGGGAAGGTCCACTTAACCACGGACACGTGGACAAGTACTGGAGGGCAGGGCCACTATATCTCCCTGACGGCACATTGGGTGAACTTGGTGGACGCTGGGACCGCACATGTCCTACCCACACCCAAGATAGCGGGTTCTACCTCCGTGCTGGTATCTGCGGTGTTTTATGCCACCTCCTCCAAACCCTCCGCCTCCTCCTCCACCACCTCCACCTCTCAATTAAGAAGTGTGAGCACGTCGACAGCAGTCCGCAGCACGCTGCGCGGTGGCACAGCAGTTGGCAAGCGTTAGCAAGCCGTGCTGAAACTAATCAGCCTAGGTGACAAGGCACATGGCCCCTGAGCTGTTGGAGGGTCTGACAGAGCAGACAGACCTCTGGATTTCGCCGCTGAGCCTCTAACCGGGCATGGTTGTGTGTGAAAACGGCTATAACCTGGTGGTGGCTCTGCAGCTCGGCAGCCTCACACACGGGCCATGCCTGGCCAACATCTTCAATCTGGTGGTTCAGCGGTTTCTAAAAAGCTACCCTCACTTGTCTGACCAGCTTGGCAAGGTACGCCGTGTCTGCGCACATTTCCGCAAGTCCACCACGGATGCTGCCACCCTGAGGACCCTGCAACATCGGTTTCAGCTGCCAGAGCACCGACTGCTGTGCGACGTGCCCACACGCTGGAATTCTACGCTGCATATGTTGGCCAGCTTGTACGAGCGGCTTAGAGCAATAGTGGAATACCAGCTGCAATATGGGTGGCAGAGTAGTAGTCAGCCTCCGCAATTCTTTACTGAGGAGTGGGCATAGATGGCAGACATCTGCCAGGTCCTCAGAAACTTTTAGGAATCTACTCAAATGGTGAGCGGCGATGCGGCCATCATTAGCGTCACCATCCCGCTGCTTTGCCAACTGAGAAGTTTGCTGTCAAGCATAAAGGCTGACGCTTTACGGTTGGAACAGGAGACAGGGGAGGACAGTATGTCGCTTGATAGCCAAACCACCCTCATTTCTATATTTCAGCGCATTTTGGAGGAAGAAGGGGAGGAGGAGGAGGAGGAGGAGGAAGGGGAAGAGACTGCTGGCCACACTGCAGAGGGTACCCATGCTGCTTGCCTCTCATCTGTTCAGCGTGTATGGGCTGAAGAGGAGGAGGATCCTGAAAGTCATCCTCTTAGTGAGGACAGCGATGTGTTGCGTACTGGGACCCTGGCACACATGGCTGACTTCATGTTAGGCTGCCTTTCACGTGACCCTCGTGTTAGACGCATTCTGGCCAACACGGATTACTGGGTGTACACCCTTCTAGACCCATAGTATAAGGAGAACCTTTCCACTCTCATTCCCGAAGAGGAAAGGGGTACGAGAGTGATGCAATACCACAGGGCCTTGGTGGAAAAAGTGATGCAAAAGTTCCTATCTGACAGCGCTAGCGGCAGAAGACGCACTTCCAAGGGCCAATTAGCAGGTGAGGTGCGGGGATCAGGCAGCATGTTCAGCATCCTCCGTGATCTCTCTGCTCCATACAACTATTGGGTGTCAAAACTGGACACACAGCACGAACTTGCGCTGTACGTCCTGGACGTGCTGGCCTGCCCTGCCACTAGCGTCTTGTCAGAGAGGGTGTTTAGTGCAGCTGGGGGACTGATCACGGATAAGTGTACCCACCTGTCAACTGCCAGTGCCGACATGGTTACACTCAAAGATAAACAAAGGCTGGATTTCCCCAGACTTGTCATCTCCACCAGCGGAAAGCAGCGGAACCTAATGATTCTTTTCGCTGCAACAGGAGAAAAATGCATCCTCTATCACCAGAAAAAAAGGGGTAATTAGCTTTGTCAATCCCTCTCGGATACTATTACTCCTCCTACTCCTCCTCCTAAAACAGCATGTCATCACGCTGAACTGCCAATTTTTCTGCGGCCCAAAAGCCTATGTTTAAAAGTATTTTACAATTCTTAAAAATTTCAAATGTTTTAATTTCAACAGCAAGCTGTATCTTTAAAAAAATGTTTATGGGTTTCACCTGCCCTCGCGGTTGAGCAAATTTTCTGGGGTACACTTGTACTCTTGGTGCACCCATTTTTCAGGCCCTTGCCTATACTGTTATCTAACTAATTTTTCCGGCCTTCGCCTACACTCTTGGTAACCAAATTTTTTCAGGGGTTCGCCTATACCCTTGCTACGGAAAGGTTACTGGGGCCCGCCTATAAACTTACTACTAAAAGGTTTGAGGGGTTCAACTATATTATACTTGCTACAGAAATGCAGTTGGGGTCCACCTATACACTTGCTACTGAAATGTTTGAGGGGTCCGCCTAAACTCTTGCTACAGAAATGTTACAGGGGTCCGCCTATACTCTAGCTACATAACGTTATTGGGGTCCGCCTATACACTTGCTACAGAAATGTTACTGGAGTCGCCTATACACTTGCTACAGAAATGTTACTGAGGTCCGCATATACTCTTGCTCCATAAATGTTACTGGGGTCCGCCTATACACTTGCTACTGAATGGTTTGAGGGGTTCGGCTATACTCTTGCTACAGAAGTGTTACAATGGTCCGCCTATACTCCTGCTACAGAAATGTTACTGGGGTCTTCCTATACACTTGCTACAGAAATGTTACTGGGGTCCGCCTATACACTTGCTATAGAAATGTTACTGGGGTCCGCCTATACACTTGCTACAGAAATGTTACTGGGGTCCGCCTATATACTTGCTATAGAAATGTTACTGGGGTCCGCCTATACACTTGCTACAGAAATGTTACTGGGGTCCACCTATACACTTGCTACTGAATGGTTTGAGGGGTTCGGCTATACTCTTGCTACAGAAATGTTACAATGATCCGCCTATACTCTTGCTACAGAAATGTTATTGGGGTCCGCTATACACTTGCTACATAAATGTTACTGGGGTCCTCCTATACACTTGCTACTAAAAGGTTTGAGGGGCTGCCTATACTCTTGAAACAGAAAAATTTCAGGGGTCCAACTATACACTTGCTACAGAAATGTTACTGGGGTCCGCCTATACACTTGCTACAGAAATGTTACTGGGGTCCGCCTATACACTTGCTACAGAAATGTTACTGGGGTCCTCCTATACACTTGCTACTAAAAGGTTTGAGGGGCTGCCTATACTCTTGAAACAGAAAAGTTTCAGGGGTCCAACTATACACTTCCAACTGAAATGTTTGATGGGTTCACCTATACTCTTGCAACAGAAAAGTTTCAGAGCTCCGCCTATACTGTGGGTGCACAAAGGCTTCTCATAGTGGTGTTCAGCTGCCTGACACATACACAGAATGAAGTGTGTGGGGATTTCCCATAGCTATGTAATTTACGGCACCTTGGGTCATACAAGGTTGAGACTGGGACCGAGCCTGACCCAGGGTCCACTCACGTACTTCCCACACAGAGTATTGCGGGTCCTACCTTGGTCATGGTTTCTCACCCTTATTTTGCCACCTCCTCCTCCTGCTTGGAGTCTGGGGATCAGCGCTGGTCAACATGTATTTGCTCTCGTGTTACCACAGTTATCTGAGACAGTGGTATGGGTCAAACAAAAGGAGCGTTACTGAATTTATGCGACATTCACGTCTGTACTAGCATCCGAGTGCACTTCAGGCCCAGGATTACTGAGGGTGTGGGCAGAGGCCAAGGTCCTGGGGGGGGGGGGAGAATCAACTGCGTAAGGTTTGGCCTGTGGAACGTCTTGGTGGTTCATCCAGTCTTTGGAGTGATAAAAGCATTTGTAACTAATTTAATGAGACGTTCACAGCTGTACTAGCATCAGAGTCCATTTTATGCCCACGATTACTGAGGGTGTGGGCATAGGCCGAAGTCCGGGGGGATGGGGTGCAAATGCGCCCGGTTTGGCCTGTGGAACTTCTTTGTGGTTCATCCAGTCTTGGAGCGATAAAAGCAACCGTAACTGATTTAATGAGACGTTCACAGCTGTACTAGCGCCTGACTCCGCTTTATGTCCACGATTACTGAGGCTGTGAGCCGAGGCCGAGGTCCTTGGAGGGGTGAAACTCTGCAATTTTTAGTCACTCTCTTTACTTCCTGTTTAATACTGTCCCTGGGTTGCAGGGGCTTGCCTATGCTGTGGGTGCACAAAGGCTTCCTCATTGCATTGTTCAGCTATCTGACACATACAAAGAATGAATTGGGCAGAAATGTGGGCTGAGGCTGAGGTCCTTGGCGGAGTGAAACTCTGCCATGGTTGGGCACTGTGATTTCTTTATGTGTAATACCGTCTTTGAGTTTCATGGGTTCGCCTATGCTGTGGGTGAACAAAGATTTCCCATTGCAGTGTTTTACCTATCTGGCACAAATACACTGACTGACTTGGGTAGGGCGCAGAAGGCTTTCCGATTGCGGTGTTTAGCTATCTGACACCTACACAGAATGAAGTGTGTGGGGACACATGGAGTTCCCATTGCTATGTAACTCGTGGCACCTTGGGTCACACAAGGTGGAGGCTGGGACCGAGCCTGACCCAGGGCCCACTCATGTACTTCCGACAAAGTATTGCGGGTCCTACCTAAGTCATGGTTTCTCGGGCTTATTATGCCACCTCTTCCTCCTGCTTGGGGGTCTGGGGATCAGCGTTGCTCGGCATGTATTATCTCTAATGCTACAAATTACCACAGTTATCCGAGATACTGGATTGGAGCATTCACAGGAAGCGTAACTGATTTCATGAGACTTTCACAGGGTCACTGTATATGTGTGGTGGCAACTTTTGCGACACCTCCGGCTTCAAACCAATTTTTGGTGTTAGTATGCGCTGCTGCATTGTGGAGATGTGCAGAAGTGCTGGCACCTGAGCCCCCTTAATGCCCACATTTGCAGCTCCTGACAATTTTGTGACGGAGGTGGCACGGGATTAGAATGATGATCGTACTTCAAATTATCATCAATTTTCAACAGCATTGTGGGCTATCGCCCACACTTTCAAAGAGGGTCGCTGCCTGGCCCTGCCAACCCTCTGCAGTTTGTGTCTCCGGCTCCTCATCATCGCAGACGCACTTATAAATCGACATGAGGGTGGTGTGGCTATGAAGCGATCGTGTGGCATGAGAGCAGCTGAACGCTGCGCAGGAAAAATTCTGTGTGCACTGTGGACGCAGGGTCATGCGGGGGTTGGACAGCAATGCCACCATGTAACCCAGGAGAAGAGGCAGCGGTATCACCCGCAGGCGGTGATTGTCCTTGGTTGCAGCTAGTGTGGGGCTTAGCTAAGATGTGCCAGCGCGTGTGCCTTGCTAATGAGGGTCTGTCCCAAGTAAATAGTTAGGGGGGTGACCGCCAGGCTCTTTCCCCCATTTTGGCTTAATAATGGGACTTGTGAGCCTCAGATGCAGCCATGCATGCTGCCCCTGCCATTCCCTATCCGTTTCTGTGGTGTTTCCATGACTTTCTGATGTTTTCAGGTGTTTCACATATCATCCCCTATGCGGAGCATCGGTCCCATACAAAAATGCTTGAGTCCCCCATTGACTTCAATGGGGTTCGTTACTCGAACGAGCTCTCAAGCATTACAAAAAGTTTGACTCAAGCAACGAGCTCATCTCTAGTCATAGCAGTTGAAGTACAAAACCCACATGGAAAAAAAACTCTTGTGATATGATATCTTAAAATTTAACTTTTAATAAATACAATTAGAAAGGAAGAATGTAGGGAGGCCCTATAGTCACCTTGCTGTTTCTCACTTCCTAATCAGAGAACCTGCCCTGAGAAGGACAAACCTGATCTCAAACCATTCCCTAATGTTCCCTACACTAAATGGGGAGCAGGCTGAAGAGACCATAAAAATAATTTCTACACTGCATAAGTAGAATTGATTTTGATTTCAATCAAATAGTGAAAATGCATATGTAGTGGTGTTCGTCTAATATAAAACACAGTTCTGATAAAAAATACTGAGATGCAAGTATCAAGAAATAACCAACTGGTGATACAAAGTGTTAGAAAATCATGTAACAGATAAGCTATAACTAAGGGCTAATGCCCACAAACAGATTATTGGTGCAAGATTCGCTGTCAGACACCCGCTGTGAATTCCGCAGGAATGTCCGTCTATATATATGCGGTGGTAAACTATTCTCCCAGGCCCACGAGCGGAAATTCAAAACACATGCAGATTTTTTTCTGAATTTTGGTTTATACTTTCAGCTTTGTTCCAAGGCATATATATTTTTTTACTTTTGTGTAAACTCACCTCTAGGCCTTATGCACCTGGTCATATTGTGGTTCTATTTTGTATGGAGAAGAGTTCTTTCCATTAAATGCACAGGTTCTATAGTATGTTTACACTTTTAAAGCTTGTCTTACTTTTTTCAACAAAACTTAATTAGATAATTTAGCATTATTGTCCACACTTTTATATGACTGTGGATATGGATAACAGTTATTTTCTCTTTTGTCACAAATCAATGACTGGTTGTGTCTTCTGAGTTACTTCCATTTTGTCAAAGCTTTGGGTTGTAATAAAGCACAAAATAACATTGCAGTGCATTTCCCTGTTACCTAAACTTTGTTTCATTAATCTTTCCCTACATTAAAATAATGTCTGCTCAGAGCAAGGCACTAGACAAATTGCCAATATAATAAATTCATAATAAAATGTCATTACTTAGGATTGCATGAGCTTTACCGTTTGGCTGGCTGCTATCACCAACATTTAAAAATCCCCTAATTAATCTATATAACCTTTATTATATTAGTATGTTTAAATTCTTTATATCAAAAATGGTTTCTTCATCCATTATCTTTAATATTTTCATCAGAGTTTTTTAACTATAAGCACAAAAGTACAACAAGCTCATGTATCAATAGTGACATTTTACACAACTTTTGTTGTTTCAATAACAATATTAAAGAATATATTTAAGAAAATGTCCTGAGATACATTTTCACCTTGAATATCTTGGCATATACTGTAGACGCTATTTAACCACACTGATTGTTTTAACTGAGCTGTTGGTATCTGACGTGATAAAAGCTTCATTCAAGTTCTCCTAATTTTTTTCTTGGGTATACAAGCAGATAGAAAGATGGGATAGCTTTTTGAAGATGCAAGTATTCTTCAGGGTTGAGGCAGACAAATAGCATCATCGTCCAGTGTGCAGAACTCACTTGAAAGCAGTTGGAAACATTTTCAAAACTTAAAATGGCAATGTTAGTATTCCTAGAACAGCATGTGTTCATTGGTTTTCTTCACTTACGTAGAATGACAGCCAATGACATTCATTGTCAGTTGATTGAGACATGTGGTGAAGATGTCATTAATGTGAAAAATGTGCATTCGTGAGTGCAGCAGTTCAAAGAGGACAAATGTTGTGTGAGAAAAAAACGAAAAGATTGCCTACAAAATCAGAATTTCTGTAGAATCTCTGCACCATTCTACATGAAGACCTGACGATGCAGTGTTAGAAAAATGGCTGCATTTTGCTCTTCCTTCAAGGCAAGGCTCTTGCTTATTGGTGGCCCTTATTCAAGGGTTTCTTCATGACAATGACTTTGAAGTGGTTACCCACGCCCCCGACCTTGCACCTGTGAGCGGAATGAAAAGTTCCATGATATTATTGTCTGATGTATATATATATATATATGCATGTTTTAATATTTGACGTATTAAACGAATATAAAATATGGAACATTTGAAGGAAACATTTGGAAGCTGCTAATTGTTCATTAATAGAACTTGAAGATCAAACCATGATATGTCAAAATGCATATTCCAGCCCTAAATTGTATGTTTATTTTATGTTTCTTGATCACATTATGAAATAGTGATATGATGGCTACAAATAGCTAAAGGGTGGATTGTGGTGCAAATATAATTGGCTATTTGTGGCCCTCCATTTTGTCCTTCATCCTCCATTTTGTATTTTCTTTTATTCTCCACTCTGTATTTTACATACGAATAGCTATGAACATTCATGTGGACTTCAAACCTGTTTGGTGTAGGAAGCTTTGATGTAACTGTGAAATGTGTATGCGACTTGTTAGTTCTTTGTATAAGATAGAGGTCTAACATATGTATATTGGTCTTACTTATACAGAACAATGCTACCTGCTTTTACTACAATTCCATTTGTATAGGTTTGTTTGAGCTCTGTCCATATACATTGTATGGCCACGAATCTGTTGAGTCTTGTTAATCCTGTGATACCATCAGCATTGTCTAGGGAATTGAGTTGTTGATTCTGAACCTTTGATCAAAGAAACTGGCTACTTCAGATGGTGGGGGGGGGGGGTCCAATTGAAAGCACATGGCATAGGAATGTCTTTGTCCTTGGCAAACAGAGAGGAGAAACAGGATGTTTCTCTCATGAAGCTAAATTCAAGAATGAACTGAGCGTGCTCACTGAAGTTCCTCCCAGATGGATGACATCACAAGCTACCTCACAAATACCTCCCTCTGAGAATGACCAATCGGCTCGCTAAATACCGTAACTGTATTCCTAAATTACTTCATTTCCTGTGTTAAACTTATTTAAGTTTTACGCACGCTTAATAAAGACAGAGTTTTCTTCGGGGGCACATGATGTAGACGTGTGGTCTTTGAAAGGCTCTCCAGGCCTGCACATATTATCTTAATTTGGAAACGCACAGTATATCGAAATAGCGAAAATTGCGCTAACAAATTTGGAGGCACCGCTGGGATAACGAAGATACAGAGATATGAAGATATTTCATCGTTATCCGGACACAAGGGGACTTCGAAGCAGAGACGGACAGATAATGAGCTCAAACAAGGTAATCTTATACCTGTCCCATCTCTCCCTCTCTGCTATGATCCGCCCCAGGCTGGGTGAGTTGAAATATGATAAGTCTGTATCTAAAGAACTATGAAGCAGATATACTGTGTGGTTTTTATGTTCTCTGTGAAGTAATGTCCTGAGTGTAAGAAGGTGTGAGCTATGGGGGGGTTATATTGTCTCTGTAGTAGTGAATGGTGTGAGCAGACTGTGCAGGTTAATAAGGAACAAAGAAAGTGTAGTATAACTTGTTAAAAAGAAAGCAAAAAGGAAAGTTGATATAAGTAATTTTAGCTGAAGGTTATAGTAGTGATTAAAGTTGCTGAGAGTGTCCATGCGGTGAGTTTCCATTGTTCAACATGTGGCTGAAGAGGTCTCCCTTGTTATGTGGGGGGAGGGATGCACATGGAATGCTTGCATTTGCCATGTCTGCATACATCGACTCAAGGGAATTTGGGCTTGGAGTAAAGATGTGGGCTAGCCAGAGATTCTGCTCCGATTATGGCAGGCCAAGCAGGCTGTTGAGGTTCCACAATGTGGTGCCAAAAGTGCAGATCTGTGCCATGAGGTGCAGGAGTAGAGAATCTCAATTAATTAAGGATTTTTCCAATTACGACAAGATGGGCAGGGGTGAAATTGTAAGTGCTTATTAATAAGATAAGCCAGACCTGTGTCGTGAGGTGTGGGAAAAATCGAAGTATGACTCGCAAGCAAATTCAATGAGATGATGTTTGTAAACATAACTGGACACACAAAAATGGGTGAAGGAAAAAGCAAGTCAATGAGTTAAGAAAAGGTAGAAGGTTTAACAATGAACGGTGATAATGGTTGCTATCTGGAGTGGAGAATATAAGTATGTGGGTGGAAATGGGCATAAGTTGTATTATGTTTGTCATTGGATAGCCTATTCTGAACAAAATATGTAAAAACCGCGGTACATAAGAGTTTTCTTACATATATATACTTTGTTCAATATGGGATGTCCGATGTACAGTAAATACAATCCCAGTTTCTACTTCACATGAGATACTTATCAGTCTGTGTATGAGTGAGGGAAAACCCCAGTGAGTGTGAATTTGTGTGTATAAATTGAAGGGCCCGTATGAGAGTTAGATTGTGTTATATGGTGTGTACTGTCCGATGGCTAGAAATGAAATGAGGCAAGAAAGACCAAACGCTGAGCCAAGCCACAGAGGGTGGAGCTAGGTGATGTAAGGAGATGGGAGGGAAGAACAATAGGAAGAGGTCTTGCTCCACCCTCAACACAGACCAGCCTAGGAGAGAAGTGTGTCTCCATTTAAGTGGATGTTGGTATATATATATATGTATATTGTGGTAATGTATAGAGGGAAGGTCACTCTTAGACTCCATGTTAAGTCTCTCACTTGAACAAATGTAGGTGACCAAAGGAGGGGCATCTAATTTTATTCCTGAGAGTTGTTGTGTGAGATAATAGTCCAGGATTACCACAGTATATATATATATATATATATATATATATATATATATATATATATATATATATATATATATATATATATATATATATATATATATATATAGGTTCTTTGAGTATGTGGAGAATTTAAAAATATTGAGTTGTATTTATTTTGAATATCATTGAATTAAGATACGAAAATGAGATAGTTGTGTACTTGAGACACCTGATAAGTACTTTAGCCAAATTAATAACAAAAGTTCTATTTTATAATGTATCTCATTTTCAATAAACAACAGTATTTTACGTGAAAATAGTTGCATTTGAAGAAAAAAAGAAGTACATTTTTGATGCCAGTAATTGAGTTTATCCGAAATGCTATCAGGGATACCAGCCCCTTAGTAAACCAGTAGTTAACCATCATTGGTGCAGTTGTTATGGTTGCAGATTGTAATAACAATATTTCCTCTCCTGTTGGCAGTATGTTTTCGTACAGGTACCAGAGATGGTGTGGGGCCCCTTAATATCATGCTTCCTCAAGGGGTCATAAAATACTGCATAGAGTACAAACTAAACATCTTTCAGCTTCCAGACTAGCTATGTATGAGACTGCCCTGCTAGCACCCTCACATATCGCAATCAAGAGGGGTATAGTTACAAATGTCGTTTCATGCCTTTTACTGAATTTAGAAGGTTGAGAGGAGGGGCAGCAGGTGCAGACCATGACATTAAATAGCAGGCACATGGTTGTATGATTGTCGGAAGATTAATGAAAACAGAAAACTGGGTGTCCTAACAATAATGTTGAAACTGCCATGGTTAATGTAAATCTTGAGTTTTTCCCATAGATGGTTCCAAATATTGTGGAAATGGACAAGCAAAACAGGCTATGCAGTGGTAACCGACAGAAAGAGGTAATTGTACAAAAACCACTCTTTTCCTCCTGAGAGACTCAGCTACTCAGGAAATAGAGGTGATGGCGCTCACTGAAATATGTAAGCTGGCTGCAGGTAAGACAGTTTGTGTCTGCACCGACTTAAGGTACACATTGGGAATCGTACACGATTTCACATCCTTTGTGGCACAGTGGAAGTTTCATGGGGTCCTCGAGTAAGCCAATCCAGAATGCTGAAGCAGTGTCTTTGTTCTACAAGTTTTTAGCTCTTTCCGCACAGGTGACTTATCATCAGAGTCCAGGCTTATGCCAAAGAGACAACTACGGAGGCTGGAAGGAACCAGAGAGCAGGCACCGCAGCAGCCTGACTTCCCTTGAATGAGGTAACGGCTGGTAACCTGCTTGCACCTGAAACAGGTGTAGATATTTCTCTGTTGCTTGAATTACAGGAACAGGCCTCAAAAGAAGAAAAAGGAGGAGTGGAAAAGCGAACAGAATGCTACTGGGGTCTGGCCGAAAGGTAAAAGCCTGTGCTTCCCCTGCACGCTGTACTCCATGATGTCACACCTGCTCCCTGAGCTAACCCATTCATCCAAGGAGGTAACGTGTGGTATGGTGTCTTCTGCTTGGCTTACCCCAGGATTTAACACTGCTGCAATAGGGTTTGTACACGGGATGCATAATATGCGCCCGTTACAATCCAGGCCAATTGGTCAAGGTACCTTCTCGGTGCGAGCCAGACTATCTGTATCAGTGACTGCAGAATGATAGCATACATCTACCAAAGGTAGGTGTTTGGAGTTGTTGGTTTGCATAGACCTCTTTTCATGTTATTTGGAGGCGTGGCTTGAGAAAAAAATAAATAAAATAAAAATAATTTTTAACACGCCAAAAATATGACCTAAGAATATGTTTTATGAAAGTAATTTTGAATATTTGGATACACCAGAAGTCATAGTAAATAATAAAGGTAAACATTTTATTAGTCATCCACTTGGTTAGAACCACGCCTGATTGTAAGACTAAGTTGAGTCCTTATGAACGTTTTGTTGCGTAGGGCTCCTGTAATAGGCCTTTGCTTATTCCAGGCCAAAAAGGAGGGTCTCACCTCCCAAGTGAGTGCCTTATATCAGGAGTTATATCATCTGTCACTCATAAATGTGTATTCTCCATGTTTCCAGATCAAAATGCAAAGAATCTTTTCAAGTGCTGTTAACCACTACGATCACAGTGAAACCTCAAGAAAAGCTAATTTGGGTTCATGGCAGACATTGAATAAAGATAATCAAGGAAGGAGACAAATTTGGCCCATATCCTTTGTTATATGTAGGACCCTTGCAATCATTGGGCTGTCATTTCTCTTCTTCCTCATAAGGGTAACAGAAGACGTACATCCTATGAAGAGGGTTATACTGTTTTATATGTAATGTGTAGAGGCGTAACTTGAAGCTCCCGGGCCCCGATGAAAAACTTGGAACCGGACCCTGAACTATAATGCTTTACTCATAGTACTGGGTTCCCTATATGAAGAAGAGAGGCCTTATGGGCCCCCAAAAGGCTCCTGGGCCTGGGTGCAACCACATTCTCTGTATCTTTTATAGTTACGCCCCTGGTAATGTGTCAAAGATCAGAAAAAAATGTCAATAGATAGAATAAGGTAGCAGTAAGTGTACCAATGTTTCAGCCATATTGTGTAATCAGACCAATGTTAACCTGTAACAAACAATATAACCTGAGATCACACTTGGAAAGCCAGTCACATTCAACATGTTGTATCATCTAAAACTATGAACAAGGTGGCTTATGCAGAAAACGTGAAATAAAGATCAATCTTTCAGGAGCCATCTACCTAGAATACCGTTGGGAAACTGTAACGTGTTGTGTGGTATTTTCCTTATCCTGGATATCACCCAGCAGTAGGAAGGGATAAGGCAGGAGGCATTTCCCATGGCAGAGGTGACAGCTAGGGTCCCCTGTAGGCGGTAGGGAAAGGCCCAAGAACACAAATAGGAAGGAAAAACTATCCAGGAGAATGAAAATACGCACAACAAAGGAGGGAATTGTGAGCGGAATGAAAAGTTCAATGATATTATTGTCTGATGTATATATATATATATATGCATGTTTTAATATTTGACGTATTAAACGAATATAAAATATGGAACATTTGAAGGAAACATTTGGAAGCTGCTAATTGTTCATTAATAGAACTTGAAGATCAAACCATGATATGTCAAAATGCATATTCCAGCCCTAAATTGTATGTTTATTTTATGTTTCTTGATCACATTATGAAATAGTGATATGATGGCTACAAGTAGCCAAAGGGTGGATTGTGGTGCAAATATAATTGTCTATTTGTAGCCCTCCATTTTGTCCTTCATCCTCCATTTTGTATTTTCTTTTATTCTCCACTCTGTATTTTACATACGAATAGCTATGAACATTCATGTGGACTTCAAACCTGTTTGGTGTAGGAAGCTTTGATGTAACTGTGAAATGTGTATGCGACTTGTTAGTTCTTTGTATAAGATAGAGGTCTAACATATGTATATTGGTCTTACTTATACAGAACAATGCTACCTGCTTTTACTACAATTCCATTTGTATAGGTTTGTTTGAGCTCTGTCCATATACATTGTATGGCCACGAATCTGTTGAGTCTTGTTAATCCTGTGATACCATCAGCATTGTCTAGGGAATTGAGTTGTTGATTCTGAACCTTTGATCAAAGAAACTGGCTACTTCAGATGGTGGGGGGGGGGGTCCAATTGAAAGCACATGGCATAGGAATGTCTTTGTCCTTGGCAAACAGAGAGGAGAAACAGGATGTTTCTCTCATAAAGCTAAATTCAAGAATGAACTGAGCGTGCTCACTGAAGTTCCTCCCAGATGGATGACATCACAAGCTACCTCACAAATACCTCCCTCTGAGAATGACCAATCGGCTCGCTAAATACCGTAACTGTATTCCTAAATTACTTCATTTCCTGTGTTAAACTTATTTAAGTTTTACGCGCGCTTAATAAAGACAGAGTTTTCTTCGGGGGCACATGATGTAGACGTGTGGTCTTTGAAAGGCTCTCCAGGCCTGCACATATTATCTTAATTTGGAAACGCACAGTATATCGAAATAGCGAAAATTGCGCTAACACACCTAATGATATTTGCTTTTCTGCAATGACGAAGGATGCTCATTGTAGTTGCATGTTTTCCAGTCATGCCTCTCTTGCGTCACAGATTTTCAGTTGGCAAAACCAACCACGGAAGAATCCATGTAACCATGGTGTTGACATTGTGAAAAATGTGTAGGTCAAAAGGGAGATTATGTTGAGAAGCAACAATACTTTTAGCTTTCTGGGGTAAGTGTCTTTATTAAAAGCAAAAATTAAGGAAACCTTAGAACTTGAATGCACCTCATATATATGGAGTCATATGTTAGGTAAATATGAAGTACGGTGGTCTATTATATTTTGGGAAATAATTATTTACTCCATTTTTTGACTGTAGGCAGTTGACGCATGACCCATAATTTGCACTAAAATACAATACACTTAAAACATGGCTGATATCATTGTGTTACTGAGCAACTTCTTTGAATAACATTTAGTTTTTCTATTAGTTTAGAATCTAAATAAAAAGTGAATGGAAAAAAAGGAGGAGTAGCATTGAAGATCTGTATCTCTGCCTTTGACATGGAGGGAAGTCTCTTGGTTTAGGCTTTTGTTCACAAAGTGCAATTATTAATGTAAATGCAAAAGAGTAATTTTTCCTACATTATGCCTCTTTTAAAAACTGCTTTGCCAAGCTACAGTCTGTTAACCTGGACTGAAAGTACAGAAAAGCTTAAGACAATGAAATCGATGTATCTGCGTCTTCTGATGAATGGTGATTGCTATAAGTGGTTGCCATACTTGTCACAGGGCACAGACACTAAATTATATGTTAGGAAATATTGTAGATATGAGAACAGAACTATTATTCCTTTAAAACCCAATAGAAATGGCTATGCAGTAGTCCATCCCACCAAGACAGTCCACCACAGTGTCGTGATCCCTATCAAAAAAGACAAATAGATATAAGTATCTCCAATTTCCAGTTATAGTAAATCTATATGGCACATATAAAGTTCAATGATTTGACTGTAACCAGGCTGGGGATAGATCATCAATATTTAAAGGCTGGATAATCCTTTTAAGGGGTTAAAGTACAAAAGAAGCATGATAGAGAACCTCTGAAATCAATGACCATTCCAGGCAGCCATTGATTACACTGCTCTTCACCTCTACAGTGCTAAGAACTGTATTAGATATGGCTCTCAGCTGTAGGTAGGCAGTCTGATTACCTAATTGATACTGTTTATAGCAAGACTTCATTCTTTCCTTTCTTTCTTCTCATATCCACATTCATGTACAATAATCAAAAAAATCAATATTTCCTTCTGCAAATAAATTACAGTTATTATGTAGAGTACTGTGAGCTATACCTTCAGCAGCATTGTTAAAAATATAAATTCCCTAGATAGTTTTTTTGCCAATATCTGTATAAAATAATCAGGGATGTTATTGGGTTTACTTTAGCCGACACCCTGCTCTGCTCATTATCAACATAATACTCATCTGTTTTGACAGGAAGTATTCATCTGCATTCTCAGCCAGAGGCAAAGGGCTGCCAATCGGGCAATTAGAAATAATTGAAAGCAATAAAAGGGGAAAAGAAGTCTTGTTGAAATTGAATGCAAAAGGCAATGCCTTACATGTTCATAACTGTTATTACAAAAATGTACTTGGTGAACAGATTCTAGTTTCACTAGCTAATACAATTACAATGATAGTCACCCCAAAATGTAATTTATTCTTGCATTGACCTATGTTTATAATAAAAAATGCAGAGAGTTTTTCAATCAGTATAATTCTCAACTGAATATCAGTATTGGCAGTACTGTTCCCATGGCTGACAACAATATCTCTAAGAAATTCTAGAACCAAACTTTTTAAGTCTTGAAATTCTTTTATTAGGCTTAATATTAGGCTTAATATCTGAAAGATATTTTAGTCTTAGCGGTCAAAGAAACAAAATTGTATTTCAACAATAGAAAACTACAGAAATTGCTTTCATGGATGTTTTTCAGTGAGAGTGAAAATCAATAGTCACTTTTTCCTTTATCTATATGAGTATGAGATGTGTACAGAAGTCCAGAAAATTATATACTTCTGCTTAACACTTTTCTTAAAATTAGATTCTTAAAGTAGTTTTCCATGTGATAGCAGTATTTAAGCTTTTAGGTATATTTTGGGTCTTTTAAAAATAATCTTATAAAAAAAACAGTGTAGTGGAGTACGACTTGAGCTGAATAACCATACTCATTCTCCTAGTATAATCAAGTAAGTTTTTCTGTTTATTCTAGTAGCAAGAAGAAGTATATATACAAAACACATTTGCATTGAGGCAGAGGCATATCACTTGTAATAATTCTAATTTATTATAATTCATTTATTATCATTGGTTATTGAAACTAAACAAAACCGATTGACACTGTGCCTCATGAGATCTCTGTAAAACAACCTTTCCATGGAGAACAGAAGCTGATATTATCCAAGGTTGTGTAGCCTGGTCCTCTTGTCGCAAATTATGGGGTGTTCTGACCAAGCAAGATTAGACTAGAAGTAATATATGCAAAGTTCTTGTTAAAGAAAGATCAAAACAATATAATATAATACAATATAAATGACAGCATGAAGCATACAGGAAAGATGGATACAAAATGGATAAAAGATATAAAATGAATTGCTATTAATTACTCTAACATTTCCCTCCTGTTGTAAACACTTTAATATTCCCTATGTATGATCTGCCCCTACTTCTATTAGATGCTATTTGTCCCTTTGCTATGGAGATGTCCCTTGATGGTAGGGAGGTCCATATTGCCTTACCATTCCCTAACCTCCTGTCATGACCCTATATGAAAAAGGAAAAAAAAAGAATCCGGGATATGAAGAGTATCACAACCTACACGTGTAAGAGAGAAATACGTTGAAGCAACACATATCATTAATTAGAGCTCTGTTTTGTAGAACAGCTTTCTAAGTACCTTGCACATCCAACAGTAATAAGTCAAGAGCCTGTGAGGCAGTGTTATGGGCTCTTGCCATATCACTTGCTTTACCACTTATTACCCTGCCATTCATTATTGATAGTCTCTAGATCCCCACTATTAATGCACCCAGAGTTATTACTTCACTATTTCTCAACAGTGTGGGAAGTCCTTCACAGGTTCCATCTAGCTGACAGGATTCCCCTTTTGCTCTATGTTGTAGTCTGGTGTTTGATGCATGAGAATACCTAAGTGTGTAAGTACAAAACATACTGGTAAGGTAATCTAGCACTATTGTGTTTTAGTTAGTTATAACAATCAATTAAACTTGAATTACATTAGTTTGATTAGCCAGCCCTAATACTGTGAAACATTGATAATCTAGAGAATCTGCAGCTTTTTACTGAAGGATCATTTACACGCAAACAAAATCTTTCAAATGATTGAAAGATTGACAGTTCTAGCAATCATTTTGCATAAAGTACTAATGAGCACTAATGCCCATTAGCACTTTAGCAGCTTCATTTGTATGTAAACAAACCTCCAGCAGCTGTTTGCAAATCTCAGCATGCTATCTGGACTTTGCGCTCTGCTGCATTGTCTTTGCATGGGCTCCTCCCATAGAGAACACAGCATATGGTCCCTGCTATCTTTCTCCGACTGAAAAATGGATTTTTTGCTCACCTAAAAATCATCCTTCAGCCGAAGAGTGGAGGAAACTTTTACATGCATCGATTATTGCTCAAAAGCCATCGTTTGAACAAATTTTGAGTGATAATCATTGCGTATAAATGGGGCCTAACTAATTCCTCATCCATAATATGAATGGGCAAATAAAACCATTCTGTTAAAGATGCCCATAAACATTAAATGAGGCTTACTATTTGTCCTCATACAATTATCTGCAGCTCTCTTGAAAATGTTTGTTTTCAGAGCTTACTGTTTATGACAGACCATTATGCGATAACATAAAATCAGCTTGGCTATTACCATGTCATCCACAAGGGCACCAAAAATTTTATTAAACATAATCTGATCTCCTCCATAATGAGGAGTATAGGCACCTAGGGCATAGAGGAGGATACTATAGGAGCATAAGTGCACATTCAACAACAATTCAATTTTTCTGCATCAAGTGCTTCATGATATTTAACAACTTATGATCACAATTTTTTTCCAACATATTTTTCAAGCCCCAAACCCATGGTACTATAACCATAAGTTAAAGGATAGGAAAAGTCTAGCAGGTATTTGACTCTTCTCTTTGGGTGGATACTTGCATATGGTGGTTGGCATGGACCCAATTATCTTTTCCTTTCAATTTGACTGAAGTGGCAGTTGTCAACTGGATCTGGTTGGGTCCATCAAATATCGGCCCCAGACATTTTTTCCAATATGTCCTTTTGAGGACAACCTAGTCACCTGAAAACACAACTATACGACTCCTCTGTGAAGTCTAGATCTGGAATCGAGAAAAATACATATTTATGAGTGGCAGTTAACTCCTGACATGCAGGGATTGGAGAAAGTATAGGCCTATTATCAAACAAACCTCCATAGGGACTCAACTCAGTCTTATTATTAGGTGCAGGTCTGACTGCATAGAGGGCTACTAAAATGTGTACCTCTATGATTTTCTATGACTTCTGGTACACCACATATATACATACATAATTACTTAATTTGACAATCTCTTAGCTGTAGTATGGGCTTTGAGATTTTTATTTATTTTATTTTACAAGCCACGCCTCAAGTTGAAAAGAGGTCTATGCAAACTGATATAAACTCCAAAACACCTACTTTTGGTAGCTGTATGCAGTCAATCTGCAGTCATTGAATCAGATAGTCTGACCCTGAAGTAAGACCAAGGAGGTACTTTCACCAATTTGCCTGGATTGTGATTGGCACATACCAGGCAGCCCTGTACAAACCTGGTGGCAGCAGTGTTGAACCCTGGAGCAAGTTAAGCAGAAGGCACTATATCACACAGTACTTCATTGGATTGATTAGTTAGATCATGGCTCAAGTGTGACATAATGAAGTAGAAAATGCAGGGGAAGCACAGGAGATGATTCTTCTTTCTGACGTAGTCAGTGTGTTCTCCATTCTTCTTTTTACTGCCAGTCCTCCATTTCCCCCTGTGCTTCGTGTTCCTGCAATTTAAGCAACAGAGAGATATCCATATCCACTTCAGGGGCAACCAGGTTAACAGCTGTTACCACAGTCAAGGAGACTCCAGCTACTGCATCTACTTTCCGGTCCTTTAGAACCTCAGGAGTTACATCCTTGATGTGAGCTTGGACCTTGATGACAGCTAACTGTGTGAGAAGAGCTCAAGCCTTGCATAACAAAAACACTGCTTCTGCGTTGTTGATTGGTTTACCTGATGACTCAACAAAATTTCCACTGCGCCACAAGCATGTGAAATTCAATGCGATTCCAAAAGCGTTCCTTGAGTCAGCGCTTACTTTCAAGCCAGTCTACACATTGTAGCGAGCACCATCATCTCCAGTCCTCCTGAGTATAGTCCCAGGAAGGGAAGTATTTTTTTTCCCCTGTGATTACCAATTTTTGGCTATCAATGCATAACTTGTTCTGCTTGTCCAACTCAATGGTATCTGAAACAAGCTATAAAAACTCAAAATCTGCATTAGCAATTGGTTCATCTTTGACATGCTCAAATGCAGCAGTTTCCTGTATCATAAGGGCAATGCAATCATGTCGACCTAGGACATCTTTCATAGTAACATAGTATGTAAGGCCGAATGAAGACAATGTCCATCTAGTCCAGCCTGTTTATCCTCATATGTTGTTTATCCAGAGAAAGGCAAAAAAAAACAAGAGGCAGGAGCCAATTAGCCCTTTTGGGGGAAAAATTCCTTCCTGACTCCCTAATGGCAATCAGACTAATCCCTGGATCAACCCCTAATAGTTCCTACCTGCCTGTATACCCGGATTAACAATTAACCTAAGATTAATATCTTGTAATATCCTTCCGCTCTAGAAAGACATTAAGCCCCCTTATAAATTCCTCTATGGATTTTGCCATCACCACATCCTCAGGCAAAGAGTTCCACAGTCTCACTGCTCTTACAGTAAAGAACCCTTTTCTGTGTTGGCGATGAAACCTGCTTTCTTCTAGACGTAGCGGATGCCCTCTGGTCTCGTCGCAGTCCTGGGTATAAACAGATCGTGGGAGAGATCCTCGTATTGTCCCCTCATGTATTTATACATAGTTATTTTTTCCAAGGTAAATAATCCCAATTTGGATAGCCTCTCTGGGTATTCCAGTGCCCTCATTCCATGTATTAGTTTAGTTGCCCTTCTTTGAACCCCCTCAAACACTGTAACATCTTTCCTGAGCACCAGTGACCAGAACTGTGCGCAGTATTCCATGTGAGGCCTGGCAAGTGCCTTATATAGTGGGAGGATAATATTCTCGTCCCTCGCCCCTATACCTCTTTTAATGCACCTCAAGACTTTATTAGCTTTTGCAGCAGCTGACTGGCATTGGTTACTCCAGTTTAGTCTAAAATCCACTAGTACCCCCAGGTCTTTTTCCATATCACTTTTCCACAGCAGTACCCCCATTTAGTGTATATTGGTGACATCCGTTTCTCCTGCCCACGTGCATAACCTTACATTTTTCAACATTGAACTTCATTTGCCATTTTTCTGCCCAAGCCCCTAGCTTATCTAGGTCCATTTGTAGCCATACCTTGTCCTCCATTGCATTGATTATATTGTATAATTTTGTGTCATCTGCAAATATTAATATTTTACTGTGCAGCCCCTCTATCAGGTCGTTGATAACTATATATTACAGAATGGGGCCTAATACTGAACCCTGTGGCACCCCACTAGCAACGGTGGCCCAATCAAAGTATGAACTGTTTATTACCACCCTCTGCCCTCTTTCTCTGAGCCAATTTTTTACCCAGACACACACGTTTTTTCCCAGTCCGAGCTGTCTCATTTTATATATCAGCCTATTATGCGGCACTGTGTCAAATGCTTTAGAGAAGTCCAGATATACGAGATCAATAGACTCTCCCAGGTGCAGCCTAGAGCTTATTTCATCGTAGAAGCTGATCAGATTGGTCTGACATGATCGACCCTTCATGAACCCGTGCTGGTGAGGAGTTATTCCATTGTTCTCCTTGAGATATTCTTTGATGGCGTCTCTCAGAAACCCCTCGAATATTTTTCCAGTTATTGAAGTGAGACTTACCGGCCTGTAGTTACCAGGCTCACTTTTGGACCTCTTTTTGTAAATTGGAACCATGTTGGCAATGCACCAATCCAATGGTACAACCCTGGTCTTGATAGTATCCACAAATATTAGATATAGCGGCTTAGCTATCACATCACTTAGTTCCTTTAGTAACCTTGGGTGTATTCGATCTGGGCCTGGCGATTTATCGATTTTAATCTTCTTTAACCGGTTCCGCACCTCCTCCTGCATTAGGTATGAGATATTTTGTGCGGGGTTCATTTTATCCCCCTGCATCTCATGTGGCATTTCCTTTTCGTATGTGAATACGCTTGAAAAGAAACTATTTAATAGGTTTGCCTTCCCTCCATCATCTTCAATGATTTCTCCTGCATTATTTGTTAAAGGGCCAGTGCTCTCAGTGCAAATCCCTTTGCTGTTAATATAGTTGAAAAATAGTTTTGAGTTGTTTTTGCTCTTTTTGGCGATCAGTCTGCCAGCCTCCTCCTTAGCAATTTTGATCTTAGAGGGAAAGACTAGAAGCAGTGGGATGAAACTAAAAGGGAGGAGACACAAATTAGATGCCCGACACTCTGTACTTGCTCCCAAGCTGTTGCACAGGAGGAAGTATCATTGGCTCACAGGGGGCAGCTGGAGGAGATTTCTCTCCTCGCGCCCCCTCTCCATTTACTTAACACAGTGGCCATTCAGTGCTGAATTGCTGCTTTTTACACTGAACGATCAATGCTTAGGATTTTATACAGCTTAAAATTCTGAACGATGATCATTCAGTGTAAACAGCAGGCATTCAGTACTGAACGGCCACTGTTAAAGGGAATGTAGAGGGGCGGCGAAGAGCGAGGAGAGAAATCTCCTCCAGCCACCCAGCTGCGAGTCAACGATACTCACTCCTGTGCAAGAGCATGGGAGTGAGAGCATGCAGGGATGAGTGTCGGGCATCGTTTGCCCGACAGTCATCCCATGTAAATGGGGCTTTAGTGTTTAAACATTAAACCAATCAGCCTCACACATTACACACATATCTGAGGCAGACTGGCAATCCCTCTCTTCTGTGTGTCTAACAAGCAATAGATTCTAACTCTGAGGCTGAAGAGGAGGGGGCATGCACAGAAACGTCACTATCACCGTTTGCAAGAATCAAGCATTCCAAAGGAAACATGCTAACTATTTGTAAAACGAACCATATGACATAAATTTAGTACTTATTAAGCATTTCCTCCCAGTTTCATTCAATGCTACTGTGGCCTTCATTCATTCTTTTATCCCAGGACTATATATGACAATATATATTTTAGCACAATGGTACATACATACATGCTTTCCTGGTGTAAAAATAAGTTACACATTTACATACAGATTTCTCATATCTCTTTCACACAAAGGCCATTCAACCACACCCAAAATACCTCTGTCCTGTGCTTTTGACATGGGTCTCAAAACAGAAAGGCAATTCCCTTCTTTTCCAACGCAGATGGGCAATCTTAGCCTCCAGGCAAGACAAACAATTTTGTAAGAAATAAGATTTCTTACCTTTGTTTATTTATAGAGTGCTCTCTATCTGCCCTTCCCAGAGGAGAAGAAATCACTGGATACTTTGCTGGTGTCTGGAGTCAGAACCCGGTTGGGTTACCCAAGTCACAGCACCAATAGATAGTGAAATTAACACCTTAGGTATATTTTGGGGGTTTCAAATCTTATAAAAAACTGCAGAATGGAGTACTCCTTAAACTGAATGACCACACTCGTTCTCAGTGTAATCAAGTAAGTTCTTCTTCCTGGGGGTACTAGTGGATTGTAGATTAAACTAGAATACCCAATGCCAGTCAGCTGCTGCAAAAGCTAATAAAGTCTTGGGGTGCAATAAAAGAGGTATAGGGGCGAGGGACGAGAACCTTATTCTACCCCTATATAAGGCTCTTGTCAGGCCCCACATGGAATACTGCGTACAGTTCTAGTCACCAGTGCTCAGGAAAGATGTTACAGTGCTTGAGGGGGTTCAAAGAAGGGCAACTAAACTAATACATGGAATAAAGGAACTGGAATACCCAGAGAGGCTATCAAAATTGTGATTTTTTTACCCTAGAAAAAAGACGGCTAAGGAGTGATCAAACAACTATGTATAAATACATGAGGGGACGATATAAGGATCTCTCCCACGATCTGTTTATACCCAGGAGATCAACGGTAACAAAAGGGCATCTGCTACGTCTAGAAGAAAGCAGGTTTCATCGCCAACACAGAAAAGGGTTCTTTACTGCAAGAGCAGTGAGACTGTGGAACTCTCTGCCTAAGGATGTGGTGATGGCAAAATCCATAGAGGAGTTTATAAAGGGACTTGATGTCTTTCTAGAGGGGAAGGATAATACGGGATATAAATCTTAGGTCAATTGTTAATCCGGGTATACAGGCAGGTAATCAACTATTAGTTGATCCAGGGATTAGTCTGATTGTCATTAGGGAGTTGGGAAGGAATTTTCCCCCAAATGGGATAATTGGCTCCTGCCTCTGGGAGTTTTTGCCTTCCTCTGGATCAACAACATAGGAGGATAAACAGGCTGAACTAGATGGAGATTGTCTTCATTCGGCCTTACATACTATGTTACTATGTTCTGTTTATTGAATTCAATGAATGGCTGAGTGCTGCCTGTGATTGGCTGAGCGCTCAGCCAATCAGATACAGCCCTTTCAGCAGGCGGGGATTTTTAATCCCCACCTGCTGAAAGGACTTCATTGCAGCCTCAGCAGCGACGGAAAGGTATATATATTTTTTTTTTTCTTTTTTTTTTATAAGGGATGATACTTATATTTCAAGCCCTTCCCCGAAAATCACTGTGGAGGTTGCCTACAGCCCATTGCTTTCAATGGGGCCGGCTGCAGCGCTGGCCAGATTGAAAGCCACGGGAGAGCATTGCGGTCCTCTGCCACAGTTGTGATAGCTATGGCAGGGGATTCTTTCATCCCTGCGGGCAGTCGCATCATCACTAAACATTGTGACAGTGCTGTCACAGTGTTCAGTGATGAGGGGACTCCCCGCGAGAATTTAATACGTGCAAAAGGGACCTTGCCACTGCATAAATGTCCTATCTTTTGCAGGTTCAAAAATGTTGTGCCTGTAAAAGACAGACATGTGAACACTGCATAGGGAACCAATGGTTCTATCATAGATCTATCAATGGTTCTATCGCAGCCGCACGCAAAAAAAAAGCTTGTGTGACTTTGCCCTTAGGAAGAGCAAAATGTAGCAGGAATATTAGAAATCAAGATTATTTACAGCATGTTCCACTTTATAAATGCAGAATCTAAATATCCCATCAGCACTACAAAATAAAATAAAAATATACATTTTAACCTTGCACCATAAATGTAGTTGTGTAAGCCTTTGCCATTTCAAATGTGGAATTCAAATTTAAAGCCTCAAGTTATTGTAATAAAAGAGCTTTTAATTTTTAATTTTAGTGAAAAGGAAGAGTCTTTTATTTTTAGCTCTTCTGTAGTCTCAATTGCAGATACATGGTGTTAAATGAGCACTGAGTACAGAATAACAAAAATGAAAATCCCTAAAATACTTTGCATGCTAGAGGTACTGTATTTAGTCTCAGCAAACCCAAAATAACTGATTGGTCCTTATAATATGTCACAATATATATTCTGATATGGTAGAAAACTATAGTTCTTGTCTCATACTGGTTTTCCATGAATCATACTTACACATTATGTTAGCTACTAGCTAAGGTTGCATAAACATTACAATGAGGTAATAAGGTGTAACTTGAAACTGCTTGGTCCCACAGCAAAATCTGTCTCCTCACATAGAAAAGAGATACAGTATGAGCTCTCTAAGGCTCCAGGGCCAAAGTGCAACCATACCTTCTTCACCCACTAAAGTTATGCCCTTGGCTGTTACTGCCTACACGTATTAAGCTGTAGTATGGCATATGGTTATTCTGTAAGCAATGAACAATGTTTCGTGGTTGCATCAGGTTTACATCTCAGACAATTATGGACACAGAATTATCACAATCTTTATAGCCTTTCAGTCTACCCATCAGGTTTGTCACACATTAACTTATATATGGCTGTAAAATGTTTGCCCGGATATTAAAAAAAAAAAAATATTCTATTATCTGCAGTATACTTCTCTAAGCTATTATTCAACATACATTATAAACTATTGTGAATTAGTGAACATTAGAGATGAGCGAACGTACTCGGTAAGGTCGATTTCGCAATTGAGCACCGCGATTTTCGAGTACTTCACTACTCGGGTGAAAAGTACTCGGGATCGCCGGGGGGCAGGGGGAGGCGCGGCGGAGCGGGGGGTAGCAGCGGGGAATAGGGGGGAGCCCTCTCTCTCTCCCTCTCCCCCCCACTCCCCGCTGCAGCCCCCTGCTCACCCACAGCGCACCCGAGTACTTTTCACCCGAGTAGTGAAGTACTCGAAAATCGCGGTGCTCAATTGCGAAATCGCCCTTACCGAGTACGTTCGCTCATCCCTAGTGAACATATAATTACATATTTAAATCAGTAAAATTGTTAATCCAAAGAAGAAAAAGAGACAGGAAAAATGGTTTCTCTGAAATTGGTTGCCACTGTTAGCATTTATGAACTAAACATACTATAGCTGTGTGAACAAGGGCAGTTAGTGTTTTAGTATATACTGTGATATGTGAAAGCTATTATGGTATCATCTAAACCAGCAGCCCCCCCAGCAGTCTTCTTACAGCATTCTTCTCCTCTTCTCCCCACCACCTGACTCCTCCAGTCCCCTAGGTCATGTCACTGTATAGTATATGATCGCTCGCATTGAAACATTGCACATGCACACTCACGGTGATATTCCGCGCCTGCGCATTGAAAACGGCTGCTAAATATTCAGCATTTCCTGCTAAGTAGTGAACACTACATCACTTTTGACATAACGTACACTACCTAGCAGAAAATGAAATGCAGCGAATGGACCCTATATCACCGGAAGAAGAAGATTCGGTTGGATTGCAGTGACGTAACCTAGGTGACTGGAGGAGTCAGGAGAAGTTTGGTGGGGAGAAGATGCTTTAAGAAGACCGCCTGGCGAAGATTAGATAAGTGTAGAATTTTTTTTCCTAATGACAAAACCCCTTTAAGGGCATGTTCCCAGAAAGTGAGTCCGCAGAAAATCCACAGCATTTTAAATGCAAATGGTGAAATCTGTGGGCAGTCGTGCACTATTTTTGCAACTAAGGGTGGCTTCACACAACCGTTTTTGAACGCGTATTTTGCACATTACGTGCGCAAGGAAAAAAGTAGGACTTGCTTTATGTTCCTGTGTTTTGTGTAGCAAACACCCCCACAGAAGTCTATTGGAGGTGTGTGACACACTGCACAAAAAATTGCGGGACCTCATTAGGCTAATAGCCTTTTAATCCACAGAGTCTGTTACACATGCGTGTAAACTGGCTCTGCATGCGCAAAAAGTACAGTACTATACACACACATGTGCACAAATGTACCTCTACCTCATCCAATAAATATTTTGCGCTGCGGTGAGCGTTTTTGCCCTCAATCTGTGATCCCTGGTGTGACCCAAAACTATCTGCAGCTGCAAACAATTGCTAGGTCTCATCCATGCGTCAAAAATCCACCTACGGCTATTGTGGACTGGCTGGGGAACACTGATCTAAACACATTCCCCATTTTTTTTGTTGTGAAATGCTATATAAAGATGCTTTAACTTGTTTCTAGATGTGAGATGCAGGGTAATTTCTTGCCTGGTGTACAATGCTCTGATAAACCCGATATTCAAGATACAAAGTTGTACTGCTGTATGTCACTTTCATTTGAATTCTGCTGTGATTATTTTGTTTCTTCCTAATATGTTCTGTGAATATAATGAAAAAGGAGCACTCTATTAACAAAGCAGCATAGTTCCAAGTTAGTGATTGAAGGAAAAGGTCAACCCCAAGGTATTCTGTACTGAAGAAACTATAGGGAATTACAATAAATGGAATCACTGACAGTGTGTCTACCTGATTGACAATGATAAAAGTTATATCAATGCTATTGTCACATTAGTATATTTAATTCAGCAGCATGTGCTTTGGTATATAAAAATGACCTTATTCAGTTGATGTATACAACATGGATTTTTTTCATTTTTGAGTAATGTTTTGTCAGGATATATATATATATATATAGAGAGAGAGAAAAGTATGGCAGCAAACCAGGTGCAGATAAATGATGCAGAGCTTTATTCCTCCTCAAGTCACAGATACATGACGTTTCGACACAAAGTCTTTTTCAAATGCAATGAAAGCAATGGTACAACAGGGTATATATGCAGTCAAACAGCCAATCAGTTGTTAATTGCAAATTAGTACCTCATGTGGAGGGTTTAGAATCAATGCATGGATACTTGTGGGCACTTCTGGCATCAGGCGTCGTCATGGAGAAAGTCATGTGATAGAACGTCATGATGTCACGACGTACCACGCATAGGGGCCTCATACAGCGTGTCTACACTGTCACGTGAACACACGTCATTGAATGTGCCACATGTGCGCATCACAATAAGCGCTTCCAAATAGGGCGCATAAATTAATCGCAAGCTTGCGAAAAAAGGCCTGCGTGTCAAAATGTGCGTTCAAAAGCGGGGCGCATAAATACTACGTATTCAATGCGAAAAAAGGTCAAAAAAAGCCCAAAGTGTCAACAAAAGTCCATGCATTAATTAGTCAAATACAAAAAATAATTCATACAATACAGGAGGAACAGGGGCAAAACACAGAGCAAACATCCAAATATCGCAATGTATCGCAAACATTGCGATATTTGGATGTTTGCTCTGTGTTTTGTCCCTGTTCCTCCTGTATTGTATGAATTATTTTTTGTATTTGACTAATTAATGCATGGACTTTTGTTGACACTTTGGGCTTTTTTTGACCTTTTTTCGCATTGAATACGTAGTATTTATGCGCCCCGCTTTTGAACGCACATTTTGACACGCAGGCCTTTTTTCGCAAGCTTGCGATTAATTTATGCGCCCTATTTGGAAGCGCTTATTGTGATGCGCACATGTGGCACATTCAATGACGTGTGTTCACGTGACAGTGTAGACACGCTGTATGAGGCCCCTATGCGTGGTACGTCGTGACATCATGACGTTCTATCACATGACTTTCTCCATGACGACGCCTGATGCCAGAAGTGCCCACAAGTATCCATGCATTGATTCTAAACCCTCCACATGAGGTACTAATTTGCAATTAACAACTGATTGGCTGTTTGACTGCATATATACCCTGTTGTACCATTGCTTTCATTGCATTTGAAAAAGACTTTGTGTCGAAACGTCATGTATCTGTGACTTGAGGAGGAATAAAGCTCTGCATCATTTATCTGCACCTGGTTTGCTGCCATACTTTTCTCTACATACTTGGATTACTTTGGAAATTATTTGGATCAATTTCCTTGTGGCGATTGCAAGTTACCAGTTCATCCCTTATTGGGTTAAGGTTGTGCTGTCTGCAACTCTGCTTCTCTTTGCTGGATTGTGGATCCTGGTGGACGTGCACCCAGGAATTGAACGGAATGGAATCTGAAAACCCGGATACAGGTGCTCCAGTTTCCTCTCAAGCCTGGTTCTCAGAAGCTGATACAGTGAGGATCCTTGCTGGGACAAGCTTTGACGGGACTTTTTTGAATACCCCGTCACTTGATGTATTGCAACGGAAGTGGGAAATGGAGAAAAAGAGGTATGTTTCTTTGAACCTCCACATGGTTACCCTATCCGAATATTTTAAGGTTAAGAGAATTCCACGTGGACTGCGGTCACACCTTAGACCTACTCTTCTCCCTGATAATGCAAACTTTTGCCTGAAGTTTGAAAACATCTGTAACAGATTTTCATTTGACATAATGTTGTTGAACATAGAACACCTACAGATTGAAGCTACTACATGTTTGAACAACATTGCGAGCATTGAGGAACAGATTAACACCAAGATATCCACTGAACAGTGGACTACAGTGCTTAAAAAGATTGATGTATCACTGCAAAAATTTAAAGAGGACATTGAGTCAGTTAAACGGACGAAGTGGTTTCGCGACCTAGACGATTACGAAAAGGGTCGCATATATAGTTGGCGCATGACTAAAAGTGAACGTAATATGCGTATACCTAGACGTGGTCGATATGCGTCTAGAAGAAAACAATTTAAGGAGTCAACGTTTGGTTTTTCCTCGGCCGGTTCCGAATCTACCGATGAATCCTCTCAGGGTTCTAATAGATCAGTTCATTTTTTAGGATCAGGCCCTTCCAATCGTGGGAGAATGAAAAATGCCGCTTCAAATCGGTTCGCAGAGGTGGAAGAAAACACGCAAGATGGAGAAAAAGGGTCACTAAGCAGGACCACACGATCCAGCAACAAAAAGGCGACAACGCAACTAACCTAGTGGTAAACATCTCATCTAGGACACTCTCGGAGGTCGAAACCACAGTTCTATCAAAAGGTTTGTCCTATTGTCCAACCCCTCAAATAGACTGGTTTGAGATTGATTTGAGTCTACGGGGCTTCTTTAGGAGACTGCGCCTTAAATCCTTCTTCTCTCAACAATCGAATGGTGACACTTCCAACAATAATGGTGACTCTAACCCTATTGGACAAGTACCTTTCACCTTACGTAAGTGTGGCATTTACAATAAGAGCAAATTTCAACCACCGGATACTAACCACATTGTTGAGACATACATCTCCCTGGTTCATGCTGACATTAATAAATTACGCAGGCGTAATGTATCCTATAAATCTGTATCTAACCTTTCTGGTGAGGAGCGTCGGGCGCTCAGAGCGCTGTCAAGTGACGGGTCCATCACCATCAAGCCCGCCGATAAAGGCGGAGCTGTGGTGGTGATGGACTCGATCCAGTATGAGGCTGAAATTTATCGACAGCTAGCAGATCTCAACGTATATGAACCGTTATCAAACAACCCCACCAGTCAGTATCAGACTCTTCTACGGAATATTTTGTTTGACGCCGTCATGGAGGGCAACATAGATCAAGCCCTTTATGATTTCTTGTACGTAATCACACCAGTGGTGCCAACTATTTATGCATTACCTAAAATCCACAAATCTCTTGTAAACCCCCCCGGACGCCCGATCGTCTCGGGGAGGGGATCATTATTTAATCACACATCAATTTTTTTGGATAAGGTACTGCGTAGGTTTGCTACCTCGGGTGCCTCTTATGTTAAAGACACCAGTGATTTTTTAACGATCCTGAGTAAAATGACTATTTCAGGCGATGTGATTCTGGCCTCATTTGACGTGACATCGTTGTACACGTCAATTACCCATGAGAAGGGATTAGAGGCAGTGAGATACAAACTAGCATCGTCTGACATATCTCTCGAATACGAACATGTTGTTCTATCATTACTTGAACTTATTCTGTCAAAAAATTATTTTCTTTTTGCAGGCAAATACTACAGGCAGTGCCAGGGGACCGCCATGGGTTCGAACGTAGCGCCTACCTACGCAAATATTTACATGAACAGATTTGAGGAAGAGTTTGTGTATGCGTCTGCGTTCTGGCCCATGGTGGTCTCCTGGCACCGGTATATTGATGACATATTTTTGGTGTGGCGTGGCAATGAGAGTGACTTGATGTCATTCCACTCGGAGTTAAATGGCATTTGGCCAGAACTCCAATTCACTTTGAAATATTCAAGAAACAAAATTGCGTTTTTGGACGTTCTAGTAACCAATGTTGGCGGTAGATTGGAAACCGATCTTTATGTTAAAGAAACGGACCGTAATAGTTTACTAGAATACAATAGCTTTCACCCTCGCTCCATGGTAAGGTCTTTACCGTGGAGCCAGTTAATTAGGGTTAAACGAGTTACCATTGACCACAAACTTGATATTCGTTTGTCACAGATGTGCACTAAATTTCTATCACGTGGATATCCTCAAAATGTAATCACTATGGCCACACAAAGACTGACTAATATTCAACGTGTTGATTTGTTGTCCCCTAGATCCAGGGTGGAGGGTCCAAAACGGATCCCTTTTGTATCGGTATACAATCCTGTAAGTACACGATTATCTGCTGTTCTCAGAAAACATTGGTCATTGCTACGCATGGCCGACAATAACATTGAGGAGTTTGTTAATCCCCCCATGATGTCCTACAAAAGGGGTAAGAACTTGCAAGACATCTTGGTACACTCATTGTATGAAAAGAAATCAGGATTACAGCAAACATTATTAGCACCCCGCCGCTCGGGAAATTTCCCGTGCCTAGGGTGCTCTTGCTGCAATAATATGCTTAAGGGTGATAAATTTCACCATTCATCAACGGGTGCTGCTTTCTCGATTAAAGGTTTCTTCACGTGTTCCTCTTCTTACGTAATTTACCTTTTGTGTTGTCCATGTGGACTGCAGTACGTAGGAGAAACAACGCTTGAAGTTCGTACTAGAATTAATGGACATAAAAGCTCTATTCGTACTAAGAACCTGTCATTACCTGTTTCGCGCCATTTTGTGGAGAGTGGTCACACGGTCGGTCAACTACGATTTAGGGTGATCGACTGTGTGCCCCCGCTCTCACGTGGTGGCGATTGTGAAAAAATTCTCCTTAAAAAAGAACTCAGCTGGATCTATACTTTAGACACTTTGACGCCACGTGGCCTCAATATAGATTACAATATCACGCAATATCTATAGTGCTGTTGAACCTCACTGTATCTGTCTTACTTTTATTTGTGCATTTTTTGTATTTGGTATTTATTTTGATATGTTTGTCATATTTTTGCTTGTTTATACTTTTTTTCTTCTGTTATAGTGGTGAAATATATATTCGTTTGAGATATTGGAATCTACCGGAGTGAACTTGGAGCCACACATGGAGACTTACATCCTTTATTTGCAAACACATTTTGTACATATGCATATACAGCGGTTTCTGCTGCGTTTTTGTAGCGATTTGTACATTATGCACCTTTTTCCTTGGTGCTACTAATCCCAGCTGTTATATTTGTTATGTTTCTATACATTGCGATATTTGGATGTTTGCTCTGTGTTTTGCCCCTGTTCCTCCTGTATTGTATGAATTATTTTTTGTATTTGACTAATTAATGCATGGACTTTTGTTGACACTTTGGGCTTTTTTTGACCTTTTTTCGCATTGAATACGTAGTATTTATGCGCCCCGCTTTTGAACGCACATTTTGACACGCAGGCCTTTTTTCGCAAGCTTGCGATTAATTTATGCGCCCTATTTGGAAGCGCTTATTGTGATGCGCACATGTGGCACATTCAATGACGTGTGTTCACGTGACAGTGTAGACACGCTGTATGAGGCCCCTATGCGTGGTACGTCGTGACATCATGACGTTCTATCACATGACTTTCTCCATGACGACGCCTGATGCCAGAAGTGCCCACAAGTATCCATGCATTGATTCTAAACCCTCCACATGAGGTACTAATTTGCAATTAACAACTGATTGGCTGTTTGACTGCATATATACCCTGTTGTACCATTGCTTTCATTGCATTTGAAAAAGACTTTGTGTCGAAACGTCATGTATCTGTGACTTGAGGAGGAATAAAGCTCTGCATCATTTATCTGCACCTGGTTTGCTGCCATACTTTTCTCTACATACTTGGATTACTTTGGAAATTATTTGGATCAATTTCCTTGTGGCGATTGCAAGTTACCAGTTCATCCCTTATTGGGTTAAGGTTGTGCTGTCTGCAACTCTGCTTCTCTTTGCTATATATATATATATATATATATATATATATATATATATATATATATATATATATATATATATGTTAAATATATGCAAATTATATAATATAGTTATGGACACATTATTTAAAAGAATATATTAAAATGTAACATATTCAATATAAAGGTGTGAGGGTATATGTATATATTGCCATATGTTTTTTATGCTTTTATACCTGTATGCCAGTTCTGTTTAATGCTAAAATGAGAAAAACTTAATATGTAGCCTTAAAAATTATATCAGATATTCCAAAGCTTTGCAAGGCTGAGAGAGATGTGTCCAGAAATTCAGAGATGATACAGAACCGGATACGAAGGCCGTGTGCTTGGCTGTTTTCCCAGATGCGCCGTATCAAGATAATGACTGTTTAACTACGTATATGACTAACACTGGCTCAGGCGGAATTGTGGACATTACATATATGGTTATGCGGTGGATTTGAGCCAATGAGACCAGTGCCCATTCCTAGTGATGTAACCAAAGGGTATAAGACCCCATGTGATCTGTAATAAAGTGCGCAGTTATTTCCCCGTGTGAGAAACTATACCAGACCTCCGTGTGTGGTGTTTCTTTTTTACCTCCTGCAGCGGGGCATTGGGGTGGGCCTTATTGGTGCTGTACGCAGAATTTCCCTGACAGTTGGTGCCCAACGCCGTACAGCTCAGACCATCCGGATCCATGCCACAGGGAAGCCGTCCTGCTGCAAACCGAGCCTGATCAACTCGCAGAACTCAAGGTAAGACTAGCATATATTTATGTTGCATTTTACGCTTGGAGTCTTGGAGCAGGAGGGACTATCTGTGTCTTGTGACCGGACGGGTTGGGTTAAGAGTTCTACACGGTAACTCGTGGGCTTCGGGTTTGCCGTCACGGACCACGGACCGTGATAAGTGCACCAATCACCCACCCAGGAAATAGTCTGTGGTATATTTCTACTCTGAAGTCCGTAGCGTTTTAGCAGTAGTGGAAGTTGTTTGTTGTATCTGCTGAAGTTTTTTTTTTCTTTTTTTTTTTAGCCTCAAAGAAGAAGGTACCCTCGGTTGTTTTGCCATACATAAGGGGCTGACAATTTGGATTAGAGGGATACATTTTGTGAGACAGGTTTCATAGAAGAAGGTACCCTAGGTTGTTTTGCCATACGTAAGGGGCTGACAATTCAGATTAGAGGGACGCACTCTTTGCGACTGGTTCCATAGAAGAAGAAACCTTCGGTTGTTTTGCCATACATAAGGGGCTGACAATTCGGATTAGAAGGATACACTCTGTGGAGTGTGTTGTTATTATTGTTGTTGTTGTTTTAATATGCTTAAGACCTTATTAAAGAAGGCGGAGCCCCTTAAGGGCCGCCGCCGTGTGGATCAATTGATGGTGTAGAGACAAGGGTCCCAATTTGTAAAATGTAAGAAAACCCTTATAAAAATGTGTGACATGGACCCGCATGGTAGATTAAAGTATGGTGACTGAGAGGAGGTTCTTAGGACCAAGAAGGGCGCCTTGAAAGAAAAAGGTTTACTAGAAAGTGCTGAAATGAGGAGCAGAGTGACAGTCAGAGAAAGTTAAGTATGTACACGTATTAAGAAAGTATCTGTAAGTGAAATGTTGGAAAATACAGTATGTGATCAGGATGGTGTCGGGAGAGTGTCTATTGAAGGTTAAAATGGCAGTTAGGTGGGGAGAGAAATATGGGGAACAAGCAAAGTCGAGAGAAAGGTTACTGGCATGTGATTTGGTGGCAGAGAGAGAGAGAGGAAAAGGTGTATAATACTAGGTGGATAGATATAGATGTGTGTGTGTATATATATATATATATATATATATATATATATATATATACACACACACAAATGGTTAACTGAGCTCACTTCTAGTGAGAGAAGGATTGTTTATTTGAAGCTGCAGAAACTGAGATAGCCCCCCTTCTTGTTTTTGTCTTTTGTCTAACTTCTCAAGGCCAAGAGATAAGAGTGGAGCAGAATGTAATACTAACCTTGGAAAGCAGCTTTGTTTGCTTTATTGGAATAGAAGCTTGTAATAAACCTAAAGAATTATACTGTCTTGGAAGGCAGGAAAGATAGCAATTTTAAGGTACATTCTTGCTGGGTTCTGAGGTCACAAATGGGCACGTCTTGTTCTCTTTCATACAGGTGTAAGGAAGTTATACCCCACTCACATCTTGTGGGGGCTTTTAAGAATACAGGGGTTGAAAATGCAGAACATGTTGCGTTGTCAGAAGGTCCCAGCATATGTATTATTTATGAGTTTAAATGCATGGAATAGTTAAACTAAAACAACTTTGTTCAGTTGGTGTTTCATATTCACAGAGCGATAACAGTTATTTTGCAAATGTGGGGCCTGTCGGTTTTGGACTTCACTCTTTGCTCAGGGTCATAGACAAGGAAATACGGCGGAAGGGGGGCTGAAAGATACCCACGCATTCTAAAATATATCAGTATTTAATATAGCATATAATAGCTTCAGTAAATAAGAAACATAGAATGTCTCAGTCACTCAGCAAACTTTTTTACACAAACTGTCAAAAATATAACTCATTCACAATCTCATCTCAATAGAATCATGTACTTTATAACATTATAGCACTCACTTCAATGTTTTTCCACTGATGTATGTTTGTCCCACTTTTTTTCTGTCCATCTGTATGTACTGGTACACCTTCAAATGGGGGGGGGGGGGTGACAGGGCTGACTTGAGCGCATGAATGGGTGAGAGTTAATGACCAGTGTTCTGGCTGTGATGAATGTAAAATGTGTGATGCAGACATTGACTGGGGATAAAAGTGTTCCTCCCCCCTCAGCATAAGACTTTACTTGTTTGTGATGTGGATGGGCAGACTGTAAAGTTTAAATGAAGGTGTGAAGAAAGACGCAAACGACCAGTATCGAAGGGGTGGAGCTAGATGATGTAAAAGTACGTAATAGGTCATCCCTCTCTTGTCCACAAAGGAGGGCGTGAGAATCTTGAGCAGCCAGTAAAAGTTTTTTTTACCACAAATTTGCTGAGACATTGCAGGCAGGATCAGATTAATAATGAATTTGCTTAAAGGATATCACATTTCAAATATTAATAGATGTTTGTAGATTATTCTGCCCTAATGTAACTCATGTCTCTGTTATCGTCGCTAACATCTTACAGGCCTTATCTGCATCCATCAAATTCTCACCGGATGGATCGGTATGGGTTGGGACCTCAGGTGCCAGTTCAGAAGAATTTTGTAAACTAACTGTTCTCTTGGTGGATCCAGCTCATGTTTTTGCCCTGACAGCCGCTGCAGAAAATCAGTTTTCCGCAGGTCCTGACAAATTGTTGGCCACCTCCAAGACAGGCATAGGGAAATTGAATGTACCCCCTATGACGATGTGTTTGAAACCAAGATACACACCCCTGGGTCGAACAGTATCCTTTTAGTTTCCCACAAGAAAATGTTGATGCGGGACAAGTGGGAGACTTGGTTCCAATGGGGTTTAGCGTGAGATTTGTCCTCCAGCAAACACCTTTCTTTTCCAGTCAAGAAAAAACACAAACAGTTGTCCATGTAGACACTTACCCCATGGTCCATAACTTCTGTGAGGGGAACAAGGTTACGATTCTGGACTACCCCCTAGTGGTCCTCACCCCTCATGACATCCAGAGTATATGCACACAAGTGTAACCCAAGCACTTAATTTCTGGCCTGTCAGATCCAGGCCTCTTCATGCCTCATAGCATTTTTTTCTAATGTTGTAATACTTTGAACCCGCCTACTTTTCTTCCAATTGAGTATCCTGGTTCAAAAGGGGGGAGGAGAAGGCATAGGTGATCTAGGTATTGCAGATCAGCTATTTTTAAATTTTGTGCAACTAAATTCTGATCTATTTGAAATATACTATCAGCATGATTGTCTAGCAGTGATGCAACAAGAAAATGTAAGTTTTAAAAAGTTACTGATACCCCTTGTTAACAATGCATATTTTGAGTTTTTTTTGTAGATGGTATCAGGGTGAAGATTGATGACTCCATACCGGGTATGCAGTGGTCACACAACAAGATGTCCTAAAAGCAGAATGTCTCCGCATGTCTCAGCACAAAAGCGGAACTGAAGGCCCTCACTGAGGTGTGTAGAGTGGCAGAAGGTAAGACGGCAAACATTTACACTGATTCCCAGGTATGCATTTGGCATAGCTCATGATTACGGCCCAATATGGAAGCCAAACAGTTTATTACCTCAGTAGGACAGCCAATTAAGAATGGTGCAGCGGTGCAGAGTCTCATGGAGGCCCTACTTCTACCTGAAAAAGTGGAGAGCTCACACCAATTCCTACAGCGGGAAAGCAAGAGGCAACACCCTCGCAGACCACACAGCAAAGGCAGCAGAAGCCGTGGAAGAAAAGAAGAAAAGAAGACATTGACAAAACTTTGAACATTGATAAAAACTTGGATTTTGATATGCTAAGGACTTTACAGTTACAAGCCAGCAAAGAAGAAAAAGGAAAAATGGACTAAAAAGGGAGCAACAGAACAGGACGGCGTATGGCGAACAGTCAACAGAACTTGCCTACCACGGTCCCTGTGCCCCATGATGGCCCAGCTGATGCATGGAAAGACACACCTATCAAAGCAGCAATGATGTCGGCGCTTGAACGAGGACAGGTGACTCCTGGGTTCTCTGTAGATGCTGCATCATTTGTCCAATGTTGCATGATCTATGCCATAGGCAACAGGGCAGAAGTAAAATTTGCCACATAACACTTGCTGGGGCCACTCTACGCATTCAGGGATTGCAAATTGACTACATTCAGCTCCCACTTGTTGGGAAGTAGGAATATGTGCTTGCTGTTGTTGATGTCTTTTCAGGTTGGAGGCCTACCCTGTTACCAAAGTAAATAAGCAGGTAACCACACAGAAGCTCATGAATGAGGTAATCTGCAGATAAGGGGTACCGGAAGTGATTGAGTCAAACAAAGGCACACACTTCACAGGTGAACTAATGCAACACATCATATCTGCTTTGGGTGTATGCCAGGCCTTTCACACACCCTTCCATCAGGTGAGTAGGGGGAAAGTAGAAAGGATGAATGGTACCCTGAAATTTAAGAAACAAAAGGCAATAGAGGAAACGGGCAAACCTTGGACTGAGTGCCTTTCATTAGTTTTTTTTTTCTCAGTTAAGTACATACCACAGCAGCTGAGCTTGGGGAATGATTGTTAATTTTGTCAAAGGCCTCTCCAAGGAATTGTCAGTAACACATTCTGCAGTCTCTGCTTCTCTCCCAGGCCCCACAGACGAGTATCACGATCTAAAACCAGGTGACCGGGTCTATGTGAAAAAGTTTGAGAGAGAAGGACTAGAAACCCGGTTTGAAGGTCCCTACCAGATGTTGCTCACCACCATAGTAAATCTTGAAGGAAGGCCCACTTGGATCCATGCTTCGCACTGCAAAAAAGCCCTGGGTCCTGGAGCACAGAACTCATGATCCTGCATATCCTTTACATGCTATAGGCAGGGTGGGGGACCTGGGCGGAAGTGGCTGTCACATGTTCAGGGGCAGGAAAGGAGGGAAACTGGAACCCCTCATCCAGAGAATATGAAGAGGAAGTGACATTGTGGTACAATTCCTCTAACACCCACAGCCACATATACCTTTGACTACTGTACACTAGCCCCCCTGTTTCAGGGATTAGAACAAATTAATGCAATCAAATATGCAATATGCAGACTACACAGAGGGTGAGAATCCAACACTGCATCATACTAAGAGAGAAGTTGACGCTCCAGGTGGTAGTTTTGATCCACATGTATATATAGATGCAATAGGAATGCCAAGGGGGGGTGCCAGGTGAATTCAAGGCCAGAGATCAGGTTAAAGCAGGTTTTGAGTCCTTATTTGCTATTGTCACTGTTAATAAGAATGTAGATTGGATAAATTACTATCCCTTTGATCAAAAAGAGTATGAGTAAGGGATTGGACAATGTGACACCAACATTTCCCTTGTTTGAAAAAGATGAAGAGCCAGTTCCGATAATGCTAACCTTCGTACGTTACCAAAGACATGGAGACATGGACTAGTACTGTGCCGCCTCGGTCTCCTAAGATGGATTGTCAGTGGAATTCCCATTTGCCCAGGGATAGTGCAGAAGACCATAGGTTCCAGCGAGGATGCACTCTTCGGGGTGTTAACTTGTACAGATAGAGGCTATGGATGCCCGGAAAATGAGCCCAGGGAACTCAAGGCCTCCTTCTGAGGTGAGGTAGGGATGCCCCCTCCTAGGAGTATGGCCTTACAGGCAGTGGGGAAACCCTGACGCAAAGGAGAGGCGACCGAGGGAGAGTGCAAGGCCTGGTGCTTGATCACCATATTAAGTTTTTAGGGGGGTTTTAGAGGGTATATGTATGTATTGCCATATGTTTTTTATGCGTTTATACCTGTATGCAAGTTCTATTCAATGCTAAAATGAGAAAAACTTAATATGCAGCCTTAAAAATTATATCAGATATTCCAAAGCTTTGCAAGGCTGAGAGAGATGTGTCCAGAAATTCAGAGATGATACAGAACTGGATACGAAGGCTGTGTGCTTGGCTGTTTTCCCAGAAGCACTGTATCAAGATAATGACTGTTTAACTACGTATATGACTAACACTGGCTCAGGCGGAATTGTGGACATTACATATATGTATATGCGGTGGATTTGAGCCAATGAGACCATTACCCATTCCTAGTGATGTAACCAAAGGGTATAAGACCCCATGTGATCTGTAATATAGTGCGCAGTTATTTCCCCGTGTGAGAAACTATACCAGAGCTCCGTGTGTGGTGTTTCTTTTTTACCGCCAGCAGCGGGGCATTGGGGTGGGCCTGATTGGTGCTGTATGCAGAATTTCCCTGACAAAGGTATATCTTTTGAAAAGATTTGTGGGCTGCTGAGATGTTTGGAACTGTGATTTTGATTCTGCTGATTATTCTGAAGGCGCTCTGTATTTTAGATCTACTTACTAAGCCATTATTTCTTATAATAACTTTAATTGTGTTTTATTGGAGCTTGCATACAGCCCAGCCTTCTATAATATTATCACAAGAACATCTAACACATCAATAGCTGCATTGGGAATTCTTTTATGAACCCTTTCATGACTAAATCTGTATGATCTTAAAGAGAGACTATCAGCAATTTTGACAATGTAAAAAACTCGTGACAATGCCAAACACAGGCAGCAGAATGCTTTTTAATTATACCTTTGGCTATGTTGTTATTGGCAGTGTTAGTGTTAAAAAGAATTTTAGACCCCAGCAAGCTTTGCTCCTGCAAGTGCCATGGAGGCAGTCTTTATTCATGAAGTTCTCCCCAGTTTCTGCATTGAACTGCACCACAGACCTTCCCCTTTGCTCCAAGTGATGACTGTAGTATCAAATTCGGAGACTGATCCAGCCATAAGTCAGAGCAGATTGGAGTTACTCTGACCGTGGCAAATAAAAAGTTAAATTACTTTGTGCAAGGTTTATTTTACTAGGTCCCTTAATAACTGACAAAAAAAAAGCATATTGCTGTTATTGAGGGGACAATAATCCTCACTTTCTAAGGTATAAGACCATTAGCACACTAACGTATTTGGGTCTGTGTGCTGTCCGTGTTAATTCATGTACAGCACATGTATCCATTATAACCTGTGGGGCTATGCACACTGCTGTTGTTTCATCGGTCCGTTTGAAAAACTCATCACATTTCTTATACTTATCACTCTCCATATCACGGATGAGAATTAGGACATGCAAATGCATGTCAATATGCAGGCCATCCGTACATCGGACAGCACACGAATAGGTGTCAATGTGGTGTCCAATGCGAGTTGCGCCTAAATCTCTCGAGTACAACTTGCAGGCAGAGCAATTGTGCTTTGGGTCTTAAGTGGAGAAAGCTAAAACTGGAAGAAAAAGATTATTATTTTAGGTTTAAGTGTGATCTTTATCATATCAATTTTCCTATCACTCTTGTTAAATACAAAGTATCAAATCTTGTATACACTTGTAGAGTTAAAAGAATAGTGTTCAGTGTGTCTGAAACCACAACAAGGGGAAGCTTAAAGGGGTTGTCCCGCGGCAGCAAGTGGGTCTATACACTTCTGTATGGCCATAATAATGCACTTTGTAATGTACATTGTGCATTAATTATGAGCCATACAGAAGCTATAAAAAGTTTTATACTTACCTGCTCCGTTGCTGGCGTCCTCGTCTCCATGGTGCCGACTAATTTTCGCCCTCCGATGGCCAAATTAGCCGCGCTTGCGCAGTCCGGGTCTTCTCCTGTTCTCTATGGGGCTCCGTGTAGCTCCGCCCCGTCACGTGCCGATTCCAGCCAATCAGGAGGCTGGAATCGGCAATGGACCGCACAGAAGCCCTGCGGTCCACGGAGACAGAGGATCCCGGCGGCCATCTTCAGCAGGTAAGTATGAAGACGCCGGACCGCCGGGATTCAGGTAAGCGCTGTGCGGGTTGTTTTTTTAACCCCTGCATCGGGGTTGTCTCGTGCCGAACGGGAGGGGGGTTAAAAAAAAAAAAAACCCGTTTCGGCGCGGGACAACCCCTTTAAAGGGAACCTGTAACATTGGAAATGCAGTCTTATCTGTAGCTGGAATGTTATGGAGCAGGAGGAACTGAGGTGATTAAATATTTATATTTCTGGGGGAAAAAATCTGCAGAACTCCTAACTTATTTATTTGATTAGGAACCAAGAGGGAGATCTTATTAGTGATCAACAGCCTTCCTTATATGAGTGATCAACAGCCTTCCCTACATGAGTGTGGTGTATACAGAGAAAGCTGTCAATCACAAAGTAGGGCTATTAAATTTGGACTAAGCACATGTTTGATGATACGTTTACAGAATGTACTAAATTGTTTCCAACAATGCTATATATTAATCTGCTCCACTCCTCCTGCTCTAGGGCTTAGTCACACGGGCGCATCCGGGCACCGATGCGCCCGTCTTCCTGCATAAAGGAGACAGCCGCACCGCAGGTGTGGATGTCTCTCCGCAGCGCCGGAAGAACACATGACAGCAATGGAGCCGGTCATGTGTTCTTTATCCGCACCTGCAGTGCGGCCGTCTTATCCTGCAGGAAGATGGGCGCATCGGTGCCCGGATGCGCACGTGTGACTAAGCCCTGATGTGGCAGGTTTACTTCAGCAATTCACTATATATTTGTACATATGTGCCATAAATTTACTGCCTTCAGGTGAATTTACACACACAGATGATTGCTCAAAATTCATCAGAAACTGAAGATTTTGAGCAATCATTTTGCATTAGCTACTAATGGGCTAATCAGCCCATTAAAAGCTAACTAGCTTCAGTTGTAGGTATTTAGAGAACAGCGGGTGGTCTGTTCTCTAAATACATTGCAATTGTTCTACAGCAGGACAGCTGCTGAAAGAATGTTATCAGCACTGCCCACGGAGAACTCAGCGTGCGGTCCATTTTATCAGTTCCAATGGATTTTAAGCTGAGCTGAACTCAGGGATGGACGAAAAGTGCTTGATATGTGCACGATGGACTGGAAATAATCGATCTTCCAGCACTAGACCTATTGCAGGAACTTGAAGATGAAAATATGAGACCTATAGGGGATGGACCATTTACTGATCTGAAGCCATCTAGTACAAAAAATCCTCCATCTTTTTCCTGTCCAGAATTGGACATTTTTGAAAGCCTAGTGACAGAAGATCTAAAATTAATTAAACCCCGAAAAACTCAGTCAAATCTATCACAAAAGGAGAGTACGGCACTACAAAAACTAAAAACGAATACCCGTCTTGTCATAAAATCAGCCGATAAGGGAGGTAATGTGGTAATTATGAACAGGGAGAATTATGTATCAATGTGCCATCAAATATTAAAAGATACATCTACATATAAGATACTACCCTCTGACCCCACGTTACGTTATCAGATGGAACTCAGAAATCTTCTACAAAAGGCCCTTGAAGCTAAGTGCATTAACCAAAAAGAATGGGACTTTATCTACCCAGAACATCCGACTGTTGCGACATTCTACGCCCTTCCTAAGATACACAAGGGGCTTGATCCCCTTCGTGGAAGACCAATAGTCTCCGGGGTTAACAATCTTACACAAAATTTAAGTGTCTACATAGACAAAATCCTGAGACCGTTTGTCACCTCGCTAAGATCCCACGTACAAGATACTACAGATGTTCTCAAAATGTTGGAGGGAATTACCGTTGACCCAGAAACTCTTCTCGTTACTCTTGACGTGGAATCTCTTTACAGTTCCATCCCTCATATAGGAGGTATCCAAGCAACCCAATTTTTCCTTGAACAAAGAGGTCTCCAATTCTCGCAACATAGTCATCATGTCCTGGAATTTTTGTCATTTGTATTGACGCACAATTATTTTCTGTTCGATACGAAGTACTTCCACCAGCTCAGGGGGACGGCGATGGGGACATCATGTGCCCCATCATACGCCAATCTCTACCTGGGCTGGTGGGAGGAAAAGTTCGTCTATACCAACAGCGAGTGGTCGGACAAGATCATATTATGGCTACGCTTTATAGACGATATCTTGATCCTATGGGGGGGGGTACCGAAACATCTCTTCAAAGTTTCATCAATACACTGAATATCAATGATTTAAACCTGAAACTAACAGCAGAGATTAATACGAAATCGATAGCCTTTTTAGACCTATGGCTATCTAAAAATAAGGACGGAACCATCTCCTCTACCCTCCATCGGAAACCAACAGCGACAAATAGCCTCCTTAAATGGGATAGCCATCATCCCTTTGCCCTGAAACGCGGCATCCCAAAAGAACAGTTCCTGAGGGTCAGACGGAACTGTTCGGATGACCACGATTTTGAACAGAAAAGTATGGGCCTACGGAAAAGATTCCAGGATAGGGACTATCCATATAAAATCATTGAAAGTGCATACGAATATGCCAAACAACAACCGAGAAGGGATCTCCTTACTCACAAAAAGAGAGATGAGACTCCAGTATCAAGGATAATTGGAACTTTTGATACTGGCACTTATGAAGTGAGACAAATACTCCAACATTATTGGAGTATAATTAAAAACGACCCGGATCTCACAGAAACCCTGCCCTCCGATCCGATGATCACATTCCGGAGAGGATACAACATCAGGGATCACTTAGTTAAGAGTCACCTTACAGCAGAATCTAACGAGAATTGGCTCAGTAGCCAAAAACCGTCCGGGACATTCCCCTGCCACAATTGTGTAGCCTGCACATATATTCTGAAGAGTAACACCTTTACAAGCGCAAGCACAGGCAAGTCATATCAAAACCGGGGTTTTATAAACTGCAAAACGCGCAACATCATCTATATGGCGTCCTGCACATGCCCCAGGAACTACGTCGGAAAAACTATCCAAGAATTCCGGCGGCGTATCCTGGGGCATGTGGGCAATATTTGCCGCGGCGAATCGACCCCACTTGCAGACCATTTCCGTGACGTCCATAATGGCGAAGTAAAAGATCTAAAATTCCAAGGCATCGAGTTGTTGCGATCTAATGTAAGACGCGGGAATATAGATAAAAAACTCCTGCAAAAGGAATCCGAGTGGATCTTTAGATTAAATACAGTTAAACCAGACGGTCTCAATGCAATCCTGAACTTCAATTGTTTTCTATAGAGCTTTGATTACCTAACTATCCAAAATAGGACTGTCCCCGATGGACTTATAAAATGATACACTAAGGCACTATCCTACGGTATCATCCATACGTATCTATCTACCAGGCACCTATATCTGTGACTTCTGACATATCATCTACATTATCTTATTGGATTTACATTTGACTGAGCCATTGATTGAGCTATTATAAGATGACAAAAAGAAGTTATACTTCAGAGACTAAGAAACATCAGCTATCCAATTTGTCCTCCTATATTTTATACATCCATTACTTCCACCTACTTTGAGCTGCAATGTAGATTAGCTAAGCTCCACCCATGACGTATCCATTCTTCATCTCCTGGACGTTATTACTCCGCCGACTACTACGATTTATTAGCATGAGATGGTATCCAATAGCGAGGGCGGAGTAGCTTGTGATGCTTTCACATGATACGTGAGGCATCTCAGTCCGGAGCACTGATGTAATTGCGCTGCATTCTTTCAGACGTGATGACGCGGTCACACAGCGTGCGACGCGTTCCAGCGTGCAACGCTGAAGACCGCTTGATCACGCCCACGGTGACGCGACACGTTACGGTCACGTGGCATGCGACGTGCTCCAGCGTGCAACGTTGTAGACCGCTTGTCTACGCCCACGGTGACGCGGCACGTCATATGCCACCGCGGTTCACTGCAGGGCGCTCTAGGAGCGTGATGATGTAATCACGCATCACGCGTAGCGTTCCAATATGGAACGCAATATAATAAACACCGGCGGTGTACACATCAATCGGGAAGCTACAACAGCGATCGACTATAGCGATCCGCAGCTCTGTCTACCACAAATTCGCCTTCAATATCGGGCTACTTAATGAATGGAAGGACATTGGTAATAAATACAAAAAGCACACCCCTGACGACCCCGATAGGTCACATAGTCATCACTCCATCCCTGAGAGGAGGAGTTATCCCTTTAAAAGCCTTGTCATCTGTCTCAAGACTTCATAGCCGGCCGCTCACCATCAGAGCCGCAGGCGACCTCTTACTCTCCTTACTTTGACCACACACCCGGACCCCATCTGACTGTAGATGGGGCAATCTTTTAGGGGTGGTGTTGTCTTCTTTGCTTAGGCTCTCCTTGCAATTTTGCTCCATTGAGTTCTAATTCTGGCAACAGCCAATTGGGAATATCTCTTCCTTTTCTTTGAATTTCAGAGAGCGACCATAGAGTGATAGAAGGAGTATTTACTCTGGCTGTTTGAGAGACAGATACACAGCCATATCACCGTGCGACTGAATGCTAATCATTCACCTGTGGGGGTTTTGCTTATGCAACCTCTCACAGGTTTAATGCAAAGGATTGAGCGCTGAGTTATAATTAACCCCTGAATAACCAGTTTTATGTCATTGTCTGCTCAGACGGAATTAACCTCCTGTTAAGCAACTGACATATATTGAGGGTTATCTGGCTTGGGTTTATCCCACCCAATGACGGATCTTATATGACATCCGGATACCAGTCTATTTGACAGTCATTTGCGGATATGCTATATGCGCCCATCTGAGAGTAATGAGAGCTTTTCTATAACCGTACTTTACGGCATTTTTTTAGAAACAGGTGGTAAAATTGTAAATCCACCATAAAACCATTTTGTCTATTAAGTTAATCTCTCTTTCACCTACCCTGGTGTTGATTGGTCCACAGTAAAAGGACTAAATTTGTATTGACGGTATACGTACCTTTGCTCCTGAGGAACTATCCAAAAAATCGGATAGGGAAACGCGTCGAGTCCATCTGAGCCCATTTATGAGCATGAATTAAATCTCTTAATACCATTACACGGCAGTACGGCAAGCGGTAAACTTGTGGATCCCTACTAATCGCACGCTACGGCCTTTTTTTTTTTTTTTGGTAGTTATAACACTACCAAGGTACAAAGAGCTTGTTTCTGGGGGTTATGGTTAAATAATAATATCTACATGCACTACAAAACCAGACCCTGAAACAATAACTCTATAAATTATTGTGGTATTTTTGGGGATTCAGTATATGCCTATATGACCATACTGGTGGCCTGTCTCCAAACGTCCAAAGGCATACATGCACTGTGTTTGAGTAAGATTCCAGCACGAACTGCGTATCTAGACTCAACGTATCTGATATCATCTACCACTCAACAAAATTGCATGTGTACCATTCCCCTTGGACTATCCCTATATATACCTTAAGGGTTAAATATACTCACTTCTATATAAAGTGCTGAACTCCCTTCTTACAATCCAAACCAGGGTTTTCTTTGGTTTTTTCTTTTTTTTGTTTCGTTTTGATTTATGTGTGTTCATGTCAGGGTAAACCCATGTCTTTTAAAATGAATTAATAAACATTACTAATTTTTATCTATATCTGTGAAGGGTTTCTAAAGAAATTACATATAGATTCTCATACCACTGTGACTTCTTATATGTGCACGATGGGCACACATTTAAACACAATGATTATCGCTCAAAAGATGACTTTTGAGCGAATTTTGAGTGCTAATTGTTGCGTGTAAATGGGCCTTAAGGGTACTTTTACAAGTAACAATAATCATTTACCCGAGCAAACGATGTCATAGTCTGCTCGTTTGCTCAGGCATTCAGTTTAAACACAAAGATTTTTTTTTTTTTACAAGATTGTTCAATCATTTAGTTATCTGTAACACTGAACGATCAGTGTTTAAACCAAATGAATAAGGGTGCATTCACACCAGGTGTGCGTATGCGTACATAGGTGCGAACAAAACCGCGCACCCACGTATGGGCACAAACATGCGTGAATGCAGGTCCATGCTGCTGCACCCCTGCAGTGACTTCCAGGGAAGGACTTGAAATATAAGCCCTTCCCTAAAACTCATCCCTGGTCTGTTTAAAAAAAAAAAAATATATATATATATATATATATATATATATATATATATATATATATATTCACATCTCTGCCGCTGCCATGTAAATATTCCCCACGAGGAGTAAAGAATCCCTTGCCACAGCTATCACAGCTTTGTGTCAAATTTCCCTAGCAATGACTACTGTAGAAAAAACCTTTTTGGGCCTCATTTAGCAAAATTATCTAACAGTAAGACTGTCCTTGTTACTCATAGCAACCAATCACAGTGAAGCTTTTATTTTAGCTCAGTAGCTTAAGAAATGAAAACTGTGCTGTGATTGGTTTTTATAGGCAACAAGGAAAGTCTTACTATTAGACAGGTTTCCTAAATGAAAATGTTTGTGTTTATGTTTTATTGATAGCAATAGTTTGTATCTAAATGTCAGTGAATGTGAATTATCAAATCAGAAAAATCATTTTTAATAACCCTGTATAACCTTTAAGCTAGGGTACATGGTGACTTTGGCCATGACACAGGTTGTATACCCAAAAATCCCAGTGTAGGCCTGCAATGTTGCAAAATTATTGGAAGTCAATGCACTCATGTTGTGGCTAATTCGTTGCCATGACTCTATGATTATAAAAAGTCCAGCGAGTTTGGACTTCTGTCATAGCCACAACGCAAGCAGGCCAGCCTTGGATAAGGGTATATTGAACATATGCCGTATAACAGTATGATGTGTATGTGTACACCACTATATACATATTATTAGCAATCTAAATTATAGCTGCAGTCCTTCCTAAGTAAATGGGAATGGAAGAGGAAATTCTCTTGTTGGTAGGGTCTCTTTTTGTTAGATGAGTCATCAGACAATAGGTTGTCCTGATCCTAGGATCTTTAGCAATCAGTTGTGATCTGTGAGGGAATATGACAAGTGTTATTTTTCTCAACAGTGCCACTGCAGAAGAAATGAAGGGTTACATTGACCATGTAATGTGTAGAACTGTAGGATCCTTCAGTGGGAGTGATGATCTTTGTAGCTGCTCTCTGCACTAGCTAATAGAAGAGAATCCTGGATAAGGGATGGTCTCTCAATCAACTCAGGATTTCTAAATAGGGCATTTAAAATTAATTTGGTAAACCAGAAAATACATTTAATTTAATCTAAAAAAGGTTTTCTTATGTTCTTTTATAATTATTCTAAAATGTTTATAAAATCTTAACTCTAATACCTTATCCTTTTTACTTTGTAATTAACTTTAAAATTTGCAGTTTCTGAAATATCTTTTCTAACCATTAAAATCATTGAATCTTTGCATTGCTTAACAATTACACCTAAAGGGAGCCGGGAAATAATTAATGCAACCTGGCTAATTCAACTTTATTTAATTCCCAAAATCAGCTGGTTACAGAAGCATGATCTTGTAGCTTCTTGGAAGCCGAGCAAGATGACATTTCAATCTGTCGACGACTGTCAAATTTGTGAATCTCACTCTGCATGCAAACAAAATAAATTGCATAAAAGTTTCACTTAAAGATACTATTAGAATCATTAAGTTTAGTTTACAAGAATGCTAGGTACTTCCTAGTCTTGTTATCATGAATATTAAAATTGATGTCAGAATTCTTATTTCAGTAGCTCTGCAAATGTTAAAAGCAGATGGATGTTATAAAAGCAGGGCATGGATTACTTTGTGTAAAATAGTAATGTCTAACTCTAAAATGTACAGTTAAAAATCACTAAGTAATCTTTGTTATGGTATTGATTAGGAAGTATATTTTTAACTATTTTATATGTATACAGAGGCACGGCAATAGTGGGGCTGCATAAGTAACAGTTGCACTTAAGTCTCAGTGCCCAAGGGTGCACATAAAAAGACAACAGAGGCATAGTACTACCTTAGTCCCAAGCCGCCAAGTCCATCCCATTTCTAGGACCTATCACCGAGGTAATAGATTTCCCCTGGATTTGCTTGCCGGGAGAAAGCAGCCTCAGTGAATCAGCTCAGATTGATATCTGACACTTTCCTCCATCCCAAGCACCTTATATTGTTTTTTGACCTGCTCTCCTACAGTCCTCTCCAGTCTCTACCAATGACTTAGCACTATGTGGCCTTTCCTACTCAGGCTGCCAGGCCATTCACTTCACTCAAATGCAGGAAATACCCAGAGCCATGACCCATTTGCAGAGTCCATTTCCATGCCCAGCAGGATTATCTGCTCATTCACTCTTGCCACTACATCAATTTATTGACTACATCCTCTAGGGTGCAAGTTATCCAGCTCATAGAGTTAACCAGCAAACACCATCCTCAGCCAAAAAGCAGTGAGTAGCTTTGAGGAACTTGGTCCTGCTACGCCATCCTACAAACACCTTGGGATATTCACTCACTATGTAGAGGGACTAGCATTTGTTGCATCATTCCTGCTGGTTTTATATAGGACATATCCAGCCCACCCTGCTACCTCTCCCAAGCAATATAAACTATGACACCCCCCACCAAGACATTACCTGGGAGGCCTCACCTTAAATCTTAAGTATCTGCATAAACCAGACCCACAACTATTTCTTTGCGCTTGTTATATCAAGAAGTCCTGCATTGGTTTTTATTGGCTATGTAGCTAGCCCATAACACCTGGCTATTTTTGACTAATTTTGACATTATGGACTAACTGTAAATTTTATATCTAGCTGGCCAGTGAAAGAAAGTGAATCATATGTCTCCATCTCACATAACCCACAGATACCAAACTAACGTTCAGTAAGGAGCCTGCCTCCAATTTTACTGATTGTGGTCTGCTACATGATTAACATGATAAGCCCCACCTCAGCCTAAATACAATCTGCCAACAAACCAATTTTTTTCTTGGACTGCTTGTTGTCTGCTATCCAATAACAGAATTATCAGTTCCTACTGATAACACTTGGTCACTTACAAAACCTATCCATTTAGGAGTAAGATACATTGCCCATATAGAAGGGGTAACCCAGCACTACACTACCTTAATTGGCAAAGCTTCCTTCCTCTCCCACTAACATCCTCACAGCAGCTGTTTGAAATGCAGTCTGAATTGTTGGAGGAGCAGTATAAGCCACACTAATGAGTTATTGCATCATTAGTAATTCACATACCCCCATTAAAACTCTAGCAAAAATAAGTTTCCAGTATGTTTTTATGTTTTATACACTGGAATTTAAACTATAGGAGCACCCCACAACACTATTCCTGCTCTTTATACATACTACTTGTAGCTATATGTATCATAAAACCCCAATACACCTTCCTCTGAGAATAGTTAAGATTGGACATGCAACGGCAACTGCCTTCTTCAAATCCCACCAAAAATCTTCTATGGGGTTCAAGTTAGGTCACTGTGTTGGCCACTCCAGAGTCTTCCAGGACTTTTTCCAAAACCAAGCCTTGAGGTATGCTTGGGATTATTACGCTGTTGTAAGGTCCAATAACGCCCAAGCTTCAGCTTCCTTACAAAAGGCATGACGTTTTCTCCTAGGATTTCCTTATACTTAATTGAATCGATTTTGGTTTCCAGCTCCAAAAAAAGCAAAGCAGCTACAAAGTATTTCTGAGCCACTGGCATATTTCCCTGTTCTTTTCAGCATATGCTTTATTCATCCTCCTCTAGACAAACAGCAGATCCACTGGCCCAAAAAGTTCCAGTTTTGTTTCATTGCCCATTGCCCATGGAGCAGAATCCCCAAACTTCTATGGTTTATTTATATGGTTTTCAGCATATTGGATCTGATTTCTCTTGTGCTTTTGGATCAGTAGAGGTGTATATCTTGGAGTTTGGGTATAAAAACCTTCAGTTTTTAGTATGCACCTTGCTGTGCTAACAGAAGCCTCAGTGCCAGCTGTCACCAAATCTTGCTGCAGGTCTTTTGTAATCATTTAAGGGTTTCTGACCACCTGCCTCCTCAATAATCTGGTGGCAGCTAGTGATAGCTTCCTCTGTCTTCCAGCTCCAGGTAATGTAGCCAGTGTACCTTTAACTTTGAACTTGTAAACTATGCTTTCATCCGTAACTCTAGCAACATTGAAGTGCCTTTGCAATTTCATTGTATAATTTTCCTTGTTTATGTAAGGCAATGAATTATTAACTTTTTGGACAAACATGAAATCAAAATCAAAAAAGCCTTAACCAATTCTGGTATTTGATGTCTTTTAGCACTAGCATACCTGATAAAAATAATGATGTCCTTGATTAGTTGCATCAGGTGTACTTGCAGCAACACCTTATTTGCAAATATGTGCTTTTATGAGGGATTCATAGACACTGTGGTCACTGTGTTTATAACTTTGCTATGCTACAGATTGAGGAAGTATGGTGTTTTTTTACAGTTCTCTCCTAGCACGCAAGGCTTGTTTCTTCACAGCGTGATGCAGTAGCCCATTACATAAGAGTATATGATGGGCTATTGTTGTAGTTCCACTTCTGACTGCAAATCTGCTGGCACATATGCTTTGCAGGAGAAAATGTATTTTTCCAATGCACCTACTGTGTGATGGCAGCTCTGTGGCATCTGGTCAGCCAGCATCCACAGTCTGGATTCAGACTATGGTTTGCCAGTTGAGAACTGCTGGTATAAAGAATTTCAACAAGAATGCTGCATAGAGTTATATAGGGTAATACATGAAACTGATTATACAGAGGCCATTTAAAGAAACACAAAAGTCAACCATGTGAGGTTCATAGTGAAGTTCTATTTATCCTTGTATTTTATGTTCACTTATGATACATAGTTGAATTAATATTTCAAAATGTAAGTACACATTTGGTAAGCCTGCATGGCAACATCTGCGTAAAGTTTGTGTTTACGTGGGCTCCCCCCCAGTTTCCTCCCATGCACCAAGGGGCAAGGATTGATGTGAGTATGATCTCTTTACAGCTCTGTAGAATATGTTTGCATTACATAAATGAGTTTAATAATAATACTGTTAATAATAGTATGTTAAAGTATCAGATTAGGAATTGCATCTTACTAGCATTCTTTTTTAGTTTAGAAATCACACATTTTATAAACATTTGATAATCCAGCAGAAAAAGCAGAGGGAATCAATCTGTGGCAAGAAAAAAGGTAAATTAATAGAGATGAGCGAACGCGTTCGTCCGAGCTTGATATTCGTGCGAATATTAGGGTGTTCGGGATGTTCGTTATTCGTAACGAACACCATGCGGTGTTCTGGTTACTTTCACTTCCTTCCCTGAGACGTTAGCGCGCTTTTCTGGCCAATTGAAAGACAGGGAAGGCATTACAACTTCCCCCTGCAACGTTTAAGCCCTATACCACCCCCCTGCTGTGAGTGGCTGGCGAGATCAGGTGTTCGCCTAATATAAAAGTCGGCCCCTCCCGCGGCTCGCCTCAGATGCGGTGTGAGTTAGATGAGGGACAGTGCTGTTTATACCGGAGCTGCTGTAGGGAAAGAATTGGTAGTTAGTGTAGGCTTCAAGACCCCCCAAAGGTCCTTATTAGGGCCACTGATAGCTGTGTGTTGGCTGCTGTTAGCAGTGGGATTTTTTTTTTTCTCAAAATCGCCTCTGCAGACCGTTGCACCTGGCATTAGGGACAGAAGTGCTGCATAGGCAGGGAGAGTGTTAGGAGTGAGTGTAGCCTTCAAGAACCTCAACGGTCCTTTCTAGGGCCATATTTATCCATGTGCAGTACTGCTATAGGCAGGGTGGGGGACCTGGGCGGAAGTGGCTGTCACATGTTCAGGGGCAGGAAAGGAGGGAAACTGGAACCCCTCGTCCAGAGAATATGAAGAGGAAGTGACATTGTGGTACAATTCCTCTAACACCCACAGCCACATACACCTTTGACTACTGTACACTAGCCCCCCTGTTTCAGGGATCAGAACAAATTAATACAATCAAATATGCAATATGCAGACTACACAGAGGGTGAGAATCCAACACTGCATCGTACTAAGAGAGAAGTTGACGCTCCAGGTGGTAGTTTTGATCCACATGTATATATAGATGCAATAGGAATGCCAAGGGGGGGTGCCAGGTGAATTCAAGGCCAGAGATCAGGTTAAAGCAGGTTTTGAGTCCTTATTTGCTATTGTCACTGTTAATAAGAATGTAGATTGGATAAATTACTATCCCTTTGATCAAAAAGAGTATGAGTAAGGGACTGGACAATGTGACACCAACATTTCCCTTGTTTGAAAAAGATGAAGAGCCAGTTCCGATAATGCTAACCTTCGTACGTTACCAAAGACATGGAGAGATGGACTAGTACTGTGCCGCCTCGGTCTCCTAAGATGGATTGTCAGTGGAATTCCCATTTGCCCAGGGATAGTGCAGAAGACCATAGGTTCCAGCGAGGATGCACTCTGCGGGGTGTTAACTTGTACAGATAGAGGCTATGGATGCCCGGAAAATGAGCCCAGGGAACTCAAGGCCTCCTTCTGAGGTGAGGTAGGGATCCCCCCTCCTAGGAGTATGGCCTTACAGGCAGTGGGGAAACCCTGACGCAAAGGAGAGGTGACCAAGGGAGAGTGCAAGGCCTGGTGCTTGATCACCATATTAAGTTTTTAGGGGGGTTTTAGAGGGTATATGTATGTATTGCCATATGTTTTTTATGCGTTTATACCTGTATGCAAGTTCTATTCAATGCTAAAATGAGAAAAACTTAATATGCAGCCTTAAAAATTATATCAGATATTCCAAAGCTTTGCAAGGCTGAGAGAGATGTGTCCAGAAATTCAGAGATGATACAGAACTGGATACGAAGGCTGTGTGCTTGGCTGTTTTCCCAGAAGCACTGTATCAAGATAATGACTGTTTAACTACGTATATGACTAACACTGCCTCAGGCGGAACTGTGGACATTACATATATGGTTATGCGGTGGATTTGAGCCAATGAGACCATTACCCATTCCTAGTGATGTAACCAAAGGGTATAAGACCCCATGTGATCTGTAATATAGTGCGCAGTTATTTCCCCGTGGGAGAAACTATACCAGAGCTCCGTGTGTGGTGTTTCTTTTTTACCGCCAGCAGCGGGGCATTGGGGTGGGCCTGATTGGTGCTGTATGCAGAATTTCCCTGACAAAGGTATATCTTTTGAAAAGATTTGTGGGCTGCTGAGATGTTTGGAACTGTGATTTTGATTCTGCTGATTATTCTGAAGGCCCTCTGTATTTTAGATCTACTTACTAAGCCATTATTTCTTATAATAACTTTAATTGTGTTTTATTGGAGCTTGCATACAGCCCAGCCTTCTATAATATTATCACAAGAACATCTAACACATCAATAGCTGCATTGGGAATTCTTTTATGAACCCTTTCATGACTAAATCTGTATGATCTTAAAGAGAGACTATCAGCAATTTTGACAATGTAAAAAACTCGTGACAATGCCAAACACAGGCAGCAGAATGCTTTTTTAATTATACCTTTGGGTATGTTGTTATTGGCAGTGTTAGTGTTAAAAAGAATTTTAGACCCCAGCAAGCTTTGCTCCTGCAAGTGCCCTGGAGGCAGTCTTTATTCGTGAAGTTCTCCCCAGTTTCTGCATTGAACTGCACCACAGACCTTCCCCTTTGCTCCAAGTGATGACTGTAGTATCAAATTCGGAGACTGATCCAGCCATAAGTCAGAGCAGATTGGAGTTACTCTGACCGTGGCAAATAAAAAGTTAAATTACTTTGTGCAAGGTTTATTTTACTAAGTCCCTTAATAACTGACAAAAAAAGCATATTACTGTTATTGAGGGGACAATAATCCTCACCTTCTAAGGTATAAGACCATTAGCACACTAACGTATTTGGGTCTGTGTGCTGTCCGTGTTAATTCATGTACAGCACATGTATCCATTATAGCCTGTTGGGCTATGCACACTGCTGTTGTTTCATCGGTCCGTTTGAAAACCTCATCACATTTCCTATACTTATCACTCTCCATATCACGGATGAGAATTAGGACATGCAAATGCATGTCAATATGCAGGCCATCCGTACATCGGACAGCACACGAATAGGTGTCAATGTGGTGTCCAATGCGAGTTGCGCCTAAATCTCTCGAGTACAACTTGCAGGCAGAGCATTTGTGCTTTGGGTCTTAAGTGGAGAAAGCTAAAACTGGAAGAAAAAGATTATTATTTTAGGTTTAAGTGTGATCTTTATCATATCAATTTTCCTATCACTCTTGTTAAATACAAAGTATCAAATCTTGTATACACTTGTAGAGTTAAAAGAATAGTGTTCAGTGTGTCTGAAACCACAACAAGGGGAAGCTTAAAGGGAACCTGTAACATTGGAAATGCAGTCTTATCTGTAGCTGGAATGTTATGGAGCAGGAGGAACTGAGGTGATTAAATATTTATATTTCTGGCGGAAAAAATCTGCAGAACTCCTAACTTATTTATTTGATTAGGAATCAAGAGGGAGATCTTATTAGTGATCAACAGCCTTCCTTTATGAGTGAACAACAGCCTTCCCTACATGAGTGTGGTGTATACAGAGAAAGCTGTCAATCACAAAGTAGAGCTATTAAATTTGGACTAAGCACATGTTTGATGATAAGTTTACAGAATGTACTAAATTGTTTCCAACAATGCTATATATCAATCTGCTCCACTCCTCCTGCTCTAGGGCTTAGTCACACGGGCGCATCCGGGCACCGATGCGCCCGTCTTCCTGCATAAAGGAGACAGCCGCACCGCAGGTGTGGATGTCTCTCCGCAGCGCCGGAAGAACACATGACAGCAATGGAGCTGGTCATGTGTTCTTTATCCGCACCTGCAGTGCGGCTGTCTTATCCTGCAGGAAGATGGGTGCATAGGTGCCCGGATGCGCATGTGTGACTAAGCCCTGATGTGGCAGGTTTACTTCAGCAATTCACTATATATTTGTACATATGTGGCATAAATTTACTGCCTTCAGGTGAATTTACACACACAGATGATTGCTCAAAATTCGTCAGAAACTGAAGATTTTGAGCAATCATTTTGCATTAGCTACTAATGGGCTAATCAGCCCATTAAAAGCTAACTAGCTTCAGTTGTAGGTATTTAGAGAACAGCGGGTGGTCTGTTCTCTAAATACATTGCAATTGTTCTACAGCAGGACAGCTGCTGAAAGAATGTTATCAGCACTGCCCGCGGAGAACTCAGCGTGCGGTCCATCTTATCAGATGGATTTTAAGCTGAGCTGAACTCAGGGATGGACGAAAAGTGCTTGATATGTGCACGATGGGCACACATTTAAACACAACGATTATCGCTCAAAAGATGACTTTTGAGCGAATTTTGAGTGATAATTGTTGCATGTAAATGGGCCTTAAGGGTACTTTTACAAGTAACAATAATCATTTACCCGAGCAAACGATGTCATAGTCTGCTCGTTTGCTCAGGCATTCAGTTTAAACACAAAGATTTTTTTTTTTACAAGATTCTTCAATCATTTAGTTATCTGTAACACTGAACGATCAGTGTTTAAACCAAATGAATAAGGGTGCATTCACACCAGGTGTGCGTATGCGTACATAGGTGCGAACAAAACCGCGCACCCACGTATGGGCACAAACATGCATGAATGCAGGTCCATGCTGCTGCACCCCTGCAGTGACTTCCAGGGAAGGACTTGAAATATAAGCCCTTCCCTAAAACTCATCCCTGGTTTGTTTAAAAAAAAATATATATATATATATATATATATATATTCACATCTCTGCCGCTGCCATGTAAATATTCCCTACGAGGAGTAAACAATCCCTTGCCACAGCTGTCACAGCTTTGTGTCAAATTTCCCTAGCAATGACTACTGTAGAATAAACCTTTTTGGGCCTCATTTAGCAAAATTATCTAACAGTAAGACTGTCCTTGTTACTCATAGCAACCAATCACAGCGAGGCTTTTATTTTAGCTCAGTAGTTTAAGAAATGAAAGCTGTGCTGTGATTGGTTTTTATAGGCAACAAGGAAAGTCTTACTATTAGACAGGTTTCCTAAATGAAAATGCTTGTGTTTGTTTTATTGATAGCAATAGTTTGTATCTAAATGTCAGTGAATGTGAATTATCAAATCAGAAAAATCATTTGTAATAACCCTGTATAACCTTTAAGCTAGGGTACATGGTGACTTTGGCCATGACACAGGTTGTATACCCAAAAATCCCAGTGTAGGCCTGCAATGTTGCAAAATTAATGGAAGTCAATGCACTCATGTTGTTGCTAATTAGTTGCCATGACTCTATGATTATAAAAAGTCCAGCGAGTTTGGACTTCTGTCATAGCCACAACGCAAGCAGGCCAGCCTTGGATAAGGGTATATTGAACATATGCCGTATAACAGTATGATGTGTATGTGTACACCACTATATACATATTATTAGCAATCTAAATTATAGCTGTAGTCCTTCCTAAGTAAATGGGAATGGAAGAGGAAATTCTCTTGTTGGTAGGGTCTCTTTTTGTTAGATGAGTCATCAGACAATAGGTTGTCCTGATCCTAGGATCTTTAGCAATCAGTTGTGATCTGTGAGGGAATATGACAAGTGTTATTTTTCTTAACAGTGCCACTGCAGAAGAAATGAAGGGTTACACTGTCCATGTAATGTGTAGAACTGTAGGATCCTTCAGTGGGAGTGATGATCTTTGTAGCTGCTCTCTGCTCTAGCTAATAGAAGAGAATCCTGGATAAGGGATGGTCTCTCAATCAACTCAGGATTTCTAAATAGGGTATTTAAAAATTAATTTGGTAAACCAGAAAATACATTTAATTTAATCTAAAAAAGGTTTTCTTATGTTCTTTTATAATTATTCTAAAATGTTTATAAAATCTTAACTCTAATACCTTATCCTTTTTACTTTGTAATTAACTTTAAAATTTGCAGTTTCTGAAATATCTTTTCTAACCATTAAAATCATTGAATCTTTGCATTGCTTAACAATTACACCTAAAGGGAGCCGGGAAATAATTAATGCAACCTGGCTAATTCAACTTTATTTAATTCCCAAAATCAGCTGGTTACAGAAGCATGATCTTGTAGCTTCTTGGAAGCCGAGCAAGATGACATTTCAATCTGTCGACGACTGTCAAATTTGTGAATCTCACTCTGCATGCAAACAAAATAAATTGCATAAAAGTTTCACTTAAAGATACTATTAGAATCATTAAGTTTAGTTTACAAGAATGCTAGGTACTTCCTAGTCTTGTTATCATGAATATTAAAATTGATGTCAGAATTCTTATTTCAGTAGCTCTGCAAATGTTAAAAGCAGATGGATGTTATAAAAGCAGGGCATGGATTACTTTGTGTAAAATAGTAATGTCTAACTCTAAAATGTACAGTTAAAAATCACTAAGTAATCTTTGTTATGGTATTGATTAGGAAGTATATTTTTAACTATTTTATATGTATACAGAGGCACGGCAATAGTGGGGCTGCATAAGTAACAGTTGCACTTAAGTCTCAGTGCCCAAGGGTGCACATAAAAAGACAACAGAGGCATAGTACTACCTTAGTCCCAAGCCGCCAAGTCCATCCCATTTCTAGGACCTATCACCGAGGTAATAGATTTCCCCTGGATTTGCTTGCCGGGAGAAAGCAGCCTCAGTGAATCAGCTCAGATTGATATCTGACACTTTCCTCCATCCCAAGCACCTTATATTGTTTTTTGACCTGCTCTCCTACAGTCCTCTCCAGTCTCTACCAATGACTTAGCACTATGTGGCCTTTCCTACTCAGGCTGCCAGGCCATTCACTTCACTCAAATGCAGGAAATACCCAGAGCCATGACCCATTTGCAGAGTCCATTTCCATGCCCAGCAGGATTATCTGCTCATTCACTCTTGCCACTACATCAATTTATTGACTACATCCTCTAGGGTGCAAGTTATCCAGCTCATAGAGTTAACCAGCAAACACCATCCTCAGCCAAAAAGCAGTGAGTAGCTTTGAGGAACTTGGTCCTGCTACGCCATCCTACAAACACCTTGGGATATTCACTCACTATGTAGAGGGACTAGCATTTGTTGCATCATTCCTGCTGGTTTTATATAGGACATATCCAGCCCACCCTGCTACCTCTCCCAAGCAATATAAACTATGACACCCCCCACCAAGACATTACCTGGGAGGCCTCACCTTAAATCTTAAGTATCTGCATAAACCAGACCCACAACTATTTCTTTGCGCTTGTTATATCAAGAAGTCCTGCATTGGTTTTTATTGGCTATGTAGCTAGCCCATAACACCTGGCTATTTTTGACTAATTTTGACATTATGGACTAACTGTAAATTTTATATCTAGCTGGCCAGTGAAAGAAAGTGAATCATATGTCTCCATCTCACATAACCCACAGATACCAAACTAACGTTCAGTAAGGAGCCTGCCTCCAATTTTACTGATTGTGGTCTGCTACATGATTAACATGATAAGCCCCACCTCAGCCTAAATACAATCTGCCAACAAACCAATTTTTTTCTTGGACTGCTTGTTGTCTGCTATCCAATAACAGAATTATCAGTTCCTACTGATAACACTTGGTCACTTACAAAACCTATCCATTTAGGAGTAAGATACATTGCCCATATAGAAGGGGTAACCCAGCACTACACTACCTTAATTGGCAAAGCTTCCTTCCTCTCCCACTAACATCCTCACAGCAGCTGTTTGAAATGCAGTCTGAATTGTTGGAGGAGCAGTATAAGCCACACTAATGAGTTATTGCATCATTAGTAATTCACATACCCCCATTAAAACTCTAGCAAAAATAAGTTTCCAGTATGTTTTTATGTTTTATACACTGGAATTTAAACTATAGGAGCACCCCACAACACTATTCCTGCTCTTTATACATACTACTTGTAGCTATATGTATCATAAAACCCCAATACACCTTCCTCTGAGAATAGTTAAGATTGGACATGCAACGGCAACTGCCTTCTTCAAATCCCACCAAAAATCTTCTATGGGGTTCAAGTTAGGTCACTGTGTTGGCCACTCCAGAGTCTTCCAGGACTTTTTCCAAAACCAAGCCTTGAGGTATGCTTGGGATTATTACGCTGTTGTAAGGTCCAATAACGCCCAAGCTTCAGCTTCCTTACAAAAGGCATGACGTTTTCTCCTAGGATTTCCTTATACTTAATTGAATCGATTTTGGTTTCCAGCTCCAAAAAAAGCAAAGCAGCTACAAAGTATTTCTGAGCCACTGGCATATTTCCCTGTTCTTTTCAGCATATGCTTTATTCATCCTCCTCTAGACAAACAGCAGATCCACTGGCCCAAAAAGTTCCAGTTTTGTTTCATTGCCCATTGCCCATGGAGCAGAATCCCCAAACTTCTATGGTTTATTTATATGGTTTTCAGCATATTGGATCTGATTTCTCTTGTGCTTTTGGATCAGTAGAGGTGTATATCTTGGAGTTTGGGTATAAAAACCTTCAGTTTTTAGTATGCACCTTGCTGTGCTAACAGAAGCCTCAGTGCCAGCTGTCACCAAATCTTGCTGCAGGTCTTTTGTAATCATTTAAGGGTTTCTGACCACCTGCCTCCTCAATAATCTGGTGGCAGCTAGTGATAGCTTCCTCTGTCTTCCAGCTCCAGGTAATGTAGCCAGTGTACCTTTAACTTTGAACTTGTAAACTATGCTTTCATCCGTAACTCTAGCAACATTGAAGTGCCTTTGCAATTTCATTGTATAATTTTCCTTGTTTATGTAAGGCAATGAATTATTAACTTTTTGGACAAACATGAAATCAAAATCAAAAAAGCCTTAACCAATTCTGGTATTTGATGTCTTTTAGCACTAGCATACCTGATAAAAATAATGATGTCCTTGATTAGTTGCATCAGGTGTACTTGCAGCAACACCTTATTTGCAAATATGTGCTTTTATGAGGGATTCATAGACACTGTGGTCACTGTGTTTATAACTTTGCTATGCTACAGATTGAGGAAGTATGGTGTTTTTTTACAGTTCTCTCCTAGCACGCAAGGCTTGTTTCTTCACAGCGTGATGCAGTAGCCCATTACATAAGAGTATATGATGGGCTATTGTTGTAGTTCCACTTCTGACTGCAAATCTGCTGGCACATATGCTTTGCAGGAGAAAATGTATTTTTCCAATGCACCTACTGTGTGATGGCAGCTCTGTGGCATCTGGTCAGCCAGCATCCACAGTCTGGATTCAGACTATGGTTTGCCAGAGTTATAATAACTCTGCTACCCTCACGTTCTGTGACACATAAGCAGGGACACAGCACAGTTATTAAACTTCTCATGTTCATAGAATATACGCAGTGCTGCCTGTTGGTGGGAAAAAACTGAAAACAAATCTATTTGTCCAGCCTCTGTCCGTCCTTACGGGCGGTGGAGACGTGTGAGCTGCGTGAAGAACAGTGCTAAATCATACGCACCCAGCTACGCTTTACTGCTGGCTTCGCCATTTGCTTTCCTTAATTGGGAAAAAAAATACCTGCTCTGCCAGAGTTATAATAACTCTGCTACCCTCACGTTCTGTGACACATAAGCAGGGACACAGCACAGTTATTAAACTTCTCATGTTCATAGAATATACGCAGTGCTGCCTTTTGGTGGGAAAAAACTGAAAACAAATCTATTTGTCCAGCCTCTGTCCGTCCTTACGGGCGGTGGAGACGTGTGAGCTGCGTGAAGAACAGTGCTAAATCATACGCACCCAGCTACGCTTTACTGCTGGCTTCGCCATTTGCTTTCCTTAATTGGGAAAAAAAATACCTGCTCTGCCAGAGTTATAATAACTCTGCTACCCTCACGTTCTGTGACACATAAGCAGGGACACAGCACAGTTATTAAACTTCTCATGTTCATAGAATATACGCAGTGATGCCTTTTGGTGGGAAAAAACTGAAAACAAATCTATTTGTCCAGCCTCTGTCCGTCCTTACGGGCGGTGGAGACGTGTGAGCTGCGTGAAGAACAGTGCTAAATCATACGCACCCAGCTACGCTTTACTGCTGGCTTCGCCATTTGCTTTCCTTAATTGGGAAAAAAAATACCTGCTCTGCCAGAGTTATAATAACTCTGCTACCCTCACGTTCTGTGACACATAAGCAGGGACACAGCACAGTTATTAAACTTCTCATGTTCATAGAATATACGCAGTGCTGCCTTTTGGTGGGAAAAAACTGAAAACAAATCTATTTGTCCAGCCTAACGTATTTGGGTCTGTGTGCTGTCCGTGTTAATTCATGTACAGCACATGTATCCATTATAGCCTGTTGGGCTATGCACACTGCTGTTGTTTCATCGGTCCGTTTGAAAACCTCATCACATTTCCTATACTTATCACTCTCCATATCACGGATGAGAATTAGGACATGCAAATGCATGTCAATATGCAGGCCATCCGTACATCGGACAGCACACGAATAGGTGTCAATGTGGTGTCCAATGCGAGTTGCGCCTAAATCTCTCGAGTACAACTTGCAGGCAGAGCATTTGTGCTTTGGGTCTTAAGTGGAGAAAGCTAAAACTGGAAGAAAAAGATTATTATTTTAGGTTTAAGTGTGATCTTTATCATATCAATTTTCCTATCACTCTTGTTAAATACAAAGTATCAAATCTTGTATACACTTGTAGAGTTAAAAGAATAGTGTTCAGTGTGTCTGAAACCACAACAAGGGGAAGCTTAAAGGGAACCTGTAACATTGGAAATGCAGTCTTATCTGTAGCTGGAATGTTATGGAGCAGGAGGAACTGAGGTGATTAAATATTTATATTTCTGGCGGAAAAAATCTGCAGAACTCCTAACTTATTTATTTGATTAGGAATCAAGAGGGAGATCTTATTAGTGATCAACAGCCTTCCTTTATGAGTGAACAACAGCCTTCCCTACATGAGTGTGGTGTATACAGAGAAAGCTGTCAATCACAAAGTAGAGCTATTAAATTTGGACTAAGCACATGTTTGATGATAAGTTTACAGAATGTACTAAATTGTTTCCAACAATGCTATATATCAATCTGCTCCACTCCTCCTGCTCTAGGGCTTAGTCACACGGGCGCATCCGGGCACCGATGCGCCCGTCTTCCTGCATAAAGGAGACAGCCGCACCGCAGGTGTGGATGTCTCTCCGCAGCGCCGGAAGAACACATGACAGCAATGGAGCTGGTCATGTGTTCTTTATCCGCACCTGCAGTGCGGCTGTCTTATCCTGCAGGAAGATGGGTGCATAGGTGCCCGGATGCGCATGTGTGACTAAGCCCTGATGTGGCAGGTTTACTTCAGCAATTCACTATATATTTGTACATATGTGGCATAAATTTACTGCCTTCAGGTGAATTTACACACACAGATGATTGCTCAAAATTCGTCAGAAACTGAAGATTTTGAGCAATCATTTTGCATTAGCTACTAATGGGCTAATCAGCCCATTAAAAGCTAACTAGCTTCAGTTGTAGGTATTTAGAGAACAGCGGGTGGTCTGTTCTCTAAATACATTGCAATTGTTCTACAGCAGGACAGCTGCTGAAAGAATGTTATCAGCACTGCCCGCGGAGAACTCAGCGTGCGGTCCATCTTATCAGATGGATTTTAAGCTGAGCTGAACTCAGGGATGGACGAAAAGTGCTTGATATGTGCACGATGGGCACACATTTAAACACAACGATTATCGCTCAAAAGATGACTTTTGAGCGAATTTTGAGTGATAATTGTTGCATGTAAATGGGCCTTAAGGGTACTTTTACAAGTAACAATAATCATTTACCCGAGCAAACGATGTCATAGTCTGCTCGTTTGCTCAGGCATTCAGTTTAAACACAAAGATTTTTTTTTTTACAAGATTCTTCAATCATTTAGTTATCTGTAACACTGAACGATCAGTGTTTAAACCAAATGAATAAGGGTGCATTCACACCAGGTGTGCGTATGCGTACATAGGTGCGAACAAAACCGCGCACCCACGTATGGGCACAAACATGCATGAATGCAGGTCCATGCTGCTGCACCCCTGCAGTGACTTCCAGGGAAGGACTTGAAATATAAGCCCTTCCCTAAAACGCATCCCTGGTTTGTTTAAAAAAAAAAATATATATATATATATATATATATATTCACATCTCTGCCGCTGCCATGTAAATATTCCCTACGAGGAGTAAACAATCCCTTGCCACAGCTGTCACAGCTTTGTGTCAAATTTCCCTAGCAATGACTACTGTAGAATAAACCTTTTTGGGCCTCATTTAGCAAAATTATCTAACAGTAAGACTGTCCTTGTTACTCATAGCAACCAATCACAGCGAGGCTTTTATTTTAGCTCAGTAGTTTAAGAAATGAAAGCTGTGCTGTGATTGGTTTTTATAGGCAACAAGGAAAGTCTTACTATTAGACAGGTTTCCTAAATGAAAATGCTTGTGTTTGTTTTATTGATAGCAATAGTTTGTATCTAAATGTCAGTGAATGTGAATTATCAAATCAGAAAAATCATTTGTAATAACCCTGTATAACCTTTAAGCTAGGGTACATGGTGACTTTGGCCATGACACAGGTTGTATACCCAAAAATCCCAGTGTAGGCCTGCAATGTTGCAAAATTAATGGAAGTCAATGCACTCATGTTGTTGCTAATTAGTTGCCATGACTCTATGATTATAAAAAGTCCAGCGAGTTTGGACTTCTGTCATAGCCACAACGCAAGCAGGCCAGCCTTGGATAAGGGTATATTGAACATATGCCGTATAACAGTATGATGTGTATGTGTACACCACTATATACATATTATTAGCAATCTAAATTATAGCTGTAGTCCTTCCTAAGTAAATGGGAATGGAAGAGGAAATTCTCTTGTTGGTAGGGTCTCTTTTTGTTAGATGAGTCATCAGACAATAGGTTGTCCTGATCCTAGGATCTTTAGCAATCAGTTGTGATCTGTGAGGGAATATGACAAGTGTTATTTTTCTTAACAGTGCCACTGCAGAAGAAATGAAGGGTTACACTGTCCATGTAATGTGTAGAACTGTAGGATCCTTCAGTGGGAGTGATGATCTTTGTAGCTGCTCTCTGCTCTAGCTAATAGAAGAGAATCCTGGATAAGGGATGGTCTCTCAATCAACTCAGGATTTCTAAATAGGGTATTTAAAAATTAATTTGGTAAACCAGAAAATACATTTAATTTAATCTAAAAAAGGTTTTCTTATGTTCTTTTATAATTATTCTAAAATGTTTATAAAATCTTAACTCTAATACCTTATCCTTTTTACTTTGTAATTAACTTTAAAATTTGCAGTTTCTGAAATATCTTTTCTAACCATTAAAATCATTGAATCTTTGCATTGCTTAACAATTACACCTAAAGGGAGCCGGGAAATAATTAATGCAACCTGGCTAATTCAACTTTATTTAATTCCCAAAATCAGCTGGTTACAGAAGCATGATCTTGTAGCTTCTTGGAAGCCGAGCAAGATGACATTTCAATCTGTCGACGACTGTCAAATTTGTGAATCTCACTCTGCATGCAAACAAAATAAATTGCATAAAAGTTTCACTTAAAGATACTATTAGAATCATTAAGTTTAGTTTACAAGAATGCTAGGTACTTCCTAGTCTTGTTATCATGAATATTAAAATTGATGTCAGAATTCTTATTTCAGTAGCTCTGCAAATGTTAAAAGCAGATGGATGTTATAAAAGCAGGGCATGGATTACTTTGTGTAAAATAGTAATGTCTAACTCTAAAATGTACAGTTAAAAATCACTAAGTAATCTTTGTTATGGTATTGATTAGGAAGTATATTTTTAACTATTTTATATGTATACAGAGGCACGGCAATAGTGGGGCTGCATAAGTAACAGTTGCACTTAAGTCTCAGTGCCCAAGGGTGCACATAAAAAGACAACAGAGGCATAGTACTACCTTAGTCCCAAGCCGCCAAGTCCATCCCATTTCTAGGACCTATCACCGAGGTAATAGATTTCCCCTGGATTTGCTTGCCGGGAGAAAGCAGCCTCAGTGAATCAGCTCAGATTGATATCTGACACTTTCCTCCATCCCAAGCACCTTATATTGTTTTTTGACCTGCTCTCCTACAGTCCTCTCCAGTCTCTACCAATGACTTAGCACTATGTGGCCTTTCCTACTCAGGCTGCCAGGCCATTCACTTCACTCAAATGCAGGAAATACCCAGAGCCATGACCCATTTGCAGAGTCCATTTCCATGCCCAGCAGGATTATCTGCTCATTCACTCTTGCCACTACATCAATTTATTGACTACATCCTCTAGGGTGCAAGTTATCCAGCTCATAGAGTTAACCAGCAAACACCATCCTCAGCCAAAAAGCAGTGAGTAGCTTTGAGGAACTTGGTCCTGCTACGCCATCCTACAAACACCTTGGGATATTCACTCACTATGTAGAGGGACTAGCATTTGTTGCATCATTCCTGCTGGTTTTATATAGGACATATCCAGCCCACCCTGCTACCTCTCCCAAGCAATATAAACTATGACACCCCCCACCAAGACATTACCTGGGAGGCCTCACCTTAAATCTTAAGTATCTGCATAAACCAGACCCACAACTATTTCTTTGCGCTTGTTATATCAAGAAGTCCTGCATTGGTTTTTATTGGCTATGTAGCTAGCCCATAACACCTGGCTATTTTTGACTAATTTTGACATTATGGACTAACTGTAAATTTTATATCTAGCTGGCCAGTGAAAGAAAGTGAATCATATGTCTCCATCTCACATAACCCACAGATACCAAACTAACGTTCAGTAAGGAGCCTGCCTCCAATTTTACTGATTGTGGTCTGCTACATGATTAACATGATAAGCCCCACCTCAGCCTAAATACAATCTGCCAACAAACCAATTTTTTTCTTGGACTGCTTGTTGTCTGCTATCCAATAACAGAATTATCAGTTCCTACTGATAACACTTGGTCACTTACAAAACCTATCCATTTAGGAGTAAGATACATTGCCCATATAGAAGGGGTAACCCAGCACTACACTACCTTAATTGGCAAAGCTTCCTTCCTCTCCCACTAACATCCTCACAGCAGCTGTTTGAAATGCAGTCTGAATTGTTGGAGGAGCAGTATAAGCCACACTAATGAGTTATTGCATCATTAGTAATTCACATACCCCCATTAAAACTCTAGCAAAAATAAGTTTCCAGTATGTTTTTATGTTTTATACACTGGAATTTAAACTATAGGAGCACCCCACAACACTATTCCTGCTCTTTATACATACTACTTGTAGCTATATGTATCATAAAACCCCAATACACCTTCCTCTGAGAATAGTTAAGATTGGACATGCAACGGCAACTGCCTTCTTCAAATCCCACCAAAAATCTTCTATGGGGTTCAAGTTAGGTCACTGTGTTGGCCACTCCAGAGTCTTCCAGGACTTTTTCCAAAACCAAGCCTTGAGGTATGCTTGGGATTATTACGCTGTTGTAAGGTCCAATAACGCCCAAGCTTCAGCTTCCTTACAAAAGGCATGACGTTTTCTCCTAGGATTTCCTTATACTTAATTGAATCGATTTTGGTTTCCAGCTCCAAAAAAAGCAAAGCAGCTACAAAGTATTTCTGAGCCACTGGCATATTTCCCTGTTCTTTTCAGCATATGCTTTATTCATCCTCCTCTAGACAAACAGCAGATCCACTGGCCCAAAAAGTTCCAGTTTTGTTTCATTGCCCATTGCCCATGGAGCAGAATCCCCAAACTTCTATGGTTTATTTATATGGTTTTCAGCATATTGGATCTGATTTCTCTTGTGCTTTTGGATCAGTAGAGGTGTATATCTTGGAGTTTGGGTATAAAAACCTTCAGTTTTTAGTATGCACCTTGCTGTGCTAACAGAAGCCTCAGTGCCAGCTGTCACCAAATCTTGCTGCAGGTCTTTTGTAATCATTTAAGGGTTTCTGACCACCTGCCTCCTCAATAATCTGGTGGCAGCTAGTGATAGCTTCCTCTGTCTTCCAGCTCCAGGTAATGTAGCCAGTGTACCTTTAACTTTGAACTTGTAAACTATGCTTTCATCCGTAACTCTAGCAACATTGAAGTGCCTTTGCAATTTCATTGTATAATTTTCCTTGTTTATGTAAGGCAATGAATTATTAACTTTTTGGACAAACATGAAATCAAAATCAAAAAAGCCTTAACCAATTCTGGTATTTGATGTCTTTTAGCACTAGCATACCTGATAAAAATAATGATGTCCTTGATTAGTTGCATCAGGTGTACTTGCAGCAACACCTTATTTGCAAATATGTGCTTTTATGAGGGATTCATAGACACTGTGGTCACTGTGTTTATAACTTTGCTATGCTACAGATTGAGGAAGTATGGTGTTTTTTTACAGTTCTCTCCTAGCACGCAAGGCTTGTTTCTTCACAGCGTGATGCAGTAGCCCATTACATAAGAGTATATGATGGGCTATTGTTGTAGTTCCACTTCTGACTGCAAATCTGCTGGCACATATGCTTTGCAGGAGAAAATGTATTTTTCCAATGCACCTACTGTGTGATGGCAGCTCTGTGGCATCTGGTCAGCCAGCATCCACAGTCTGGATTCAGACTATGGTTTGCCAGTTGAGAACTGCTGGTATAAAGAATTTCAACAAGAATGCTGCATAGAGTTATATAGGGTAATACATGAAACTGATTATACAGAGGCCATTTAAAGAAACACAAAAGTCAACCATGTGAGGTTCATAGTGAAGTTCTATTTATCCTTGTATTTTATGTTCACTTATGATACATAGTTGAATTAATATTTCAAAATGTAAGTACACATTTGGTAAGCCTGCATGGCAACATCTGCGTAAAGTTTGTGTTTACGTGGGCTCCCCCCCAGTTTCCTCCCATGCACCAAGGGGCAAGGATTGATGTGAGTATGATCTCTTTACAGCTCTGTAGAATATGTTTGCATTACATAAATGAGTTTAATAATAATACTGTTAATAATAGTATGTTAAAGTATCAGATTAGGAATTGCATCTTACTAGCATTCTTTTTTAGTTTAGAAATCACACATTTTATAAACATTTGATAATCCAGCAGAAAAAGCAGAGGGAATCAATCTGTGGCAAGAAAAAAGGTAAATTAATAGAGATGAGCGAACGCGTTCGTCCGAGCTTGATATTCGTGCGAATATTAGGGTGTTCGGGATGTTCGTTATTCGTAACGAACACCATGCGGTGTTCTGGTTACTTTCACTTCCTTCCCTGAGACGTTAGCGCGCTTTTCTGGCCAATTGAAAGACAGGGAAGGCATTACAACTTCCCCCTGCAACGTTTAAGCCCTATACCACCCCCCTGCTGTGAGTGGCTGGCGAGATCAGGTGTTCGCCTAATATAAAAGTCGGCCCCTCCCGCGGCTCGCCTCAGATGCGGTGTGAGTTAGATGAGGGACAGTGCTGTTTATACCGGAGCTGCTGTAGGGAAAGAATTGGTAGTTAGTGTAGGCTTCAAGACCCCCCAAAGGTCCTTATTAGGGCCACTGATAGCTGTGTGTTGGCTGCTGTTAGCAGTGGGATTTTTTTTTTCTCAAAATCGCCTCTGCAGACCGTTGCACCTGGCATTAGGGACAGAAGTGCTGCATAGGCAGGGAGAGTGTTAGGAGTGAGTGTAGCCTTCAAGAACCTCAACGGTCCTTTCTAGGGCCATATTTATCCATGTGCAGTACTGTCCAGGCTGCTGTTAGCTGTGCTGCATTTTTTTTGGGCTTCTCAAAATCGCCTCTGCAGAGCATTCCACCCTCCATTGATACTGCAGGGAAAGAATTGTATAGGCAGGGCCACAACACAGTTATTATTCATAGAATATACGCAATGCTGCCTTTTGGTGGGAAAAAACTGAAAACAAATCTATTTGTCCAGCCTCTGTCCGTCCTTACGGGCGGTGGAGACGTGTGAGCTGCGTGAAGAACAGTGCTAAATCATACGCACCCAGCTACGCTTTACTGCTGGCTTCGCCATTTGCTTTCCTTAATTGGGAAAAAAAATACCTGCTCTGCCAGAGTTATAATAACTCTGCTACCCTCACGTTCTGTGACACATAAGCAGGGACACAGCACAGTTATTAAACTTCTCATGTTCATAGAATATACGCAGTGCTGCCTTTTGGTGGGAAAAAACTGAAAACAAATCTATTTGTCCAGCCTCTGTCCGTCCTTACGGGCGGTGGAGACGTGTGAGCTGCGTGAAGAACAGTGCTAAATCATACGCACCCAGCTACGCTTTACTGCTGGCTTCGCCATTTGCTTTCCTTAATTGGGAAAAAAAATACCTGCTCTGCCAGAGTTATAATAACTCTGCTACCCTCACGTTCTGTGACACATAAGCAGGGACACAGCACAGTTATTAAACTTCTCATGTTCATAGAATATACGCAGTGCTGCCTTTTGGTGGGAAAAAACTGAAAACAAATCTATTTGTCCAGCCTCTGTCCGTCCTTACGGGCGGTGGAGACGTGTGAGCTGCGTGAAGAACAGTGCTAAATCATACGCACCCAGCTACGCTTTACTGCTGGCTTCGCCATTTGCTTTCCTTAATTGGGAAAAAAAATACCTGCTCTGCCAGAGTTATAATAACTCTGCTACCCTCACGTTCTGTGACACATAAGCAGGGACACAGCACAGTTATTAAACTTCTCATGTTCATAGAATATACGCAGTGCTGCCTGTTGGTGGGAAAAAACTGAAAACAAATCTATTTGTCCAGCCTCTGTCCGTCCTTACGGGCGGTGGAGACGTGTGAGCTGCGTGAAGAACAGTGCTAAATCATACGCACCCAGCTACGCTTTACTGCTGGCTTCGCCATTTGCTTTCCTTAATTGGGAAAAAAAATACCTGCTCTGCCAGAGTTATAATAACTCTGCTACCCTCACGTTCTGTGACACATAAGCAGGGACACAGCACAGTTATTAAACTTCTCATGTTCATAGAATATACGCAGTGCTGCCTTTTGGTGGGAAAAAACTGAAAACAAATCTATTTGTCCAGCCTCTGTCCGTCCTTACGGGCGGTGGAGACGTGTGAGCTGCGTGAAGAACAGTGCTAAATCATACGCACCCAGCTACGCTTTACTGCTGGCTTCGCCATTTGCTTTCCTTAATTGGGAAAAAAAATACCTGCTCTGCCAGAGTTATAATAACTCTGCTACCCTCACGTTCTGTGACACATAAGCAGGGACACAGCACAGTTATTAAACTTCTCATGTTCATAGAATATACGCAGTGATGCCTTTTGGTGGGAAAAAACTGAAAACAAATCTATTTGTCCAGCCTCTGTCCGTCCTTACGGGCGGTGGAGACGTGTGAGCTGCGTGAAGAACAGTGCTAAATCATACGCACCCAGCTACGCTTTACTGCTGGCTTCGCCATTTGCTTTCCTTAATTGGGAAAAAAAATACCTGCTCTGCCAGAGTTATAATAACTCTGCTACCCTCACGTTCTGTGACACATAAGCAGGGACACAGCACAGTTATTAAACTTCTCATGTTCATAGAATATACGCAGTGCTGCCTTTTGGTGGGAAAAAACTGAAAACAAATCTATTTGTCCAGCCTCTGTCCGTCCTTACGGGCGGTGGAGACGTGTGAGCTGCGTGAAGAACAGTGCTAAATCATACGCACCCAGCTACGCTTTACTGCTGGCTTCGCCATTTGCTTTCCTTAATTGGGAAAAAAAATACCTGCTCTGCCAGAGTTATAATAACTCTGCTACCCTCACGTTCTGTGACACATAAGCAGGGACACAGCACAGTTATTAAACTTCTCATGTTCATAGAATATACGCAGTGATGCCTTTTGGTGGGAAAAAACTGAAAACAAATCTATTTGTCCAGCCTCTGTCCGTCCTTACGGGCGGTGGAGACGTGTGAGCTGCGTGAAGAACAGTGCTAAATCATACGCACCCAGCTACGCTTTACTGCTGGCTTCGCCATTTGCTTTCCTTAATTGGGAAAAAAAATACCTGCTCTGCCAGAGTTATAATAACTCTGCTACCCTCACGTTCTGTGACACATAAGCAGGGACACAGCACAGTTATTAAACTTCTCATGTTCATAGAATATACGCAGTGCTGCCTGTTGGTGGGAAAAAACTGAAAACAAATCTATTTGTCCAGCCTCTGTCCGTCCTTACGGGCGGTGGAGACGTGTGAGCTGCGTGAAGAACAGTGCTAAATCATACGCACCCAGCTACGCTTTACTGCTGGCTTCGCCATTTGCTTTCCTTAATTGGGAAAAAAAATACCTGCTCTGCCAGAGTTATAATAACTCTGCTACCCTCACGTTCTGTGACACATAAGCAGGGACACAGCACAGTTATTAAACTTCTCATGTTCATAGAATATACGCAGTGCTGCCTTTTGGTGGGAAAAAACTGAAAACAAATCTATTTGTCCAGCCTCTGTCCGTCCTTACGGGCGGTGGAGACGTGTGAGCTGCGTGAAGAACAGTGCTAAATCATACGCACCCAGCTACGCTTTACTGCTGGCTTCGCCATTTGCTTTCCTTAATTGGGAAAAAAAATACCTGCTCTGCCAGAGTTATAATAACTCTGCTACCCTCACGTTCTGTGACACATAAGCAGGGACACAGCACAGTTATTAAACTTCTCATGTTCATAGAATATACGCAGTGATGCCTTTTGGTGGGAAAAAACTGAAAACAAATCTATTTGTCCAGCCTCTGTCCGTCCTTACGGGCGGTGGAGACGTGTGAGCTGCGTGAAGAACAGTGCTAAATCATACGCACCCAGCTACGCTTTACTGCTGGCTTCGCCATTTGCTTTCCTTAATTGGGAAAAAAAATACCTGCTCTGCCAGAGTTATAATAACTCTGCTACCCTCACGTTCTGTGACACATAAGCAGGGACACAGCACAGTTATTAAACTTCTCATGTTCATAGAATATACGCAGTGCTGCCTTTTGGTGGGAAAAAACTGAAAACAAATCTATTTGTCCAGCCTCTGTCCGTCCTTACGGGCGGTGGAGACGTGTGAGCTGCGTGAAGAACAGTGCTAAATCATACGCACCCAGCTACGCTTTACTGCTGGCTTCGCCATTTGCTTTCCTTAATTGGGAAAAAAAATACCTGCTCTGCCAGAGTTATAATAACTCTGCTACCCTCACGTTCTGTGACACATAAGCAGGGACACAGCACAGTTATTAAACTTCTCATGTTCATAGAATATACGCAGTGATGCCTTTTGGTGGGAAAAAACTGAAAACAAATCTATTTGTCCAGCCTCTGTCCGTCCTTACGGGCGGTGGAGACGTGTGAGCTGCGTGAAGAACAGTGCTAAATCATACGCACCCAGCTACGCTTTACTGCTGGCTTCGCCATTTGCTTTCCTTAATTGGGAAAAAAAATACCTGCTCTGCCAGAGTTATAATAACTCTGCTACCCTCACGTTCTGTGACACATAAGCAGGGACACAGCACAGTTATTAAACTTCTCATGTTCATAGAATATACGCAGTGCTGCCTTTTGGTGGGAAAAAACTGAAAACAAATCTATTTGTCCAGCCTCTGTCCGTCCTTACGGGCGGTGGAGACGTGTGAGCTGCGTGAAGAACAGTGCTAAATCATACGCACCCAGCTACGCTTTACTGCTGGCTTCGCCATTTGCTTTCCTTAATTGGGAAAAAAAATACCTGCTCTGCCAGAGTTATAATAACTCTGCTACCCTCACGTTCTGTGACACATAAGCAGGGACACAGCACAGTTATTAAACTTCTCATGTTCATAGAATATACGCAGTGCTGCCTTTTGGTGGGAAAAAACTGAAAACAAATCTATTTGTCCAGCCTCTGTCCGTCCTTACGGGCGGTGGAGACGTGTGAGCTGCGTGAAGAACAGTGCTAAATCATACGCACCCAGCTACGCTTTACTGCTAGCTTCGCCATTTGCTTTCCTTAATTGGGAAAAAAAATACCTGCTCTGCCAGAGTTATAATAACTCTGCTACCCTCACGTTCTGTGACACATAAGCAGGGACACAGCACAGTTATTAAACTTAGATAATTCATTCACTAGAGGCAGTGGGGCCTTTCGTTTTCCAAAAAGGGCAAAAATTATATTTGGCCTGCAGTCTTGCGCCAATTTATTTCCTGCCTGTGAAATCAAATCACTGGTAATACAGCATGCTGAGGGGTAGGGGTAGGCCTAGAGGACGTGGACGCGGCCGAGGACGCGGAGGGCCAAGTCAGGGTGTGGGCACAGGCCAAGCTCCTGATCCAGGTGTGTCGCAGCCGACTGCTGCGCGATTAGGAGAGAGGCACGTTTCTGGCGTCCCCACATTCATCGCCCAATTAATGGGTCCACGCGGGAGACGGTTATTAGAAAATGAGCAGTGTGAGCAGGTCCTGTCCTGGATGGCAGAAAGTGCTTCGAGCAACCTATCGTCTACCCGCAGTTCTGCGCCGTCCACTGCTGCCAATCCGAATCCTCTGTCTGCTGCTCCTCCTTCCTCCCAGCCTCCTCACTCCACTACAATAACACCTGCTCAGGAGCGGGAGCACTCCCAGGAACTGTTCTCGGGCCCCTGCTTAGATTGGGCAGCAGCGGTTCCTCTCCCACCAGAGGAGTTTATCGTCACTGATGCCCAACCATTCGAAAGTTCCCGGGGTCCGGGGGAAGAGGCTGGGGACTTCCGCCAACTGTCTCAACAACTTTCTGTGGGTGAGGAGGACGATGACGATCAGACACAGTTGTCTTGCAGTGAGGTAGTAGTAAGGGCAGTAAGTCCCAGGGAGCAGCGCACAGAGGATTCGGAGGAAGAGCAGCAGGACGATGAGGTGACTGACCCCACCTGGTGTGCAACGCTTACTCAGGAGGACAGGTCTTCAGAGGGGGAGTCAAGGGCATCAGCAGGGCAGGTTGCAAGAGGCAGTGCAGTGGCCAGGGGTAGAGGCAGGGCCAGACCGAATAATTCACCAAGTGTTTCCCAAAGCGCCCCCTCGCGCCATGCCACCCTGCGGAGGCCGAGGTGCTCTAAGGTCTGGCAGTTTTTCACAGAGACGCCTGACGACCGACGAACAGTGGTGTGCAACCTTTGTCGCGCAAAGCTCAGCCGGGGAGCCAACACCAACAGCCTCACCACCACCACCATGCGCAGACATATGATGGCCAAGCACCCCGCAAGGTGGGACAAAGGCCGTTCACCGCCTCCGGTTTGCACCCCTGCCTCTCCCCCTGTGCCCCAACCTGCCACTGAGATGCAACCCCCCTCTCAGGACACAGGCACTACCGCCTCATGGCCTGCACCCACACCCTCATCTCCGCTGTCCTCGGCCCCATCCAGCAGTGTAGTTCAGCGCACCGTTCAGCCGTCGCTTGCGCAAGTGTTCGAGCGCAAGCGCAAGTACGCCGCCACGCACCCGCACGCTCAAACGTTAACCGTCCGCATCGCAAAATTCATCAGCCTTGAGATGCTGCCGTATAGGGTTGTGGAAACGGAGTCCTTCAAAAGTATCATGGAGGCGGCGGCCCCGCGCTACTCAGTTCCCAGTCGCCACTACTTTTCCCGATGTGCCGTCCCAGCCCTGCACGACCACGTCTCCCGCAACATTGTGCGCGCCCTCACCAACGCGGTTACTGCCACGGTCCACTTAACTACGGACACGTGGACAAGCACAGGCGGGCAGGGCCACTACATCTCCCTGACGGCACATTGGGTGAATTTAGTGGAGGCTGGGACAGAGTCAGAGCCTGGGACCGCTCACGTCCTACCCACCCCCAGAATTGCGGGCCCCAGCTCGGTGCTGGTATCTGCGGAGGTGTATGCTTCCTCCACTAAAGCACCCTCCTCCTCCTCCTCCTCCTCTGTCTCACAATCAAGATGTGTTAGCAGCAGCATGTCGCCAGCAGTCGGTGTCGCGCGGTGTGGCAGCACAGCGGTGGGCAAGCGTCAGCAGGCCGTGCTGAAACTACTCAGCTTAGGCGATAAGAGGCACACGGCCCACGAACTGCTGCAGGGTCTGACACAGCAGACCGACCGCTGGCTTGCGCCGCTGAGCCTCCAACCGGGCATGGTCGTGTGTGACAACGGCCGTAACCTGGTGGCGGCTCTGCAGCTCGGCAGCCTCACGCACGTGCCATGCCTGGCCCACGTCTTTAATTTGGTGGTTCAGCGCTTTCTGAAAAGCTACCCACGCTTGTCAGACCTGCTCGTAAAGGCGCGCCGGCTCTGCGCACATTTCCGCAAGTCCCACACGGACGCTGCCACCCTGCGCACCCTGCAACATCACTTTAAGCTGCCAGTGCACCGACTGCTGTGCGACGTGCCCACACGGTGGAACTCTACGCTCCACATGTTGGCCAGGCTCTATGAACAACGGAGAGCTATAGTCGAATACCAACTCCAACATGGGCGGCGCAGTGGGAGTCAGCCTCCTCAATTCCTTTCAGAAGAGTGGGCCTGGTTGGCAGACATCTGCCATGTCCTTGGTAATTTTGAGGAGTCTACCCAGGTGGTGAGCGGCGATGCTACAATCATTAGCGTCACCATTCCTCTGCTATGCATCTTGAGAAATTCCCTGCAAACCATAAAGGCAGCTGCTTTGCGCTCGGAAACGGGGGCGGGGGAAGACAGTATGCCGCTGGATAGTCAGGGCACCCTCCTGTCTATTTCTCAGCGCGTACAGGAGGAGGAGGAGGAGCATGAGGAGGATGAGGAGGAGGGGGAAGAGACAGCTTGGGCCGCTGCTGACGGTACACCGGCTGATTGCCTGTCATCCTTTCAGCGTGTATGGCCTGAGGAGGAGGAGGAGGAGGATCCTGAAAGTGATCTTCCTAGTGAGGACAGCCATGTGTTGCGTACTGGTACCCTGGCACACATGGCTGACTTCATGTTAGGATGCCTTTCTCGTGACCCTCGCGTTGCACGCATTCTGGCCACGACGGATTACTGGGTGTACACACTGCTCGATCCACGGTATAAGGAGAACCTGCCCACTCTGATTCCCGAAGAGGAAAGGGGTTCGAGAGTGTTGCTATACCACAGGACCCTTGCGGACAAGCTGATGGTAAAATTCCCAGCCGACAGCGCTAGTGGCAGAAGGCGCAGTACCGAGGGCAAGGTAGCAGGGGATGTGCGTAGATCGAGCAGCATGTACATCCCAGGCAGTGCAACAGTCTTTAAGGGCCTGGACAGCTTTATGGCTCCCCACCAAGACTGTGTCACCGCTCCCCAGTCACGGCTGAGTCGGCGGGAGCACTGTAAAAGGATGGTGAGGGAGTACGTAGCGGATCGCACGACCATCCTTGGTGACGCCTCTGCCCCCTACAACTACTGGGTGTCGAAGCTGGACACGTGGCCTGAACTCGCGCTGTATGCCCTGGAGGTGCTTGCTTGTCCTGCGGCTAGCGTCTTGTCGGAAAGGGTGTTTAGTGCGGCTGGGGGAATCATCACAGATAAGCGTAGCCGCTTGTCAACCGACAGTGCCGACAGGCTAACACTCATCAAGATGAACAAAGGCTGGATTTCCCCAGACTTCTGTTCTCCACCAGCGGACAGCAGCGATACGTAAGCAATACGTAGGCTGCACCCGCGGATGGAAGCTACGTTCTCTCTCACCATCCAAAACGGGGACATTTCTGCTTCATCAATCTGTGTCTAATATTCCTCCTCCTCCTCCTCCTGCTCCTCCTCCTGAAACCTCACGTAATCACGCTGAACGGGCAATTTTTCTTAGGGCCACAAGGCTCAGTCAAATAATTTTTCAGAACAATTTTTAAAAGTTTCAATGCGCTTAAAAGCATTGGAACTTTAACTTGAACCAATTTTTCGTTACACTGGGCTGCCTCCAGGCCTAGTTACCACTTAAGCCACATTAACCAAAGCGATTAATGTGTTTCACCTGCCCTCTTGGCTGGCCATGGCCAATTTTTGGGATGTACATTAGTACTGTTGATACAGCAATTTTTGTGGGCCCTCGCCTACAGTGTAATCAAATTAATTTTTAGCCCACCTGCATTACAGCTGACGTAACCTCAGCTGTGTTGGGCAATGCAATGGGATATTTTTGTGTACCGCCGGTGGGTTCCAGGGAGCCACCCATGCTGTAGGTGCACACGGAGTTTTTAATACATCTGTACACTTCTAAAGAACCCCAGTCTGACTGGGGCATGCAGTGTGGGCCGAAGCCCACCTGTATTACGCACAACATTACTACCTCAGCTGTGCTGGGCAATGCAATGGGATATTTCTATGTACCGCCGGTGGCTTCCTGGCACCCACCCAGGCAGTGGGTCCACAGGGAGTTTAACCTACATGTGTCCACTTGTAAAGAACCCCAGTCTGACTGGGGTATGCAGTGTGGGCCGAAGCCCACCTGCATTAAGCACGACATTACTACCTCAGCTGTGTTGGGCAATGCAATGGGATATTTTTGTGTACCGCCGGTGGGTTCCAGGGAGCCACCCATGCTGTAGGTGCACACGGAGTTTTTAATACATCTGTACACTTCTAAAGAACCCCAGTCTGACTGGGGCATGCAGTGTGGGCCGAAGCCCACCTGTATTACGCACAACATTACTACCTCAGCTGTGTTGGGCAATGCAATGGGATATTTCTATGTACCGCCGGTGGCTTCCTGGCACCCACCCAGGCAGTGGGTCCACAGGGAATTATAAATGCATCTGTTTCCACTTATAAAGAAACCCAGTCTGACTGGGGCATGCAGTGTGGGCCGAAACCCACCTGCATTAACCCTTTCCAGTCCACTGTGTGACCTGTGAAGACATTAGGGTTTAAGGCTGTACAGCTCCGTTGTTGGTAGACGTCCGTCGGGGTTCTCTTACTGTATATTGCCAGCCTCTCTGCTGTCGGAGCCTATCCTACGTGTCAGCTCATGCAGTACTGGCTTTAGCCAGCATATAGCGCCGTTGTATAACGGCAGAAAAAGAGTAAGCCCCCTAGGAAAACCATATACAAATTGGATTGGAAAGGGTTAAGCACAACATTACTACCTCAGCTGTGTTGGGCAATGCAATGGGATATTTCTATGTACCGCCGGTGGCTTCCTGGCACCCACCCATGCTGTAGGTGCACACGGAGTTTTTACTACATCTGTACACTTATAAAGAACCCCAGTCAGACTGGGGCATGCAGTGTGGGCCGAAGCCCACCTGCATTAAGCACGACATTACTACCTCAGCTGTGTTGGGCAATGCAATGTGATATTTCTGTGTACCACCGGTGGGTTCCAGGGAGCCACCCATGCTGTGGGTCGACAGGGACTTCACAATAGGGAGTTGTACCTGCCTGTGTCTATGAATTAAAAAGCCCGGTCTGACTGGGGCATGCAGACACCTTGACAGAATGAATAGTGTGTGGCACATAGGTTCCCCATTGCTATGCCCACGTGTGCAGCTCCTGATGGCGGTGGCACAGGATTCTATTTCTCATTGCTTCTGTACAGCATTGTGGGCTATCGCTCCGCCACTTTTAAAGAGGGTCGCTGCCTAGCCGTGCCAACCTCTGCAGTGTGTGCCTGCGGTCCCTCGTCATGGCAGACGCAATTCTAAATAGACATGAGCGTGGTGTGGCATGAGGGCAGCTGAAGGCTGCCCAGGGACACTTTGGTGTGCGCTGTGGGGGGGAGGGGGGGCGGTTGGTCAGCATGTAACCCAGGAGAAGTGTCAGTGGAGTGTCATGCAGGCAGTGATTGTGCTTTGTTGGAGGTAGTGTGGTGCTTAGCAAAGGTATGCCATGCTAATGAGCGCTTTTCAGAAGTAAAAGTTGTTGGGAGGGGGGGGGGGGGCCCACTCTTGCCGCTATTGTGGCTTAATAGTGGGACCTGTGAACTTAGGATGCAGCCCAACATGTAGCCCCTCGCCTGCCCTATCCGTCACTGTGTCATTCCCATCACTTTCCTGAATTGCCCAGATTTTCACACATGAAAACCTTAGCGAGCATCGGCGAAATACAAAAATGTTCTGGTCGCCCATTGACTTCAATGGGGTTCGTTGTTCGAAACGAACCCTCGAGCATCACGGGAAGTTCGTTACGAATAACGAACACCCGAACATTTTGGTGTTCGCTCATCTCTATAAATTAACCATTTGGAATTACCTAGATTTTTTTGTATTGATTACCAATAAAACTTTAATTAATCATTTCTTAGATATTTGCATAGATTAGTTCCTCTATTGTTCATTCTAGAAATGTAAAAATAAATTGACAACTGGGTGTTACTATTTCTCTTGTCAAAGGGGTGTGTTCCTACAGAGTCTGACATTGACAGCACTGACTGGATAGTGACGTGTAGGGACACTCCCAAATGGTAACACCCAACAGATGAACTGCACAACTTAAAGTTTTAAGAAAGTACAGTATGTTACAGAATTGTTATTTCACGTAAATATCATTATACAGATATGTCAGAAGAGTTGATAGGCCCGGTTTAGGTTGACCATATACATTATATTAATGTATGTCAAACTTGCCAATATCAGCAGGATTGGCCAACTATCTAACAGTAGTGTGTATGAGGGCCTTCCAACTCTTCTTCAATGGCAGACAGTGCAGGATTGGGCAGCTGGGTTTTAAGATGTTTGATTATTTTATTCTCTGGGGGCATAAGCTGCCACCAGAGAAGTCTGGCAGTGGCATCCTCCCCTTGCCCTTTGAGAATACATGTATACTCAGATCAGCCAAGTGTGCATTTGTAAGGTAGAGTCAGGAGGAATAGCTCTTGGCTGTACAGATATTAAAAGTGGATGCCCAGCTTTTGGCTTTTGACTATTATAGCTCTGTTAGAATAAAAAACGGCAGCATTTACAGCCATAACAGTGTAGTTGTGTTACAGTTAACCATTTTATTTTAGCAACCTAAATAAATGAAGAATTTGACACTCAATTTTCATTTATTTCTATGTACAACTGTTTCGTGAACTCTTAGTGCACTACAACTATTTCTGAAATTGACTTCGCTATGCCACTATGATATGAGACCCTCTTGACATTTTTAACTGCCTTTAGAGGTAAGCTGATTAAAATGGTGCTCATATGTTGCTGTCTTGAAAAACATTATGCAATAAAGTTGTGTTTAATATTCTTTGTTCTAAATGGAAATTAGCCTGCAAACAGTTTTGCAGAGTGCATATCTTGTGTTTTATTTACGTGAGCCATAATGCTGATGCATTAAAGGTCATAGTCACTTATAACAAATTATTTTAGCAGCAAGGTATTATTCTGTTAATATGTACAATGAGGTCAAACTGTAAAACAAATTAAATAGTGCATTAAAACTTTACAGCAGCCTGTGAGGCATAGTGATAAAGGTGTCATCTTTAAACCATATAACAGAAGACTATATGTTATTCCTATAATACTATAAATGTGAAGGACAGACCTTTCACGGAACAAAGTATGACTGTTAATATTGCTCTACCATCTGTTCTCTTCACACGTTGTAGAGAAATTTAACATTCAACTACTTATGTTGAAATTAAATTAATAAATTAGCTCTAAAATTTAATCAGCTAAGTATTATCTATCTGCCTGTCTAATCTATCTGTTGGCATTGCTTAGGTGTGGCTAGTGTTGCCCTGGTGCCAGAGGTGGGCTTGCTACCAGGCTACTTTGCCTTGATAAGGGTGTTATGATACTTTTTAATCTGTCCCCAGGTTGAAGGAAAGCATTGCCTAGATGCAAATCTATCTATCTATCTATCTATCTATCTATCTATCTATCTATCCATCCTTTTGGAGGCTCCAGTGCTCCGCCATCCTGCAAAACTCCATCTGGCAGTCATGCTGGCCAGCAAGTGATGCAAAGGTTCTGCAGCTCCTTCCTCACTGTATTCTATTTCACCATTACTACGGCCACTACTCTGGCCGTAGGCCTACTTTTGTCTTTCATACTGATCTCCTTCTTCCTGCCTATATCGAAGCTTCTGCTTCTCCAAATGGAGAGATTTTGAGCACCTCCATAAATTTAGAGAAGTGAAACACCAAACAGGGATAACCAGCAATTGGCCTAAGGAAAGTATCAATCCAACAACGAAACATGTTGCCAAATTATGTACTGTATATACCGGCGTATAAGACGACTTTTGAACCCCGAAAAATCTGCTCTGAAGTCGGGGGTCGTCTTATGCGCCGGTAATACAAAAAAAAAAAGGGTAAAAAAAAAAAATCATTACTCACCTCCCCCGGCGTTCTGTCGCGCTCCGGCAGGATGTCGCTCGCTCCTCGTCCCCGGCGCAGCATTGCTTTCTGAATGCGGGGCTTGAAATCCCCGCTTCCAGAAAGCTAATACACACGCCGTCAGCCGGTACAGCTATTCAATGACAGCATTGAATGGCTGTGATTGGCTAAAACACACGTGGCTTCAGCCAATCACACTATTCAATGACATCATTGAATGGCTGTGATTGGCTGAAGGTGCACGTGTGTTAGCAATCACACCCATTCAATGATGTCATTGAATAGTGTGATTGGCTGAAGCCACGTGCGCCTTCAGCCAATCACAGCCATTCAATGATGTCATTGAATGGATGTAACTGGCTGACGGCGTGTGTATTAGCTTTCTGGAGGCGGGGATTTCAAGCCCCGCATTCAGAAAGCAATGCTGCGCCGGGGACGAGGAGCGAGCGACATCCTGCCGGAGCGCGACAGAACGCCGGGGGAGGTGAGTAATGATTTTTTTTTTCTCCATTGTAATACCGGCGTATAAGGTGAAAGTTGGGGGGTCGTGTTATACGCCCCGTCGCCTTATACGCCGGTATATACGGCATTTATCCTTCTACTTTGGATCTCTTCACTCTTTATTTTACCATCACCAGCAACAATAGTTAGTGCCTTTTTGGTGTTTCTCAGAAGTTGCAGAAAGGGATATATAGACGTTAGGACAGCGCTCCACTAGCGCCTTGGAATGATACAAGAGTATGGAAAAAACGGAACTTACCAGGTGTCTAGTGGAGCTCCTCCCGAAACTCCACTAACACCTCCACGTCCCAGTTCGCCTGTAATAATCACAGCCGAGGTGCTGTGGTTGTTCCTTAATCCCAAGGATTCTCAGGAGAGTTGCTGGGGTAGTGGGGTCTTTCTACCAGGAGGGACCCACGGTGCAGAATGATCCAAGTTAGGAAATGAAAAAATGCCCCGCCCTCTCTAGGACAAACTTCAGCAATAACCTCCGTAATAATCCAATAATTATATATGTTTAGTGAAAAAAAAACCCGAATTATTATATAAAATGCCAGTAATATACCAAAGGAACATACCTTACTCAATAAAATTCCTCCATGTATTATATTTCTGGAGTGGACTTTAATCAAACCTTTTCTAACATTTCATTCATATAATAATTCATGCTTTTTTTTACTAAACAAATATAATTATTTATTAATTCATCTAATATATATAATTAATGATGAACTAATCAATTTATTATTCTTTAGCAAGTATGGGTAATCGATATAACACACCACACATCTTATGAGGGGGATTTTATCCTTTTATGAATATACTATTACTAATTGATATTAATTTTAGGATATATAATTTTATATAATACATCCTTTGATATGCACCTATGCATATATATATTTATGAGTTTTAATATTCTAAAATAATTTATATGCACATGTCCATGGTAACAATGAAGGTTATAAACCCATGCGGAATTCATTGTTACTAATTGTATGGTATATAGCAGTCCTGGGTCAACAGGAACGTCCATTTGAAATGTATCATCGCTACCAATTGTTATTTAATGATATCCATTTAGAGTGAATAATTCTTTAAGCTATCCGACACACCTGGATATGTATAAATATTTTCAATATATTTCTAATGTATGTGTAGCAAATTCCAAAGTACATGCATATTAGAAGAATCAAAGCAAAAAGTTTATGCCGATTGTAGTGCTTTGAACTGTGTGGAATAAAGCAATTCCAGGATGATATATGGGCGTTTCCTTGGAACGCATCTTCATTACTATCATATGCGCTGCATTCCACCCTGACGCCAAGACGTATACACGCCACCCAATGAACAGTGAGAACATATTGACGTAAAACGTAACCATTTCTTTTAATAATTTAGTTAAAATGAAAACAAAAGCTTACAGCCACACATAGTACAAAGGCTTAAATATGAGGTGTATAGCGTATCGGGTATAGAATTCTGCTCATTTATTGCCGTGAGTTTTTTCCGATTCTATCTAATGCCACTGTAGGTTAAGCCAGGTATGGATAATCTTTTTTTTTTTATTCAAATCTTTTTTATTGAATACATTTTTCTTGTGTCTCAAGACACTTTTGGTACACAAACAGTACAAACACACAGACAATAACAAATCTCCCTAGTAGACAAGACCCAATAGTCTCTCCTGCAGTGTCTCAGCTCATTGTATTAAAGTTCCTTGGATTTTTCGCAATCACTGAGGGGCACTTCACAGACCACAGAGCTCAATGTCACCTAGAATGTAAGGGTTAGCATTTCCATGACATAGTTACCTCATTGGACATTATCCTCTAGTCAGGTCATTTTCAAAAAGACTGAAGGTGTGCAGCCATTTGAACCAAACACTGTAGTATTTTTGTGGTGTTTTTCTTTTAGAATAAATGCTTTTTTCCCACGTTAGGATTTGAGTGATTTTTTTTCTTAACTCAGCCAGAGCAGGGGGAGCTTCGTCTAGCCAATGTTGTGCTATCAGTTTCCTGGCTAGATATAGTATCCGAGCTATTGCTAGCTTTTCATTTTCTTCCAGGGGCACATCATTCACATATCCTAAAACACATACCAGTGGTGTAAATTCCAGTTGAATTTCATACACAGAGTGGATCAGACTGCACACCTTGGTCCAATATCTTTGCAGCTTAGGACAACGCCACATCATGTGTATAAGGTCTGCTGCGTGGATCTTGCATCTGTTACACAAGGGGGTATCCCTCGTGCCTATATTGTATAGAAACAATGGAGTGCGGTACACCCTGTACAATAAATATATTTGTGATAGTCTATGAGACTCACTCAAGGACAGTTTAGGGGTCATCTGTAATACTCCTGCCCACAAGAATTCTTCAATAGGGCCAATATCTTCCTCCCACTTGCTCCTCGTTGCTAGAGGATAGCGCAGATTTATCTGGCTCTGTATACTGGAATATACACAGGATATCTTCCCCTTAGTATTAGTTGTACCTCCTACGATCTCTGCTGGCAGAAGTCTCTCAATCTCTATATTTTCTAGGCCTCTCTCTGCTTGAAAGGCATGCCGGAGCTGCAAATATTTGAAGAATTGAGAATGTGGCAGGCCGTATTCATTTCTCAATTGCTCAAAGGATTTAATATGGGTTCCTGACACTATCTGACCCAGACGCTTGATTCCCCTATCCTTCCATCCTTGAAAGCCCTCCAACTTCTCCAACTTTCTTAGCCTTGGGTTATCCCAGATAGGGGTATAGTGCGTAAAGCTCTTAATCGCTATTAATTCTTTGACCTTCCACCAAACCCTACGCATGAGGGCCAAAGTTGAGAGACTGTGGGGACTGCAGCAGAACCTAAAGCTCTCCAGGGCCTCAAACAGGTGCGCGCCGTGAAAATGAATTTTTAAAAGATGAAAACTTCCATCTCGCGTGTTTTCCAATTCCCATCCTCTAAAATGTTGTATTTGTGATGCTAAAAAAAAGGACATGGGATTAGGCAATGCAAGTCCTCCATCCCCCTGAGGGTTGCACAGCGTCTCCAACCTAATTCTAGGTCCTTTATCTCTCCATATCAAGTTTCTAAACAGTTGATTAATCCTGTAAAAGGAGCCCCGCGCAATCCAATGGGGTGAATTATGGAGTAGGTACAGTAATTGCGGCATCCAGATCATTTTAATGAGGTTCACCCTTCCTATAATCATTAGGGGAAGCTTACACCAAATGTCATGTTTTCCCTTAAATTTCGCCAATAGGGGGTCTAGGTTCAACTTCCCGTAATCCAAAGCATTCTTGGAGACCCTGACTCCCAGGTATGTGATTACTGGCTTGCACTGCATAAGCACTGTATTTTCTCTTGCCGCGAGACCAGGGTCATCTATTGGCAATATGTCCAACTTACTCCAATTTATAGTGAGGCCCGAGAATACGCCGTATCATTTGATCAGTGACATTGCCGTGTCTAAGGATTCGCCAGCGTCTCTCAGAAACAGCAACAGATCATCAGCATATAATGCCACTTTCTCTTCCACCTGTTCTCTCTTAAACCCCAGTACCTCTGGACAAGCTCTTAAAACACTAGCTAGGGGCTCAATTAATAGCGCAAACAGGAGCGGCGAGAGCGGACAGCCCTGTCTTGTTCCTCTGTTAAGCATAAAAGGTTCAGAACAACCGCCATTCACCGTGACACATGCCCTCACGTTAGTATACAAAAGTCGTATGAGTCTCACATATGTCTGACCAAATCCCATCCTGCGCAGTACTTCCCACATAAAGGGCCATTCCACACTGTCAAACGCTTTAGCAGCGTCCAGGGAACATATTATCCTCCGTCCCATATTATCTGCTGGTAACTGGAGATTAAGGAACAATCTGCGTATGTTGATCGCAGTGGATCGGGCTGGAATAAATCCACTCTGATCAGGATGGATGAGAGTCGCGAGCACCCGTGAGAGCCTATTAGCCAGGACTTTCGCTAAAAGTTTCACATTCACATTAAGCAATGAAATAGGTCTATACGAGTTCGGCAACAGTGGATCTTTCTCTGGCTTTGGAATATTTGATTTTATTGCATTACGCATGGATGGTGGCAGCTCCGCTTGTCCTTCCGCTTTTATAACTACCTCCAATAGTTTAGGCAATAACACCCCCGCATATTGCTTATACAGCTCAGCCGGGAGCCCGTCGTCTCCTGGTGATTTATTGTTTTGCATGGATTCTAGCGCTTCCCTCAACTCCTCCAGCTCCACGGGGGAGTCCAAGAACTCCCTTTGCTCTTCAGTCAATCTCGGCAGTTCTATTTCTGCTAAATATTGAGCAATTGGTTCCTGCGTCTTATGAAGCTTGTAGGAGTACAAGGAAGCATAATACCGCCGCACCGCCTCTCTTATCGCCGCCGAGTCTGTTTCCAGTGTACCTTGTTCATTTCGCAGCTCTATGATGTAGGTAGTATTTCTCTGTGCCTGAGAGACTATCGCTAGTATATGTCCAGCTTTCTCGCCCTCTTCATAGTAGGCCTGTTTTTTAAGTTTACTTTTATGTGCTGCAGTCTCTAGCGTGTACAAAGTCAGGTTCTCCAGGGCTGCCCTCCATTGTTCTATCGCCTCCACTGTACCTGATTCTACAAATCTAGCTTCACTATTTGTCAACTGTTCTTTCAACTTTTGCCCTCGTTCTCTATGTCTTCTCTTCATTTGCGTCACCCTCTGGAGGAGTTCCAACAATATGTAGATACCCGCAGCACTACAACAAACCCTTATCCAAGGGGAGGCTCTCCCTGCACAGCCGTTAATTAGGAGACGGATCCAGATCATCCAAAATCTCAGAATATATCCAAAAGAAAGCAGCAGGAGCATCCAGGTGCAGTAAAATAGGTATTATTCCTTTATTCCATCCTCAGTAATAATGCAACGTTTCGGCCGTTACAAACAGCCTTTGTCAAGCATGTTATACAAAATCTCCACCCCCCTTTTTTTTACAAACAGCCTTTGTCAAGCATGTTATACAAAATCTCCACCCCCCTTTTTTTTACAAACAGCCTTTGTCAAGCATGTTATAGAAAATCTCCACCCCCCTTTTGTATAACATGCTTGACAAAGGCTGTTTGTAACGGCCGAAACGTTGCATTATTACTGAGGATGGAATAAAGGAATAATACCTATTTTACTGCACCTGGATGCTCCTGCTGCTTTCTTTTGGATATACCCTCTGGAGGAGGATACCTCTAAAATATGCCTTCATCGCTTCCCATTGTACACCAATGGTTGCAGAACCCATATTTAATTCAAAGTATTCTCTCAGCGTTTCTCCCAGGTCCTCGTGTTCTATTATATTTAGCCAGTATGCGTTGAACCTCAATAAAGGATGAACTTGCGCACCACCTCCAGAGTCTTGCAATGGGGAGTGGTCAGACAGCACTCTAGGAAGATATCGGATCAATTGTATTCTCCCGTATAACAATGTGTTGCCAATTGCCAGATCAATATGCGACAGAGTCTGGAACGTACTGGAGTGGCACGAATAATTTCTACCTTTTGGATTTTTGGTGCGCCATATGTCCAGCAGGAGTGCTTCTTCCAATAGGCGACCTAGCAGTGTCAGCCCCTCCTATCCGGTGGTCCCTGCGGTCTTTGCTTGTCCCAGTAGGAGTCAATTACCGAGTTAAAGTCTCCTACCATCAAGACGGGGACATCTGGTGTTTCCGCTACAAAGCCCAGGATCCGCTGCATTACCGCACTGCTATAGGGAGGTGGGAGGTACACTGAAATTCGTAAACACACATAATTAAATATTTTACAATGGAGACAAACAAATCGGCCCTCTGCGTCTATCCTCTGTGCGAAAACCTCAAATGGTAGGGACCGATGGACAAGAATACTAACTCCTCTAGAACAAGAAGAATATACCGAGTGGAAGCTATGCCCCACCCATCCCACCTTAAAGGAGGGCAGCGTGTCTCGAGAAAGGTGTGTCTCTTGTAGGCAGAGAATCACAGGGTGGTACTCCTTAATTGTCTGGAGCACCACTAGACGCTTGACCGGATCCCCCATACCTCTGATGTTCCCAGATATAACCGTAAATGTATCAGCCATTTTGCTTCTGATAGGCATGAACAGATGGATTCTCTCCAGTCAAGAATCCAGCGGCACCGCAGAGTTTCAGCGTTCGCCCCCAGCAGAATAGCACGTCCACACAGGTATGGATAATCTTAATGACTCCCTGAGGCATAAGGATGTTTATACTGACAGTAACCACAACAGACGGGAATACACCCCTCTGACGAAGTGCTCGTCACATATAGGTTTATACAATCATTAAGGCAGAAGGCAAATCTGCTACAACAGTAGATAAGAAAGGTCTCATCTCTCCTCTCTCTCTCATTTTTCAAATGTATTGATTCTATTGATTCTACTGCTAATGCTCCCTTATGTTTGGGAAACCAATAGACTGCTATCCTGACAGTTCTATTAGTAAGAATAAACTAAAAAAAAATTTAAATTAGCAGTTAGCTGTCAGAACAAACATTCAAACTCTCACGTTTGGGCAGTACTTAGAATCCCATAGTCTGTCAGTGAAGGGTTTCAGCCAAAACTCCCAAAGGGTACCTCAAATGAGGGTATAGTTATTGAGCTGAATAGATAGAGAGGGTACTTAATTGTCTATTGAGGTAGTTCACTGAGATACTTAGTGCAACATTACTAACCACATAAGGTGTCACGTTACAGCTGCTCTCTCAAACTTAAGATATATTTATCCTGAATAAGTTAAAGGGGTTGTCTCAAGGCAACAGTGATTTTTTTTTTTGCCCAGTCCCCCTTCTTAAGCATACATTACTATGCACCAGTGTAAATGGCTTTTAAAGCAGGTTTCTACTCACGGTTCTTGTGTTTCATCAACTTATAAAATGTTTCCCAAAGATGGCCGCCGGTTCTTTTCCCAAGGATGCACTGCGGTTTTCTCCCATGGTGCACCGTGACGGGGCAGAGCTACGCGATGACGTGTAGAAGGGGGCGGAGCCAGAACGCCGCTCGGGCCTGGACGAACCAGAAGAAGAAGACCCTTCTGCGCAAGCGCGTCTAAAAAAGCAAGCAGACAGCGAAATTAGACGGAGCCATGGAGACGAGGACGCTAGCAACGGAGCAGGTAAGTGAATAACTTCTGTATGGCTCATAATTAATGCACGATGTATATTACAAAGTGCATTAATATGGCCATACAGAAGTGTATAACCCCACTTGCTTTCGCGAGACAACCCCTTTAAGAGACACTGATAGGGTGTTAATATAGAAGCAAAGTGAATATTTGTCTTCTATATGGATATTGCTTATCATCTGATATCATAATATATGAACTCACCTGTTGAGTTGTGAATAGTTATCCTATATGGACATCTCTCACCATCATATGTTGCTTCAGTAGACATTACTATATAGAAAATTACCCATTGGGGTGTGTAATATATTCATAGAGGTATATTCATGGGGCACATCTAGGTCACTGAGGAGCTCTGTTGTGGAGCGAAACGTGTCGGTCCAGATTAAACCTATTCTAACTGATGAAACCTTTCTTACCTACTGTTGTAGCAGATTTGCCTTCTGCTTTAATGATTGAATAAATCTATATGAGACGAGTACTTCGTCAGAGGGGTCTATTCCCGTCTGTTGTGATGACTGTCAGTATAAACTCTCTTATGCCTCAGGGAGTCATTAAGATTATCCATACCTGGCCTAACCTACAGTGGCATTAGATAGAAACGGAAAAAACTCACGGCAATAAGTGAGCAGCATTCTATACCCGATACGCTATACACCTCATATTTAAGCCTTTGTACTATGTGTGTCTGTAAGTTTTTGTTTTCATTTTAACCAAATTATTAAAAGTTATATTTTAAGGTTCAAAAACAGTGACAAAGTTCTATAAATTCATTTTGGACTATTTTTGCTCCAGTGAAACGTAACACGTAACCATGGTGAAGCGGAAAAACCCAGAAGTAGTAACGGGTAGTACGCCTCATACATGGCACCATGAGATGTAAGTGTTTATTTTTTACTTTACTATATAAAGTGTGTTTTTATTGTGTCCTGTATGTGCTTGATAAAGTTGTGATATTACGACGAAACGCGTTGCACTATTAAAAAGACATTGGATTATTAAGAAGGTTATTGCCAGAGTTTGTCCTAGAGAGCGCAAGGCATTTTTTTATTTCCTAACTTGGACCATAAGTTGCAGAAAGACATAGTATTTCGCTAAAAGTAGATATTGAAAGATCAAATAATAGCCATAGGCAGAGGAATATGGTAAATAATAGAGATGAGCGAGCATACTCGCTAAGGCTAACTACTCGAGCGAGTAGTGCCTTAGTCAAGTATCTGCCCGCTCGTCTCTAATGATTCGGCTGCCGGCGCGGGTGACAGGTGAATTGCGGCGGTGAGCAGGGGGGAGCGGAGGGAAGAGAGGGAGAAAGAGATCTCCCCTCCGTTCCTCCCCGCTCTCCCCCGCCGCTCTCAGCCCGCCTCCGACAGCCAAATCTTTGCTCCCGAGCGGGCAGTTACTCGCTAAGGGCAATGCTCGATCGAGCAATTGCTCTTAGCGAGTATGCTCACTCATCTCTAGTAAATAACAATAGTAAAGATGTGACATTTCAAATACTCAATTAGTATTAAGGAGCCTAATGTATGCAAATAAAATACAGCATAAACACACTTCCAGCTTAAAGTGTTTAATTGAGATTTGTAGGGGAATCATACTAAAGTCTGACCATCTTTATGGTGGAGAAGAAAATAAGATTTGTCAAACCAGACAACATTTTTTCGATCTTCAACCATCTTATCATTGGTGAATTCTCTGCATACAGAATGCAGAATTCCAGGTTCCTATTTTTGAACAAATCTTTTTGATGTTGCATTGGGCATCTCTATGAGAGTAAAACAAGACAAGAGACATGAATACATTCTCATTGTCATACAATAAAATATGAAAAGACAGCAGTACCTGTTGCAAAACATGTTCATGGATCTTACCATAACATGACAGACATGAAAATGTTTACAAAAAAATGACAAGTTTTAAAAAGAAAACTGCGTCTGGGAGTAAATATATTTCAGTTTTTGACAGTTTTAAAACAAGAATGATTGTATTGCATGGGTTTATATCATCTTCACAGACGTAATGCAGACAATACAGCTAAAGACCAACAACCAGACCTCAATTAGAGCACAATAAAAAAACTTAATGCTACTTTTCTACAAATAATACTTAACAATTTACTCATCATTCTCATATTGAAAATTCTTAAAATTTGTGACTTTTCGGAATTTATAGTGCACCTGATGACGAGACCAATGTAGCAAATTCTGATATTTGATACGTTTGTTAACATTTATGTTATTTTAGCTCTTGAGAAAAGATTTTCATTTTGGATCTCTTCTATCTACCTACACATACAGCAAAACACATTTTTTCTTTCAATAGTATTCAGAAAAATAGCCATTGTGTGTTCAGATAAGATAATATCCATATTTTAAAAAAAGCTATCAAGGTCCTAGGCTGCTATGTCAACCCATTAGCTCACTGTAATTATGTCACAGTGGAGAGGGTGTAGTGCAGCATCTACAGGGGGGCTTTGGCTAGATGATTAGGCACCATCTTTAGGAATGTTTGCAGCATCTAAACAGTTAAACGGCCATGGTTGGAGCTAGTCCAATAATGACCCATTCTGGAAGCTGTCAGTTCTCCAAAAACAGTTGACACCTGACAGGTATATAGTAGTCTGGGCTCCTGAGCCTGTTCCACCCACAACCATAGGACATACATATGTATGGCGGTCATGAATGGGTTAAGAATTGTTATATCAGTTAATATGTGAAGGAGGCAAATAAAAGGGAGAGGGGAGTGGTATACTGTTTAAAAAGAAGAAAGTTTGGCTGTGACTTTATCGCTTGAAAAAGCCATAAAGGTGAAATCCATCAGAAAGCTGCATGGAAAGTTGACTGATATCTTCCCTAAATATGTACTAAAGCCAATTATAGCTAGTGAAAGATGAGAAGAAAAAAGGAGCTGAGCAAATCTACATACCGATGTTTTGGTTTGAAAATTGTTTTTGTTTTATTTTTCATCTCTCTTATTCTAAGTACGGGAGTGGTATTGATCAATTCTTGAAGAGTCTAAGAGGGTGCAGTCAGTCCACGAAATGTCACACCTTCCAAGGGGGACGTGCAAGTACATGAGAAAAATGTAAGAAAATTGTGGTTCTAGGCGCAAACCCATTTAACTCAAAGAGGCACAAATTGTGTTTTTGAGCTTGACTCCTCTGTATTTATTAAAAATTAATCCAGCATATAATAATAGATGCGTTTCAGGGCCATTGTGCCCCTTACTCAGTACTTTAGGTGGGGACACATAGCCAGCAGTGGTGTGTCCTCTTTGCAGAGGAGAGGAGTTAAATATTTCCTACAACAAATTGTAGGACATTAATATTGTAAATAGGACCAATAATCAACACATTTTTAATGTTTTTGCTCGTATATATCTTCTGATTACAGATATGTGTAAGATCATTACCAGGGCGTCCAGAGGGTGTCAAAGCAGGAGATTGTTGTTGGAGGTCATTTGAATCTATTCTGAATTCCAGTACAGAAGAGCACAACCCCAAGCACACAGGCTCAGTAGTGAAAAGTGTTTTCTAACATTGACTTTAGAACCTTCTTAGATCATACTATTACCAATGTACATTAAGGTGGTGAGAAATTTTACTTGTAGCACCATTAAATTATACTTTAGTATAATTGGTTTGTAGGAAACCACGTTTCTATCGAAACTTTCCATTTATCACATATCTAAACTTATTTTTATTATCTTTGTTACTAGAGACAGACATCACTTGGCAATTGGCATCAGACAGCAAATTAGAAGGAAGAGGGACCCCTAGTGGCCAGAACTTTATTTTTCATCACAAAAATTTCATTTTAGATAATAGAATGATTTCTAATTTTGCTAATGATCACATTGGCAATCGCATAAGCACAAGTTGATTGAAAAGTCAGTGAACATTTAAATTCCCAAACATTTTATATACTTAAAGTCCACAATACTAGAGAAAAAGACATGCCTCACACATCCACATATTATACATTGATCTATTGCTGCTAATCAAAATGTATAAATGTGAACAAAAGATTCTTATCACAGTTTTTTAAACTAATATACAGTATAATCCCACTAGCCATTTCACAATGTTCCTTACTTTAGTAGGTCTGTTTACCATTGGGTGGATCACTGCTTGGGAACAGCCACCACTCTATCACAACACCTACAGTAAGCTATTAGCCCAATATCACCCCTTTTGCTAGGCTAATCTCCTTTGGTTTTAGTCCATACCACCCCACAGCCACAGCACCACAGCAAATACAGCTGACATGCAGCACCATACCTTTAAGTCAACTGCCAAAAAGTTACAGAGTACTGAAAAACTAAAGCAAAACTTTTTTTTTTATAGCAAAAATTAGTTCTATTTTATGCATATACTAGCTTACCCGTCGCGTGTTGCTGCGAAGACAGACAGACATACATACATTTGTTTTTATATATCTAGATAACAACCAATCACAGCGCAGCTTTTTTATGTTACCTCAGTGGTATAATATATAACAACTAGAGATGAGCGAACGTGTTCGGCTCCGCCCCTTTTCGCCCGAACGCCGAACTTTGCGAGCAATTCCTTGCTCGGGCGAAAAAAGTTCGGGGGTCGCCGTGGCAGCGCGGGGGGGGGTGCGGCGGGGAGTGGAGGGGAGAGGGAGAGAGAGAGGGCTCCCCCCTGTTCCCCGCTGCTGCCGCCCGCGCCGCCGCGCCTCTCCCCGCCCCCCGGCGCCCGCCGAAGCTTTACGCGCGGACACTGAAGTCCTCGGCAAAGCCGGTGTCCGGGTGCGTAAGTGTTCGTTAAGAACACGTTCGCTCATCTCTAATAACAACTAATCGCAGCGCAGCTTACATGTTACCTCAGCTTTATAATATATAACACCCAATCACAGCGCAGCTTTCATCTTACCTCTGCAGTATAAAATATAACAACCAATCACAGTGCAGCTTTCATGTTACCTTAGCAATAAGAGAAATAACAACCAATCACAGCGCAACTTTTATTCTGCCTCAGCAATATAAAAAATAGCAACCAATCACAGCGCAGCATTCATTTTACCTCAGCGGTATAATATATAGCAACCAATCACAGCACAGCTTTCATGTTGCCTCAGCAGTATAAGAAATAGCAACCAATCACAGCACAGCTTATATTTTACCTCAGCATTCTCAATATGCAGCAATTGTCTTGTGAAATGTTCGGCAGATGCATCGTTTTGTAGTTGAACACGCATCCCGTTGCTCGTAATGCCTTTTGTTTTTGTACTTGAGATGGAAATCAAATGATCTTTGTCTGGGGGGCATAACTGTCGATGATGGATAGTTGTACTATGCCAGTAATCTTCCCAGGAGTGTACTCAACTACTTCCCAAAGTTTCATGGTGATTAAATGAATGGTGTAGTAATGCATAAAGGACAGACAGACAGACATATATTCATTTTTATATATATAGATGACATCAGGAAGTGAGAGAATTAGATTCCGTACGTAAAATTTGGACGCTAATTCTTTGGCGCTTAGAATTGAATAATCGAGCTGGGACCCATTAACTTTTCCTATTTATGACATAATCAATGCTCGTGCCAAATTTCAAGTTTCTATGACATTGGGAAGCGAGAAATTTAGATTTCGTACGTAAAATTCGGACGCCAATTCTTTTGCGCTTAGAATTAAATGAATGAGTTGGGACCTATTAACTTTTCCCATTTATGACATAATCAATGCTCGTGCCAAATTTCAAGTTTCTATTACATTGGTAAGTAAGAGAATTAGATAACGTACGTAAAATTTGGACGCTAATTCTTTTGCGCTTAGAATTGAATAATCGAGTTGGGACCCATTAGCTTTTCCTATTTATGACATAATCAATGCTCGTGCCAAATTTTAAGTTTCTATGACATTGGGAAGCGAGAAAATTAGATTCCGTACGTAAAATTTGGACGCTAATTCTTTGGCGCATAGAAATGAATAATGGAGTTGGGACCCATTAGCTTTTCCTATTTATGACATAATCAATGCTCACGCCAAATTTCGAGTTTTTATGACCTTGGGAAGCGAGAAAATTAGATTCCGTACGTAAAATTTGGATGCTAATTCTTTTGCGCATAGAATTGAATAATCGAGTTGGGACCCATTACCTTTTCCTATTTATGACGTAGTCAATGCTCGTGCCAAATTTCATGTTTCTACAACATCGGGAAGTGAGGGAATTAGTGGCAATGATGGAAATCGAACGATCTACGTGGCTCTGTAAGTGTCATAATAGAGCCTTAATGACATCACAATGCAGCTTTAACTGTCAGACATCCAGTGATGGAAATCAAACGATCTACGTGGGGGGGGGGGGGGGCGTAACTCTCGACGACGCTCGCGCGCGCGCCATTTATCGTAGGATAGTTCTCCTATGCCTATAATCTTCCCAGGAGTGTACTTAACAACTTCCCAAAGTTTCATGGCGATCGGATGAATGGTGTAGTAGCGCATAAAGGACAAACAGACAGACACGCACGCATACAGACATACATTCAATAGTTCTCCTATGCCTATAATCTTTCCAGGAGTGTACTTAACAACTTCCCAAAGTTTCATGGCGATCGGATGAATGGTGTAGTAGCGCATAAAGGACAAACAGACAGACACGCAGACAGACAGACACGCATACATTCAATTTTATATATGTAGACTAGCTTACCCGTCGCGCGTTGCTGCAAAGACAGACAGACATACATACATTCGTTTTTATATATCTAGATAACAACCAATCACAGCGCAGCTTTTTTATGTTACCTCACTGGTATAATATATAACAACCAATCGCAGCGCAGCTTACATGTGACCTCAGCTTTATAATATATAACACCCATAGTTGTACTATGCCAGTAATCTTCCCAGGAGTGTACTCAACAACTTCCCAAAGTTTCATGGCGATTGGATGAATGATGTAGTAATGCATAAAGGACAGACAGAAAGACAGACAGACAGACATACATTCATTTATATATATATAGATGACATCAGGAAGTGAGAGAATTAGATTTCGTACGTAAAATTTGGACGCCAATTCTTTTGCGCTTAGAATTAAATAATCGAGTTGGGACCCATTAACTTTTCCTATTTATGACATAATCAATGCACGTGGCAAATTTCAAGTTTCTATGACATTGGAAAGTGATGGAATTAAATTCCGTACGTAAAATTTGGACACTAATTCTTTTGCGCTTAGAATTGAATAATGGAGTTGGGACCCATTACCTTTTCCTATTTATGACATAATCAATGCTCGTGCCAAATTTCAAGTTTCTATGACATCGCGAAGTGAGAAAATTAGATTCCGTACGTAAAATTTGGACGCTCATTTTTTGGTGCTTAGAATTGAATAATCGAGTTGGGACCCATTAACTTTTCCTATTTATGACATTATAAATGCTCGTGCCAAATTTCAAGTTTCTATGACATCGCGAAGTGAGAAAATTAGATTCCGTACGTAAAATTTGGACGCTAATTCTTTGGCACTTAGAATTGAGTAATCGAGTTGGGACCTATAAACTTTTCCTATTTATGACATAATCAATGCTCGTGCCAAATAATCGAGTTGGGACCCATTAGCGTTTCCTATTTATGACATATTCAATGCCCGTGCCAAATTTCGAGTTTCTATGACATTGGGAAGCGAGAAAATTAGATTCCGTACGTAAAATTTGGACGCTAATTCTTTTGCGCATAGAATTGAATAATGGAGTTGGGACCCATTAGCTTTTCCTATTTATGACATAATCAATGCTCGTGCCAAATTTCAAGTTTCTATGACATTGGGAAGCGAGAAAATTAGATTCCGTACGTAAAATTTGGACGCTAATTCTTTTGCGCATAGAATTGAATAATCGAGTTGGGACCCATTAACTTTTCCTATGTATGACATAATCAATGCTCGTGCCAAATTTCACGTTTCTATGACACCGGAAAGTGAGAAAATTACATTCCGTACGTAAAATTTGGACGCTAATTCTTTTGCGCATAGAATTGAATAATCGAGTTGGGACCCATTAGCTTTTCCTATTTATGACATAATCAATGCTCATGCCAAATTTTAAGTTTCTATGACATTGGGAAGCGAGAAAATTAGATTCCGTACGTAAAATTTGGATGCTAATTCTTTGGCGCATAGAATTGAATAATGGAGTTGGGACCCATTAGCTTTTCCTATTTATGACATAATCAATGCTCACGCCAAATTTCGAGTTTTTATGACCTTGGGAAGTGAGAAAATTAGATTCCGTACGTAAAATTTGGATGCTAATTCTTTTGCGCATAGAATTGAATAATCGAGTTGGGACCCATTACCTTTTCCTATTTATGACGTAGTCAATGCTCGTGCCAAATTTCATGTTTCTACGACATCGGGAAGTGAGGGAATTAGTGGCAATGATGGAAATCGAACGATTTACGTGGCTCTGTACGTGTCATAATAGAGCCTTAATGACATCACAATGCAGCTTTAACTGTCAGACATCCAGTGATGGAAATCAAACGATCTACGTGGGGGGCGTAACTCTCGACGACGCTCTCGCGCGCGCCATTTATCGTAGGATAGTTCTCCTATGCCTATAATCTTCCCAGGAGTGTACTTAACAACTTCCCAAAGTTTCCTGGCGATCGGATGAATGGTGTAGTAGCGCATAAAGGACAAACAGACAGACACGCACGCATACAGACATACATTCAATTTTATATATAGATAACCGCAAATGCTAAAAATCTTTTAAACAGAAACAATATTTTAACTATAAACTTTATTTAAAGTGTATACCAAACCCTTTATGTGCATGAACTATTTAATCTACTTTAGAAGAGCCCTCAAAAATATTTTCGCACCAAGGTGCCCCAGCAGTTCAAGTGATTGTACTCAAACTCCTTTGTTAATGTTTGGCACGTCTGAGTTTCTGTGTGTGAATAGTTATCCTTTGTTGAAAAAGACTTTCATTTAAGTAAGAAACTGATAAAAGGGCAAACATGTTGCCTGAAGGACTTGCATTATAATGAATGTCAATTTCAGCTAACCGAATGAGTTAAAATGATTAAGGTAGCTTCTAACAAAGCTGACCTTAAATTCATTTACTATACAAACCTGCCATTTCAACTGCAGTCATAACAGAGAAGTTTTCACTAATACTCAATGCCTCTTAAGATGTTACTCAACGTATAGTACATGTTAATTGACTTGCATATTCAATATGTGATATAAAGAAGAATGTTTAGCACTAGAGATGAGCGAGCACCAAAATGCTCGGGTGCTCGTTACTCGAGACAAACTTTTCGCGATGCTCGAGGGTTCGTTTCGAATAACGAACCCCATTGAAGTCAATGGGCGACCCGAGCATTTTTGTATATCGCCGATGCTCGCTAAGGTTTCCATTTGTGAAAATCTGGGCAATTCAAGAAAGTGATGGGAACGACACAGCAACGGATAGGGCAGGCGAGGGGCTACATGTTTGGCTGCATCTCAAGTCCACAGGTCCCACTATTAAGCCACAATAGCGGCAAGAGTGGCCCCCCCCCCAACAACTTTTACTTCTGAAAAGCCCTCATTAGCAATGCATACCTTAGCTAAGCACCACACTACCTCCAACAAAGCACAATCACTGCCTGCATGACACTCCGCTGCCACTTCTCCTGGGTTACATGTTATGCCACCGAGGTACATAAATATATCCCATTGCATTGCCCATCACAGCTGAGGTAATAATGTCATGTTTAATGCAGGTGGGCTTCGGCCCACACTGCATGCCCCAGTCAGACTGGGGTTCTGTAGAAGTGGACACATGTAGTTACAACTCCGTATGGACCGACAGCATGAGTGGGTGCCAGGAAGCCACCGGCGTTACATAAATATATCCCATTGCAGTGCCCAACACAGCTGATGTTACGTCAGCTGTAATGCAGGTGGGCAAAAAATTAATTGGATTACACTGTAGGCGAGGGCCCCCAAACATTGGTGTACCAACAGTACTAATGTACCTGAGAAAAATTGCCCATGCCCAACCAAGAGGGCAGGTGAAACCCATTAATCGCTTTGGTTAATGTGGCTTAATTGGTAACTAGGCCTGGAGGCAGCCGAGTAAAAATAAAAATTGGTTGAGGTGAAAGTTTCAACGCTTTAATGAGGATTGAAACGTATAAAAATTGTTTAGAAAAATTATATGACTGAGCCTTGTGGGCCTAAGAAAAATTGCCCGTTCGGCGTGATTATGTGAGGTTTCAGGAGGAGGAGCAGGCGGAGGAGGAGGAATATTATACACAGATAGATGAAGCAAAAAGGTCCCCGTTTTGGATGGTGATAGAGAACGATGCTTCCATCCGCGGGTGCAGCCTACGTATTGTTTAGGTATCGCTGCTGTCCGCTGGTGGAGAAGAGAAGTCTGGGGAAATCCAGGCTTTGTTCATCTTGATGAGTGTAAGCCTGTCGGCACTGTCGGTTGACAGGTGGGTACGCTTATCCGTGATGATTCCCCCAGCCACACTAAACACACTCTCTGACAAGACGCTAGCCACAGGACAAGCAAGCACCTCCAGGGCATACAGCGCAAGTTCAGGCCATGATCCTCACTCGGAAGATCACTTTCAGGATCCTCCTCCTCCTCCTCCTCCTCTGGTCATACACGCTGAAAGGATGACAGGCAAGCAGCATCTGTCCCCTCAGCAGTGGGCCAAGCTGTCTATTCCCTCTCCTCCTCATGCTCCTCCCCCTCCTCCTCAATGCGCTGAGATATAGACATGAGGTTGCTCTGACTATCCAGCGACATACTGTCTTCCCCCGCCTCCGTTTCCAATTCCAAAGCGTCTGCCTTTATGCTTTGCAGGGAACTTCTCAAGAGGCATATCAGAGGAATGGTGACGCTAATGATTGCAGCATCCCCACTCAGCATCTGGGTAGACTCCTCAAAGTTTCCAAGGACCTGGCAGATGGCTGCCAACCAGGCCCACTCTTCTGTAAATAATTGAGGAGGCTGACTCCCACTACGCCGCCCATGTTGGAGTTGGTATTCCGCAATAGCTTTACGCTGCTCATAGAGCCTGGCCAACATGTGGAGCGTAAAGTTCCACTGTGTGGGCACGTCGCACAGCAGTCAGTGCACTGGCGGATTAAACCGATGTTGCAGTGTCCGCAGGGTGGCAGCGTGTGTGTGGGACTTGCGGAAATGTGCGCAGAGCTGGCGCACCTTTCCGAGCAGGTATGGCATGTGTGGGTAGCTTTTCAGAAAGCGCTGAACCACCAAATTAAAGACATGGGCCAGGCATGGCACGTGCGTGAGGCTGCCGAGCTGCAGAGCCGCCACCAGGTTACGGCCGTTGTCACACACGACCATGCCTGGTTGGAGGCTCAGCGGCGCAAGCCAGCGGTCGGTCTGCTCTGTCAGACCCTGCAGCAGTTCGTGGGCCGTGTGCCTCTTCTCTCCTAAGCTGAGTAGTTTCAGCACGGCCTGCTGACGCTTGCCCACCGCTGTGCTGCCACGCCGCGTGACACCGACTGCTGGCGACGTGCTGCTGCTGACACATCTTGATTGCGAGACAGAGGTTGCGTAGGAGGAGGAGGAGGAGGGTGGTTTAGTGGAGGAAGCATACACCGCCGCAGATACCACCACCGACCTGGGGCACGCAATTCGGGGGGTGGGTAGGACGTGAGCGGTCCCAGGCTCTGACTCTGTCCCAGCCTCCACTAAATTCACCCAATGTGCCGTCAGGGAGATATAGTGGCCCTGCTCGCCTATGCTTGTCCACGTGTCTGTTGTTGAGTGGACCTTGCCAGTAACCGCGTTGGTGAGGGCGCGTACAATGTTGCGGGAGACGTGGTCGTGCAGGGCTGGGACGGCACATCGGGAAAAGTAGTGGTGACTGGGAACCGAGTAGCGCGGGGCCGCCGCCGCCATCATGCTTTTGAAAGCCTCGGTTTCCACAAGCCTATACGGCAGCATCTCCAGGCTGATCAATTTGGCAATGTGCACGTTTAACGCATGAGCATGCGGGTGCGTGGCGGCGTACTTGCGCTTGCGCTCAAACAGTGGCGCTAGCGACGTCTGGACGCTGCGCTGAGAGACATTGCTGGATGGGGCCGAGGACAGCGGAGGTGAGGGTGTGGGTGCAGGCCAGGAGACGGTAGTGCCTGTGTTCTCAGAGGGGGGTTGGATCTCAGTGGCAGGTTGGGGCACAGGGGGAGAGGCAGTGGTGCAAACCGGAGGCGGTGAATGGGCATCGTCCCACCTTGTGGGGTGCTTGGCCATCATATGCCTGCGCATGCTGGTGGTGGTGCCTCCCCAGCTGATCTTGGCGCGACAAAGGTTGCACACCACTGTTTGTCGGTCGTCAGGCGTCTTTGTGAAAAACTGCCACACCGTAGAGCACCTTGACCTCTGCAGGGTGGCATGGCGCGAGGGGGCGCTTTGGGAAACAGTTGGTGGATTATTCGGTCTGGCCCTGCCTCTACCCCTGGCCACCGCACTGGCTCGGCCTGTGCCCACACCCTGACTTGGGCCTCCACATCTTCGCCCGCGTCCACGTTCTCTAGGCCTACCCCTACCCCGCAGCATGGTGTATTACCAGTAGTGCAGAAACAGAACGCTGTAATTAAATGTGCCGCTTATTGGCCTGTGGTTGGAGGCTGACTTCGCTTATGGAACGCCAGAAAATAATTTGGCGCAAGCCTGCTGTAACACTTAGCTTGCTGCGTATGATTTTGTAGAACTACTACACCCAGCACAGACAGACCCAGAACACTGAGCACAGTGACAGGCAGGCCAAATAGATTTTTTGCCCAAATTTTTTTAGCAAAGGCCCACTGCCTATATTCAATCAATAATATTAATATGTCTTCTGTCCCTGCCTACGCACTTCTGTCCCTGGAGTATGTCACAGAACTGCACAGTGTTGCACTGTGAACTGCAACACAGCGGTGATTTCAGAGCCCAGACAGGGCCAGGAAATAATATGGTGCAAGCCTGCTGTAACACTTAGCTGCCTGCGTATGATTTTGTAGAACTACTACACCCAGCACAGACAGACCCAGAACACTGAGCACAGTGACAGGCAGGTCAAATAGATTTTTTGCCCAAATTTTTTTAGCAAAGGCCCACTGCCTATATTCAATCAATAATATTAATATGTCTTCTGTCCCTGCCTACGCACTTCTGTCCCTGGAGTATGTCACAGAACTGCACAGTGTTGCACTGTGAACTGCAACACAGCGGTGATTTCAGAGCCCAGACAGGGCCAGGAAATAATTTGGCGCAAGCCTGCTGTAACACTTAGCTGCCTGCGTATGATTTTGTAGAACTACTACACCCAGCACAGACAGACCCAGAACACTGAGCACAGTGACAGGCAGGCCAAATAGATTTTTTGCCCAAATTTTTTTAGCAAAGGCCCACTTCCTATATTCAATCAATAATATTAATATGTCTTCTGTCCCTGCCTACGCACTACTGTCCCTGGAGTATTACTGCAGGGCGCAATGCTCTGCATGGCCGATATACCAAAAAAAAAAAAAAGTGCAACACTGCAAAAAGCAGCCTCCACAGTACTGCACACGGTTAGATGTGGCCCTAAGAAGGACCGTTGGGGTTCTTGAAGCCTAAAATACTCCTAACACTCTCCCTGCCTAAGCACTTCTGTCCCTGGAGTATTACTGCGGGGCGCAATGCTCTGCACGGCCGATATACCAAAAAAAAAAAAGTGCAACACTGCAAAAAGCAGCCTCCACAGTACTGCACACGGTTAGATGTGGCCCTAAGAAGGACCGTTGCGGTTCTTGAAGCCTAAAATACTCCTAACACTCTCCCTATAGCAGCTCCAACACGATAGCACTTTCCCTCAGCTATGTCAGAACGCATCTGTGGCGAGCCGCGGGAGGGGCCGATTTTTAATCTCGGGTGACACCTGATCTCGCCAGCCACTCACTGCAGGAGGGTGGTATAGGGCTTGAACGTCGCAGGGGGAAGTTGTAATGCCTTCCCTGTCTTTCTATTGGCCAGAAAAGCACGCTAACGTCTCAGAGATGAAAGTGAAAGTAACCCGAACATCGCGTGGTACTCGTTACGAGTAACGAGCATCTCGAACACGCTAATACTCGAACGAGTATCAAGCTCGGACGAGTACGTTCGCTCATCTCTATTTAGCACATATTAGTGTGTGTTCCTCTGCATTGCGCATTTATATGGACCTTTAAGTGTCCATATAAATGGGACATTATGGGAGGCTGTTGGCCTATGTACACACAGCCCCTGAAAAGGCACTGAGCAAAATGCCACTTAGTAGTCACTAGTCGTTCCGTTTCAGCTCACTGAAATAAAATGTCTACTGAGTGGTTTCTCGCTTAGTGTAAACATGAGTCATTCAATCTTTGAGCAACTGCCTGTTTGCAGTGAATGGAGGTGAGCGTCCAAAAGAGATCTCTGACCCTAAAAGTACCAGAACGGTAGCCACTGGGGCAGCTGTCAAGCACTTATATGCCTGACAGTCGTCATGTGTTCAGTTACATTTACACTAGCTTACACTGCACTGTGGATACAGATGTGTCCTTTCCAACCTTTGCTTGAATTTAATTAGGAATTCCATTATCTGGGGATATAAAATTGGTACATTCTTGCAACATTCTGTAAAAATGTTTACATTAAACGTAAACTCTTTTAACATGGGAGCCTATAGGTGATGGAGCATCTGTTCCAGGTATACATTTGTTCCATCCAGGACAAAATCACAGGTTAAACAAGTGTGTGTGTGTTTTTTTTTAATGGGAGCCTACATGAGCTTATCTATCCTTCAGAGGTATACAATTTTTTTTAACATGGAAGCCTTTATTATCTTGTAACACTCATCTAAAACCAATCACAGAAAAATGGCCATTACTTACTGACTGAGGAGTGCATATAGATGCATCCTCCTCTCACCATGCAGGTAGCTGACTACCAAATGGAGGAGCCAATTACACCTGTGCAGGACACCGATAAAACAACCACTCACACTGCCTCCTGATAATGAGGGGGGTGGATGCTTGGTGTACACTCCCACACATAGTGGATACAGGGTGCCAGACCATTTTGATATATGTAGTTCACCATGCAGACCTGCAACCTATTAATGACGCCATGATAATTCGGTGGGTTTGCCTGCATATCCATCAGTGAACCACATTGGTACACCAAGCATCCACCCCCCTCATTATCAAGAGGCAGTGTGAGTGGTTGTTTTAGCGGTGTCTTGCACAGGTGTTATTTTATCTCAAACCAAGACAAAAATTAATGTAGGACAAACAGTATCTATAGCAATTCATCTGTATCTGCCTGTAGATAATATAGGATTGGGAAATGTATGTAGTGTTAAAAAACAGAACATTAACTGCAAACAGTAATACAGCATGCCATTATATAAAAAATATAAATTCTAGTAGTAAAATAGAAGTCAAATATTGGCCAGGCAATTAAAAAAATAAAAAAAATTATATATATATATATATATATATATATAGATATAGATATATATTTATGATATCTAAAAATGAGTGATAATTATTAGAGATGAGCGAGTATGCTCATCCGAGCTTGATGCTCGTTCGAACAGCGCAATTTTTTAGCCAATAAACATGCAGGGAAAGGTTTTAGCACTTCTTGCTGTGACGTGCTAACCGTGTGCATGTCTATAGCAGTGACTGGCTGGCCTTATCAGGTGACCTCTGAGTATTAAAACTCTGGTCACCTGAGGCTCGCCTCACACGCATGCTGCATGAGCTGAGGGATAGAGCTGCTGCTATTCAGGGAAAGCGATAGTGTAGGGTAGAGGTTGTGGTTAGGAAGGGATCCTTGCTCCAAGAACCCAACAGTCCTTTCTAGGACTACAACTCCTCTCATTGTGTGCATCTGCAGTTTGGCTGGCTGGGAGCAGTAGTGCGCACAAATTTTTTCTCACGCATCCCGGCTGCATACTGCATACTGTTACCGGTTGTATGCAATATACTGCTAGTGGTGTACACAGACTAGATAGGAAGCAACAAAACTCCTATCATTTTTTTTTTTTGAGGGCTTTAAGCTTACACTATATACCCGTATGTGGGTGCTGTCAATCTACGCTATCTAACAACAGTATACACTGTTTCAATTTGTATTTTTGGGGTTCAAAGCATACGCTATATACCCGTGTGTGGGTGCTGTCAATCCACGCAATCTAACAACAGGATACAATGTTTAAATTTGTATTTTTGGGGTTCAAAGCGTACGCTATACACCCGTGTGTGGGTCCTGTCAATCCATGCTATCTAACAACAGTATACACTGTTTATGTGTCTATTTTGGCCTATAGGTGTATGCAAAATAACTCGCATTTTACATAGCATTTTGGCCAAGTGCATTATTCAACATGATGAAGACTAGGGGTAAGGATCGACGTCGAGGACGTGGACGTGGGTGTCCGAATGAGGGTGTGGGCAGAGGCCGAAGTCCTGGGTGGGGTGAAACAGTGCCTGCTGCTGAGGGATTAGTAGAGCGCTGCGTATCTATGCTCCCTGGCTTCATCTCACATTTTGCAGGTCCGCATGGTAGACCATTATTAAAAGCACAACAGTACCATAAGGTGATGACGTGGATAGTGGATAACGCGTCCAGTAATTTATCCAACACCCAGTCTTCCACGCAGTCCACTCACGCTAACCAAGGGACTGGACCTCTGAATCCTCAGGCTGCTCCTCCTTCCTCCCAGCCCGGTCACTCCAGGAAAAGGATAGATTCAGAACAGGCATACTCCCAGGAACTGTTATCGGGTCCCTTCCCAGAGTCAGAAAAAATGGTTCATCAGCCACCTGAGGAGTTTGTCGTGACTGATGCCCACAATTTGGACCTTTCACAGTCTCAGGCCTCAGTCAGACGGGCGTTGTTTCGCGCGATTTGCGCATGCGCATGCGTCCGGCGATTTTATAGAACCATTGCTTTGCAATGGTATCGGACACATTAGCGCTTTTTATGCGCTCGTCCGATAAATTATAGAACAGAAATCGCAGATCGCACCTATCTGCGATTCCTGTTCTCTTCTCTATATGCGCTCAATGGGGCCGGCAGCAGCAGCGCCGACCCCATTGAGAACATATAGTAGATAAATCATTCTCCTCTGCCATAGCTGTAACAGCTGTGGCAGAGAAGAATGATGTTTGCCCATTGAATTCAATGGAGCCGGCCGTGTCACAAAATAAAAACTGTGCCCTCACCAACCGGGTTACTGGGAAGGTCCACTTAACCACCAACACGTGGACAAGTGCTGGCGGGCAGGGACAGTAGATCTCCCTGATGGCACATTGGGTTAACCTGGTGGAGGCTGGGACCGAGTCTGACCCTGGGTCCACTCACGTGCTACCCACACTGAGGATTGTGGGTCCTAGCTCGGTCATGGTTTCTCTGGCTTATTATGCCACCTACTCCAACCCGCCCCCTCCTCCTCCACCTCTCGATTACCAACTGTGAGCACATCGCCTTCAGTCAGTAGCTCAAGGCGCTGCAGCACTGCCATGAGGAAGTGTCAGCAGGGCGTGCTGAAACTTCTGAGCTTAGGTGACAAGAGGCACACCGCCCAACTGTTACAGGATTTGACGGAGCAGACAGATCTGTGGCTTTCACAGCTGAACCTCCAACTAGGCATGGTCGTGTGTGACAATGGGCGTAACCTGGTGGCAGCTCTGCAGCTTAGCAGACTAACACACGTGCCATGCCTAGCCCACGTGTTCAATCTGGTGGTTCAGCGCTTTCTTAAAAACTACACCAATTTGTCTTAGCTGCTCAGCAACGTGCATCGCATGTGTGCACATTTCAGTAAGTCCACCACAGATGCTGCCACCCTCAGGACACTGTAACGTTGCTTCCAACTGCCAGTGCACTGACTGTTGTGCGATATGCCCACGTGCTGGAATTCAACGTTGCACATGTTGGCCAAGGTTTACGGGTAGTGTAGAGCCATTTTTTAATTACAATCTGCAACATGGCCGTTGGAGTGGTAGTCAGCCTACGCAGTTCTTCACAGAGGAGTGGGCATGGATGTCTGACATCTGACAGGTCTTAGGGAACTTTGAGGAGTCAACACAAATGGTGAGCAGCAATGCAGCCATTATCAGTGTAACCATCCCGCTGCTTTGCCTGCTGATAAGGTTGCTGCTAAGCATTAAGGCCGATGCTTTGTGGATAGAACAGGAGATGGGGGATGACAATATGTCGCTTGATAGCCAGACCTCCCTCACGTCTGTTTCTCAGCACGTTTTGGAGGAGGAGGGGGAGGGGGAAGAGGCTGCTGCCCACACTGCAGAGGTTACCCATTGTGCTTGCCTCTCATCTGTTCAGCATGTATGAGTTGAAGAGTAGGAGGAGGACACTGAGAGTCATCCTCCTTGTGAGGAAAGCGATGTGTTGCGTACTGGGACTCTGACACACATGGCTGACTTCATGTTAAGCTGCCTTTCCCATGACCCTCGTGTTAGATGCATTTTGGCCAACACAGATTACTGGGTGTTCACGCTTCTCGACCCACAGTGTAAGGAGTACCTTTCCACTCTCATTCCCAAAGAGGAAAGGAGTACGAAAGTGATGCAATACCACAAGGCCCTAGTGGAAAAGCTGATACTAAACTTCCCATCTGACAACGCTAGCGGTAGAGGACGTAGTTCAGTAGGCCAGCTAGCAGGAGAGATGAGGAGAACAGGCAGCATGTCCAGCGCAGGCAGAGGAACACTCTCCAAGGCCTTTGCCAGTTTTATGGCACACCAGCCAGACTGTGTCACCACTTCCCAGTCAAGTTTGAGTAGGAGGGAACACTGTAAAAAGATGGTGAGGGAGTACATAGCCGACCATACCAACGTCCTCCGTGATCCCTCTGCTCCATACAACTAATGGGTGTGTAAAACCTGGACATGTGGCACGAACTAGCCCTGTACACCTTGAAGTTGCTGGCCTGCCCTGCCGCTAGTGTGCTATCAGAGAGGGTGTTTAGTGCTGCTGGGGGGATTATTACGGATAAGCATACCCGCCTGTCAACAGGCATACTCATGAAGATGAACAAAGCCTGGATTTCCCCTGACTTCTCTTCTCCATGGGTGGAAAGCAGCTTAACATAAAGATTCTTTAAGCTGGAAAAGGAGAACTATGCACACTCTATCACCCTAAAAAGGGGGAGAAATAGCTTGGTCTATCCTTCTCTGATTTTCCTCCTACTCCTCCTAAACCAGCATGTCAGCACACGGAACTGCCAATTCTTCAGAGGGCCAAAAGGCTCTGTAAAAACTAATTTTTTCAGAGGGCTGACTACAGGCTCTGTTAACAAATTAAGCAAGTACAAGCTCTATGGTAAAAAAAAATTCAGGGTTTCACCTGTACTCTGGGTTAACAAATTTTTCGGGGGTACACCTATACTCTTGGTACACAATTTTTTTCTGGGGTTCGCCTATACTCTTAGTAAACCAATTTTTCCGGGCTTTGCCTATACTCTTAGTGAACAAATTTTTAATGGGTTCACCTATACTCTTAATAAACAAAATTTTCAGCGGTTCGCCTATACTCTTAGTAAACAAATTTTTAAGGGGTTCGCCTATACTCTTGGATCACAAATGTTTCTGGGGTGTGCCTATACTCTTGGGCAACAAATTTGTCAGGGGTTCGCCTATACTCTTGGAACAGAAACTTTTCATGGGGTTCACCTATACTCTTGGTCAACAAATTTTTAAGGGGTTCGCCTATACTCTTGGAACACAAATGTTTCAGGGTTTACCTATACTTTTAGTACATACATTTTTTATGGGTTCGGCAATACTCTTGGTACACAAATTTTTAAGGGGTTCGCCTATACTCTTGGTACACAAAGTTTTAAGGGGCTCGCCTATACTCTTGGTAAAACAATTTTTTCAGGCGTTCGCCTATACTCTTGGTCAACCAATTTTTCAGGGGTACACCTATACTCTTGGTCAACAAATGTTTCAGGGGTTCGCCTATACTATTGGTCAACAAATGTTTCAGGGGTTCTCCTATACTATTAGTCAACAAATGTTTCAGGGGTTTGTCTATATAGTCCTGGTACACAAATGTTTCAGGGGTTCACCTATACTCTTGGTAACCAAATGTTTCATGGGTTCACCTGCACTCTGGGTACAAAAATCTTTGGTTGTAGAATGGGCTGTTGAATTGTGCAGATGTGTAGAAGTACTGGCATCTGATTCACCTTTATGCCCACATTTGTGGCTCATGAAATTTTGTGACAGAGGTGGCATGGGATTGGAATTATTGGAACCCAACAGTCCTTTTTGGGACTACAACTCCTCTTTTGTGCATTATCAGTTTGGCTGCTTGGGACCAGTAGTGGGCATAAAGCATTAACAAGGATCCCGACTGTATACTACATACTGTTACCGGTTCTATACAGTATACTGCTACTGGTGTACAAAGACTATATAGGAATTAACAAAACTCCTCTAATTTTTCATTCTTTTATTTGTTTTTTGCTGAAGGCATCTGCATAATAGGCCCAAGTGTGTGTCGTGTTGATAGAAGTAGCTTGGTCTATCCTTCTCTGATCTTCCTCCTCCTCCTCCTAAACCAGCATGTCAGCATGCTGAACAGCCAATTCTTCAGAGAGCCCCATAGGCTCTTTAAAAACAATTTTTTTTACCAGGGCTGCCCTGAGCATCTGTCAAAACAATTTTTTCGGAGGGCTGCCTCCAGGTTATTGCCACCATATTTGAAGAGGTTCACCACTACAGTTCAGCAAACGTTCAGCTGATTTTAGCATTATACACCCACAGAGTCCACAAATGTATCCCAGCGCAGTGTTCAGCTATCTGACACCTAGACAGAATGAATTGTCCTGCTTTGGCCACTCAAATTTCTTCATGTGTCCCACTGTCCTTGTGGCGATCAAAGGAAGCGTAACTGACTTCATCAGACATTGACATTTCACTGTATACCTGTGGTGGCAACTTTTGTGACACCTCCTGCTTTAAAACAATCTTTGGTTTTAGAATATGTTGCTGAATTGCAGAGATGGGTAGAAGTACTGGCATCTGAGTCCCCTTTTGTGATGGAAGTGGCATGGCCATTGGACTTCTGATCATACATTAATTTATCATCAATTCTCATCAGCATAGTGGTATATCGCCCACAATTTCAAAGAGGGTCGCTGCCAGGCCCTGCCAACCCTCTGCAGTGTGGGTCTCCGGTTCCTTCTCATCCAATATGCACTTATAAATAGACATGTGGGTGGTGAGGCTATCAAGCGACCGTGTGGCATGATGACAGCTGAACGCTGCGCTGGGAAAAATTTGAGTACGCTGTGGACGCAGAGTGCCTGCGTCCTGGTGGGGGATTGGAGAGCAAATTCAGCATGTAACACAGGAGAAGAGGCAGTGGTGTCACCCGCAGGCAGTGATTGATCTTTGTTGCACCTAGTGTGGTGCTTAGCCAAGATGTGCCAGTGTGTGTGCCTTGCTGATTATGGTCTGTCCCAAGTAAATTGTTAGGCGGGTGACTGCCTGGCTCTTGCCCACAATTTGCCTTAATAGTGCGACCTGGGAGCCTCAGATGCATCCATGCATGCTACCCCTGCTGTTCCCTATCCGTTTCTGTGGTGTTTCCATCACTTTCTGATGTTTTCAGGTGATTCACACAACATCCCCTATGCGGATCATGGGTCACCTTGAAAAATGCTTGCGTCTTCCATTGACTTAAATGAAGTTCGTTACTCGAAAAGAGCACTCGAGCATAAGAAAAGCTCGACTTGAGTATTGAGCATGATCTCTAACAATTATATATGAGGGAACATTTTAAACACAATAATTTTTCTAATTTAGCATGAGAATACTTTAATATTCTAGATAGCCATACAAATAGGAAAAGGTTGTCCTAACCCATCAGCAATATTAGCAGATAATATAATGTCTTTCCCCGTACCCCCTTTACCGTTCTCTGACAGCATACATTGTGGGAAACAAGGATCAGGCATGTTATATTTTAACAAGCCCAATGCTTTGGTCCTAATTAGAGATGAGCGAACGTGTTCTTCCGAGCTTGATATTCGTGCGAATATTAGGGTGTTCGGGATGTTCGTTATTCGTAACGAACACCATGCGGTGTTCTGGTTATTTTCACTTCCTTCCCTGAGACGTTAGCGCGCTTTTCTGGCCAATTGAAAGACAGGGAAGGCATTACAACTTCCCCCTGTGACGTTCAAGCCCTATACCACCCCCCTGCTGTGAGTGGCTGGGAAGATCAGGTGTCACCCGAACATAAAAGACGGCCCCTCCCGCGGTTCGCCTCAGATGCCGTGTGATTTAGATGAGGGACAGTGCTGTTTGTACCGGAGCTGCTGTAGGGAAAGAATTGGTAGTTAGTGTAGGCTTCAAGACCCCCCAAAGGTCCTTATTAGGGCCACTGATAGCTGTGTGTTGGCTGCTGTTAGCAGTGGCAATTTTTTTTTTCTCAAAATCGCCTCTGCAGACCGTTGCACCTGGCATTAGGGACAGAAGTGCTGCATAGGCAGGGAGAGTGTTAGGAGTGAGTGTAGTCTTCAAGAACCTCAACGGTCCTTTCTAGGGCCATATTTATCCGTGTGCAGTACTATCCAGGCTGCTGTTAGCTGTGCTGCATTTTTTTTTGCTTCTCAAAATCGCTTCTGCAGAGCATTGCACCCTCCATTGATACTGCAGGGAAATAATTGTATAGGCAGGGCCACAACACAGTTATTATTCATTGAATATATGCAGTGCTGCCTTTTGCTTGTAAAACAAGTGAAAATAATTCTATTTGTCCGGCCTCTGTCCGTCCTAAGGGCGGTGGACACGTGTCGGCTGCGTGTGACACCTTTAAAAATCATACGCACCCAGCTACGTTTTACTCCTGGCTTCGCCATTTGCTTTCCTTAATTGGGAAAAAAAATACCTGCTCTGCCACAGTTAATAACTCTGCTACCCTCACGTTCTGTGACACATTAGCAGGGACACAGCACAGTTATTAAACTTCTCATGTTCATAGAATATACGCAGTGCTGCCTTTTGGTGCCAAAAAACGGAAAATAATTCTATTTGTCCGGCCTCTGTCCGTCCTAAGGGCGGTGGACACGTGTCGGCTGCGTGTGACACCTTTAAAAATCATACGCACCCAGCTACGTTTTACTCCTGGCTTCGCCATTTGCTTTCCTTAATCGGGAAAAAAAATACCTGCTCTGCCAGAGTTATAATAACTCTGCTACCCTCACGTTCTGTGACACATTAGCAGGGACACAGCACAGTTATTAAACTTCTCATGTTCATAGAATATACGCAGTGCTGCCTTTTGGTGCCAAAAAACGGAAAATAATTCTATTTGTCCGGCCTCTGTCCGTCCTAAGGGCGGTGGACACGTGTCGGCTGCGTGTGACACCTTTAAAAATCATACGCACCCAGCTACGTTTTACTCCTGGCTTCGCCATTTGCTTTCCTTAATTGGGAAAAAAAATACCTGCTCTGCCACAGTTAATAACTCTGCTACCCTCACGTTCTGTGACACATTAGCAGGGACACAGCACAGTTATTAAACTTCTCATGTTCATAGAATATACGCAGTGCTGCCTTTTGGTGCCAAAAAATGGAAAATAATTCTATTTGTCCGGCCTCTGTCCGTCCTAAGGGCGGTGGACACGTGTCGGCTGCGTGTGACACCTTTAAAAATCATACGCACCCAGCTACGTTTTACTCCTGGCTTCGCCATTTGCTTTCCTTAATTGGGAAAAAAAATACCTGCTCTGCCACAGTTAATAACTCTGCTACCCTCACGTTCTGTGACACATTAGCAGGGACACAGCACAGTTATTAAACTTCTCATGTTCATAGAATATACGCAGTGCTGCCTTTTGGTGCCAAAAAACGGAAAATAATTCTATTTGTCCGGCCTCTGTCCGTCCTAAGGGCGGTGGACACGTGTCGGCTGCGTGTGACACCTTTAAAAATCATACGCACCCAGCTACGTTTTACTCCTGGCTTCGCCATTTGCTTTCCTTAATCGGGAAAAAAAATACCTGCTCTGCCAGAGTTATAATAACTCTGCTACCCTCACGTTCTGTGACACATTAGCAGGGACACAGCACAGTTATTAAACTTCTCATGTTCATAGAATATACGCAGTGCTGCCTTTTGGTGCCAAAAAACGGAAAATAATTCTATTTGTCCGGCCTCTGTCCGTCCTAAGGGCGGTGGACACGTGTCGGCTGCGTGTGACACCTTTAAAAATCATACGCACCCAGCTACGTTTTACTCCTGGCTTCGCCATTTGCTTTCCTTAATTGGGAAAAAAAATACCTGCTCTGCCACAGTTAATAACTCTGCTACCCTCACGTTCTGTGACACATTAGCAGGGACACAGCACAGTTATTAAACTTCTCATGTTCATAGAATATACGCAGTGCTGCCTTTTGGTGCCAAAAAATGGAAAATAATTCTATTTGTCCGGCCTCTGTCCGTCCTAAGGGCGGTGGACACGTGTCGGCTGCGTGTGACACCTTTAAAAATCATACGCACCCAGCTACGTTTTACTCCTGGCTTCGCCATTTGCTTTCCTTAATTGGGAAAAAAAATACCTGCTCTGCCACAGTTAATAACTCTGCTACCCTCACGTTCTGTGACACATTAGCAGGGACACAGCACAGTTATTAAACTTCTCATGTTCATAGAATATACGCAGTGCTGCCGTTTGGTGCCAAAAAACGGAAAATAATTCTATTTGTCCGGCCTCTGTCCGTCCTAAGGGCGGTGGACACGTGTCGGCTGCGTGTGACACCTTTAAAAATCATACGCACCCAGCTACGTTTTACTCCTGGCTTCGCCATTTGCTTTCCTTAATCGGGAAAAAAAATACCTGCTCTGCCAGAGTTATAATAACTCTGCTACCCTCACGTTCTGTGACACATTAGCAGGGACACAGCACAGTTATTAAACTTCTCATGTTCATAGAATATACGCAGTGCTGCCTTTTGGTGCCAAAAAACGGAAAATAATTCTATTTGTCCGGCCTCTGTCCGTCCTAAGGGCGGTGGACACGTGTCGGCTGCGTGTGACACCTTTAAAAATCATACGCACCCAGCTACGTTTTACTCCTGGCTTCGCCATTTGCTTTCCTTAATTGGGAAAAAAAATACCTGCTCTGCCACAGTTAATAACTCTGCTACCCTCACGTTCTGTGACACATTAGCAGGGACACAGCACAGTTATTAAACTTCTCATGTTCATAGAATATACGCAGTGCTGCCTTTTGGTGCCAAAAAATGGAAAATAATTCTATTTGTCCGGCCTCTGTCCGTCCTAAGGGCGGTGGACACGTGTCGGCTGCGTGTGACACCTTTAAAAATCATACGCACCCAGCTACGTTTTACTCCTGGCTTCGCCATTTGCTTTCCTTAATTGGGAAAAAAAATACCTGCTCTGCCACAGTTAATAACTCTGCTACCCTCACGTTCTGTCACACATTAGCAGGGACACAGCACAGTTATTAAACTTCTCATGTTCATAGAATATACACAGTGCTGCCTTTTGGTGCCAAAAAACGGAAAATAATTCTATTTGTCCGGCCTCTGTCCGTCCTAAGGGCGGTGGACACGTGTCGGCTGCGTGTGACACCTTTAAAAATCATACGCACCCAGCTACGTTTTACTCCTGGCTTCGCCATTTGCTTTCCTTAATCGGGAAAAAAAATACCTGCTCTGCCACAGTTAATAACTCTGCTACCCTCACGTTCTGTGACACATTAGCAGGGACACTGCACAGTTATTAAACTTCTCATGTTCATAGAATATACGCAGTGCTGCCTTTTGGTGCCAAAAAACGGAAAATAATTCTATTTGTCCGGCCTCTGTCCGTCCTAAGGGCGGTGGACACGTGTCGGCTGCGTGTGACACCTTTAAAAATCATACGCACCCAGCTACGTTTTACTCCTGGCTTCGCCATTTGCTTTCCTTAATTGGGAAAAAAAATACCTGCTCTGCCACAGTTAATAACTCTGCTACCCTCACGTTCTGTCACACATTAGCAGGGACACAGCACAGTTATTAAACTTCTCATGTTCATAGAATATACGCAGTGCTGCCTTTTGGTGCCAAAAAACGGAAAATAATTCTATTTGTCCGGCCTCTGTCCGTCCTAAGGGAGGTGGACACGTGTCGGCTGCGTGTGACACCTTTAAAAATCATACGCACCCAGCTACGTTTTACTCCTGGCTTCGCCATTTGCTTTCCTTAATTGGGAAAAAAAATACCTGCTCTGCCACAGTTAATAACTCTGCTACCCTCACGTTCTGTGACACATTAGCAGGGACACAGCACAGTTATTAAACTTCTCATGTTCATAGAATATACGCAGTGCTGCCTTTTGGTGCCAAAAAACGGAAAATAATTCTATTTGTCCGGCCTCTGTCCGTCCTAAGGGCGGTGGACACGTGTCGGCTGCGTGTGACACCTTTAAAAATCATACGCACCCAGCTACGTTTTACTCCTGGCTTCGCCATTTGCTTTCCTTAATTGGGAAAAAAAATACCTGCTCTGCCACAGTTAATAACTCTGCTACCCTCACGTTCTGTGACACATTAGCAGGGACACAGCACAGTTATTAAACTTCTCATGTTCATAGAATATACGCAGTGCTGCCTTTTGGTGCCAAAAAACGGAAAATAATTCTATTTGTCCGGCCTCTGTCCGTCCTAACGCCGGTGGACACGTGTCGGCTGCGTGTGACACCTTTAAAAATCATACGCACCCAGCTACGTTTTACTCCTGGCTTCGCCATTTGCTTTCCTTAATTGGGAAAAAAAATACCTGCTCTGCCACAGTTAATAACTCTGCTACCCTCACGTTCTGTGACACATTAGCAGGAAAACAGCACAGTTATTAAACTTAGATTATTCATTCACTAGAGGCAGTGGGGCCTTTCATTTTCAAAAAAGGGCAAAAATTATATTTGGCCTGCAGTCTTGCGCCAATTTATTTCCTGCCTGTGAAATCAAATCACTGGTAATACAGCATGCTGAGGGGTAGGGGTAGGCCTAGAGGACGTGGACGCGGCCGAGGACGCGGAGGGCCAAGTCAGGGTGTGGGCACAGGCCAAGCTCCTGATCCAGGTGTGTCGCAGCCGACTGCTGCGCGATTAGGAGAGAGGCACGTTTCTGGCGTCCCCACATTCATCGCCCAATTAATGGGTCCACGCGGGAGACGGTTATTAGAAAATGAGCAGTGTGAGCAGGTCCTGTCCTGGATGGCAGAAAGTGCTTCGAGCAACCTATCGTCTACCCGCAGTTCTGCGCCGTCCACTGCTGCCAATCCGAATCCTCTGTCTGCTGCTCCTCCTTCCTCCCAGCCTCCTCACTCCACTACAATAACACCTGCTTAGGAGCGGGAGCACTCCCAGGAACTGTTCTCGGGCCCCTGCTTAGATTGGGCAGCAGCGGTTCCTCTCCCACCAGAGGAGTTTATCGTCACTGATGCCCAACCATTCGAAAGTTCCCGGGGTCCGGGGGAAGAGGCTGGGGACTTCCGCCAACTGTCTCAACAACTTTCTGTGGGTGAGGAGGACGATGACGATCAGACACAGTTGTCTTGCAGTGAGGTAGTAGTAAGGGCAGTAAGTCCGAGGGAGCAGCGCACAGAGGATTCGGAGGAAGAGCAGCAGGACGATGAGGTGACTGACCCCACCTGGTGTGCAACGCTTACTCAGGAGGACAGGTCTTCAGAGGGGGAGTCAAGGGCATCAGCAGGGCAGGTTGCAAGAGGCAGTGCGGTGGCCAGGGGTAGAGGCAGGGCCAGACCGAATAATCCACCAAGTGTTTCCCAAAGCGCCCCCTCGCGCCATGCCACCCTGCAGAGGCCGAGGTGCTCTAAGGATTGGCAGTTTTTCACAGAGACGCCTGACGACCGACGAACAGTGGTGTGCAACCTTTGTTGCGCAAAGCTCAGCCGGGGAGCCAACACCAACAGCCTGACCACCACCAGTATGCGCAGACATATGATGGCCAAGCACCCCGCAAGGTGGGACGAAGGCCGTTCAGCGCCTCCGGTTTGCACCCCTGCCTCTCCCCCTGTGCCCCAACCTGCCACTGAGATGCAACCCCCCTCTCAGGACACAGGCACTACCGTCTCCTGGCCTGCACCCACACCCTCACCTCCGCTGTCCTCGGCCCCATCCAGCAGTGTAGTTCAGCGCACCGTCCAGCCGTCGCTTGCGCAACTGTTGGAGCGCAAGCGCAAGTACGCCGCCACGCACCCGCACGCTCAAACGTTAACCGTCCGCATAGCAAAATTCATCAGCCTTGAGATGCTGCCGTATAGGGTTGTGGAAACGGAGTTCTTCAAAAGTATCATGGAGGCGGCGGCCCCGCGCTACTCAGTTCCCAGTCGCCACTACTTTTCCCGATGTGCCGTCCCAGCCCTGCACGACCACGTCTCCCGCAACATTGTACGCGCCCTCACCAACGCGGTTACTGCCACGGTCCACTTAACTACGGACACGTGGACAAGCACAGGCGGGCAGGGCCACTACATCTCCCTGACGGCACATTGGGTGAATTTAGTGGAGGCTGGGACAGAGTCAGAGCCTGGGACCGCTCACGTCCTACCCACCCCCAGAATTGCGGGCCCCAGCTCGGTGGTGGTATCTGCGGAGGTGTATGCTTCCTCCACTAAAGCACCCTCCTCCTCCTCCTCCTCCTCCTCTGTCTCGCAATCAAGATGTGTTAGCAGCAGCATGTCGCCAGCAGTCGGTGTCGCGCGGTGTGGCAGCACAGCGGTGGGCAAGCGTCAGCAGGCCGTGCTGAAACTACTCAGCTTAGGCGATAAGAGGCACACGGCCCACGAACTGCTGCAGGGTCTGACAGAGCAGACCGACCGCTGGCTTGCGCCGCTGAGCCTCCAACCGGGCATGGTCGTGTGTGACAACGGCCGTAACCTGGTGGCGGCTCTGCAGCTCGGCAGCCTCACGCACGTGCCATGCCTGGCCCACGTCTTTAATTTGGTGGTTCAGCGCTTTCTGAAAAGCTACCCACGCTTGTCAGACCTGCTCGTAAAGGCGCGCCGGCTCTGTGCACATTTTCGCAAGTCCCACACGGACGCTGCCACCCTGCGCACCCTGCAACATCCCTTTAAGCTGCCAGTGCACCGACTGCTGTGCGACGTGCCCACACGGTGGAACTCTACGCTCCACATGTTGGCCAGGCTCTATGAACAACGTAGAGCTATAGTCGAATACCAACTCCAACATGGGCGGCGCAGTGGAAGTCAGCCTCCTCAATTCCTTTCAGAAGAGTGGGCCTGGTTGGCAGACATCTGCCATGTCCTTGGTAATTTTGAGGAGTCTACCCAGGTGGTGAGCGGCGATGCTACAATCATTAGCGTCACCATTCCTCTGCTATGCATCTTGAGAAATTCCCTGCAAACCATAAAGGCAGCTGCTTTGCGCTCGGAAACGGGGGCGGGGGAAGACAGTATGCCGCTGGATGGTCAGGGCACCCTCCTGTCTATTTCTCAGCGCGTACAGGAGGAGGAGGAGCATGAGGAGGATGAGGAGGAGGGGGAAGAGACAGCTTGGGCCGCTGCTGACGGTACACCGGCTGATTGCCTGTCATCCTTTCAGCGTGTATGGCCTGAGGAGGAGGAGGAGGAGGAGGATCCTGAAAGTGATCTTCCTAGTGACGACAGCCATGTGTTGCGTACAGGTACCCTGGCACACATGGCTGACTTCATGTTAGGATGCCTTTCTCGTGACCCTCGCGTTGCACGCATTCTGGCCACGACGGATTACTGGGTGTACACACTGCTCGATCCACGGTATAAGGAGAACCTGCCCACTCTGATTCCCGAAGAGGAAAGGGGTTCGAGAGTGTTGCTATACCACAGGACCCTTGCGGACAAGCTGATGGTAAAATTCCCAGCCGACAGCGCTAGTGGCAGAAGGCGCAGTACCGAGGGCAAGGTAGCAGGGGATGTGCGTAGATCGAGCAGCATGTACATCTCAGGCAGTGCAACAGTCTTTAAGGGCCTGGCCAGCTTTATGGCTCCCCACCAAGACTGTGTCACCGCTCTCCAGTCACGGCTGAGTCGGCGGGAGCACTGTAAAAGGATGGTCAGGGAGTACGTAGCGGATCGCACGACCATCCTTGGTGACGCCTCTGCCCCCTACAACTACTGGGTGTCGAAGCTGGACACGTGGCCTGAACTCGCGCTGTATGCCCTGGAGGTGCTTGCTTGTCCTGCGGCTAGCGTCTTGTCGGAGAGGGTGTTTAGTGCGGCTGGGGGAATCATCACAGATAAGCGTAGCCGCTTGTCAACCGACAGTGCCGACAGGCTAACACTCATCAAGATGAACAAAGGCTGGATTTCGCCAGACTTCTGTTCTCCACCAGCGGACAGCAGCGATACGTAAGCAATACGTAGGCTGCACCCGCGGATGGAAGCTACGTTCTCTCTCACCATCCAAAACGGGGACATTTCTGCTTCATCAATCTGTGTCTAATATTCCTCCTCCTCCTCCTGCTCCTCCTCCTGAAACCTCACGTAATCACGCTGAACGGGCAATTTTTCTTAGGGCCACAAGGCTCACTCAAATAATTTTTCTGAACAATTTTTATAAGTTTCAATGCGCTTAAAAGCGTTGGAACTTTAACTTGAACCAATTTTTCGTTACACTGGGCTGCCTCCAGGCCTAGTTACCACTTAAGCCACATTAACCAAAGCGGTTAATGGGTTTCACCTGCCCTCTTGGCTGGCCATGGCCAATTTTTGGGATGTACATTAGTACTGTTGATACAGCAATTTTTGTGGGCCCTCGCCTACAGTGTAATCAAATGAATTTTTAGCCCACCTGCATTACAGCTGACGTTACCTCAGCTGTGTTGGGCAATGCAATGGGATATTTTTATGTACCGCCGGTGGGTTCCAGGGAGCCACCCATGCTGTAGGTGCACACGGAGTTTTTAATACATGTGTCCACTTCTAAAGAACCCCAGTCTGACTGGGGCATGCAGTGTGGGCCGAAGCCCACCTGTATTACGCACGACATTACTACCTCAGCTGTGTTGGGCAATGCAATGGGATATTTCTATGTACCGCCGGTGGCTTCCTGGCACCCACCCAGGCAGTGGGTCCACAGGGAGTTTAACCTACATGTGTCCACTTGTAAAGAACCCCGGTCAGACTGGGGCATGCAGTGTGGGCCGAAGCCCACCTGTATTACGCACGACATTACTACCTCAGCTGTGTTGGGCAATGCAATGGGATATTTCTATGTACCGCCGGTGGCTTCCTGGCACCCACCCATGCTGTGGGTCCACAGGGAATTATAAATGCATCTGTTTCCACTTATAAAGAAACCCAGTCTGACTGGGGCATGCAGTGTGGGCCGAAACCCACCTGCATTAACCCTTTCCAGTCCACTGTGTGACCTGTGAAGACATTAGGGTTTAAGGCTGTACAGCTCCGTTGTTGGTAGACGTCCGTCGGGGTTCTCTTACTGTATATTGCCAGCCTCTCTGCTGTCGGAGCCTATCCTACGTGTCAGCTCATGCAGTACTGGCTTTAGCCAGCATATAGCGCCGTTGTATAACGGCAGAAAAAGAGTAAGCCCCCTAGGAAAACCATATACAAATTGGATTGGAAAGGGTTAAGCACAACATTACTACCTCAGCTGTGTTGGGCAATGCAATGGGATATTTCTATGTACCGCCGGTGGCTTCCTGGCACCCACCCATGCTGTAGGTGCACACGGAGTTTTTACTACATCTGTACACTTATAAAGAACCCCAGTCTGACTGGGGCATGCAGTGTGGGCCAAAGCCCACCTGCATTAAGCACGACATTACTACCTCAGCTGTGTTGGGCAATGCAATGGGATATTTCTGTGTACCGCCGGTGGGTTCCAGGGAGCCACCCATGCTGTGGGTCGACAGGGACTTCACAATAGGGAGTTGTACCTGCCTGTGTCTATGAATTAAAAAGCCCGGTCTGACAGGGGCATGCAGACACCTTGACAGAATGAATAGTGTGTGGCACATAGGTTCCCCATTGCTATGCCCACGTGTGCAGCTCCTGATGGCGGTGGCACAGGATTCTATTTCTCATTGCTTCTGTACAGCATTGTGGGCTATCGCTCCGCCACTTTTAAAGAGGGTCGCTGCCTAGCCGTGCCAACCCTCTGCAGTGTGTGCCTGCGGTCCCTCGTCATGGCAGACGCAATTCTAAATAGACATGAGCGTGGTGTGGCATGAGGGCAGCTGAAGGCTGCCCAGGGACACTTTGGTGTGCGCTGTGGGGGGGAGGGGGTGCGGTTGGGCAGCATGTAACCCAGGAGAAGTGTCAGTGGAGTGTCATCCAGGCAGTGATTGTGCTTTGTTGTAGCTAGTGTGGTGCTTAGCAAAGGTATGCCATGCTAATGAGGGCTTTTCAGAAGTAAAAGTTGTTGGGAGGGGGGGGGGCACTCTTGCCGGTATTGTGGCTTAATAGTGGGACCTGTGAACTTGAGATGCAGCCCAACATGTAGCCCCTCGCCTGCCCTATCCGTTTCTGTGTCATTCCCATCACTTTCTTGAATTGCCCAGATTTTCACACATGAAAACCTTAGCGAGCATCGGCGAAATACAAAAATGCTCTGGTCGCCCATTGACTTCAATGGGGTTCGTTGTTCGAAACGAACCCTCGAGCATCGCGGGAAGTTCGTTCCGAATAACGAACACCCGAACATTTTGGTGTTCGCTCATCTCTAGTCCTAATAGACACACAATAAGTCACTCTGCCACTATTCTGTACCATGGATGTGAAGACTGTGGCTTTGCATTGTTTTCATAGCCCATATGTAGGCAGGAGGGGGGCTTCTACTGAGCAGCAAGCATAGTGTATGAGGACATTTACATGTTGATACTAATCAAATATATGGTTTGAGTTTTGTTACATTTTCTTCTGAGAGTTGTTCCTGCAGTAGAATTGACTCCTTATTTTTTCTTATTATCATAAAATATATAATAATGCAATTATTTTAGTGGGGTTGCCCAGAATTAGAAAAACATGAATGCATTCTACAAAAAACAGCAACACACCTGTCAGCAAAGCAAACAGTATAATGGGCAGGAAAGACAGAACCCTCTCTCCCCAAAATTATATGTAGGTAGCGATTGAGTTGAGTAAAATAAATAGATCTTAGTCATTGCTAATGTTACTTGTTGCACTTGGGACCTGTAATTCTATGGGTTACCAGGAGCACAATTCCACAGGTGTGGGATAATTGAGCTGGCTAGGTGTGTGGAATGCTTCAGCCAGCCAATCACCATGGATCTGTGTAAAGGGTGCTGGACTTTATCCATTTACATCTTTCCCTCTCAGTACTTGCTGTTTTGTGTCATGCATGCTGCTTGTTTCCCCCACCTTTTCTGAAGATGGTCTGGGTACCTGATCTTGCTGTCTGCATGTTCTGCAGATCCCCACTGCCTTCTTTTTTATCAGGTGTGACCTCCAGACATCTGATGTCTTGTATGTTGTCAGATGGGTGATATCTGACACAATGTTCCTTTTACGTCAGGTTAGTGATGTTTGACGCTTTTGCTCCTTTCTCGGTGGGTAATAGAGATGAGCGAACGTACTCGGTAAAGCACTACTCGTCCGAGTAATGTGCTTTATCCGAGTACCTCCCCGCTTGTCCTGAAAGATTCGGGGAGCGCCGCTGCTGACAGGTGAGTTGCGGCGGGGAGCAGGGGAGAGCGGGCGGGAGAGAAGGAGAGAGAGATCTCCCCTCCGTTCCTCCCCGCTCTCCCCTGCAGCTCCCCGCTCCGCGGCGCTCCCCGAATCTTTCAGGACGAGCGGGGAGGTACTCGGATAAAGCACATTACTCGGACGAGTAGTGCTTTACCGAGTACGTTCGCTCATCTCTAGTGGGTAACACTTGAACTAGCTTCTGTTTATGTATACATGCATGAGGTTCAGAGTATTATTTCCTTCTGTCTGGGAGGTGAGCAGACTTTTGGTGTGAATAATGTTTTGTTTAGTGTATGTGTAAAGGTGTGGACTATACTTAGTCTATGTGGTGTTCCCCTATGTTTCAGTCACTTGGTGTGAACAGGGTCCTGTTCTGTGTATGTCTTTAGGTGGTGACTACACTAAGTGTGAACTCTCCTGTTCAGTGCATTTTATGTTGTATTTCCCTTGTCTGGTGCTCCTGCTTATTACTATCTAGGGCAAGACAATTGGCCCCTAGGTTGCAGCATGGATGATTGCCCCACTTATAGACAGGAGGCCATCTAAGTTGTAGTTGTCTTGTTAGAGTAGGGATTCACAAGACAATTAGGACCCTTGTCGTGGGCTTGTGAGCTTACATGTTTTTGCCAAAAAACAAACCAATATCTCGTACTTAAATATAGATATTTGCATCTGTCTAGTTGTTTAGTTAATTGTTAAGTATGAGGCCTTCTGCAGTGTTGTTGGGTTTGTTGTCCATGTTTTACTTGTGGGTGTTTTTATGCATGTCTGGTTTATGTTTGTTGTTGGCGTCCAATTATGTATGTACATCTGAGCTCCCCTTTCTCTTGCTAGCCCTTATTTTGGTAGCGTTCATGTAGGTCACTGTTCCTATGGCCTGCTCGGATGTAACAGCTATCCACAGTTGAGGATCTAGGGATATTGCTACAATGCCTACTAGCAATTAAAACAAAAAAAGACTTACTATTCGATGCTTCACTAGTGACCAAAATTTATCATTGGATAGAGCAGAGGTGAATAGGAAAGTCTTTTATATTGCTAAACAAATTATGTGAGTACCACTTTTCCATTTCATCCCACTTAGAAAATTTTAAAGGTTTTTCAGTACATTATCGCCATTATCATTCAGTGGATGAAACAGTACTGTTGAAAGATACAACTTGTGCTACAAAAAAGAAGCCCTCACATGGCTATGTCAATGGAAAAACAACAAAGTTATAATCTTTTGAAAGTGGGGTGGATGAAAAAAATAAATAAAAAATATAAAACATTGTGATTAAATATGTAGACACTCAACAAAAATTGTAAACAATTCCCATGAGAAAAGAATAGGGCAAGAATGTATGGATGTCATACTTTTACCTTATTTTTTTATATATATTTTTTTATTAAGGATTTTTCAATAACAACACACATTATTACAAACTGCAACAACCAATTTTCAAATTTCAAAACTTGTCAAACAGAAGTATGAAAAAGCTGTTACACAATTACTAGTACAGATTGCACCAGGCTAAATCTATAACAAACGACAAAAAAAACAAAAGACATTAAAACTAACTTTTTAAGTAATCATTTAAACAGATTGCCAAGTTATAATTAAACAATGCAGAACAATGGAAGAGGGGTCATAGATTTTTATTTTAAAGGGGTTGTCCGGCCATAAACATCAGGTCTCATTACTTCTGTTTGCCCAATACAATGCACTTTGTAATATACATTGTGCATTGTAAATTAGGCAAACAGAAGTTATTCACTTACCTCTTGGCTGCCCCCCCCCTGTGTTGCTCCTCGGTTGCCATGGTTCCTGGTTCCGACAAGTCTCTTCTCCTCTTCTTGTCGGGACGACCGGGGACGCGCTTCTCCAGCACAGCTCTGCGCATGTGCAGAAGTTCAGCCTGGGAAGCTCAGTTCTGCCTGAGGAGGCGTGGCTGCTGGCTCTTCAACTCCTAGGTAAGAATGAGAGGAGGGGCGGGCTCTCGTGGGGGGGGGGGGGGAGGAGGGAGGGAGGGGGGAGGATGGATGGATGAATGGATGGATGTGTGCAAGTGGCTGTCAGAAGTCCGGGGGGGAGGGGGGGGCAGTGATGTGTGTCTGTGCAATGTCAGGATGGATGGATGGATGTGTGCAAGTGGCTGTCAGAGGTCCGGGGGGGTGGGGGGAGGGGGGGCAGCGGCAGTGATGTGTGTCTGTGCAATGTCAGGATGGATGGATGGATGTGTGCAAGTGGCTGTCAGAAGTCCGGGGGGGGGGAGGGGGGGCAGTGATGTGTGTCTGTGCAATGTCAGGATGGATGGATGGATGTGTGCAAGTGGCTGTCAGAGGTCCAGGCGGGGGGGGGGGGAGGAGGATGGATGGATGTGTGCAAGTGGCTGTCACTTGCACACATCCATCCATCCCCCCCCCCCCCCGGGACTTCTGACAGCCACTTGCACACATCCATCCATCCATCCTGACATTGCACAGACACACATCACTGCCGCTCGCTCCCCTCCCCCCTCCTGACATGAGTGTATAACTCAGTCTCCCCTGGCCACACCCCCTCTGATTATAGTATGCAGCAGGGGGCGGGGCCTGGGCGGGGAGAGACTGTAGAGCAGTTCAATAGAGGTGGGCGTGTCGTGGGCGGGGCTAGGACGTGGGCTGAGGGAGGCCATGAAATTTTGCCTGTTCATGTCTCTTACTACCATCGGGAGCGCGCACACAGAGGCGCCATCTTTGAAAGCTACAATGAACATCAGAGTCTAAGGTAAGAAACTGACATTGCAGCTGATCTGCCTGCCGGTTTGAGCCCCTGTATGCTGTCTGTTACTATCCTTACTGAAAGGAAAGCAGCAGCATTATAAAAATTTTTACCCTGTGTGGCCGGACAACTCCTTTAACTCATTAGGCCATCCACACTTTTTGTTATCTTGGGGCTGTGAAATTCCCATATGATATAATTCACATATATCTGTTATGTTAGTGCCATATATATATATATATATATATATATATATATATATATATATATATATATATATATATATATATATATATATATATACATGGTACTAACAGAGGCTATCAATTCTTCAATTTTTGGGATTGTAGAACATTTCCAATAGTGTGTAATCGTTGTTGTTAGTCATTTTTAGTCGTTAACGACCCTCAGTGACCCTAAAGGCAAGCTCCCTCCATTTCAAATATCACAGAGGTAGAGGAATACAGAATAATTATAAAATTTGTCACTGTAGAGATTCCTAAAACGTAACCTTTAATTTAAGTCGTTAAAATTCGGCTTCCAAGCAAACAAACAAACATAAATGACAGTAAATGTCTGAAAATCCCCACCACATTGTGCCTGATCCTAGTGGCTTAGTAGAGTCACCAGATCAGACCATTAAATCTATAGGGTTGACAAACTCTTTTTTATTTCCTTTTTGATGTAGTTATGGGGTAAATGGGTGGGTTCATGCAATATCACCTCCCAACGTCTTAGTTGATACCCTTAGAAAATATCAATTGTTCTAGGGACCTATTGCAACCATATAGTAAGTGTGCAGATGGTGTTAGCACTGGTACATGGAATCCATCTCTGGGGTAAACGTTAGAACTGGAGTTTGTTCTCAAAATAGAATGGCAATGTACAGATGCCAGACTAGATGTCACAACTGCATCCCGATTATTAGGGATACAACCTAATCCAGATCAAGCATCTCACACTCACTTTTGTTGTCAAACACTACTAATGGCTTATGTTGGAACATAAAGCATTTAATTTTTTTAGTGCCCACTGAAACCCCCCGTCAAAAAATGTGCCAGATTAGCAGGCATTCATTTCTTTTACGATAGACTGAAATGTCTCTAGATAGCTATCCAACAATGAAATTGATGCTGTCATTGGTTATTGTAGTGTTCAATGGTGGATATAGATACTGGTTATTAATTTATATAGGTTTATAGACTGGTTAGACACGTTTCTGTTGATTCAAACGACTCTTCAGGGACCCAAACTATAATGAACCTTCTATTTAAAAGTACCTATAGAGGGCCCACATTAGTTGACCTTGACTGATAATTACTTCAAAGGTGCACTAAAAACCCTTCAATATAGAATTGCAAAGGAGATGCCTAAATAGGTACATCCCACAGAGAACAATGTCTCTCACCTCGATTCTTTTCTCAGTGTGCTATAGAAAGGAGGGCTACTAGTTCTATACTTGTGAACGAACTCTCAGAATTGTCAGTGTCTAACCTTATCTGAGCAGTATGACGCAAAACAAAAAAGACAGAATCCGGCATAGCCTCCAGCCTTGATAGTAGGCTGCAGACTAGGCTATAGGTATCTCCATGTTTTTCGGTTTTGCACTGCTGTTTTCAGTTGTGTGATATCAATGCCAGTATCAGCTTTGACAGTAACAAGCCATCGTATCCTTTAGCAGCCAGGTGTTCTTTTGCCACTGATCCGTCCAAGCATTATAGATTTTTCTAGCAACTCTGCTTGCATTACAAGGCAAAAACATGTGAGTCTGAGTCTAGTCATCTTGCCCTCCAGTGATATGTCCGGTCTTATATGATTCAAGACCTCTGTTTGTTACTCTTGCTGTCCAGGGTATACACAGCAGCTATTGCCACCACCACAACTCAGCATCATTCCTCCTATCAGCTTTTTTCGCAGTTCAGCTTTCACATCCATTCATGGGTATAGGGAAAATGGTGGTTTGCACTATCCTGCATTGAGTTATTACGTCGATATCGCTACTTTTCCAGATGTAGTCCATGCATACCATCGCGCTTTGCCCCAATGCTATCCTACGTTTTATCTCATAGATTCATAGATTCTCCACCCTGGTCAATTTTTGAACCAAGGAAGATGAAGTTTCACACACATTCTATGGCCTCATTGTCGATTTTGATTTGAATTTGGCAATTTTTTGAAGTTGTCAAAATTTTAGTCTTTAAATTCAGGTAGAGACCCATATTTTCACTTTCAATTTTAATCTTACAAATTAGCTGCTTCAAACCTGCTTCTGTTTCTGCAAGTACAGTCATATCATCCACATAACAGAGATTGTTTATATTTCTGCCACCTGTTTTCACCCCAAATTCCAATTTGTCTAGTTCCATTTTTTGCATGATTACTTCCACATATAGGTTAAACAAGAAGGGTGAGAGGATGCAGCCCTTTCGGTCGCCTTTGCCAATCCCAAACCAATCTGTGTCCCCATACTGTGTTCTCAGAGTGGCTTCTTGATTGGTATAAAGTGATTTTATCAACTTGAATAGATGTTCAGATACGCCCAGGTTTTTGTAGGGCGTGCCATAGCTTGTCATGGTCGATGCAGTCAAAGGCCTTGATGTAGTCGATGAAGCTCATATAGATGTTATGTTGGTATTCTCAAGCTTTTTCCATGGTCGATCACAGGTTTGCAATATGCTTGTGGGTGCCGTATCCTCGCCAAAATCCTGCCTGTGCATCATGTAGTGCCGCTTCAATTACTGATCTCAGTCTTTCCTGTATAATTTTAAGAAGGATCTTGCTTGCATGTGGAATGAGGGCTATTGTCTGGTAGTTGGAGCAAATATGGGAATTGGCTTTCTTTGGTAGAGGGATGAAGACAGATATAAGTAAGAGGGTCCGGATCAGAGTCCTCAGGTTGTGGCCAACTCAGCAGGAACATTGTAGTCAGAGAAAGCCAGTGGTCATACACAGAGCAGCAGGTACAGCAAGACAGCAGGCAGGTGCATAGTCAGTGGGAGGTCATATTAGGAGCAACAGATACAGCAAGGCAGCAAGTAGAAACAGGAGCTTGACTAAAGGCTAAATAATCACTCAAGGGAAGTGTAACAGGACTAGGTTGAAATAGCCAGACTAATTAATGAAAACCTGGTAGAGTCTCTTCAGGAACAGAAGCTGGAGCAAGGAACCAAGAACAAAGTTCAGCATGGAAGCTGTCCACAGGAGGAATAGCTCACTGGAATGAGTCCTTGCCTGAGACACAGAAATTTGAGCGTTCGGGTCCGGACAACAGATCATTTCCAGTCCTGTGGCCATTGTGTGGATGCCCATAATGCCTGGCACAGCGCTGTGATGATTTTTACTGCTACTGACAGCAATAGCTCTGCCAGTAAGTTATCTATGCCTGGTGCTTTATTTTTTTACTTGTTTTGTTCATTGCCATGCATGGTAAGTCAATGAACATCTCAATCTTACAGGTCTATGCCCCCATGACGGATGGTGATGAGGAAACTATTGAAGATTTTTACGTCATCATCCAGAAAACTATAAATGAAGTACCAAATAAGGAAATTATTTACATTATGGGTGGCTTCAATTCCAAAGTCAGCAGACAGCCAGAAGCAACCATCAGAGGTAGATTTGGGCTTAGTAAAAGAAATGAAGCTGGTGATCACCTGGTAAAGTTCTGCCAAGTTAGCTCAATATAACAAACACGGGGGCAGAGTCTGACCGCTGAAGAAGATGGAGTGCTGAGCCCGGAGCTCCCTCTAACAGCCGCTCCAGGAGGTTTTTGATGGGGAAAATCGGCAAGGAAAGAGGGGGAGAAGTCCAGAGTACCCCCAAAGCACAGAAGGGACAAGCAGACATGCAGCGGTACCTAAAGGACCGGAGCACCCGCTCTCCCCGCGCTCTCTCCAAGATGGCGCCGGCAGCAGCGAGAGCTTGCAGCAATAGTAAGGAGAGAGAGGATGGGGTCTCTTCTGATGAAGAGGAGGGGGGAATGGTATCGAGGAGCTTCATGAGGGAGCTTCTCTCACAGGCACTGCATCCAGTTAAGGCTGATCTAGCTGACATTAAAGAGGATCTGAGGCAGCTGGGACGCAGGGTGGAAGAGCTGGAGTCCACTGCAGCTGCTATCATCTCTCACTCACATGGAGTAGAAGACACCCTAAAAGAGCACAGAACACAAATTAACAAAGTCCTCTTGATGCAAGAGGACATTGAAAACAGGAACAGGCGTAATAATGTCCGCATTAAAGGGCTGCCTGAGACCTGGGCTGCAGAGTGCCTACATAAAGTCACCAAGGAAGTGTTCTGCCAGCTTGTGGGAGAGGAGAGAGCTGCCTCCATTTGCATTGAAAGAGTTCACAGGGCACTCAAACCCCCTCCCCCCCCCCCCCTCAGACCCGCCGAGAGACATTATATGTAAAATCCTACCATTCCCAGACACACTCGAAATATTGAAAGCAGCGAGGCAAGCAAAGGACATTCGGTATGGGGACGTTTCCCTACTCATCTTTCAGGACTTATCTCCAACCACCCTGGCCAAGTGCAGGATGATGCGCCCTCTCCTAGAAGTCCTGAGGAACAGGGGGATCAGATACGCGTGGCTGTTCCCCTTCGGCCTGGGGCTGACCCACAAGGGCCGCAGGCTAAATATAAGACCTCCAGACGATCTCCAGCCTTGTTGGCAACTCCTGGACATGGAACCCATCGAAATACCCAGCTAGCTCCCACTGCCCGACCAGATGCGATTCCCTACCCTAGCAGAAGCAGGGAGCTGGCAGCCGGTTACCAACCATAAGTCCCCAAAGGGGAAGAAAAAGAAGTCCAGGAAAGAAACGGCAGAGGTGGACACTTGAAAGACTAGCTGGAGCGAGCCTGACAAGTCCACTTGTGTGGCGTGAGACACGGATCACGCCAACCCTTTAGCCCTTAGCTGCGGCTTGCTGTTCATTCCGGTTTAAAGGTTATTGTTGGCAGCAGCAGGAGAGTTGGGAGTAAGGCCGCAGGATCCATTGCAGCGTGGCCTGCCGCGCTCGTAGGGCCAGACACACTGCCTTAACTGCCACCCCCTCCTGGTTTCCTCTTTTTCTCTTTCTCCTCTTTCTTGCATATAATGTTGTTTTATATATGCCTCATCTGCTTTAAACCATCATTTCCCCATAGTTGTTATAATGTGTAACTCTATTTGATATCTCTTGGTTTATCACCAGTAATTTCCAGAGGTCCCCGACCGTGCCTGTCAGGTCAGGCTGACTTGGTTATATCGTGTAACTGAGTACTGCGCTTCAAATTTGGAAGCAGGCCGTCCTCTACTTAGAGTGAAGTTTTGAAACGTTTAAATTGCATTTCTTGAAGGGCTACCCCGTTGGTTCTCTCAAGAAGCACCTAACGGTGCCCTCTACATCCCCCCCAAATACTCCCTGCCCTTTCTCCCCCTCCCCTACCTTACCCTATTCCCCAGCACATTGACTCGGGTAATTGTTTATCTCAAGTGAACGTTCTGGTTATCTGTTACTTACTGTTTTTCTCGTGTCTCCGCCTCAAGTGAACCTATGAATGAGATTAAGGTTACGTCTTTTAATGTCCGGGGCCTCAACACGCCAGTCAAACGCCACAACACCGCCTGCCTGGTCAAGAAGTATGGGACGAAAATCCTACTCCTACAGGAAACCCATTACAAGGGAATCAGGTGCTTCTCCCTACCTGGTAAGCAATTTCCACAATACTTTCACAGCACACACGCAACCTCCGCCTCCAGGGGAGTCTCAACTCTTTTCCACAAATCTAATAATTTTACCTGCGATTCGCAGTACACAGATGGTGAGGGAAGAGTTTTGCTCCTGAAGGGGAAGTTGGACAACACACAGATCACCATTGCTAACTTGTATGCACCCAACTCTGATCAGGTTCCATGGCTGATAGCCCAACTGGAAATACTAAAAAATTTTGCTGTGGGACAGATTATACTGGGCGGAGATTTGAATTTAACCCTTAATCCCCTTTTAGACGCGTCCACCGGTAGATCTCAAATACCTCAAAAGAGATTGAGGAAACTCAAAAAAAGCCTACAGGAGCTGGGCCTGGTGGATGTATGGCGCCTGTTCCACCCATCAGACAGGGATTATACCTTTTTTTCACAGGTCCACCGAACACATTAAAGGTTGGACCATATCTTAGTCTCCCCGGGGCTCTTAAAGGCTCTTTAGGGGACTCATATAGATGTGAAGACTGTTTCCGACCACGCTCCAGTCCATGTGTTGCTTTACCCCTTCAGACAGTCCCCCAGAGAGTGGCGTTGGAGACTGAACGCTTCATTGTTTGATTCAATAGAAAATTTATCTTTCAGCTCAAATGGAGGAGTTTTTCCAGGTAAACGCAGGAGGGGAAGTGAGCGAACCCATGGTCTGGAAGGCACACAAGGCCTACTGATTGCAATGGGCTCCAGGGCCAAGAAGAAATCTCAAAAGAAAATTGATGACAAATTAAACCAAATCGCCAGGCTAGAACAAATAGTTAAACTCTCCCAATCAAAGACCGAGCTAGGAAAGCTGCGGAAATCAGAAAAGAGCTGCTGCTCTGCCTCAACGCCAAGTTTAACAAGAAACATTTGTTCTGGAAACACATATTTTACATCCAAGGTAATAAGGGAAGCAAACTAACATCCTCCTTAATCAAAAAAGCAAGGATTAGAAACACAATTACCGCGATCAAAACAAAAATGGGCAAAGTATCTTCAGACACTAATGTTATTGCTAAGGAGTTCCAAGTATATTATGCAGGCCTCTATAACTTACGCAACCAACCTTCCCCCGAGGAGGCCCTAATAGCCAAAACCAAGATTGACTCTTTTCTCAAAAAGGCCCCTGTGAAGTAGTAGATAAAGCAAGGGAGAGTTTGACTCCGAGACCATCTCCGGTGGCCCCACTAAATTTATTACCTAGATATCTGACTCTGCAAGGAGATCCGCTTTCTTTCTCCATTTGGAAAAAATGTAACCTTTTTACAGTGGGTGATCTCCAAGTGATGGCTCATAAACCGGCGGCAGAGATTATCCAAACACTTCTACCGGACTGGTGCCCTTTATTCCTGGTGAGAGCCTCGGTGACAAGAGTCTTTGAGGATTTCCTTGGAACCAATAGATCCACCAGGCCCCAAACTCCATTTGAACGCTCCTTAATAGATCCTGACCCCAGGGCGCGTAGTATTTCGTGGCTCAGAGGTCAATTTATAGTCCCTCAGGCGATAAATAAACCCGCATTCTTGACCTCCTGGGAAAGGGAATTGGGTATCCAGCTGACATCAGCGGACACTAAGTCAATCCTGGCCTCCGCTTATGGCCTCTCTCCTTGCATCCTCGCCCAGGAATCTCACTATAAATTATTGGTATGCTGGTATAAAACTCCACAATGGTTGCATGCATACAAGTTGGCACCACATGACAGATGTTGGAGATGTGACGTGGAGGTTGGTTCCTATCTGCATATATGGTGGTCATGCGTGAAACTTGAGACCTTCTGGAGGGGAGTGGGCGTGGTGCTGAGTAAGATTAAACAAAACTTTGCTTTAACGCCAGAGATGATCTTTCTATGGAGACCGTCCCAAACGTTCCATCCGCTGAGAGACAGGTTGATAGCCCAACTGATCGATGCAGCTAAAGCCCTGATTCCGCTGCATTGGACGAGACTCCTCCCCTTCTCTCGCATTGGAAGGAGAAGGTGGATTGGATTTATAACCTAGAAGAGATCGCTAGTTGGCAAAATAACACACAAGAGAAATTCATTACAACGTGGCACCCCTGGCGTGATCTGAGGCTCCTAGACATACTATCCCAGTAGTCAATGCTGCTATCCTATATCCCCCCCCCATATCCTCACCCCACCCCTCTTTATCGCCCCCGGCTTTTCCCACAAGTTGTTATACAGGTATGGAATTATATGCACGTGCCCCCGGGGCCAATTAGGTACATTCGGGGCGTGGACACACTGCAGCTGTACCCTGAATTGGTGTAATATGCCTTTGTTGTGAACTATCTCTTCAGGGCAGTTGATACCTGTGTAAAGGTTGATGTTTATATGACAAGTAATTTTCCATGTATGTTTCTAAAAATCTTGAATAAAATCTGATTTGAAAAAAAAATATATATAACAAACACATGCTTTATGCAAACCAAATGACATCTCCCAGTGGCCTCCATCAAAATCAGATTGATTACATGCTGTGTAATCACCAATGGTGAAGTTCAGTCGTTGGAATAAAAACCATTGCTGATGCTGACTGCAGCACTGATCATGACCTACTTGCAGCTAAGATGAAGATCACATTCCATAATCTTAAGAAAGGTGCTCCACTGGGGGGCGTGGCTTAGTCGAGCACAGTAATGGCTGCTTAGTTCGAAGCTCCGCGATACCAGGCTCTCCAAAGCATCGACACAGCAACCGGATCGGGTGCTAACTTACCTCAATAACAGCACAGAAGTCCCAGCATCTCTCTGATGTCCCGCTGCAAGTCCTCCTGTGCCCAGGCAGGGCGCCTGGAAGAATTCTTCACCGCGAGCAGCAGACCGCGGGAAACTGTAATGGAGGTGCCGACACCATCTCTCTCCCCGCTGGGAGGAGGAAGGGATTCTTCTAAGTCATGCTGCTCCTCACCACAGAACCTGGCTCCAGTCCAAGAAGATCCCGGTGAGGGGAGTTTGACTGGAGACTCCCTGGGTGGTTCTTTCACTTATACAGCTACTTCTTCCAGCCTGGAGACCCCCAACAGAGAGACACATGGGGCTTACAAAATGGTGCCAGATCAAAATGCCCAGGCACAACCCTAAGTCTCACCATCAATCAGCCCACTCAAACAGCGTCCCAAACTGTCATAAGAACAGTCTGAGTGTACATATATGCCTCCTGCAAATGACCTAATCTCCTCTTTGCCTACAACAGAGCAACTGGCAACTGAAGCCTTTATAAAGAAGATGGTGGTTGCTTTAAGATATTCTCTCCAATCAAGCTTTGATTCTTTGTCACACTCCCTAAAGGCTAATTTAGTAGAGCTAGATGAGAGGGCTACACATATTGAAAACAAAATGGGGGAGATCACGCACTCCCACAATGAACTGATCGACTCTCACTATGCTTTAACAGAAGAGGTGAATTCGCTCAAGATTAAAATGGCAGACATGGAAGATAAAAATCGCCACAACAATATCAAGTTTAGAGGAATTCCAGAAAATATTCCGGCAACGGGCATTACCAAGTATCTCCAACAACTAATATTAGCCGTGATACCTGATGCCACCCCCATGGCCTTGACAACTGATAGAGCTCACAGACTGCCGAAGCCCAAATTTATCCCGGATTCTGTTCCCAGAGATGTACTTGCACGGTTACATTTCTTCCACATAAAAGAAGCAGTCATGCAAACAGCCTTCAGGTTAAACCAGCTACCAGAAACCTTTTCAGAAATCCGTCTATACTTGGATCTATCCCAAGCCAAACTTCAGGCCAGAAAGAAATTTTCTGCAATTACTAACGCCCTACGCCAAGCAAAAATCCCGTATAAGTTGGGCTTTCCTCCAAAACTTGGGATCTACAAAGATGGCGTAAGCCATGTCTTCTCTAAACCAGAGGACGCAACCCCCTCTCTGAAGCTATGGAACATCACCCTTACTGTGAAGACGCCTACACTCCCATCCAGAAGACCCAGAGCTCCAGGAAAGAGCCAATTAACAAACAACCCGAATCGCTAAGACAACAAAAGCACCATAGCCAGGATAAATAAGAGCCTGGACGTCACTCTCAACTAGGTGAACTTTCCACCCCCTCGATGAACAAGCCTGCATACTGTAAGGACTTGTTGCACTTTTTCTTTTCCTTATCTCATGCATTAATCTTACTGTTAAGGTTGTCATACGTGTTTTTGCCCCTTACTGTTTTGAGAAGCCATCTTTCAGATTCCCATACATATACTAGCAAACTATGTGTTCTAACTGACGGTTAAACTTTTATCTATAAATAAATGCTAATGGACTAAACTCTCCGTCTAAGCTCTCATCCTTGTGGAGGGAGTCTCTGCCTAACCATGCTGATATTTTATGTGTTCAGGAGACCCACTTCGCTGCGTCCGCATGTCCAAAAATCTCACATAAAAAATTTCCGAATATATATTTGGCATGTGCACAAAAAAGAAAGGCAGGATTATTGATTGCGTTTAAGGACACTGTCCACTTGGAAATTAATTTTCAGGAACTCGACTTCAAAGGGAGATATATAATTCTCACAGGTAAACTTAACTCTTCTCCCTTCACAATTCTAAACATTTACGCACCGAACTCTGCGCAAATTCATTTTTTAAACAAATCCAAAAAAAAAGAGTGAAGTGGGTAAACTGATTATTTCTGACGATTTCAATATTACACCAGACAGACAAATAGACACCTCAGCTAACCTAATGAGTAACATCCCTTCCCTACTTCCCTGGCTCCAGAAGGAGGCACTATATGACACGTTCAGATGCCTGAATGCCTCTTCTAAGGAATACACTTTTTACTCAGCGCGCCATAGGTCTTTTTCACGTATAGATCTGATATTAGTTGACAAAGCGACTTTACCATATGTTACAGAAGCTAAAATTAATACGGCAACTTCATCTGATCACACCCCGATTTCCGCTACCCTTTTGTGGGGACACCTTGGGGAGGGGGCCAAATCATGGAGAAATAATCCCTTCCTGATGGAACCACCCCATAATTATAAAATGATTGAAGATGCTCTGAGGGAATATTTTGAGATAAATGCAAATCCAGAAATATCCTTGCTATCTATATGGAATGCACATAAGGCTTTTATTAGAGGTATTCTTATTCAGATAAGTGTCAGACACAAAAGAAATCGATGAGCTGAGCTCACTAATACTCTTTTACAAATCAATACAATACAATATAGGACTGAAAGAAAGTGTCAAATTTGTAAATACGTCTAGAATTCCCCTTTGGATATGGAGTATTGTGATGCCGGAACTTCGAATTTTATGAGGCTTCTGCCCTGGTACAACTGAGCATTATTAATAATACTCAGTTTAAGCCAGCTCTTAATATGTTGGTTTGGAATATTTAGGGATGGGGGGGGTAAATAGTTTTTGAAGAATGCTAGGAAGACCCATACATTTGTGATACTTTCCCCAGCTCTTTAATGATGCCTGCATTATTAGAAATATATGGATTGGGATTGAGATTCCCCATAAGGCACAAAATAACAGGCCTTTAGTGAGAGATATCAAATGTTTTTCAATTTGTACCCAATGAACATCAAGTTCTATCTTTCACCACAAAATTAATTTGAATACTTGTGAAGCTATATAATAATTACATATATCAGTGACCTCCAAGTCACCTACTGATTTGTCTTTCATGAGTAAAGTATACGTTATTTTCAGTTTATGGTCACCCAAACAAACTCTAAAATAATTGTCCTCATGGAACTAAAAAAGATTCTAGGAATGGTAATCCGGGGAGTTCTAAATAAGTATAATAGTTTAAGGAGAAGCAACATCTTGGAGGCAGCAACTCTATCCATGAGGGATGTTTCAACTTTGGATAATGATTGTGTTTACAAATGAATTTTTTTTTGCAAAAGAGGATCATAGTTATACAATAAAATATCTGAGACAGTGATCGTGATACCCAAATATTGAATCCCCTCAGTTTTCAAGTCCAAATGATATTTGGTTTTAAGAAAATTATAGGGTGCCCTGTGAAAGATGAAAAGGAGTAACTTGGGATTTGGATGTGTTAAGTTTGTAATATGAAATCCCTCCAAATCTATGGACTAAATCCAGAACATGTTCTAGAGATTGTTCCGAATCTGCAAGGGATAAAAATATGTCGTTGGCATATTATGATATAATATGTATGTGATTCCCTATTCGTATTCTTTTCACAAACATGTTGTTTCTAATAGCCTGGGTAAGGGGTTTAATTGATAATATGAAGACTAAGGCGGGCAGTGGGCACCCCTCACAGGTACCATTTGTAATATTGAATTCCTTTGAGAAGACCTTACCAAAAACTTTGGCTCGTGAGTTTAAGTATAGGGCTGATACAAACCTTCAGAATACTGCCTGGAAAGCCCTTTGCTCCCAAAACCAAGAAGGCATCCGACCAGTTGATTCTGTTAAATGTTATTTTGCCATCCTATAAAGGCAGCAATGTAGGTATTCTACATCATTCCACATAGGGAGCGATATTCAATACTCTTTTGTATAGTCAGAGGCCTACCAGCCTATGAAGAAGCCTGTTTAGTCTTCCTTAACTAATGAAGGTAAAAGTGGTGCTAATCTGTTTGCTAATATTTTTATATATATTTTAAAATGTAAGTTAAATAAAGATTATAAGTAATGTCAGGATTTTTGCCTGGTTTGGGGAGAGTTACAATTAAGGCTAATTGACTTTCTTTGGGAAATGATCCAGTGTAAATTGCTTTTTAAAATACTTCCTGTAAATGCACAGTTAGAATTTTGTTAAATGTTTTGCAGTAGATATGTCCACCTTGCAGACTAGTAACCTATTCATGATGCCATAATAGTTCACCGGGCTGCTCTGCACCTCAAAAAGTGAACCACATTGGTACTGCCAACCTGGGCTCCCCGGCATTTAAAAGCCGCACTTCATGTGAATAATACGCAAGAAATGCGTATTTTGGCCAAAAACCTTAGCTCACAAGCTGAACGACAAGGCTCCTCGCGTCTTGTGAGTACCCACACTAATATAATTGTATCACAGAAAGGAAAATATAAGGAAAATAAATGGATTTTTTTTTGCCAAAATCCAACGAATAGCTCACATTTATTACATATTATTCACATGCAGTGCGGCTTTTAAATGCCAGGGGAGCCAAGGGTGGCGGTACCAATGTGGTCCACATTTGAGGTGCAGAGCAGCCTGCCAAACTATTATGGCATCATTAATAGGTTGTTAGTCTGCATGGTGTACTACATGTATCAGAAGGTCTGACACTTTGTATCTACTCTGTGCAGGAGTATACACCAAGCAGCCACCCCCCTTTATATTAAGAGGTTGTGTGAGTGGCTGTCTCATCGGTGTCCAGCACAGCTGTAATTTGCTCCCTCATTTGGCAGTTTGGCTGCCTGCATGTTGAGGGGATGCAGCTATCTGTCCTCTTGTATCAGTAAGTATCTGGCCGTTCTCTGTGATTGTTTCATTTTATATTTTCTTTTCTGTGATACAATTATAGTAGTGTAGGTACTCACAAGACGCGGGGAGCCTTGTCGTTTGGCTTGTGAGCTAAGGTTTTTGGCCAAAATCCAACTAATACTTTGCATTTATTACGTATTATTCACATGCAGTGTGGCTTTTAAATGCCGGGGGAACCCAGGGTGGCAGTACCAAAGTGGTCTACTTTTTGAGGTGCAGAGCAGCCCGCCAAACTATTACGGCATTATTAATAGGTTGCTAGTCTGCATGGTGAACTACATGTATCAGAAGGTTTGGCACTTTGTATCTACTCTGTGCAGGAGTATACATCAAGCAGCCACCCCCCTCTATATTAAGAGGCTGTGTGAGTGGCTGTCTCATCGGTGTCCAGCACAGGTGTAATCTGCTCCCTCATTTGGCAGTTTAGCCGCCTGCATGTTGAGGGGATGCAGCTATCTACCTTCTTGTATCAGTAAGTATCTGTCCGTTCTCTGTGATTGTTTGATTTTATATTTTCCTTTCTGTGATTCAAAAGTGTAAAAGCATTTACTATATGCAACTGTATTACAGCTCATTCTATTAATAAAGTTGTGTTAAATTTAACTCCTTGTCCTTCTTTAAAGGCATATCAGAACCTCAAATACAAAAATTTGGCAATAAACAAGCTTAGAAAAAAAAGATTGGTTTCTTTTAAGGAAGATTGAATATCTTGATCAGAAGGGCAGGGTAAAAAGAGGTCGTCCCCCAAATTGCAAAGGGTAGAAATGCAATTCTCAGAAGTTGTTAGCTATGTCTCTTGGATTAATAAGTTTTTCCTTACTTTGTGCATCAGTTACATGTGGTATTCTGGTTTTAATATGTTGGGCTTTGAAGCATGAGACTAAGTTTGCTTGCTGTATTATTCTGTGTATAATAAAACACTTTAGGCCGCCTGTCCACGGACGCGACGGAATATTGCTAGTGATATTCCGCCGCGGGAATAAGGGGGAGGACTAAAATATTTCCTCGATAAGCCTATATTAATGATAGGCTCACAGTGGAGAATCACGGCAAATCGGGGAATGCCACGAATTTAATCACGCCAGCGAAAAATCTGCTGTGGTTTCCATAGTTATCCAATGGAAAGTGTGTCATGCGAATTCCACGTGCAATTTATTGCCATGGATCTCGCAATGACAACTTGCCCATGGGCAGCCAGCCTTAGTCTTTCTGAGGTTATTCTCATAATCTTTTATGAAACTTAAGTGCAGCTTTTGTCTTATCTGGAAAAGTTTATCTGCTAGTTGTGGGGATAGATTTGGACTATTTTGGAGTTGTACAATTTTTAGAGGTGGGTGTTTGGTTTCTTTATTTTTTTGACTATTAGGGCTTCATCAGATGGGTTTGATTTTGTCCCATTATGCGGCTGTTATAATCACGGCCACATAACAAAACAAAAGAAAACCATTGATTTCAATAGCTTTGTTTTCACTAACAGTATTCTCACCCGTTCAAAGTATGGGAGAGAAAAGATAGAACTTGCCCAATCTTTCCTGCACGTAGTTAATACTACATGTGGGAAAGATAAGGCAGGACCTGTCTTCCCACAGTTTTATACAAGCTCACACGCTATGGCGTGGAGTTTGAATACTCAGAGGGAAAAAAATGTTCATGTGCAACTATGCTCCATAGAGGCAAGCATAGTTTTGCAAACGGCCATGTGAAGAAGCCCTAAGGCCCAGTTTAAAAAAGGTACCTATGATATATACTTTAAATGCATTCCAAAGCAATGGGGATTTGTTACCGAGGCCACATTTGTTTGAAAATACTCTTTAAAACCATGTTCAATTACCTCTCTGTATTTGCGGTGAGATAATAAAAAGGGTTTGCATCTCCACTAGAGATGTGCGAGCATACTCGTCTGAGCTTGATGCTCATTCGAGTATTAGGGTACTCAAGATGCTCGTTACTTGAGACGAGCACCACGCGGTACTCAAGTCAATTCCATTTCCTTCCCTGCATGCTTAGCACCATTTTCTGGTGAATAGACATGCAGGGAAGGCATTACAACTTCCTCCTGTGACGTTCCAGCCCTATCCCACCCCCCTGCAGTGAGTGGCTGGTGAGATCAAGTGACCGCCGAGTATTTAAAGTGGTCCCGCTCGCAGCTCGCCTCAGACACACACTGGGAGAGATCAGGGAGAATGCTGCTGCTGCTGCTATAGGGAGAGTGTTGGTGTAGGATCCTGTCCTCAAGAACCCCAATGGTCCTTCTTAGGGCCACATCTGACCGTGTGCATTACTGTTGTGGCTACTGAGAGCAGTTTTGCACCAAAATTTTTTTTTTTCAACTCGGGATGTGCAGGCTTTTACAGCTATAGCGTTCTAAGTCTGCAGTCTGTAATACAGAGTATAGGGAAAGTGGTGCATAGACAGGGACAGTGTTAGTGTAGGATCCTGTCTACAAGTACCCCAACGGTCCTTCTTAGGGCTACCTCTGACCATGTGCATTTTACAGGTTGTCTGGTGGGAGTTGTAGTGCATCACTATTGCAGAGCCAGACATTTTTGCAGGCTTCCGTATGATTTTTTTCGGGCTGCAGTTTGCATTACATTACCGCTGTCAGCCTCCAACTGTACGCCAATAATTCCATAATTTTTTACACCGCTCTGTGTCTGCCGTAAAGTTCACGCACAGCATACGGCCACAGCCACTGATAGAGGAAAAGTCATATACACGCTATATAGCGTGTATTCTTTTTCAAAATTTTTTTTAAAAAGCTCCTTCTTAAGGCTACCTCTGACCGTGTGCATTTTACAGGTTGCCTGGTGGGAGTTGTAGTGCATCACTATTGCACAGCCAGACCTTTTTGCAGCCTTCCGTATAATTTTTTTTCTGGCTGCAGTTTGCGTTACATTACCGCTGTTAGCCTCCAACTATAACCTAATAATTCCATAATTTTTTACACCGGTCTGTGTCTGCCGTAAACTTCACGCACAGCGTACGGCCACAGCCACTGACAGAGGGAAAATCATATACATGCTATATAGCCTGTATTTTTTTTTCAAAAAACTTTAAAACAAAGCTCCTTCTTACGGCTACCTCTGACCGTCTGAAATTTACTGGGTGTCTGGTGGGAGTTGCACTGCATCAGTATTGCACAGCTAGGCCTGTTTGCAGCCTTCCGTATTCTTTGTTTCTGCCTGGAGTTAGCGTTACAATACCGCTGTCAGCCTCGAACTGTACGCCAATAATTCCATAATTTCTTACACCTGTCTGTGTCTGCCGTGAACTTCATGCACAGCGTACGGCCACAGCCACTAACAGAGGGAAAGTCATATACACGCTATATAGCCTATATTCTTTTTCAAAAAAATTAAAATAAAAGCTCCTTCGTTGGGCTACCTCTGACCGTCTGAAATTTACTGGGTGTCTGGTGGGAGTTGCAGTGCATCAGTTTTGCGCAGCTAGGCCTGTTTGCAGCCTTCCGTATTCTTTGTTTCTGCCTGGAGTTACCGTTACAATATCGCTGTCAGCCTCCAACTGTACGCCAATAATTCCATAATTATTTACACCACTCTGTGTCTGCTTTATTCGTAATCCACCATGCTGAGCGGTAGGGCTACAGGACGTGGACGTGGATGCGGGCGAGGACGCGGAGGTCCAAGTGAGGGTGTGGGCACAGGGCGAGTTCCTGGTCCAGGTGAATCGCAGCCAGCTGCTGCGGGATTAGGATAGAGGCAAGTTTCTGGGGTCCCCAGCTTCATATCACAATTTATGGGTCCACGTGGTAGACATTTATTACAAACAGAGCAGTGTGAGCAGGTCCTGTCGTGGATGGCAGAAAATGCATCCAGCAATGTATCGACCACCCAGTCTTCTACGCCGTCCACTGCTGCAACTCTGAAGTTTGTTGTGACCGATGCCCATCCTTTGGAAAGTTCCCAGGGGCCGGGGGATGAGGCTGGGGACTTCCGGCAACTGTCTCAAGAGCTTTCAGTGGGTGAGGAGGACGATGATGATGAGACACAGTTGTCTATCAAAGAGGTCGTAGTAAGGGCAGTAAGTCCAAGTGAGGAGCGCACAGAGGATTCGGAGGAAGAGCCGCTGGACGATGAGGTGACTGACCCCACCTGGTTTGCTAAGCCAACTGAGGACAGGTCTTCAGAGGGGGAGGCAAGTGCAGCAGCAGGACAGGCTGGAAGAGGCAGTGGGGTGGCCAGGGGTAGAGGCAGGGCCAGAGCGAAGAATCCGCCAACTGTTTCCCAAAGCCCCCCTCCCGCCAAGCCACCGTGCCGAGGCCAAGGTGTTCAAAGGTGTGGATGTTTTTCAGTGAGAGCGCGGATGACCGACGAACAGTGGTGTGCAACCTTTGTCGCGCCAAGATCAGCCGAGAAGCCACCACTACCAGCCTCACCACCACCAGCATGCACAGGCATATGATGGCCAAGCACCCCACAAGGTGGGACGAAGGCCGTTCACTGCCTCCAGGTCGCACCAATGCCTCTCCCCCTGTGCCCCAACCTGCCACTCAGATCCAACCCTCCTCTCAAGACACAAGCACGAGCGCCTCCCAGCCTGCACCCACACCCTCACCTCCGCTGTCCTCGACTTTATCCAGCAATGTCTCTCAGCGCAGCGTCCAGCTGTCGCTAGCGCAAGCGTTGGAGCAAAAGCGCAAATACGCCGCTACGCACCCGCACGCTCAAACTTTAAACGTTCACATTGCCAAATTGATCAGCCTGGAGATGCTACTGTACAGGCTTGTGGAAACGGAAGCTTTCAAAAACATGATGGTGGCGGCGGTCCCATGCTACTCGGTCCCCAGTCGCCACTATTTTTCCCGGTGTGCCGCCCCTGCCCTACACCAGCACGTCTCCCGCAACATCAATCGTGCCCTCACCAACGTGGTTACTGGGAAGGTCCACTTAACTAAGGACACGTGGGCAAGTACTGGCGGGCAGGGCCACTATATCTCTCTGACTGCACATTGGGTGAATTTGGTGGAGGCTGGGACCGAGTCAGAGCCTGGGACCGCACACGTCCTACCCACACCCAGAATAGCGGGTCTTTCCTCGGTTCTGGTATCTGTGGCAGTCTATGGCACCTCCTCTAAACCCTCCCCCTCCTCCTACACAACCTCTACCTCTCAATCAAGAAATGTGAGTAGCACGTCGCCAGCAGTCGGTGTGGCGCGGCGCGGCAGCACAGCGGTGGGCAAGCGTCAGTAGGCCGTGCTGAAACTACTCAGCCTAGGTGACAAGATGCACACGGCCCCTGAACTGTTGCAGGGTCTGACAGAGCAGACCGACCTCTGGCTTTCGCCGCTGAGCCTCCAACCTGACATGGTCATGTGTGACAACGGCCATAACCTGGTGGCGGCTCTGCAGCTCGGCAGCCTCACACACGTGCCATGCCTGGCCTACGTCTTCAATCTGGTGGTTCAGCGGTTTTTGAAAAACTACCCGCACTTGTCTGACCTGCTCGGCAAGGTGTGCCGCGTCTGCGCATATTTCCGCAAGTCCACCACGAACGCTGCCACCCTGTGGACCCTGCAACGTCTGTTTGATCTGCCAGAGCACCGACTGCTGCGCGACGTGCCCACACGGTGGAATTCTACGCTGCACATGTTGGCCAGGCTCTATAAGCAGTGTAGAGCAATAGTGGAAAACCAACTCCAACATGGGCGGCGTAGTGGTAGTCAGCCTCCCCAATTCTTTACTGAGGAGTGGGCCTGGATGGCAGACATCTGCCAGGTCCTCAGAAACTTTGAGGAGTCTACCCAGATGGTGAGTAGTGATGCTGCAATCATTAGCGTTACCATCCCGCTGCTATGCCTGCTGAGGAGTTCGCTGCAAAGCATAAAGGCCGACGCTTTGCAGTTGGAACAGGAGACGGGGGATGACAGTGTGTCGCTTGATAGCCAGATCACCCTCATGTCTATATCTCAGCGCATTTTGGAGGAGGAGGAGGAGGAGGGGCAGGAGGAGGAGGGGGAAGAGACAGCTGGGCACACTGCAGAGGGTTCCCATGCTGCTTGCCTCTCATCTGTTCAGCGTGTATGGCCTGTGGAGGAGGAGGAGCCTGAAAGTCATCTTTCTAGTGAGGACAGCCATGTCTTGCGTACTGGCACCCTGGCACACATGGCTGACTTCATGTTAGGCTGCCTTTCTCATGACCCTCGCGTTAGACGCATTCTGGCCAACACGGATTACTGGGTGTACGCCCTTCTCAACCCACGGTACAAGGAGAACCTTTCGACTCTCATTCCTGAAGAAGAAAGGGGTACGAGAGTGATCCACTACCACAGGGCCCTGGTGGACAAAGTGATGCTAAACTTCCTTTCTGACAGCGCTAGCGGCAGAAGGCGCAGTTCCGAGGGCCAAGTAGCAGGGGAGGCTCGGAGATCAGGCAGCATGTTCAGCGCAGGCAGAGGAACACTCTCCAAGGCCTTTGCCAGCTTTATGGCTCCCCAGAAAGACTGCGTCACCCCTCCTTTGTCAAGACTGAGTCAGAGGAAGCACTGTAAAGAGATGTTGAGGGAGTACGTAGCCAATCGTACCACCGTCCTCCGTGATGCCTCTGCTCCATACAACTATTGGGTGTGAAAGCTGGATACGTGGCACTAACTTGCGCTGTATGCCCTGGAGGTGCTGGCTTGCCCTGCCACTAGCGTCTTGTCAGAGAAGGTGTTTAGTGCAGCTGGGGGAATTATCACGGACAAGCCCACCCGCCTGTCAACTGCCAGGGCCGACATGCTTACACTCATAAAGATGAACAAAGCCTGGATTTCCCCAGACTTCTTTTCTCCACCGGCAGAGTGCAGCGGAACCTAAAGATTATTTTCGCTGCAACCGCAGATAAAAGCACTCTTCTCTATCACCGGAAAAACAGGGCATTTCTCTTTGTCAATCTGTCTCTGACATTAGTCCTCCTCCAGAAACAACATGTCATCGCGCTGAACGGCCAATTTTTCTACGGCCCAAAAGGCTCATCTACCAATGTTTTTACAATTTTTCAAAGTTTCAAAAGTATTAATACTTTAACATGAACCAATTTTTTCAACAGGGCTGCCTACAGGCTCTGTTACAAATTAAGCAACAGTGAGCTGTATCTTTCAAAAAATATTTATGAGTTTCACATGCCCTAATACATTTTTCAGAGGTACACTTGTACTCTTGGTACACTTATTTTTCGGGGCCCACGCATACACTCTTATCCAACTATTTTTTCCGGCTTTCGCCTACGGTCATGGTACCCCAATGTTTCAGAGGTTGGCCTGCACTATTACTACAGAAATTTTACTGGGGTCTGCCAGCCTATACTTCTGCTACAAGAATGTTACAGGGGTCTGCCTATACTGCTGCCGCGAAAATGTTACATGGGTCTGCCCCTACTTCTGCTACAAGAATGTTACAGAGGTCTGCCTATACTGCTGCCACGTAAATGTTACAGGAGTCTGCCTATACTGCTGCTACAGGAATGTTACTGGGGTCTGCCCATACTGCTGCCACTTAAATGTTACAGGGGTCTGCCTATACTTCTGCCACATAAATGTTACAGGGTTCTGCCTATACTTCTGCCACTTAAATGTTACAGGGGTCTGCCTATACTGCTGCTACAAAAATGTTATTGCTGTCTGCCTCTACTGCTGCTACAAAAATGGTACTGGGGTCTGCTTGTACTGCTGCTGCAAGAATGTTACTGTGGTCTGCCTATACTGCTGCCACTTAAATGTTACAGGGGTCTGCCTATACTACTGCCACATTAATGTTACAGGGGTCTGCCTATACTTCTGCTACAAGAATGTTACAGGGGTCTGCCTATACTGCTGCTACAAGAACGTTACTGGGGTCTGCCTATACTGCTGCCACTTAAATGTTACAGGGGTCTGCCTATACTACTGCCACATTAATGTTACAGGGGTCTGCCTATACTTCTGCTACAAGAATGTTACAGCGGTCTGCCTATACTGCTGCCACGTAAATGTTACAGGGGTCTGCCTATTCTGCTGCTACAAGAACGTTACTGGGGTCTGCCTATACTGCTGCCACTTAAATGTTACAGGGGTCTGCCTATACTACTGCCACATTAATGTTACAGGGGTCTGCCTATACTTCTGCTACAAGAATGTTACAGGGGTCTGCCTATACTGCTGTCACGTAAATGTTACAGGGGTCTGCCTATACTGCTGCTACAAGAATGTTACAGGGGTCTGCCTATACTGCTGCTACAAGAATGTTACTGGGGCTTGCCTATACTGCTGCCACTTAAATGTTACAGGGGTCTGCCTATACTTCTGCCACGTTAATGTTACAGAGGTCTGTCTATACTTCTGCCACGTTAATGTTACTGGGGTCTGCCTATACTGCTGCTACAAGAATGTTCCTGGGGTCTGCCTATACTGCTGCCACGTAAATGTTACAGGGGTCTGCCTATAGTGCTGCTACAAAAATGGTACTGGGGTCTGCCCATACTGCTGCCACTTAAATGTTACAGGGGTCTGCCTATACTTCTGCCATGTAAATGTTACTGGGGTCTGCCTATTGTTCTGCCACGTAAATGTTACAGGGGTCTGCTTATACTTCTGCCATGCAAATGTTACAGGGGTCTGCCTATACTTCTACCATGTAAATGTTACAGGGGTCTGTCTATACTTCTGCCACTTAAATGTTACAGGCGTCTGCGTATACTGCTGCTACAAGAATGTTACAGGGGTCTGCCCTTACTGCTGCCACGTAAATGTTGCAGGGGTCTACTTATACTGCTGCTACAAAAATGTTACTGGGGTCTGCCTATACGCCTGCGCCTTAAATGTTACACGGGTCTGCCTATACTACTTCCACGTTACTGTTACAGCGGTCTGCTTATACTTCTGCTACAAGAATGTTACAGGGGTCTGCCCTTACTGCTGCCACGTAAATGCTACAGGGGTCTGCCCATACTGCTGCTACAAGAATGTTACTGGGGTCTGCCTACTCTTCTGCCATGTAAATGCTGCAGGGGTCTGCCTATACTGCTGCTGCAAGAATGTTACTGGGGTCTGCCTATACTTCTGCCACGTAATTGTTACAGGGGTCTGCCTATACTGCTGCTACAAGAATGTTACTGGGGTCTGCCTATACTGCTGCCATTTAAATGTTACAGGGGTCTGCCTATCCTGCTGCTACAAAAATGTTTCAGGGGTCTCCCTATACTACTGCTACAAGAATGTCCCAGGTGTCTGCCTATACTGCTGCCATTTAAATGTTACAGGGGTCTGCCTATACTTCTACTAAAGAAATGGTACTGGGGTCTGTTTATACAACTGCAACCGAAATGTTACTGGGGTCTGCTTATACCTTTTCTACTGGAATGTTACAGGGGTCTGTTTATACTATGGGTGCACACAGACTTCCCATTGCGGTGTTTTACCTATCAGGCACAAAAATACTCACTGACTAGGGCATGAATTGTGGGCCGAGGCCAATATGTATTTTCTCTCGTGTTACCAGAGTTATCTGTGAAACTCGTTTGGGCCACTGAAGAGGAGCGTTACTGGCTTAATGAGACGTTCACAGCTGTACTGGCATCGGAGTCCGCTCTATGCCCGCGTTTGCTGAGGGTGTGTGCAGTGGCCTATGTCCTCGGCGGAGTGAAAGTCTGCCATGTTTGGGCACTGCAATTTCTTCATGTTTATTACTTTTTTTGGGTTCCTTCTGCTCGCCTATGCTGTGGGTGCACAAAGACTTCCCATTGCGATGTTTTAACTGTTGGGCACAAAGTCACTGACTGACTTCGGTAGGGTGCAGAGTGCAGATGGCTTTCCCCTTGCGGTGTCGATTGAGCTATCCAACACAGAATGAATAGTGTGAAGGGCACCTTGGGTCACACAGTGTGTTTGCTGGGACCGAGCCTGACCAAGGGCCCGCTCACATACTTCCCACACAGGCTACAGCGGGTCCTGGTCATGGTTTCTTGGCCTTGTAAGGCCACCTCCTCCTCCTGCTTGGGGTCAGGGGATCAGCACTGGGCATCATGTATTTGCTGTCTTGTTGTCTGATACACTGGTTTGGGCAAAAGAAGAGGAGCATTACTACATTAATGAGACGTTCAATACTGTGCTAGCATCGAGGTCCGTTTCATGCCTACGATTGCTGAAGCTGTTGACCGAGGCCTAGATCCCCGGGGAACTGCAACTACGCCAGGTTGGGTCTGTGGAACTTTTTCCTGGCTAATCCAGTCATTGGAGCGGTGAAAGAAAACGTAACTGATTTAATGAGCCCGTCGCAGATAAACTAGCATCAAAGTTCGCTTCATGCCTACGGTTGCTGAAGCTGTTGGCCGACGCCTACATCCCGGGGGAACTGCAAGTACGCCGGGTTGGGCCTGTGGAACTTTTTCCTGGCTAATCCAGTCATTGGAGCGGTGAAAGATAACCTAACTGATTTAATGAGCCCGTCGCAGATGAACTAGCATCGAAGTCCGGTTCATGCCCTCGATTGCTGAGGGTTTGTGCAGAGGCCTATGCCCTCGGTGCAGTAAAAGTCTGCCATGCTTGGGCACTCTGATTTCTTCATGGTTCATGTCTTGGGTCACCTAGGACCCACCTAAGCTGTGGGTGCACACAGACTTCCCATTGCAGTGATTTACCTGTCTGGCACAAAGACACTGACTGACTTGGGTAGGGGACAGAGTGCAGATGGCTTTCCCCTTGCGGTGTCGATTGAGCTATCCAACACCTAGACAGAATGAATACTGTGTGGGCACATAGATTCCCCATAGCTATGTAATTCATGCCCACGTTTACAGCTCCTGACGGAGGTTGGCACTTTATTGGAATGAAGATCGAACGTCAATTTCTCATTGATTCTCAACTGCATTGTGGGCTATCGCCCCCCATTTTACAGAAGGTCGCTATCTGGCCCTGCCAACCCTCTGCAGTGTGTGCCTCCGGTTCCTCCTCATGCAGACACACTTGGAAATAGACATGAGGGTTGTGTGGCTATGAAGCGAGCGTGTGGCATGAGGGCAGCTGAAGGCTGCTCAGGGACACTTTTGTGTGTGCTATGGACGCTGGGTCGTGCGGGGGGTTAAGCGGCATGTAACCCAGGAGATGAGGCAGCGTTGTGACCCGCAGGCAGTGATTGTGCTTGGTTGGAGGTAGTGTGGTGCTTAGCTAAGGTGTGCCTTGCTAATGAGGGTTTGTCCGAAGTAAAATTTGTTAGGGGGGGGGGGCACACTCGTGCCGCTATTGTGGCTTAATAGCGAGACCTGGGAGCCTGGGATGCAGCCCTGCATGCTGCCCCTCCCCTGCCCTATCCGTTTCTGTGGCGCTTACATCACTTTCGTAGGTTTTCCAGATTTTCACAAGTGAAAACTAGGGATGAGCGAACGTGTCCGTTACGGACACATCCGCACCCGGACACCGGCTTTGCCGAACACTGCAGTGTTCGCGCGTAAGTGTCCGGGTGCCGCCGGGGGGCGGGGAGATGCGCGGCGGCGCGGGCGGCAGTAGCGGGGAACAGGGGGGAGCCCTCTCTCTCTCCCTCTCCCCCCCACTCCCCGCCGCACCCCCCCGCGCTGCCACGGCGGCCCCCGAACTTTTTCGCCCGAACACTGAAGTGTTCGCAAAGTTCGGTGTTCGGGCGAAAAAGGGGCGGAGCCGAACGTGTTCGCTCATCTCTAGTGAAAACCTAAGCGGAGCATCGGTTATATACAAAAATGCTCGAGTCACCCATTGACTTCAATGGGGTTCGTTACTCGAAACGAACTCTTGAGCATTGCGGAAAGTTTTGGTGCTTGCTCATCTCTAATCTCCACAAAGATGCAATCCAGTATACATCTTGTGCCATGTATACAATTCCATGCGTGTTGTGCATATGGAAGCCCAAATCCTGGATCTAAATGAGCAGCTTGTAAAACTGAGATCCATGGGTATCATGGAAAGGAGTTTTCTGTTCACTGAGCAGGCACTCGCTGGGGCAGATGTGGGAGTGGATGGTAGTATATGAATGCAGGATGATCAGGCAGCTAGCTGGATGGCATTTAGAAGGCTAATACTGTACTGGCAGATCCAACAAGTTTGCAAAGTTGGCAGATGAGGGGGATGCCATTACAGGATTAGCACTGCTGCAGCACAACATGGCCTCTGACCACAGGGGAAGATCTGCACCAGTAAGAATGGAAATATGAGCACAGGGCAGGCTAGACTGGTTCTGGTAGTGGGAGAATGAATTATAAGGGAGACAAATAGGGTAATCTGCACAAAGCCTGGAATTGTTAAATGTTGTTTTGTCTTCCTTCTGAACCGTATGATAACTAATGCTAGGAGTCTAAGTAATAAAGTTAATAAGCTGTAAATAATAATGTTTGAGGGAAACTACAACATAGCGAGAATAACTGAGTCCTTGTTGGATAAAAGTTGTGACTGGGTGGTGATCTTACAGGGTTATAGTCTATTCAAAAGAGATCATAAAAAACGGAAAAGGGGAGGGGTTTGTCTTCATGTAAAATCCTCTTTAAAGCCCACACTATGGGAAGATATATTTAAGGGAGATAAACATGTAAAGTCTGTATGGGTAGAGATTCATGGAGGGCAAAACAGTAATAAAATCCTCATAGAGGTCTCCAACTATTGCAGAAGCTACTGAAAATCTACTACTGAGGCAAATAGATGAGATGCAGAGTGATAATGTAAACTCTCCACCACATGTCACTAGTCTAACCCAGAAAGAAGTGCAGAGTTGCCTTAAAAAGATTAAACTAGACAAATCGCCAGGTCCTGATTGCATACACCACGGGATTTTAAGGGAATTAAGTAATGTGCTAGACAGACCGTTGTTTCTTATATTTAAGGACTCTATAGTGCTTGGGTCTGTTCCACTGGATTGGTGCATAGTCAATGTGGTGCAGATATTCAAAAAGAGCTCAAAAAGTGAACATGGAAACTACAGGTCAGTAAGTCTTTCTTCTATTGTGGGTATAATGTCTGAAGGGTTTACACCTACATGGGAAACTACAGAGCAAAACTGACAAGGAAAAAGACTTGGAGATTTTAGTTAAGTGTAAGATTAACTGGAGCAACAAGTGTCAAGCAGCTTTTGCCAAGGCAAATAGGATTATAAGGTGCATCAAAAGAGATATAGGGGCACATGACGAGAACATTGTTCTTCTTCTTTATAAGTCACTGGTAAGACCACACATGGAATAGTGTGTACTGTTTTGGGCACCAGTACTGAAGGAGGACATTTCAGAGCTTGAGAAAGTTCAGAGGCGCGCAACTAAAGTAGTAAATGGAATAGATGGACTACAATACCCAGAGAAGTTACCAAAATTGGGCTTATTTAGTTTAAAAAAAAAAAAACAGCTGAGGGGTGACCTAATAACTATGCATAAATACAGAGATCTTTCCCACAATCTTATTCATACCCAGGACTGTGAGTGTAACAAGGGGGCATCCTCTATGTCTAGAGCAAAGAAGGTTTTTACACAGACATAGAAGGGATTTTTTTACTGTTAAAGCAGTGAGACTATGGAACTCTCTGCCTGAGGATGTGGTGATGTTGTACTTGATAAAAGAGTTTAAGAGGGGCCTGGATGCCTTTCTTGAGCATTTCAATATTACAGGTTATAGACACTAGGTAATTCAGGTTGTTGATCCAGGGATTATTCTGATTGCCACATTGGAATGGGGAAGGAATTTTTTTCCTTAAATGAGGAAAATTGGCTTCTACCCTTTTGCTTTTTTTGCCTCAACATTTATGGGAACTGGATAGAAATATGTCTTTTTTCAGCTTAACATACTATGTTACTATGTGGAGTATTGATTATGGTATTCTTCAATTGTTAGCGTGACGGCTGTATGGTGTAACCAGATGTTTGTTTCAACGGTTGAGGTATTGGAATCTATTACAATTTCTCTATAAACACGAAACAAATCTATTCTAGAATAGCCATTGTAAACCTGTGAATAATAAGAATAATCTCTTTCCATGCTACGCTGAGCTCCCCATACATCTTATAGCTTCTCTCTCCAAAATACACTATTCATTGATAAACAACTGCTACTAGATTTGGTGGAAGAGTCAATTTGCATATCTGAAACTGTATTAAAGTCCCCATACACCAAGATTTTCCCTTGTTTATACTTAGATATCAATTTCAATACCTTTTGGAATAATCAATTTTGACACATACTGGGAGAGTATATAGAAGCTAATGTATATATCACATTGTTAATGAAACAAACCAAGATAATACAATGGCCATGTATGTCTAATTTCCCTGTAAGAGTTGAAAAGCCACTGTATTTTTTATTGCAATGAGTACACCTCTAGATTTGTAGGTGAAATGGGAGTGGAATATGGTAGGTAAATAGGGGTGTTTGATTCGTAAACATCTTTTTGAATGATATGTGTCTCTTGGGCACCAAATATATCTGCTGCTAATACCTTTGTGTCTGACCACGTATGTGCCGTTTTCTGTGGGCTATTGAGGCCTTTCACATTAATTGATACAATTATTATTATCATATTAGAGACTCCTTTTTATACTAAGAACAGACTCAAATCCACCAACCAATTTGTACAATGAGACTATGTTTTCTGTTACATAGCTATGAACTGGAATAGGAAATCATTATCACCTAATGTCTGGCAGCTGTTATTACACTTAAAAAGCTTGTGATAAATAGAAAAAAGAAGATGAAAACATGCAGTAACAAATATACAAATTGGCAAGAACATAATCAGTTATCAGCTGATACAAAAGAAGACAGGGACAGCGAAATGCTCTTACTTGGCAATGGGGGTTAAAAAGTCTATGGAAGTTATCAAGTTCAAGAGCTGTCACCATATCAGCACTTGTGAGATGGCACATGTATACTTCAGCGATTCATCTGTCTCCTGGAGCCCACTGCATGCCACTCATCTCTGACTCTGAAGGAAAATACTTGGGATCTTTGGTTGTAGAAAGTATCTGAATGTTCCATTGATGGAGTAGCTGGGAACCCTTCTCCATTGATTTTATGATGTGGATAACGTTATCTCTGTTGATTATAAAATGCACAGGAAAACCCCATTTGTATGGAATTTTATGTTCGCTCAGAGCTAAAGTTATAGGATTCGGCATTGTTGGATAGTCACTGCAGACAAACCTACATATAAAGACATTGTATGATATGGTTGCTCTGGCAATTGACTTCTCTGTATAGCCGCCTCGATCATATTTTCTTTTATGTAAAAGAATTGTATAAGAGCTAGGATATCCCTTGGAACTGAATCAACCAGATGTTCTGGATGTAGCACTCTATGAGCCCGATTGCTAATTAAGTCCTGAGAGATGCAATTCAGAATTCAGATGACAATTCATCCCGCGATCGCCGGCAGCCCATTGCTTTCAATGGAGCCGGCTGTATTGCCGGCTCCATTGAATTCAATGGTCAGTGCTCGTTTAATCGAGACGAGTACCGCGTGGTGCTCGTCTCGAGTAACGAGCATCTCGAGCACCCTAATACTCGAACGAGCATCAAACTCGGACGAGTATGCTCGCTCATCTCTACTCAGGATGCTTAGAAAAATAAAACTCCAACAGTTTCTTTGGCCTACCTGCTGATTTCTTCTTCCTGGGTATAACCTGTTTTTAGTGAGTGATGTGGGACAAGTGGCTAGGTATATAGTACATAGTATGTTAGGCTGAACAAAGACAATGTCCATCCAGTTCATCCCGCTTCAACACCCCCCTTGTTGGTACAAAGGAAGGCAAAAAAAACAACCAGCCAATTTATCTAATTTGGAGGTAAAAAATTCTCTCCTTACTCCATAATGGCAGTCAGAGTAATCCCTGGATCAACATTTGAGATCAACAACCCGCTGGTCACCTAATGTCCATATCCTGTAATATCATAGTGCTCTAGAAAGACACCTAGTTCCCTCTTAAACTCCTCTATGGATTTTGCCATCACCACGTCCTCAGGCAGAGAGTTCCACAGTCTCACTGCTCTTGCAGTAAAGAACCCACTTCTATGTTGATGATGAAACCTGCTTCCTTCTAGACGTAGCAGATGCCCTCTTGTTACTGTTGCAGTCCTGGGTATAAACAGATCATGGGAGAGATCCTTGTATTGTCCCCTAATGTATTTATACATAGTTATTTGATCACCCTTAGCCGTCTTTTTTCCAGGATAAATAATCCCAATTTTGATAGCCTCTCTTGGTATTCCAATCCTCTAGTGCTGTTTATTAATTTAGTTGCCCTTCTTTGAACCCAACTCAAGCACTGCAACATCTTTCCTGAGAACCAGTGTCCAGAACTGTACATAGTATTCCATGCAAGGCCTAACAAGTGCCTTATATAGTGGTGTCGCTGGTAGTTGCTGAAGGTGCAGAAACAGAGTTGTCAGGCAGCCTTTCTGCTTGACAGACAAGCCACACACTCCTTTTATTTTGATCAGCTATGAGGTTCAATAAAATGCAGGGGACATTGGATTCCTAAAACAATACTTTTCACATTACTTTTAGGCCTCATGTATAATGCAATGCTTTGTGCACAGAGCCTGTACAAAAGCACAAAGATTCCTCATTGCTCTACCCTATGAAGCCAACGACCCTTCATGCATGTGCACATTGTCCTTCGAAGCAATGTTTCTACAAGAGAATACATCTGTAATATGGAAACTGATTGAACACGACACAGTTTAAATTAAAACTAAGGCATATGAAGGTGTGATAGGCCACACAAACTTCCACATATTACACTTCAGAGCAACCAGTTAGTTGCACAGAATCATATCACAGTATTTGAATGAGCTCTGAGTTAGAGAATTCTTCTAATTGGTTGACTAAATAATTCAAGGTATCATTCTATCTATTTATCTTTTCAGCATTTTTAAATAGTGTATACTTAATGTAATATAGAGACATTTTTAAAGGTTAAAAGGAATCATCAAAAGCACAATAAATTAAGTTGTGGTGCATGTAGTTTAGGTTTTCTGAGTATCCACTCCTATGGTGTCCCCTGACGAAGTCAATGCACACGCAAGTGTGACTCTTCAGAAGGCTGTGCCCGCATTGCCATAGAGGTAAATGTGCACTCCCTTCTGCAAAATTAATGCTTGATATGCGTGCGCTGATTTTACTGGAGAATGTCACAGTAACGGGGTACCAGGTAAGAATGAAAAGAGATTCCTTATTCTCCATGTCACCTAAACTATAAGCACAATAACTTAGTTTATGCTGCTTACAGTTGTGATGGGTTTCCTTTAACCTTTCAAAATTCTCTATATTATGTTATCGTCAAAACAGACTTTAATTGTATACATTTTCCAAATAAAGAATAGTGGATTGAAAATTAAGAAAATATGTAAGGATTTGGAAAGAACAGGGTGGTAGTTAACATAACAGGACGTAAACGTCTGTTTTATGGATGCCGCTGGCTCAGTGTCTGTGCCATCCTGCAGCAGGTGCCAACTGTGACTGATAGCCAGCCTCCTGCTGCAACAGTGTGGATCAATGGGAAAATCGACCCTCGCTCTTAACCAATTACATGCTGCAATCAATATATAATGTGACATCATTGGCACTCCGCAATGTAATCTTGAGGACTGATGGTTTGCCATGGCAACCAGATGCAAAAGATTGGTGTCCGGGTCTGCCATGGCCTGTGATTGCTATTGTGAGTGATAACTCACAGAGACAGTATACTTCTTTTAACTTATTAAACCCAAATTATCAAAAAAAGAATATATATCCAAAAATGAAAACAATGAAAACCACAGCTTGTTATGCAATAAATGAGCCTTAACAGAATTTCATCCATGGAAAAAATAAAAAAGTCCTAGGATTTTGAATGCTGCAATGTAAAAAAAAAATCAAAGAAGGGTTTTCTACTTGGCAAAAGTGGAAACACCTAAAAAAAAGTAATAATTTGGTATTGTCATAATCATATCAGCCTGCACTGTAAAAAAAAAAAAAAACAATGGCAGAATTGATGTGTTTTCTCTGCCTCCAAAAAAATGTATGCAGGTTTTACATTACATAATATGTACCCACAAATTGTACCAATAAAAACTACAGTTTGCTACATAAAAAAGAAGCCTCTAAATGGCCATATTGATGGAAAAATTAAAAAGTTATGCCTTTTGAAAAGAAAATTAAAATAAAAAAAAAAATGTTGCTTTTTTTTGGACAAAATAGGCCCTGTTGCTAAGGGGTTAAGTGCACTTTTGGCACAGTTGCCTGAAAGTGAAAGATATAAAACCTGGGTAAGCAAGCTATACATATTGTTGTGTTCTGAGTGACTTATACAGTATATTATTCTCTTAGCAAATTATCTGCTAAGCAGTTAAACTGTATGTGTGAGCTAGATATTTATAATTTGTTATTGGCTGTGTGTCAAGTACAATATCTTTCATTTAAAAGTTTGTCTACTTCAGAATAATGGATTTAAGTCTTAAATATCTATTTCACTGCTTATACAGTTCCTTGAACTTTTCCCTAAACAATATTGGATTGCTCAGCAAACATTGCTAAATTAGGTTTAATGCACTGACTGCAATTTAAAAGTTCCCATCAACTTTCTTTTTTGCATTGTTTGCATCCATTATATTGTCTAGAAGTGTGTATGGTTCTTTATTGTGTGTCATGTCTTAATGGAGAAATAATTCAAGAACATTTTCCGTAGTAGTAGCAATAATATTAATAATGTTGTACATCTTATGATATTATCAAACATTTGCAAATATTACGCTTATAAAAGATACAAAAAAAAACCTATTTTGATTATACTGTAATAAAGAATCATTTGTCTCTGCTGATTTTGTAAAATTCTAGAGTGCCTTGTTAATGTTATTGCTACGTATCAATATATTATTATTTATAATTAAATATTGGCATGTGAAAGTTTGGGAACTTCAAAACTGATTCGTCTAAAAAGCATATTTGTGTCATAGTAAATAGTTGTAATGCTGAAAAAGACATGCAGCATGCTCATGCAGTTCAATCTATTATCATACAATATTGATCCAGAGGACACAAACTGAAAAAATGAGGAAAAAGAAAAAAAAGAATTGACCCCAGATATGACAGTCTGATTGACTTTATAGATCAACAACTCATCTTCAGTACTTTAGTAAACACAAACTGTAATATTATTGCACTCCAGAAAGACATCCACAATCGTTTAAACTCTTCATGAATTCTGCAATACAACTTCCTCAGGCAGATAGTTTCTTAGTCTTATCGCAAGATTTCAGTGGGAGGGCCGCAGCTGCAAAACCCGCGGCATTTCGCCACGGGTTTTGGACTGGTTCAGCCGCTGACATTCCACTGTGGATTTCTCTCCCCAAAGAGAGGAGTGAGGCTGCAATGAAAAAAAAATGGACATGCTGGGGCTGTCAATTCCGCGCCACATTGCTGGTTCCGCCTGACTTTGCCGTCACGGATTGGCTGCCCTGAGCCTAGCCTTACAGTAAGGAACCCCCTTCTATTTTGGTGTAGAAATATTCTTTCTGCTATATGTAGAGGATGCCCCCTTGTTACAGTCACAGTCCTGGGTATAAATAGATCATGGATGAGATATTTTTATATTGACCCTTGATATATTTATTAACTGATTCCTTTTTTCTGAACTAAATAAATATTTTTTTTTAACCTCTATGGGTACTGTAGTCCACCCATCCCATTTTTACTTTAGTTGCCTTCCTTAGAACTCACTCAAGCTTCACTATATCTTTCTTGTGCATTGGTGCCCAAAACTGTATATTCCATGTATGGTCAGATTTGTAAAGTGATAACAATTAGAGATGAGCAAGCATGCTTGTTCGAGCATTAGCATACTCGAAAGTACTCGTTACTCGAGCGAGCACCACGCAGTGTTCGAAAAAATTTCACCCTCTCCTCCCCACATGTTTAGTGTCTTTTTTAGCCAATGAACATGCAGGGAAGGCTTTGGCACCTCCTGCTATGACGTGCCAACCCTGTGCATGTCTACAGCAGTGATTGGCTGGCCGGATCAGGTGACCTAGGATCATGAAAACTCAGGTCACCTGATGCTCGCCTCGCACGGAGGCTAGATTAGCTGAGGGACAGAGCTGCTGTGAATGAGGGAGAGCGTTAGTGTAGGTTAGAAGGAGCGTTTAGGCAGGGATCCATCTTTAAAGAGCCCAACAGTCCTTTTTAGGACTACAACTTCACTTTTGTGCATCATCAGTTTGGCTGCCTGGGACCAGTAGTGCGCACAAAGCATTCACAAGCATCCCGGCTGTATACTGCATACTGTTACCGGTTTTATACATTATACTGCTACTGGTGTACACAGACTACATAGGAACTAACAAAACATTTTATTTGTTTTTGTCTGAAAACATTTGCATAATAGGCCCAAGTGTGTGTCCTGTTGATCCACACTTTATAACAAGACTGTACACATTTTCACTGTCTATTTTTGGCTTAAAGAGTACGTAAACTACCCTTAGTGTGTGTCCTCTCGATCCGCACTATATAACAAGACTACACATTTTACACTTTCTGTTTTTGGCTTAAAGCGTATGTAAAATACCCTTAGTGTGTGTCCTGTCAATCCACACTATATAACAAGACTGTACTCATTTTACACTGTCTATTTTTGGCTTAAAGCATATGCAAAATACCTTGCAGTTTGCGTAGCATTTTGACGCAGTGCATTATACAACATGATCAACACTAGGGGTAAGGGTTAGTGCTGGGTCTAGCTTCATACGCCCACAGAGTCCACAAATGTATCCCAGCGCAATGTCCAGCCATCTGACACCGAGACAGAATAAATTGTCCTGGTTTGGCCACTCTAATTTCTTCATAGCACATGCTGTCTTTCCCTGGGGCACTGGTTAAAAAGCCCCTCGGGGAGAGGCAGGGGCTGGGACAGGCGGTAACTTGCCTGTCGGTGAACCACCACCTGGATCCCATTAAGCAAGTACGAGCTCTATGTTAAAAAAAAATATTTCAGGGATTCACCTGCACTCTGGGTAAACAAATCTTTCAGGGGTACACCTATACCCTTGGTACACAAATGTTTCAGGGGTTCGCCTATACTCTTGTTAAACAAATATTTCAGGGGTTTTCCTATACTCTTGGTAAACAAATCTTTCAGGGGTTCACCTATACTCTGGGTAAACAAATACCCTGCGCTCTCTCTCACAAAAATCTTTCAGGTTCTCACCTGCAATTTTGGTAAAAAAATTATTTTGGTAAAAAAAAAAAGATTGTTTTCTTCATTAGCCATTTACAATCCAATTTGTATCCTGGTTTTCCTAGGGGGCTTACTCTTTTTTTGCCATTATACAATGGCGCTATATGCTGGTTAAAGCCAGTACTGCATGAGGTGACACATTGGATATGCTCCGACAGCAGAGAGGCTGGCAATATACAGTAAGAGAACCCCGACGGATGTCTTCCAACATCAGAGCTGTACAGCCTTAAATCGTAATGTCTTCAGACGTCAGACAGTGGATTGGAAATGGTTAAAAATGTATAAGTACTGGCCTCTAAGTCCCCCTATGCAGGCGTTTGTGGCTAATGAAATGCTGCAACGGAGGTGGAATGGGATGGCACTTACAATCATACATTAATTTGTCTGTGATTTGTCAGCTAAGAAGTACAATTTTAAAAGGGTCACACAGCATACGGAATCGTATCCCAATACGGTGTCCATCTTTGGCCACTAATTTCTTTACAGTTCATACTGTCTTTCTCTGAGGCACTGGTTAAAAAGCCCCTTAGGGGGAGGCAGGGTCTGGGACAGGCGGTAGCTGGCCTGTCGGTGGACCACCACCTGAATCCCATTAAGCAAGTACGAGCTGTCACTCAAAAAATCTTTCAGGTTTTTACTTGCACTTTTGGTACATAAATCTTTCAAGGGTGCACCTACTCGTCGTAAACAAATCCTTTTAGGGGTTCACCTATACTCTTGGTAAACAAATCTTTAAGGGGTACAACTACACTCTTAATAAACAAATCTTTCAAGGGTTCACCTATGCTCTTGGTAAACAAATCTTTCAGGGATTCACCTGCACTCTGGGTAAAAAAAATCTTTTGTTTTAGAATGAGTTGTTGAATTGTGGAGATGTGTAGAAGTACTGGCATCTGAGTCCCCTTTATGCCCACATTTGTGGCTCATGAAATTTTATGACAGAGGTGGCATGGGATTGGAATTATGATCATATGTTAATTTATCAGCAATGCTCATTAGCATTGTGGGCTATCGCCCATGAATGCAAAGGGGGTCGCTACCAGGCCCTGCCAACCCTCTGCAACGTGTGTCTCCTGTTCCTTCATATCCAATACGCACTTATAAATAGGGATGAGGGTAGTGTGGCTATCAAGCAACCTTGTGGCATGAGGACAGCTGAACACTGCACAGGGAAAAAATTCAGTATGCTGTGGCCTACTAAGTAGACAATAAGGGGTGCGCCTTACCCCGTCTGGGCTGGGGACAGCTGGATGCTGCACTGGGAAAAATTTCAGTGCGCTTTGGACTACTGAGTAGGCAAAGGTGTGCGCCTTACCCCGTCTGGGCTGGGGACAGCTGGACGCTATGCTGGGAAAAATTTCAGTACGCTGTGGACTATTGAGTAGGTGAAGGGTGCGCCTTACCCTGTCTGGGATGGGGACAGCTGGACGCTGCACTGGGAAAAATTTCAGTACGCTGTGGACATGTGCCCTGCTGATTATATTCTGGCCTCTAAATTGTTAGGGGGTGAACACCAGGCTCTTGCAATCAATTTGGCTTAATAGTGCGACCCGGGAGCCTCAGATGCATCCATGCATGCTGTTCCCTATTAGAGATGAGCGAGCACACTCATCCGAGCTTGATGCTCGTTCGAGTATTAGGGTACTCGAGATGCTCGTTACTCGAAACGAATATTACGCAGTACTCAAGTCAATTGCTTTTCCTTTCCCCGCATGTTTAGCGCCATCTTCTAATCAATAAACATGCAGGGGAGGTATTACCACTTCCTGCTGTGACGTGCCAGCCCTCTGCCCGCCAACAGGAGTAAGTGGCCGGGCCAATCAGGTGACCGCCGAGTACTTAAAATGGTCCCGCCCATGGCTCGCCTCAGACGCATGTTGGAAGAGGTTAGGGATAGTGATATAGGAACAGTGTTAGAGTAGGATCCTGTCGTCAAGAACCCCAACGGTCCTTCTTAGGGCTACTCTTCATAGTGTGCATTACTGTTGTGGCTGGCTGGCAGCAGTAGTGCAATTTTTTTTTTTAAGCATCTAGTGCTGTGCAGGCCATTTCAGCTATACCGTTCTGTGTGTGCAGTGCATAAGGCAGAGTGTACGGACACAGCTACTTATATGGGGAAAGTTTTACAGTCCTCCTGATTCTCTGTACAAGAACCCCAGCGGTCCTTCTTAGGGCTACATCTCCCCGTGTGCATTATAGTTGTGGCTGGCTGGGAGCAGTAGTGCACCAACTTTTATATTACGCATCTAGAACTGTTCCCACCCTTTCAGTTATAGTGTTCTCAGCCTGCAGTGCCTTACAACGACCTCTCACCGTGAAACTGCACTCCTAGGCTACTGCAAAGTATTTCAGTTATAATGTTCTGGGTGTGCAGTGCCGTAGGCAGAGTGTAGGGACACAGCTACTTATATAGGGAAAGTTTTACAGTCCTCCTTATCCTCTGTACAAGAACCCCAACGGTCCTTCTTAGGGCTACATCTCACCGTGTGCATTATAGTTGTGGCTGGCTGGGAGCAGTAGTGCACCAACTTTCTATTACGCACCTAGGCCTGTTCCCACCCTTTCAGTTAAAGCGTTCTCAGCCTGCAGTGCATTACACTGAGGTAATTTAACACCAAACTATTTCAGCTCTGCCACTGTGCAGAGCGTCTCACAATACCCTTTACTTGGGGGGGGGGGGAGGTTGAGATAGCCGCAGTTACCAGCACTATCCACTGGCTTTAGAGTCTTCTCCCACTCTCTACAGCTTCTCTTATCTACAAGTCTCTGTGAGCGGTAAATTACCCCTAGGTATCAGCGCAAGACAGCGGGTTAATTTTTTCAAGTCACAGCATAGAGTTTCCGCTATTTACAAGTCTCTGTGTGTAGCGAATTAGCCACAGTTGTCAGTGCTGTACAGTGGGGTAATTTATTTGGGCCCTGCTTTATTCTTAATCCGCCAAGATGAGGGGAAGGGGTAAGGGTCGAGGACGTGGATGCAGGCGTCCAAGTGAGGGTGTGGGCACAGACCAAACCAGGGCGTGGTGAATCACAGCCGGCTGCTGAAGGATTAGAAGAGAGGCAAGTTTCTGCCCTCCCCAGCTTCATTTCACAATTTGCGGGTCTACGTGGTAGGCCTTTATCACAAACAGAGCAGTGCGAGCAGGTCCATTTGTGGCTGGCAGAAAACGTGTCCAGCAATGTATCGACCACCCAGTCTTCTACACAGTCCCCTACTCCCAGCCTAGGGACTGCAACTCTGAATCCTCTGGCTGCTCTTCCTTCCTCCCAGCCTTCTCACTCAATGAAAATGACAGTAGTAAGGGCAGTAAGTCTGAGGGAGGAGCGCACAGAGGATTCGGAGGAAGAGCAGCTTGACGATGAGGTGACTGACCCCACCTTGTTTGCTAAGCCTACTGAGGACATGGCTTCAGAGGAGGAGGCAAGTGCAGCAGCAGGACAGGTTGGAAGAGGCAGTGGAGTGGCCAGCGGTGGAGGCAGGGCCAGAGCATGAAATCCCCCACCTGTTTTCCAAAGCACGCCCTCGCGGCAAGCCTCCATGCTGAGGGCTAGGTGTTCAAAGGTGTGGATGTTTTATAGTGAGAGCGCGGATGACCGACGAACAGTGGTGTGCAACCTGTGTCGCACCAAGAACAGCCGGGGAGCCACCACCACTAGCCTGACCACCACCAGCATGCACAGGCGTATGATGGCCAAGCACCCCACAAGGTGGGACGAAGGCCGTTCACCGATTGCGGGTCACACCACTGCCTCTTCCCCTGTGCCCCTACCTGCCACACAGATCCAATCCCCCTCCCAGGACACAGGCACAAGCGCCTCCCGGCCTGCACCCGCACCCTCACCTCCACCATCCTCCACTCCATCCAGCAATGTCTCTCAGCGCAGCGCTCAGCTGTCGCTAACACAAACGTTGGAGCGAAAGCGCAAATACGCCACCACCCACCCGCATGCACAAGCTTTAAATGTGCACATTGCCAAATTAATCAGCCTGGAGATGCTGCCATACAGGCTTGTGGAAACGGAGGCTTTCAAAAACATGATGGTGGCGGCGGTCCCGCGCTACTCGGTCCCCAGTCGCCACTATTTTTCCCGGTGTGCCATCCCAGCCCTACACCAGCACGTCTCCTGCAACATAAATCTTGGCCTCACCAACGTGGTTACTGGGAAGGTCCACTTAACCACGGACACGTGGACAAGTACTGGCGGGCAGGGCCACTATATCTCCCTGACGGCAAATTGGGTGTTTTTGGTGGAGGCTGGGACCGAGTCAGAGCCTTGCACCGCTCACGTCCTACCCACACACAGAATAGCGGGTCCTACCTCGGTGCTCGTATCTGCAGCGTCTTATGCCACCTCCTCCAAACCCTCCCCCTCCTCCTCCTACGCCACCTCTACCTCTTAATTAAGAAGAGTGAGCACGTTGCCAGCAGTCAGTAGCGCGCAGCAGCACAGCGGTGGGCAAGCGTCAGCAAGCCGTGCTGAAACTAATCAGCTTAGGTGACAAGAGGCACACAGCCCCCGAGCTGCTGCAGGGTCTGACAGAGCAGACCGACCTCTGGCTTTTGCCGCTGAGCCTCTAACCGGGCATGGTCCTGTGTGACAACGGCTATAACCTGGTGTCGGCTCTGCAGCTTGGCAGCCTCACACACGTGCCATGCCTGGCCCACGTCTTCAATCTGGTGGTTCAGCGGTTTCTGAAAAACTACCCCACTTGTCTGACCTGCTCGGTAAGGTGCGCCACGTCTGTGCACATTTCCGCAAGTCCATGAGGGACGCTGCCACCCTGAGGACCCTGCAACGTCAGTTTCAGCTGCCAGAGCACCGACTGCTGTGCGACGTGCCCACACCCTGGAATTCTATGCTGCACATGTTGGCCAGGCTGTACGAGCAGCGTAGAGCAGTAGTGGAATACCAGCTGCAACATGGGAAGCAAAGTGGTAGTCAGCCTCTGCAATTCTTTACTGAGGAGTGGGCATGGATGCAGATATCTGCAGGTCATCGGAAACTTTGAGGAGTCTACACAGATGGTGAGCGACGATGCGGCAATCATTAGCATCACCATCCCGCTGCTTTGCCTGCTGAGAAGCTCGCTGCTAAGCATAAAGGCCGACGCTTTGCAGTTGGAACAGGAGACGGGGGATGACAGTATGTCACTTGATAGCCAGACCACCCTCATATCTCAGCGCGTTTTGCAGGAGGAGGGGGAAGGGGAGGAGGAGGAGGAGGTGGGGGAAGAGACAGCTGGCCACACTGCAGAGGGTACCCATGCTGCTTGCCTCTCATCTGTTTAGCGTGTATGGGCTGAAGAGGAGGAGTATCCTGAAAGTCATCTTCCTAGTGGAGACAGCGATGTGTTGCATACTGGGACCCTAGCACACATGGCTGACTTCATGTTAGGCTGCCTTTCCTGTGACCCTCGCGTTAGACGCATTCTGGCCAACACGGATTACTGGGTGTACACCCTTCTCAACACACGGTATAAGGAGAACCTTTCCACTCTCATTCCCGAAGAGGAAAGGGGTACAAGAGTGATGCAATACCACAGGGCCCTGGTGGAAAAAGTGATGCTAAACTTCCCATCTGACAGCGCTAGTGGCAGACGACGCAGTTCAGAGGGCTAAGTAGCAGGGAAGGAGCGGGGATCAGGCAGCATGTCCAGCGCAGGCAGGTGAATACTCTCCAAGGCCTTGGCCAGCTTTATGGCTCCTCAGCAAGACTGTACTACCACTCCCCAGTCAAGGCTGAGTCAGAGGGAGAACTGTAAAAAGATGGTGAGGGACTAAGTAGCCGATCGTACCACCGTCCTCCGTGATGCCTCTGCTCCATACAATTATTGGGTGTCTAAGCTGGACACGTGGCACGAACTTACACTGTACGCCCTGGAGGTGCTGGCCTGCCTTGCCATTAGCGTCTTATCAGTGAGGGTGTTTAGTGCTGCTGGGGGAATCATAACTGATAAGCATACCCGCCTGTCAACTGCCAGGCCCGACATGCTTACACTCATAAAGATGAAAAAAGGCTGGATTTCCCCAGACTTCTCCACCGGCGGAAAGAAGCGGAACCTAATAATTCTTTTTGCTGCAACAGGAGAAAAATGCATCGTCTATCACCACAAAAAAAGGGGGAATTAGCTTTGTCAATCACTCTCGGATATTATTACTCCTCCTACTACTACTACTCCTCCTCCTCCTAAAACAGCATGTCATCATGCTGAACTGCCAATTTTTCTGTGGCCCAAAATGCTCTGTTTAAAGTTTTTTACAATTTTTTATACTTTAACAGAAACCAATTTTTTTCACAGGGCTGCCTCCAGCTCTGTTACGAATTAAGCAACAGCTTAAAAAATGTTTATGGATTTCACCTGCCCTAGCGGTTGAGCAATTTTTTCGGGGTGCACTTGTACTCTTGGTACACCAATTTTTCTGGCCTTTGCCTACACTCTTGGTAACCAAATTTTTTCAGGTGTTCGCCTATACTCTTGGTACACTAATGTTTTAGGGTTTCGCCTACACTCTTGCTACAGAAATGTTACAGGAGTTTGCCTATACTTTTGCTACAGAAATGTTACTGGGGTCCACCTATGCAGTTTGTACTGAATGGTTTGAGGGCTTCGCCTATACTTTTGCTACAGAAATGTTACTGGGGTCCTCCTATACTCTTGCTACAGAAATGTTACAGGGGTTCGCCTATACTTTTGCTACAGAAATGTTACTGGCGTCCGTCTATACTCTTGCTAAAGAAATGTTTCTGGGGTCTGCCTATACCTTTTCTACTGAATAGTTTGAGGGGTTCGCCTATACTGTTGCTACGGAAATGTTACAGGGGTTCGCCTATACGTTTGCTACAGAAATGTTACTGGGGTCCGCCTATACTCTTGCTATAGAAATGTTACTGGGGTCCACCTATACTCTTGCTATAGAAATGTTACTGGGGTCCGCCTATACTCTTGCTACAGAAATGTTAATGGGGTCTGCCTATACGTTTGCTATGCAGTTTCTACTGAATGGTTTGAGGGCTTCGTCTATACTTTTGCTACAGAAATGTTACTGGGGTCCACCTATACTCTTGCTACATAAATGTTACTGGGGTCTGCAAATGCTGTGGATTCACAAAAACTTCCCATTGCGGTGTTTTACCTATATGGCACAAATACACTGACTGACTTGGGCAGAATGGGGGCCAAGGCCGAGGTCCTTGGCGGGGTGAAACTCTGTCATGTTTGGGCACTTTGATTTCTTTCTGTGTAATACCATCTTTGTGCACCCACAGCATAGGCAAGTCCAAGGAACTCAAAGACTTCCCATTGCAGTGTTGAGCTATCTGACACTTACCTAGAATGAAGTGTGGGGGCCCATGGATTTCCCATAGCTGTTTAACTCATGGCACCTTGGGTCACACAAGGTGGAGGCTGAGACCGAGCCTGACCCAGGGCTCGGTCACGTACTTCCCACACAGAGTATTGCAGCTCCTACTTCTGTCATGGTTTCTAGGCCTAATTATGCCACCTCCTCCTCCTGCTTGGGATCTGGGGTCAGCACTGGGGAACATGCATTTTCTCTCGTGTTACCACAGTTATCTGAGACACTGGTTTGGGCCAAACAAAAGGAGTGTTACTGTATTAATGAGATGTTCACAGCTGCACTAGCATCCGAGTCCTCTTTATGCCCACAATTAATGAGAGTGTGAGCCAAGGCCGAGGTCCTTGGCAGGGTTAAACTGCTATGTTTGGGTACTCTGATTTCTTTATGTGTAATACTTTCCTTGGGTTCCAGGGGCTCGCTAATGCTGTGGGTGCACAAAGACTTCCCATTGCCGTGTTTTACCTGTCTGGCACAAATACACTGACTGACTAGAGTAAAAATGTGGTCCGAGGTCCTTGGCGGGGTGAAACTCTGACATGTATGGGCACTCTGATTTCCTCATGTGTAATACCATGTTTGAGTTCCTTGGGCTTGCCTATGCTGTGGGTGCACAAAGACTTCCCATTGCGGTGTTTAACTTATCTGGAAAAAGTACACTGACTGACTAGGGTAGAAATGTGGGCCGAGGTCCTTGGCGGAGTGAAACTCTGCCATGTTTGGGTGCTCTGATTACTTCCTGTGTAATACCATCTTTGTGCACCGACAGCATAGGCGAGCCCAAGGAACTCAAAGACTTCCTATTGCGGTGTTGAGCTATCTGACACCTACACAGAATGGGGACACATGGATTTCCCATTGCTATGTAACTCGCGACACCTTTGGTCACACAAGGTGGAGGCTGGGACCGAGCCTGACCCTAGGCCCGCTCATGTGCTTCCCACACAGAGTATTGCTGCATTGTGGAGATGCCCACTCTTTCAAAGAGGGTCACTGCCTGGCCCTGCCACCCCTCTGCAATGTGTGCCTCCGGTTCCTTCTCATGCAGTACACACTTATAAATAGACATTAGTGTGGTGTGACTATGAAGCAAGCCTGTGTCATGAGGGCAGCTGAACGCAGTGCAGGGAAACTTTTGTGTGCGCTGTGGACACAGGGTCGTGTGGGGGGGTTGGACTGCAATGCCAGCATGTAACCCAGGAGAAGAGGCAGCGGTGTCACCCACAGGCAGTAATTGTCCTTGGTTGCAGGTAGTGTGGTGCTTAGCTGAGATGCGCCAGGGCATGTGCCTTGCTAATGAGGGTTTGTCCCAAGTAAATTAGTAGGGGGGTGACTGCCAGACTCTTGCCCCTATTTTGGCTTAATAGTGGGACCTGGGAGCCTCAGATGCAGCCATGCATGCAGCCACTGCCCTTCCCTATCCGTTTCTGTGGTGTTTCCATAACTTTCTGATGTTTTCTGGTGTTTGACAAGTCATCACCTATGCGGAGCATCGGTCCCATACAAAAATGCTCCAGTCCCCCATTGACTTAAATGAGGTTCGTTACTCGAAATGAGCTCTCGAACATTATGAAAAGTTTGACTCGAGCAACGAGCACCCGAGCATTTTGCCACATTATATTACCACAGTGAAAATGTTAGTCTTTAATGAAATTGATGGAAAGGTAATGATGGATACATCTGTATGTATTTGTGTAAATATTTGCTGGTGTATATGCGGCAATCCGAGCAGGAGGCCTGCCGCGATGGGGGAGACCATGGGGAAACAAAAAGCAATGCCACGGGTGGCTCTGCGATCTCTCCCATGAACAGCGCCAGCTTGGCCTAGCCCAGTCGCTCGCAGTACATAAATGTAGCATTAAGGAATATGAATGTCACATGATACCAGCACTTCTTTTAGGTCGCTATTCACACAGAGAAAAATGAAGAGTCTACAGTCCATAATAGGGAAATTCAATCGTTTAGTCAATATGTGTGGCTCCAAATCAGAGGTGGTTCTCGCGGCCGCTGTGAGAAAGCAGTGACACAGACAGGTCTATGTGCAAAGCAACCTATCTTTATTACATATGTCACAACTTATATAGTAATATGACGCAGGGCGGGCTTTATGCCTGATAAACATACATTTCTACTTAGAGATGTTATCTTAGATTGAACAATAACTTGCGTTTTGACATTCCAAGTTGGTTCCAGCGGAACAGGATATGCGATTAGTAAATTTTGCTGAGTTGTACTGCTAGCAGTATGCCCAGAAAATCCTGTTTAGCTGTGTCAAGAAGTGGTATATAAGACAAAATCTCATTCAGGCCTGAGACCTTCACAAATCCCCCATTAAAAAAAGTCAATCGACAAAGAGTCCAAAAAATGATGGTACATTCCAGGGTTCTATTCCACCCATGCCAGACTTATACACTATATTCTTCAATTCTTCTTGCCGGATTAACATCAAAAAGGCTCTTTAAGATGGCTATTTTAACTATATTGTGGGGGCAGCATCTCCAAACTATTGGCTTGTCTTCTCATATTGAAGAGCATCCAGGAATTGCAAACACTCAAAATAACAGAGTAAAAAGTAATATTAAAGGATGCAATACAAAATTCATAACTTTTCCTGCTGTGGGCACCAACCTGTAAATACATCATACTAGAAATGAGCAAACGTACTCGTCCGAGCTTGATACTTGTTCGAGTATTAGCGTGTTCGAGATGCTCGTTACTCGTAACGAGTACCACGCGATGTTCGGGTTACTTTCACTTTCCTCTCTGAGACGTTAGCGCGCTTTTCTGGCCAATTGAAAGACAGGGAAGGCATTACAACTTCACCCTGCGACGTTCAAGCCCTATACCACCCCCCTGCAGTGAGTGGCTGGGGAGATCAGGTGTCACCCGAGTATAAAAATCGGCCCCTCCCGCGGCTCGCCTCAGATGCGTTGTGAGATAGCTGAGGGACAGTGGTATCGTGTTGGAGTTGCTGTAGGGAGAGTGTTAGGAGTTAGTGTAGGCTTCAAGAACCCCAACAGTCCTTCTTAGGGCCACATCTAACCGTGTGCAGTAGTGTGGAGGCTGCTTTTAGCAGTGTTGCACTTTTTTTTTTTTCGGTATATTGGCCGTGCAGAGCATTGCGCCCTGCAGTAATAGTCCAGGGACAGAAGTGTGGAGGCAGGGAAAGCGTTAGGAGTTATTGTAGGCTTCAAGAACCCCAACGGTCCTTCTTAGGGCCACATCTAACCGTGTGCAGTAGTGTGGAGGCTGCTTTTAGCAGTGTTGCACTTTTTTTTTTTTTTTGGTATATCGGCCGTGCAGAGCATTGCGCCCTGCAGTAATACTCCAGGGATAGAATTGTGTAGGCAGGGCCAGAAGACATATATTATAGATTGAATATACGCAGTGGTCCTTTAGAAAAAAATATTTCAAAAAAATCTATTTGGCCTGCCTGTCACTCTGCTCAGTGTTCTGGGTCTGTGTCTGCTGGGGGTAGTAGTTCTACAAATAAATACGCAGCCAGCTAAGTGTTACAGCAGGCTTGCGCCAAATTATTTCCTGGCTCTGAAATCACCGGTCTGTTGCAGTTAATAACAGTGCAACACTGCAGTTCCGTCACACACACATCAGGGACAGAATTGGGTAGGCAGGGCCAGAAGACATATTATAGATTGAATATACGCAGTGGTCCTTTAGAAAAAAATATTTGGAAAAAATCTATTTGGCCTGCCTGTCACTGTGCTCAGTGTTCTGGGTCCGTGTCTGCTGGGGGTAGTATTTCTCCAAATAAATACGCAGCCAGCTAAGTGTTACAGCAGGCTTGCGCCAAATTATTTCCTGGGGTTCCGTAAAGGAAGTCACCCTCCAACCACAGGCCAATAAGCGGCACATTTAATTACAGCGTTCTGTTTCTGCACTACTGCTAATACACCTGAGGGGTAGGGGTAGGCCTAAAGGACGTGGACGCGGGCGAGGACGCGGAGGCCCAAGTCAGGGTGTGGGCACAGGCCGAGCCACTGCGGTGGCCAGGGGTAGAGGCAGGGCCAGACCGAATAATCCACCAACTGCTTCCCAAAGCTCCCCCTCGTGCCATGCCACCCTGCAGAGGTCAAGGTGCTCTACGGTGTGGCAGTTTTTTACAGAGACGCCTGACGACCGACGAACAGTGGTGTGTAAATTTTGTCGCGCCAAAATCAGCTGGGGAGGCACCACCACCAGCATGCGCAGGCATATGATGGCCAAGCACCCCACAAGGTGGGACGATGCCCGTTCACCGCCTCCGGTTTGCACCACTGCCTCTCCCCCTGTGCCCCAACCTGCCACTGAGATCCAACCCCCCTCTGAGGACACAGGCAGTACCGTCTCCTGGCCTGCACCCACACCCTCACCTCCGCTATCCTCGGCCCCATCCAGCATTATCTCTCAGCGTAGCGTCCAGACGTCGCTAGCGCCACAGTTTGAGCGCAAGCGCAAGTACGACGCCACGCACCCGCACGTTCAAGCGTTAAACGTGCACATTGCAAAATTGATCAGCCTAGAGATGCTGCCGTATAGGCTTGTGGAAACGGAGGCTTTCAAAAGCATGATGGCGGCGGCGGCCCCGCGCTACTCGGTTCCCAGTTTCCACTACTTTTCCCGATGTGCCGTCCCAGGCCTGCACGACCACGTCTCCCGCAACATTGTACGCGCCCTCACCAACGCGGTTACTGCCAAGGTCCACTTAACAACAGACACGTGGACAAGCACAGGCGGGCAGGGCCACTATATCTCCCTGACAGCACATTGGGTGAATTTAGTGGAGGCTGGGACAGAGTCAGAGCCTGGGACCGCTCACGTCCTACCCACCCCCTGAATTGCGTGCCCCAGCTCGGTGGTGGTATCTGCGGGGGTGTATGCTTCCTCCACTAAAGCACCCTCCTCCTCCTCCTACGCAACCTCTGTCTCGCAATCAAGATGTGTCAGCAGCAGCACGTCGCCAGCAGTCGGTGTCACGCGGCGTGGCAGCACAGCGGTGGGCAAGCGTCAGCAGGTCGTGCTGAAACTACTCAGCTTAGGAGAGAAGAGCCACACGGCCCACGAACTGCTGCAGGGTCTGACAGAGCAGACCGACCGCTGGCTTGCGCCGCTGAGCCTCCAACCGGGCATGGTCGTGTGTGACAACGGCCGTAACCTGGTGGCGGCTCTGCAGCTCGGCAGCCTCACGCACGTGCCATGCCTGGCCCATGTCTTTAATTTGGTGGTTCAGCGCTTTCTGAAAAGCTACCCCCACTTGTCATACCTGCTCGGAAAGGTGCGCCAGCTCTGCGCACATTTCCGCAAATCCCACACGCACGCTGCCACCCTGCGGACCCTGCAACATCGGTTTAATCTGCCAGTGCACCGACTGCTGTGCGACGTGCCCACACAGTGGAACTCTACGCTCCACATGTTGGCCAGACTCTACGAGCAGCGTAGAGCTATAGTGGAATACCAACTCCAACTTGCGCAGCGCAGTGGGAGTCAGCCTCCTCAATTATTTAAAGAAGAGTGGGCCTGGTTGGCAGCCATCTGCCAGGTCCTTGGAAAATTTGAGGAGTCTACCCAGATGGTGAGCGGGGATGCTGCAATCATTAGCGTCACCATTCCTCTGCTATGCCTCTTGAGAAGTTCCCTGCAAAGCATAAAGGCAGACGCTTTGCGCTCGGAAACGGAGGCGGGGGAAGACAGTATGTCGCTGGATAGTCAGAGCACCCTCATGTCTATATCTCAGCGCGTTGAGGAGGAGGGGGAGGAGCATGAGGAGGAGGGGGAAGAGACAGCTTGGCCCACTGCTGAGGGGACAGATGCTGCTTGCCTGTCATCCTTTCAGCGTGTATGGCCAGAGGAGGAGGAGGAGGGGGAGGAGCATGAGGAGGAGGGGGAAGAGACAGCTTGGCCCACTGCTGAGGGTACAGGTGCAGCTTGCCTGTCATCCTTTCAGCGTGTATGGCCAGAGGAGGAGGAGGAGGAGGAGGATCCTGAAAGTGATCTTCCGAGTGAGGACAGCCATGTGTTGCGTACAGGTGCCCTGGCACACATGGCTGACTTCATGTTAGGATGCCTTTCTCGTGACCCTCGCGTTACACGCATTCTGGCCACTACGGATTACTGGGTGTACACACTGCTCGATCCACGGTATAAGGAGAGCCTTTGCACTCTCATTCCCGAAGAGGAAAGGGGTTCGAGAATGATGCTATACCACAGGGCGCTGGTGGACAAACTGATGGTAAACTTCCCATCCGACAGCGCTAGTGGCCGAAGGCACATTTCCGCGGCCCAGGTAGCAGGGGAGGCGCAGAGATCAGGCAGCATGTACAGCGCAGGCAGGGGAACATTCTCTAAGGCCTTTGACAGCTTTATGGCTCCCCAGAAAGACTGTGTCACCGGTCCCCAGTCAAGGCTGAGTTGGCGGGAGCACTGTAAAAGGATGGTGAGGGAGTACGTAGCCGATTGCAGCACCGTCCTCGGTGACGCCTCTGCCCCCTACAACTACTGGGTGTTGAAGCTGGACATGTGGCCTGAACTCGCGCTGTATGCCCTGGAGGTGCTTGCTTGTCCTGCGGCTAGCGTCTTGTCAGAGAGTGTGTTTAGTGTGGCTGGGGGAATCATCACGGATAAGCGTACCCACCTGTCAACCGACAGTGCCGACAGGCTTACACTCATCAAGATGAACAAAGCCTGGATTTCCCCAGACTTCTCTTCTCCACCAGCGGACAGCAGCGATACCTAAGCAATACGTAGGCTGCACCCGCGGATGGAAGCATCGTTCTCTATCACCATCCAAAACGGGGACCTTTTTGCTTCATCAATCTGTGTATAATATTCATCCTCCTCCTCCTGCTCCTCCTCCTGAAACCTCACGTAATCACGCCGAACGTGCAATTTTTCTTAGGCCCACAAGGCTCAGTCATATAATTTTTCTAAACAATTTTTATACGTTTCAATGCTCATTAAAGCGCTGAAACTTTCACCTCAACCAATTTTTATTTTAACTGGGCTGCCTCCAGGCCTAGTTACCAATTAAGCCACATTAACCAAAGCCATTAATGGGTTTCACCTGCCCTCTCGGTTGGGCATGGGCAATTTTTCTCAGGTACATTAGTACTGTTGGTACACCAATTTTTGTGGGCCCTCGCCTACAGTGTAATCCAATAAATTTTTGGCCCACCTGCATTACAGCTGACATAACATCAGCTGTGATGGGCAATGCAATGGGATATATTTATGTACCGCCGGTGGGTTCCAGGGAGCCACCCATGCTGTGGGTCCACAGGGAGTTTTAACTACATGTGTCCACTTCTAAAGAACCCCAGTCTGACTGGGGCATGCAGTGTGGGCCGAAGCCCACCTGCATTAAACATGACATTACTACCTCAGCTGTGTTGGGCAATGCAATGGGATATATTTATGTACCGCCGGTGGCTTCCTGGCACCCACCCATGCTGTGGGTCCACAGGGAGTTGTAAATGCATCTGTTTCAACTTCTAAAGAACCCCAGTCTGACTGGGGCATGCAGTGTGTGCCGAAGCCCACCTGCATTAAACATGACATTACTACCTCAGCTGTGATGGGCAATGCAATGGGATATTGTTATGTACCGCCGGTGGCTTCCTGGCACCCACCCATGCTGTGGGTCCACAGGGAGTTGTAAATGCATCTGTTTCCACTTCTAAAGAACCCCAGTCTGACTGGGGCATGCAGTGTGTGCCGAAGCCCACCTGCATTAAACATGACACTACTACCTCAGCTGTGATGGGCAATGCAATGGGATATTGTTATGTACCGCCGGTGGCTTCCTGGCACCCACCCATGCTGTGGGTCCACAGGGAGTTGTAAATGCATCTGTTTCCACTTCTAAAGAACCCCAGTCTGACTGGGGCATGCAGTGTGGGCCGAAGCCCACCTGCATTAAACATGACATTACTACCTCAGCTGTGATGGGCAATGCAATGGGATATTGTTATGTATCGCCGGTGGCTTCCTGGCACCCACCCATGCTGTGGGTCCACAGGGAGTTGTAAATGCATCTGTTTCCACTTCTAAAGAACCCCAGTCTGACTGGGGCATGCAGTGTGGGCCGAAGCCCACCTGCATTAAACATGACATTACTACCTCAGCTGTGATGGGCAATGCAATGGGATATTGTTATGTACCACCGGTGGCTTCCTGGCACCCACCCATGCTGTGGGTCCACAGGGAGTTGTAAATGCATCTGTTTCAACTTCTAAAGAACCCCAGTCTGACTGGGGCATGCTGTGTGGGCCGAAGTCCACCTGCATTATACATGACATTACTACCTCAGCTGTGATGGGCAATGCAATGGGATATTGTTATGTACCGCCGGTGGCTTCCTGGCACCCACCCATGCTGTGGGTCCACAGGGAGTTGTAAATGCATCTGTTTCCACTTCTAAAGAACCCCAGTCTGACTGGGGCATGCAGTGTGGGCCGAAGCCCACCTGCATTAAACATGACATTACTACCTCAGCTGTGATGGGCAATGCAATGGGATATTGTTATGTATCGCCGGTGGCTTCCTGGCACCCACCCATGCTGTGGGTCCACAGGGAGTTGTAAATGCATCTGTTTCCACTTCTAAAGAACCCCAGTCTGACTGGGGCATGCAGTGTGGGCCGAAGCCCACCTGCATTAAACATGACATTACTACCTCAGCTGTGATGGGCAATGCAATGGGATATTGTTATGTACCGCCGGTGGCTTCCTGGCACCCACCCATGCTGTGGGTCCACAGGGAGTTGTAAATGCATCTGTTTCAACTTCTAAAGAACCCCAGTCTGACTGGGGCATGCAGTGTGGGCCGAAGTCCACCTGCATTATACATGACATTACTACCTCAGCTGTGATGGGCAATGCAATGGGATATTGTTATGTACCGCCGGTGGCTTCCTGGCACCCACCCATGCTGTGGGTCCACAGGGAGTTGTAAATGCATCTGCTTCCACTTCTAAAGAACCCCAGTCTGACTGGGGCATGCAGTGTGGGCCGAAGCCCACCTGCATTAAACATGACATTACTACCTCAGCTGTGTTGGGCAATGCAATGGGATATTTTTATGTACCGCCGGTGGGTTCCAGGGAGCCACCTATGCTGTGGGTGCACACGGAATTCCCATTGCGGAGTTGTACCTGCCTGTGACTATATATAAAAAAACGCGGTCTGACTGGGGCATGCAGACACCTTGACAGAATGAATAGTGTGTGGCACATAGGTTCCCCATTGCTATGCCCACGTGTGCAGCTCCAGATGGAGGTGGCACAGGATTGGATTTCTCATTGCTTCTGTACAGCATTGTGGGCTATCGCCCCGCCCCTTTTAAAGAGGGTCGCTGCCTAGCCGTGCCAACCCTCTGCAGTGTGTGCCTGCTTTTCCTGTGGCAGACGCACTTATAAATAGACATGAGGGTGGCGTGGCATGAGGGCAGCTGAAGGCTGGGCAGGGACAGTTTGGTGTGCGCTGTGGACACTGGGTCGTGGGGGGGGGATTTGGCTGCATGTAACCCAGGAGAAGTGGCAGCGGAGTGTCATGCAGGCAGTGATTGTGCTTTGTTGGAGGTAGTGTGGTGCTTAGCTAAGGTATGCATTGCTAATGAGGGCTTTTCAGATGTAAAAGTTGTTGGGGGGGGGCACTCTTGCTGCTATTGTGGCTTAATAGTGGGACCTGGGAACTTGAGATGCAGCCCAACATGTAGACCCTCGCCTGCCCTATCCGTTGCTGTGTCGTTCCCATCACTTTCTTGAATTGCCCAGATTTTCACAAATGGAAACCTTAGCGAGCATCGGCGATATACAAAAATGCTCGGGTCGCCCATTGACTTCAATAGGGTTCGTTACTCGAAACGAACCCTCGAGCATCATGAAAATTTCGTCTCGAGTAACGAGCACCCGAGCATTTTGGTGCTCGCTCATCTCTACATCATACCAATGGTGCCCTGTATCTTTGTACCTATGCTGGTAAGTTTATCTGCCACCCAAACCGTCTGTTTCTCCAAATTTACCAGTGTAAAATTAATGACTTTTAAATGCTTTTTCATGTGCTCAGTGTTTCTCAGAACGTTAATTACCTTCTGAAGTGATATTGTTAAAATAGACGTCGTTAATATATCTGGATGCCAATAATATCTTAACATTATTTCAGCATCAGGGAGGAAAGTAGATACTTCTGCAAACCAGTATAACAAAGACATGTTCTGTAAACATCCTGAGAAAGGTGTAGTCAAATTGTACATGGAGGTGGTCTTTTTCTGATTTGTTACCATACAGATATATTGTCGTCCTATTTCTATCATCATGTGATAAGTAATTGGCAACACCGTCCAGTCGCATATACTGACTGAATGTTGTAACAGACATGGCACATATTGTGCTGTCCCCTGACCACAAACTAGACCATCTACGGTCTTTTCACAGGTGTCTATTTTATGTGTCTTATTATTTATATCCACTATTACACCTTCAAATTTAAGTAACCAGTATTGTGCTGGGTATAGTGGTGGACCAAATATCACAGGTAAAACTATAAACTTACACATCAGATCGGTGCCTTTTACCTGGAAATATATCATAGAGCCTTACAATACTCAGATGTGCATTCTACACTGTCTATTTTAGGCTGTATCCATGCTCTCTTAGGTATCATATTTTTGAATATGATATAAATATATATATATATATATATATATATATATATATATATATATATATATATATATATATATATTTCTCCATAGTCTTTCATTATTGGTCATGCATATTTTGCATATCCCTTATCAGAGGACTAATTAGTGCTGAGGTAAATTAAAGCTGCTCTGTATTTGGTTGCTATGGGCACCAAAAACTGTTTTTTATTGTTGATTTACTGTTAGACAGTTTTGATAAATGAGGGCCAGTGTTCATAAATTTGCTCCATATATTCCTGTCTGGGGACATATCATTTTTGCAAACTGTTATCCACACGGACATCCTAGGCGGAATTAGGAAGGACAAAATGGGCAAATGATTGGTGGCCTCCACCAGGGTTGGACTGGGGCTAAAATGCAGTCCTGAAACATAAATGTTCAATGATCAGTATGACTCTTCTAGTGGGAATTACTTGTTGCAAATAACCAGGAATACTAAATAGAGTTCGTAGAATTCATTGGTGAAAGCAAATTTGGGGATTACTGCATTAAAATTCAAGCAAAGGCAAAAAATGCAAATAATGTTGCCGAGACAACAATATTTTTTGATTTTTTTAGCCTATAACCTTCTCTCGGTCCAGATTATACTATGTTCAAAATTGCATGTCCATCGCTCATACAGTTTGTAAGTGATGCTTGAACAAACAAACAGACATTGACAAATATATATATATATATATATATATATATATATATATATATATATATATATATTTCATTTAGCCTGGTATACCATTTTCCACTGTTGTATTTTGCATACTCTTTTTATGTGTGCATTTGCATTTTGTTTTTCAAAACTCACTCACATTTCTTCGTTTGTATATACTACATGTTAGATAAAGGTAATTTTAATAGTAATAAAATACGTCATACTCATTATCATAATATATGCATACATAAGCTTATACATAAAAACTCAATTAAAATAAGTATTTTTTCTTATCTTGGTATTTTGGAAAAGATCAAGCACATTACCTGCTTTTCCCAGTATTGCCTTTGTCTATACTTTAGTGATACATTTTGTTCAGTAAAAAGCATTATATTTGATATTTCCTTAATAAATAAATTGGCACAATAATCCATCACATTGAACTTTTCATCTTGACATGAGAAATGTATGTTATTCAGCCAATCATTTCCGTACAAGAGCCTATAAAGAACAGATGGTTTAAAAATCAAATAAAGAGTAGAACATTGTGTCTTTGTTCTGTTTGATAAGAACAAAAAAAAAAAAAAAAAGAAATCTATCCCAGATGGAATTTTATTTGTGTAATCCATCAAGAATTAATTTTGGATCTGGATGTTATTCTTCAAAACATTAGTCTTTTCTCTGATTGAATTGTATTAGTTAAAACAAACTTGTGAATCTTCCTCCATATGATTCATATTTTGTATGAATAGGAATGTAATTAGTTAGCCTCACTGACTAGACTTTGAAAGATTTCCAATTCTTAAGAAAACTATTAGAGGCTATGAAACTTAGTAACGTTAAGAAGCACTTTACTAAGTAATCCAAGGAAACTAAAATTGTTAACAGCTATTTTGATACTGAAACTCAAAGAGACGTTTACATTAGATTTTTGTTGTAGTTGATATTAAAGGGATTATCTGAGTTTGACACCTCTGTCCCACGGTCCTCCATCCTTAAAGTAAAAAAAAAAACTGCAGTTATTCCCCTCTTTTTGCTCCCACATTTGTCCTCTGTCGACTCTGGTCTCTGCTGTGATGTTACTTTAGATCCAGAGCCTGTCTACAAACAAGCTAGCTGAGTGGTGTCATTGGTTACTACAGCAGGTTTATGGGATGTCACAGCTGACTGTAAACAGACAGTGAAGATTGGCGCCGGTGGCGAAGTGAGTAACTTCTGATTTTTTGGTTTTCATTTTAAGGCATAGGGGACCTAGTGACAGGGGTTTCCATAACTCAGGTAACCCCTCTATGCAAAAGAGATCTTGTGTTGACTTGTGGATTTAATCATGCAGTCTATGTAATATTGAGATGTCATCTAACGAAACAAAAATGTTTTAAAGAACAAGAAGAGACAACCAAATCATAATGTTTAGAGATGAGCGAGCGTACTCGTCCGAGCTTGATACTCGTTCGAGTATTAGGGTGTTCGAGTTACTTTCACTTTCATCTCTGAGAAATTTGCGTGCTTTTCTGGCCAATAGAAAGACAGGGAAGGCATTACAACTTCATCCTGTGACGTTCCAGCCCTATACCACCCCCTCCCTGCAGTGAGTGGCTGGGGAGATCAGGTGACACCCGAGTATTAAAATCTGCCCCATCCGCGGCTCGCCACAGATGCATGCTGACCGAGATCAGGGAAAGTGCTGTCTTGCTGTAGCTGCTATAGGGAGAGTGTTAGGTGTTATTTTAGTCTTCAAGAACCCCAACGGTCCTTCTTAGGGCCACATCTGACCATGTGCAGTACTGTTGAGGCTGCTTTTAGCAGTGTTGCACATTTTTTTTTTTGTATATCGGGCGTGCAGACCATTGCGTCCTCAGTCTGCAGTCATTTTACAGAGTATAGGGGCAGTACTGGTGAGGCAGGGAAAGAGGTATACTGGCTATAGAGGCAGTGGGCTTTTTCCCAAAAACTTCCACAAAAATACAATATTACGCCTGCCTGTCACTGCCTTCAGTGTACTGCATCTCTGCTGGGGGTAGTAGTTGTTGAATTAATACCCAGCCTTGCGCATAATTGTTGCCTGCCTCTGCAGTGCGTTACGTACGGGAAGTCAGCCTCCAACAGGGAAATCGAAATACAGTGTATATCACAGGCAGTGGGCTTTTTCGCAAAAACTTCCACAAAAATACAATATTAGGCCTGCCTGTCACTGCCTTCAGTTTACTGCGTCTCTGCTGGAGGTAGTAGTTGTTGAATTAATACCCAGCCTTGTGCATAATTGTTGCCTGTCTCTGCAGTGCGTTACGTACGCGAAGTCAGCCTCCAACAGGGAAATCGAAATACAGTGTATATCACAGGCAGTGGGCTTTTTCCCAAAAAGTTCAAAAAAATACAATATTAGGCCTGCCTGTCACTGCCTTCAGGTTACTGTGTCTCTGCTGGGGGTAGTAGTTGTTGAATTAATACCCAGCCTTGCGCATAATTGTTGCCTGCTTCTGCAGTGCGTTACGTACGCGAAGTCAGCCTCCAACCACAGGCCAATAAGCGGCACATTTAATTACAGCGTTCTGTTTCTGCTAATCTCGTAATACACCATGCTGAGGGGTAGGGGTAGGCCTAGAGGACGTGGACAGGGGCGAGGACACGGAGGCCCAAGTCAGGGTGTGGGCACAGGCCGAGCTCCTGGTCCAGGTGTATCGCAGCCGACTGCTGCGGGATTAGGAGAGAGGCAAATTTCTGGGTTCCCCAGATTCATCTCACAATTAATGGGTCCACGCAGTAGACCTTTATTAGAAAATGAGCAGTGTGAGCTGGTCCTGTCGTGGATGGCAGAAAGTGCATCCAGCAATCTATCGATCACACAGTCTTCTGGCCGGTCCACAGCTGCAACTCTGAATCCTCTGGCTGCTGCTCCTCCTTCCTCCCAGCCTCCTCACTCCATTACAATGACACATTCTGAGGAGCAGGCAGACTCCCAGGAACTGTTCTCGGGCCCCTGCCCAGATTGGGCAGCAATCGTTCCTCTTCCACTCCAATAGCCCGCAGCACACCTCAGGATTTTTAAATCTATTTAAAAGGGACTTAAAAGGGTCCAATAGATGCACGCCAAAGCGTGGGGGTCAGAGCCTCCAAACCCCCCCTTAAGTATAATCCAGTATTTCAGAGAAGCGATGCAATGGCAGCATTCCAGGCGTATAAAGTGAAAAAAATACTTTATTCCTCCATACACTGCTACGTTTCGACCCTCTTGGGGTCTTTGTGAAGCATAAAATCATATTACAGGCACCAACATATAACACCAACCCAAACTGACCACAACCTATCACAGACACAGATTCACATGTGTATCAAATGGTTATTACCTTAGGGTTCAACCTCCCAGTCCGGTATTTTTCCACCTTCAGGATCACAACACACGATCTCCTCGGCTGTCTCCATGTTCACTGAGTGTATGAGCGTTCCCTTTACCCTTCTGCGCATGCGCGAGATGTCTGTAGCTCCGCGAGAGTCCCTCCTCTGACGTCTGTATAATGGGATCCTTGTATGTTACTGCTCATGCGCGGGACCGGCTGAAAGTCTTACATCACTGTTTCTCAGCAGGTTTCCCTTTGCAGCGCTGTCTTCCCCTGTCAATCCGCTGCATGCAGCGCGGTTCTCACATTACTACGCTATGTAGTGTGTGATTCCTACCCACATGTGTCTATATATAACTTGCCAGTGTTTTACTGTCATAGAGCCCGCAGTCACTGATTTACCAAGGGATACCAGGGATCGTCTGCACTATACAGATCTCAACCAACTGAATAAAAGACCATTACATATTTTATCACGCTGGAGAAAATAATAAAATAATAAAAAGATGCAACCTTCCTATATGTTCTAATTTCATATCACACTTTATATATCTGTTAATCATATTAGAAAGGAGCCAATCAAATCAATACTGCTCATTTAAGTTTATTCATTTAAAGTTGTTTTACATTCAATATCATCCCATATGGAAATCACAACTGCTTCTAGATACAAGTATGGCATAATTAGGGTTGATAACAATATAATAAGGAAGGGGCAGTCGGATCAACACTGTGATAACATAGTAAGGGCGGGAATATACATTGTCATCATTATTATTATTATTGAACACCCTAAGACACCAAATTTTTATGTCCTTCCAAAGGTACATAAGGACCTGACTAACCCTCCTGGCCGTCCAATAGTCGCTAGTTGCGACTCTATTTTCTGCAACATTTCCAAATTTGTGGATAAGATCCTTAGGAGTTTGGCAGAAGGGGCAAACTCGTACATAAAAGATACAGGAGACTTTTTGAATAAAATTGAAGGTTTGGAGATCAACGAAGCGACATTCTTGGTTACCTTGGATGTCGTTTCGTTGTACACCTCTATTAAACACATAAAAAGTCTAGCCGTAATTGACCGGTTTTTGCATAAAATGGATTTGGCCCCTGAGTGCGCTGCATTTGCCCTGTCGCTGCTGGAGTACATCCTCACCAACAACTACTTTAGTTTTGGGGGGGAGTACTACCGGCAGCGACAGGGCACTGCAATGGGCGCAAATGTCGCGCCAACGTATGCTAACGCGTACATGAGGTCTTTTGAGGAGGAGCTTTTACAGTCGTTAGCCCTCTGGCCATGCGTTAACAAATGGTACAGATACATAGATGATATCTTTTTGATATGGACCGGCAGCGAGGATCAGCTCCATAGATTTTGCGAGGAAATCAATAACTTGGATACTGACTTAAAATTTACTGTGAATTTTTCACTCACCAACATCCAATTTTTGGATGTAATGGTGATAAAAAGAGCGGGACAACTATGCACGGATTTATTCGTGAAAAAGACGGACAGAAATAACATCCTTAGATTTGAGAGTAATCACCCGAAAAGAACACTTGAATCCCTTCCCTGGAGCCAGTGTCTTAGGATAAGAAAAATAACAGATGAGGAATTTGTAGACATGCGCCTACAACAAATGGCCAAAAAATTCCTTGAAAGAGGATACCCGAAGCCATTAATAAATAAAACAGTTGATAAAATAAGAGCTACACCGAGATCGGAAGTACGTAGAGTGAAGAAACATCAGGAAAATAGTAGGATTCCTCTTATTTCCACCTTTGGCTCTGAAAGTGAAAGAATTAGGAGAATAATTAAAAAACATTGGCCTATTATCGAAAAGGGTTGCGGCGTTAAGGAATTCTCATCTCCCCCAATTATGGCCTATCATAGAGGCCGGAATTTGAGGGATCATTTAGTGAAACCCTCCATCCCACTGAAGGAACATTCAATCCAGCAAACTTTGGCGCCAACTAGGAAAGGCAATTTTCCATGCCTGTCTTGTGCATGTTGTGGGAACCTGGCGAAAGGGGAGGAGTTCTCACATCCCCTCACAGGGAAAAAAATTAAAATCAGGGGTAGATTTACATGCCGATCGTCATATGTAGTATACCTACTCACCTGCCCTTGTGGGAAGGGTTATGTGGGTCATACCACTAGAGAGGTCCGTGAAAGGATAAACGAACATAAGAGTACCATTCGGACTCAAAATAAAGAACCTCCCGTTTCGAAACATTTCTCAGAATATAATCATTCTGTCAGTCAATTAAGATTTCGGTTAATAGATTCAGTCCCACCCCTTCAAAGAGGTGGAGACCGTACCCTGTTATTACAAAAATGTGAACTACGTTGGATTTTCCTCCTAGATACGATGTCACCTAAAGGGTTAAATTTAGACTATGACTTCATGCCACACATCTAAAGTGTTGTCTTGCCACAGAATAATAGTACAGGATACTATATATTTGAATAACATCTACTACTGTACCTTTTAAATATTTGTTTTTAAATTTGATATTTTTATATATATTGCAGATTCCACAGGATGGGTTACCAGGGCTCCCTCCATCCGTCCTGGACATACGGACACAGACACAAAACATTTGCCACGGCTCTCCCCATGTTTTTTTTTTTTTTTAAAGAATGAAATAAGCATAAATCTTTTGATAAAGATAAACATCTAAAAATTAATAAATTTGCATAATAATGATGACAATGTATATTCCCGCCCTTACTATGTTATCACAGTGTTGATCCGACTGCCCCTTCCTTATTATATTGTTATCAACCCTAATTATGCCATACTTGTATCTAGAAGCAGTTGTGATTTCCAATTGGGATGATATTGAATGTAAAACAACTTTAAATGAATAAACTTAAATGAGCAGTATCGATTTGATTGGCTCCTTTCTAATATGATTAACAGATATATAAAGTGTGATATGAAATTAGAACATATAGGAAGGTTGCATCTTTTTATTATTTTATTATTTTCTCCAGCGTGATAAAATATGTAATGGTCTTTTATTCAGTTGGTTGAGATCTGTATAGTGCAGACGATCCCTGGTATCCCTTGGTAAATCAGTGACTGCGGGCTCTATGACAGTAAAACACTGGCAAGTTATATATAGACACATGTGGGTAGGAATCACACACTACATAGCGTAGTAATGTGAGAACCGCGCTGCATGCAGCGGATTGACAGGGGAAGACAGCGCTGCAAAGGGAAACCTGCTGAGAAACAGTGATGTAAGACTTTCAGCCGGTCCCGCGCATGAGCAGTAACATACAAGGATCCCATTATACAGACGTCAGAGGAGGGACTCTCGCGGCGCTACAGACATCTCGCGCATGCGCAGAAGGGTAAAGGGAACGCTCATACACTCAGTGAACATGGAGACAGCCGAGGAGATCGTGTGTTGTGATCCTGAAGGTGGAAAAATACCGGACTGGGAGGTTGAACCCTAAGGTAATAACCATTTGATACACATGTGAATCTGTGTCTGTGATAGGTTGTGGTCAGTTTGGGTTGGTGTTATATGTTGGTGCCTGTAATATGATTTTATGCTTGACAAAGACCCCGAGAGGGTCGCAACGTAGCAGTGTATGGAGGAATAAAGTATTTTTTTCACTTTATACGCCTGGAATGCTGCCATTGCATCGCTTCTCTGAAATACTGGATTATACTTGGGGGGGGGGGGGGTTGGAGGCTCTGACCCCCACGCTTTGGTGCGCATCTATTGGACTTGTAAGTCCCCTTTAAATAGATTTTAAAATCCTGAGGTGTGCTGCGGGCTATTGGAGTGAAAAAGGAACGATTGCTGCCCAATCTGGGCAGGGGCCCGAGAACAGTTCCCGTGAGTCTGCCTGCTCCTCAGAAGGTGTCATTGTAATGGAGTGAGGAGGCTGGGAGGAAGGAGGAGCAGCAGCCAGAGGATTCAGAGTTGCAGCTGTGGACCGGCCAGAAGACTGTGTGGTCGATAGATTGCTGGATGCACTTTCTGCCATCCACGACAGGACCAGCTCACACTGCTCATTTTCTAATAAAGGTCTACCGCGTGGACCCATTAATTGTGAGATGAATCTGGGGACCCCAGAAATTTGCCTCTCTCCTAATTCCGCAGCAGTCGACTGCGATACACCTGGACCAGGAGCTCGGCCTGTGCCCACACCCTGACTTGGGCCTCCGCGTCCTCGCCCCCGTCCACGTCCTCTAGGCCTACCCCTACCCCTCAGCATGGTGTATTACGAGATTAGCAGAAACAGAACGCCGGTCCCGCGCATGAGCAGTAACATACAAGGATCCCATTATACAGACGTCAGAGGAGGGACTCTCGCGGCGCTACAGACATCTCGCGCATGCGCAGAAGGGTAAAGGGAACGCTCATACACTCAGTGAACATGGAGACAGCCGAGGAGATCGTGTGTTGTGATCCTGAAGGTGGAAAAATACCGGACTGGGAGGTTGAACCCTAAGGTAATAACCATTTGATACACATGTGAATCTGTGTCTGTGATAGGTTGTGGTCAGTTTGGGTTGGTGTTATATGTTGGTGCCTGTAATATGATTTTATGCTTGACAAAGACCCCGAGAGGGTCGAAACGGAGCAGTGTATGGAGGAATAAAGTATTTTTTTCACTTTATACGCCTGGAATGCTGCCATTGCATCGCTTCTCTGAAATACAGCAATCGTTCCTCTCCCACCGGAGGAGTTTGTCGTGCCCAACCTTTGGAAAGTTCCCGGGGTCCGGGGGATGAGGCTGGGGACTTCCGGCAACTGTCTCAAGAGCTTTCAGTGGGTGAGGAGGACGATGACGATGAGACACAGTTGTCTATCAGTGAGGTAGTAGTAAGGGCAGTAAGTCCGAGTGAGGAGCGCACAGAGGATTCGGAGGAAGAGCAGCTGGACGATGAGGTGACTGACCCCACCTGGTTTGCTAAGCCTACTGAGGACAGATCTTCAGAGGGGGAGGCAAGTGCAGCAGCAGGGCAGGTTGGAAGAGGCAGTGCGGTGGCCAGGGGTAGAGGCAGGGCCAGACCGAATAATCCACCAACTGTTTCCCAAAGCGCCCCCTCGCGCCATGCCACCCTGCAGAGGCCGAGGTGCTCAAAGGTCTGGCAGTTTTTCACTGAGAGTGCAGACGACCGACGAACAGTGGTGTGCAACCTTTGTCGCGCAAAGCTCAGCCGGGGAGCCAACACCAACAGCCTCACCACCACCAGCATGCGCAGACATATGATGGCCAAGCACCCCACAAGGTGGGACGAAGGCCGTTCACCGCCTCTTGTTTGCACCACTGCCTCTCCCCCTGTGCCCCAACCTGCCACTGAGATCCTACCCCCCTTTCAGGACACAGGCACGACCGTCTCCCGGCCTTCACCCACACGCTCACCTCCGCTGTCCTCGGCCCCATCCAGCAATGTCTCTCAGCGCAGCGTCCAGCCGCTGCTGGCGCAACTGTTTGAGCGCAAGCGCAAGTACGCTGCCACGCACCCGCACGCTTTAGCGTTAAACATGCACATAGCCAAATTGATCAGCCTGGAGATGCTGCCGTATAGACTTGTGGAAACGGAGGCTTTCAAAAACATGATGGCGGCGGCGGCCCCACGCTACTCAGTTCCCAGTCGCCACTACTTTTCCCGATGTGCCATCCCAGCCCTGCACGACCACGTCTCCCACAACATTGTACGTGCCCTCACCAACGCGGTTACTGGCAAGGTCCACTTAACAACGGACACGTGGACAAGCACAGGTGGGCAGGGCCACTATATCTCCCTGACGGCACATTGGGTGAATTTAGTGGAGGCTGGGACCGAGTCAGAGCCTGGGACCGCTCACGTACTACCCACCCCCAGAATTGTGGGCCCCAGCTCGGTGGTGGTATCTGCGGCGGTATATGCTTCCTCCACTAAACCACCCTCCTCCTCCTCCTATGCAACCTCTGTCTCGCAATCAAGATGTGTCAGCAGCAGCACGTCACCAGCAGTCGATGTCGCGCGGGGTGGCAGCACAGCGGTGGGCAAGCACCAGCAGGCCGTGCTGAAACTACTCAGCTTAGGAGAGAAGAGGCACATGGCTCACGAACTGCTGCAGGTTCTGACAGAGCAGACCGACCGCTGGCTTTCACCGCTGAGCCTCCAACCGGGCATGGTCGTGTGTGACAACGGCCGTAACCTGGTGGCGGCTCTGCAGCTCGACAGCCTCACGCACGTGCCATGCCTGGCCCAAGTCTTTAATTTGGTGGTTCAGTGGTTTCTGAAAAGCTACCCACGTTTGTCAGACCTGCTCGGAAAGGTGCGCCGGCTCAGCGCACAATTCCGCAAGTCCCACACGGATGCTGCCACCCTGCGGACCCTGCAACATCGGTTTAATCTGCCAGTGCACCGACTGCTGTGCGACGTGCCCACACGGTGGAACTCTACGCTCCACATGTTGGCCAGGCTCTATGAGCAGCGTAGAGCTATAGTGGAATACCAACTTCAACATTGGCGGCGTAGTGGGAGTCAGCCTCCTCAATTCTTTACAGAAGAGTGGGCCTGGTTGGCAGACATCTGTCAGGTCCTTGGAAACTTTGAGGAGTCTACCCAGATGGTGAGCGGCGATGCTGCAATCATTAGCGTCACCATTCCTCTGCTATGCCTGTTGAGAAGTTCCCTGCAAATCATAAAGGCAGACGCTTTGCGCTCGGAAACGGAGGCGGGGGAAGACAGTATGTCGCTGGATAGTCAGAGCACCCTCATGTCTATATCTCAGCGTGTTGAGGAGGAGGATGAGGGGGAGGAGCATGGGGAGGAGGGAGGAAGAGACAGCTTGGCCCACTGCTGAGGGTACCCATGCTGCTTGCCTGTCATCCTTTCAGCGTGTATGGCTTGAGGAGGAGGAGGAGGAGGAGGAGGATCCTGAAAGTGATCTGATTGGTCCCGCTGAGCCAATGAGAGGCAGCAGTCACTCACCCATTCATAAATTCATGAATGGGTGTGTGAGTGAGATCTGCCTCTGATTGGTCAGGCTGTGACCAATTAGAGGCAGCTCATTCAGCAGGCGGGGATTTTAAATCCCCGGCTGCTGAATACTACTCACAGCTGTTCAGAGCAGTTCAGGAGGACTGCCGCCGGCCGCGCTGAACTCCTTCGGCCAGGACCAGGTGAGTATATATATATTTTTTATTTTTACACATTTCTGGATGAATTGCAGGGAAGGGCTTATATATTTAAGCCCTTCCCGGCAATTCATCCCGCGATCGCCGGCAGCCCATTGCTTTCAATGGAGCCGGCTGTATTGCCGGCTCCATTGAATTCAATGGGCTAACATCGTTCTTCTCTGCCACAGCTGTTACAGCTGTGGCAGAGGAGAACTATCTTTATGCTGACAGTGCGGGGGGGGGGGTCTCACTCTTGCCACTATTGTGGCTTAATAGTGGGACCTGGGAACTTGAGATGCAGCCCAACATGTAGCCCCTCGCCTGCCCTATCCGTTTTTGTGTCGTTCCCATCACTTTCTTGAATTTCCCAGGTTTTCACAAATGAAAACCTTAGCGAGCATCGGCGATATACAAAAATGCTCGAGTCGCCCATTGACTTCAATGGGGTTCGTTACTCGAAACGAACTCTCGAGCATCACTGAAAGTTCGACTCGAGTAACGAGCACCCGAGCATTTTGGTGCTCGCTCATCTCTAGTTAGTAACCAAGTTTGTCCATGGTTACATACTGAATAGGACACTTATCTGGATCACTGACCTTAGTGTTACCTACACACTTCTGATTCTAAGCATGTCTAAATATAAAGATATTAATTTTCAATCACAGTAAGAAAAGAGCTTCATAATAGAAAATTGAGAAATTGATAGAAACTATTCTGTAAATGGCTCTACCTTCAGTCCACGGAGTCATGGTTTAGAGAATCTCAATTAGATTATTTAGTTTTTGCGGAAACAGGATTTTTCTGTTTATATGAAATTGTCTACAAGTTCAAGATCAGCATACATTTATGATTAGAAAAGAACTCTGGGAAATCAAGGCCATATTCTGCATATTCCTTTGTAGCATTGTTAGATAAGGTATTTCATGTATCCTTGATAAAGGCAAAAACTTCACACAAGTTTTATATGATAAATTCAATGTTGAGAGTCTTTTATACAGTATTTCAGGGACAACCACAACGATCTTTGTTTTAAAAACACTTATTTTTCTTCAATATATGTAAATTGTTGCTAGGAAATAAAGTATTTGAGAATCTAATTGAAATCCAATGTCATTTAGATTAGGAGTATAGTAATCTGTTTCACTGCATTAGAATATGCTAAAAAATATATTTTCTTTCTTCTGGATAACATGGCACAAAGATGTTTTATTTTCAGAATATATTCTATTTCTTTGGATCTCTAAATTCGGTTAATTTGATTAGATAAATCAATTAAAAAAACAGCATGTTTCCTTCTGCTATAATCAACATATATCTATCTGGGATCTCAATATGTTGCATCCTCAGAGTAATGCTGAACTTAAAGGGGTGTTGCTATCTCAGTCAAACATAGCAGAAATGGGAACAATGCTCTGTGTGAGATGGTCAGGAGAATAGAAACGTCCAAGTACAGCTGGGCTGCTCTATTCCCATAACTCCTATAGAAGTCAGTGGGAGTTACACAAATAGTACAGAACCCATCCTATATTGTTTTCATAAATTGGATACTGTAGAAACAGTGTAGCTCTCTAGGCTGTTTGCTTAACGCCCAGTGAGTTCTATGGGAGTTATGGAAACAACGTAGCTGAGCTGAACTTGGCTATTTCCATAATTCTAACTAGCGCCAGCCACCTCTAAAAGCCAGGTCAAGGGTGGAGGTGGTCACTACCCAGAGAAAGCTGGAAGACACAAAAGAGGGAAGAATCAACCATCATGTGGCTTAGGCATAAACGTTTGAGATGGAAATGCTCATTTAAGCCCCTGTTCCACAGGTCAATAATCAACCATATAAACATTTGTAAGATCATTCCTTCCAAATCATTCCCCTTGTAAAAATTCACAATTATCAAACCACAAAGCAGCAAAGGCTTGTTTGTCTTTGCATCTATTATGCAAAATTAGCATTTATTGGCAGCTTATTGTCTAGTGTAAACAGAATAAAGTTTTGATGAAAATCCAAACTATATGGGGATTAGTCATTGTTGCAATGATTTTCCATTCCCATACAGTTTGTATGATCACAATGATCGGTACATGCAAATGGTAGTTTAACGAGCAGCAATCAACATACAAGTCGATGATGCATGTAAGAGGACTCAGGTGAATGCTCTTAGTGACACTAAATGCATTTACAAACATTCTTTACAGTTTTCCAGTCACACCCATTACCATGGTATCATCTGATGCAGTGTAGCCTTATCACTGGCATTTGTGGAAGACACCAGATGATAAGCTGGCACCTGATGTATCTGTGCTCATTTACTATAGAGAAGTAGAAGCTTTTCAAAGTTAAGATAAATAGTTTTCAACCATCAATTTAATTTTGCATTAAACAATCAATTTTTATTACTTCTAAATTACCTAATAGACAGAAAAACAATTAACTTCTAAATGCTGCATTTTGTGTTATTTTTAAATTATAAGTTATTTCCATAAATTCAGTATTCTATAATTGACTTCCTGATAGACGTAACTGCAAACAATGTCATTCTATTTGCAATTGAAATTCCACTAATAATTTTTAGTTTTCAGAATAAATAATAATGCTATAGATAGAGATCTCATCAATTATTTGAGAACTATCTAGGCTCCTTAGCAAAGGGAGGAAAAGGAAAGTATGAAAGCAAAGTGTAGGGGTATTAAGGGAAGAAAGGGAATTGTACAGAGGTAGCAAATTAAGTAAGAAATAATAAGAAGATAAGGAAGAATATTATTATGCAATATTTTTTTTTTTGCTCAAGTTTAGATGTCGAGCACTTGAACATCTCTATGATATAAATTTTATTATATCCTTGGTGCTGTAGCTATTTTTTATCCCTTTCAGCTGTAACATTTCAATTATTTTTCATTCAGCACCTTGGATAGCGTGGAGGTAGATATTAAATAACTGCTTTCACTGTAATCAGCACATAAGATAGCTTAACAGACTGGAAACTAGTCTCTGTTAACTGTAATGTACTCAAGTTGATTTGATAATCTCAAGTATATATATATTTATATTTGACACTATTGTCACCCAAACTTTGTCAACCCCATTCCACTGTCATTTGCTTCTAGGGAACATCATGCAGGAGGATGCTTACTGCACTTGTCTGCACTGTTATCCTTTGACGCTATATAACACACATAGTGGTTATTATCTAAGTATTATGCCAGGGTTTCAATTGTGCATAAAAGAGCTTCTTGCTAACTAAGTATGTAGTAAGAGCTGCAGTTAACCTCTAAACCTCTCACAAATGGAGCTTAACTATGCTATCATAGAGTCTTATCCCAGAGAGCTAAGCGCGCGTACTTTCATTATGGCTTTAGTAATGTGCTCATCTCTGTTAACAAACCACTATTAAAGCCGTCATCTGACCGAATGGACCTCACATAAGGCTCCGCTGTAGAAATCCTTTAGTCTATTTTCAAAATAGGATTATGTAAGGTGGATCTCTTTTTTTATTGGGTGTCTACAACTTTTATTATGCACTTTTGTTTTCTTGGTTATGACTAGAGATGAGCGAGCACCAAAATGCTCGAGTGCTCGTTACTCGAGTCGAACTTTCAGTGATACTCGAGAGTTCGTTTCGAGTAACGAACCCCATTGAAGTCAATGGGCGACTCGAGCATTTTTGTATATGACTGGTGCTCCGCTAAGGTTTTCATTTGTGAAAATCTTAGCAAATCACCAAAGTCATGTAAAAAACACAGAAATGGATAGGGCAGGCGAGGAGCAACATGCAGGGCTGCATTTCGGGCTCCGAGGTCTCACTATTAAGCCACAATAGTGGCAAGAGTGAGACCCCCCCCCCCCCGCACTGTCAGCATAACGATCGTTCTCCTCTGCCACTGCTGTAACAGCTGTGGCAGAGCAGAACGATGTTAGCCCATTGAATTCAATGGAGCCGGCAATACAGCTGGCTCAGCTCAGCTGTCATTCAGCTGAGAGCTGCGCTGAGCCAATCAGAGGCAGCACTCACTCACCCATTCATGAATTCATGAATGGGTGTGAGTGAGAGCTGCCTCTGATTGGTCAGGCTGTGACCAATCAGAGGCAGCTCATTCAGCAGGCGGGGATTTTAAATCCCCGGCTGCTGAATACTACAGAGAGCAGTTCAGGAGAACTGCCAGCTGGCCATGGCTGAACTCTGTTTGCCGGGACCAGGTGAGTATATATATATTTTTTTATTTTTACACATTTCTGGATGAATTGCAGGGAAGGGCTTATATATTTAAGCCCTTCCCGAAAATTCATTGTGCGATCGCCGGCAGCCCACTGCTTTCAATGGAGCTGGCTGTATTGCAATTCAATGGTCAGTGCTCGTTTAATCGAGACGAGCACCGCGTGGTGCTCGTCTCGAGTAACGAGCATCTCGAGCACCCTAATACTCGAACGAGCATCAAGCTCGGACGAGTATGCTCGCTCATCTCTAGTTATGACATTTACAGGATCCAGGAGAAACCATGCCTGATGCCCTTAAAACTCTGCCCTTTTGGTTACACATGATGACATATATATGTATACACCCCCCTGCTATACTCCATAAAACTGCTTCTACATTGCAAGTTCTTCCACTAGATGTAGTGCTATTTTGAATGCTCATGCTCTCTGAATGACGTCTGGACACCTGACCTACACACCTCTGCCTACACCAATTAGGATCCATATGACACATCAACTCAGCTACCTACAAACCACGCCTGTTTTGATCTGAGAACACACCTCCATCATGAGCCAAGGCGTATTCAGCTACTAGGGCAGTTGTTTACCATTTAGCTTAACTGACATTTATGTTTAAGTATATAATCTGCAATTATGTGTTAATGTTGGCTAACACTACATTGATAATGCTAGCCTCCTTTATTTTGAGTTGGACCCTTGTGATCATGCTTTAAGAAGAAAATAGTGACGCTTCATTGGAGCATCACTCCCACTTCACTATGATTTCACGGAACAAGTGAGACCCGCCTGTTAGGGAGGGACACAGGTTTCTATATAAGCACAGCTGATCTCACAGACCTTCATATGTCTCTGGTCCACTATCAGGGTGAGAGGCTCTAACGCAACATTTTTGTTTATTATTTTTTCGTCTATTTATATATTGATACTCGGAGGTAGGGCAGTGCTCCTTAGCATTTAGCTTAAAATAAGCAGTGTACTTAGATGTGAGAAAAATTGAATCTTAGTACTATCTGATTGCAAGCCCTCAAATATGGGAGGAAAGTATCAATTAGCGCAGTGAAGTGTTTGAACTTACCATTCATGCACATTCTGCACCAGTCAGCATGAAGCATAGTGTAGCTGGTATCTCTAGTTCTGCTAGTATTAGCAAAGACCTTCTAGGTTAGTTGAGAAGGGATGACTATTAGAGCCGAGTGCAAGAATTTATTAGCCAGGCACTCTGTGTAGATGCTACTGACCTATAAATTGATCTGGGATAGCAGGAATTGTCTGTTATATGTTTGTCAGCCCTAAGTCTTAGCTTTAGAATAAGAATAATAAACATCATTTTAATTTACGTTAACCCTTTGCAATCCAATTTTAGCTTCAGGGTTTCCTAGGGGGATTTCTCTTTCTGCCATTATACAATTGTGCCATCTGCTGGCTAGAGCCAGTACTGCGGTATCGGACATGCTAGAGACGCCCCCGACAAGAGAGCGTCCAGGAATATACAGTAAGAATACCCTGCCAGACGTCTTCTGACATCGGAGCTGTACAGCCTTCAATCAGAATGTCTTTAGACGTCAGACAGAGGTTTGGAAAGGGTTAAATCTATACTGTGAAGGGCTTTAGAAGTCAATTATAGACTAAGTTTCTGTCTCAGTGAAAATTTCAAAACCCCTGTAAATTTAAAAACTGTAAAATCTTTCTACTTGTTGCCATTCTTTGCTGTCGTCCTATAAAAAAAGCAAAGACCACATTACCTCATTAAACATAGAGTATATATTAGGTGGATACTAAAGCTTTTAACTGGTTCTTTAAAAAGGATAAATAAGGCTAAAGACAAGAATCATATAGATTCTTAAGGCTTTATTGGTAAGAAAATAATACATTTGTCAGCATACTGCCTGAACAGAAGTTATGATTTCTAATGTATGCATTATACATTACAAGTAAATTTATATGAAGAACTGTAGGAAACAATTAGCATTCTGGAAATATGTGTTCATCTTACACTAGCAATATGTTCATCCAATCTTTCCTGTTTTGAATGCAACAACCAATTTTACATTTGCCATCTGTAGAATTACTGGCAGGTGCAAGGCCACTCATACAGTTTAATACTCAGCATAACATAAGCTAGAAATGAAAACAAATCGTGCATAAAAGGCCAATGTAATAATATTGGTAACATAAATTGTATCTAGTTTACTTTATTGATGATTAGATAATTATTGGTATTTTTCTATCTATCTGTAAGGAGGGTGGACCTTATACTCTTCAATTGCAGTACTAGGAATGCAGATATATCCTTTATTTTCGGTTATCTTTCTCTTTTAATAAACTGATTAATTATCTGAGAGACTGCTTGATAATTTATTTGTTTTGCACTATACATATGTATATATGTGATTACATATGGATAATTCTGTATTGACTGCTGGGCTATACAATTAGGCATGTTATGATAATTACAACGTACACCGCAACGGTCAAGATCTGAAAGATCAGAAGTGAAACAAGTATATGTACAGTTGAGCTCAGTAAAGTCATTTGTTGAACTGTCATGGTCTTGGTCCATACTTAGAGAAAAACTTTATCTATCTTTGGTAGAACATTTTACATATTTTCTATCTATCATCCATTTATCTATCTATCTATCTATCTATCTATCTATCTATCTATCTATCTATCTATCTATCTATCTATCTATCTATGTTATGCTCAAATCTATTGCCTTTGTGTGAATAGCAGATGTTCTACTTATTAGTTAATGTCAATTTTTGCTGTATTCAAGATCCATAACAAAAGTAGGTTCTTCACAGGACTCAGTAAAACTAAAATATTTACAGAACAGTCACCAGTAGAGATGAGCGAGCATACTCGTCCGAGCTTGATACTCGTTCGAGTATTAGGGTGTTCGAGATGCTCGTTACTCGTGACGAGTACCACGCGGTGTTCGAGTCACTTTCATTTTCTTCCCTGAGAAATTTGCACGCTTTTCTGGCCAATAGAAAGACAGGGAAGGCATTACAACTTCCCCCTGCGACGTTCAAGCCCTATACCACCCCCCTGCAGTGAGTGGCTGGCGAGATTAGGTGTCACCCGAGTATTAAAATCTGCCCCTCCCGCGGCTCGCCACAGATGCATTCTGACATAGTTCAGGGAAAGTGTTGTTGATGCCGGAGCTGCTATAGGGAGAGTGTTAGGAGTGATTTTAGGCTTCAAGAACCCCAACGGTCCTTCTTAGGCCATAGAAATCGCAGATCGCACCTATGTGCGATCTGCGATTCCTGTTCTCTTCTCTATATGCGCTCAATGGGGCCGGCGGCAGCAGCGCCGACCCCATTGAAAACATATAGAAGACAAATCATTCTTCTCTGCCACAGCTGTAACAGCTGTGGCAGAGAAGAACAATGTTTGCCCATTGAATTCAATGGAGCCAGCAATACAGCAGGTTCCACTGAAAGCAATGGGCTGCCGGCGATCGCGGGATGAATTGTCGGGAAGGGCTTAAATATATAAGCCCTTCCCTGCAATTCATCCAGAAATGTGTTACAATAAAAATATATACTGGCGTATAAGGCGACGGGGCGTATAAGACGACCCCCCAACTGTCACCTTATACGCCGGGAATACAGCGGAGCAAAGAATAAAAATCATTACTCACTTCACCGGGCGTTCTGCGGTGCTCCTGCAGGCTGTCGCTCCCTCCTGGTCCCCGGCAGAGCATTGCTTTCTGGACGCAGTGGTTGAAATCCCCGCCTCCAGAAACACACGTGCCTTTAGCCAATCACAGCCATTCAATGACATCATTGTCATTGGCTGTGATTGGCTGAAGGCACGTGTGTTTCTGGAGGCGGGGATTTAAAGCCCTTCGTAGAGAAAGCAATGCTCTGCTGGGGACCAGGAGGGAGCGACAGCCTGCAGGAGCACCGCAGAACGCCCAGTGAAGTGAGTAATGATTTTTATTCTTTGCTCCGCTGTATTCCCGGCGTATAAGGTGACAGTTGGGGGGTCGTCTTATACGCCCCGTCGCCTTATACGCCGGTATATATTTTTATTGTAACACATTTCTGGATGAATTGCAGGGAAGGGCTTATATATTTAAGCCCTTCCCAACAATTCATCCCGCGATCGCCGGCAGCCCATTGCTTTCAGTGGAACCTGCTGTATTGCTGGCTCCATTGAATTCAATGGGCAAACATCGTTCTTCTCTGCCACAGCTGTTACAGCTATGGCAGAGGAGAACAATCTTTATGCTGACAGTGCGGGGGGGGGGGGCACTCTTGCCGCTATTGTGGCTTAATAGTGGGACCTGTGAACTTGAGATGCAGCCCAACATGTAGCCCCTCGCCTGCCCTATCTGTTGCTGTGTCGCTCCCATCACTTTCTTGAATTGCCCCGATTTTCACAAACGAAAACCTTAGCGAGCATCGGCGATATACAAAAATGCTTGGGTCGCCCATTGACTTCAATGGGGTTGCTTACTCGAAACGAACCCTCGAGCATCGCGAAAAGTTCGTCCCGAGTAACGAGCACCCGAGCATTTTGGTGCTCGCTCATCTCTAGTCACCAGTAATTTGAGAATGTAAACAGTCCAGAACATTATTTTAAATCATAATTTTGCATGTTTTAAATTTACTATTTAAGTCACAGCAAAGGTTTTGGTCAGTATATTATGCCATATCACTGTGCAAGAAGACAACAGACTGCCACAGCATGAGGGCTATCAGTCTTTATGCAGCGGGTGGCATTGCCCACCCCCACGACTCACATCTCAGCTATGATTCAAACTTTGCAATGTATTTATTCTGTAAGCCACAGTAACTCAGAATAAAACACTCATGGGGCAACAGGCATCCCTGTCCCGTATTCATGCTGCTTGTGGGCAGCATGGACCTAATTACAGAATTTCTTTAATGCAAAGTCAGTGGTCTGTGCAAGGATAAGCTGTTTTTTATGTGCACGAGGAATAAAAGTATTTCAGGCCATCATATAATATGTATTTAATAATTAATATTACCCTCTATACTATTAAGGCCAATAGTCCTGTATACTCGGTGACTGAAAAATAAGCTAACTTTTTTTTATACTATGATTGATTCCTGTTGGATCATGTTACAAAATCGTGAAGTTCTGATTGCAAAGCATCTTTTTAATATTTGAGATTTAATCCATTTTCCCTCAACAGCAATAAGTAAACTTATGTTTTCTGTGTACCCCAATTATCATTAGAAATTAGGGTATCAGAAATTTGTTTTACCGGCATTATGCCAATGGATACATTTTCTAATATGAAACCATCATTTTCTTGAATAAGTCAATGAGGGCTCAAATAAAATAGGAATGGTCCCTGTTCAGGTTATTCTATTAGTCCAATTTAAATATATGCCATTCATGCCTTAACTTGGTCTGTCCCCAAATGCAAATTGTTCGTGCAGACTGATGGATCTAATCTGATGCAATAAGGTTTGGCAGAGTATCAAATGTAGAAACGTGTATTACCTCTACTGACCAGATTCCTGTATACAAGTAAAAAATATTTGATAAGACCACTCTTTCATGATAGTTGCAGGTGAGTAAATCAACATGATTTCTTAACCGAGCTGTCATGAACTTTAGACATTTTGTATTTGATCCCTTGTTCCCTGGCTTTGCTATTTCGTTACCCTAGCTCTACTATATCACATCTCCATTCTAAATTTGATTGTTCCCAGCAAGAGAAACCATGTAATCTTGTAGATATGATACCTTTTAATGGCAAACTTACTTGGTTTCTCTTGCTGGAAATAATCACATTTTGCTCTACTGGCTAACACTGTACCAAACTTTTTTCAATTTCTTCACTCTACAAGCAGTTAACTCCTTTTCCTATGTTTCATTTCATTGCCATACTCGCCTGATTACAGTTATCAGTTTAGATTTACTATATCTATCCTGTCTTTTGGTTCATTCTATGGTTGTTGGTCAATGTCTTTGCTGCAGTATCTCTCAGTCTCTGCTTGATGCCCTGTTCCTGTCTTTGACCCAAGCCCCTCATGCTTGCCTTTTTCCTGATCCTGTAGCTTAGAGAGGACCACATGTACTCCTGGAGGATCCTTGCCAGCTCTAAAGTCAGACACAAGACCTTAGTAACTTCCCAATTATATGTGCTAAACTAAACTGTCCATAATTAAGACGTTTTGCTCATGAATCCTTTCTCAACATAAGGATAACATATTTCATCATTTCATTGGAACTTGATTGATAATATTTTCTAAATATATTTGGATCACTGCATCCTATAACTAGGATGGGTCATTAGTTATTATGCCTTTTTAAGTGTTAGTTAAAAACACACTCAGCGGGAGATAGAGCCAGCCAGCAGAGAAAACGGACGCACAGGAGGAAAGCTCAGTCACAGAGCCGTGGATTCAGGTGCCTGCCAGCTTCCAAGTGCATATGAGACCATCAAAACCTACACCGGAGACTTCCCCGAGGTGAAAGGAACAAGACAAGACATTCCACGGCCCAATCAGGCACCACTAAAAATCACAGCCTTGTGCCAGGCTGGTAGTCTTGGGAGATATCCGGCCTGAGTCGCAGAAAAAGCCTAAGTAGCAGCACCGGAACCCCCACTGGGTGAAGAGGTGGAGATTAAGGGGTGACATGGCCCGATAGGCCGCCATTATAAATCGCAGCCTAACCCGCCAGGTGAAAGCGTGGGCTAAAGTAGCGGGAGCACCCACGTGGCCGACCCTCCACATCACAAAGGAGCTCCTCTTACAGTACACTGCCACCAACAGGTACATTAGCCCCCAGATGATAAGGGGTAAGAGGGAAAGGAACAGCATCAGTCATCACAGAGCCTCCTGATTATAGGAATCAGACTCCCCCTAATGACGTCCATGCAAAGGTCCTCCAGAGATAAGAAGACCTGTAATCAGTTTCTATGAGCCTCCATAGCAACTGACTTACCCCACTGGGGTATCAGGCCAATAAAAGACAAGGAGGGAGAAGCATAGGCCTTGAGAGCTGAACATACTACATGGCCAGACAGCTCCTTATGCACAGCCCACTGGAGACAATTACCCAACACACTGAAAGCCACTCCATAGCCTTGCAGCTGTGTGGGACCCTGCACAAGACAAAACAACTCACTCCTCTACACAGTAAGCGCTAATTGCACTCTATCTATTCCTGCTTAAGTAATAGAACAAGGACTATGATCAGTCTGAACACCCCCTGCTGACTGCTCTGACCCTCATTTAGGGAAAAGCTCAAAAACAGTTAATGAGATGACCAGGGTCTACCCATAATCTGTGCTGTAGCCCTATCCTAGTTACCAGAACGGAAACTTTATCTACTAACATCCAAGACAAATATAATAAACTAAAGATCTAATATGTCCAAGAGAGGCAGCAGACAGTATAAAGCGCAACCTCAACCATTCAGAGTACCTTAGCAGAACTTTTCTTGTGTCAAGTATTAACTCGGTTAAAATGAGAATTTTACCTCGCTCCATATACCTTTTCAGAGGTTTGCCCATTGACATCCCAACAAGAGATCTGAAGGAGATACCATTTTTTTTCTATTATATATGGGGGAAGAAAAAAACCCAGAATCAAACAAAATGTTATGCAATACCATAAAAGAGTCGGAGGATTATCAGTCCCCAACCTAAGAAAATATTTTCTGGCAGTTCAGCTGTTGCACATTCCACCCATATTTGCGGGTACAAGGAGATGTCTGTGGGTGGATCTAGAGGCATCTCTCCTAGCTCTGGTGGAACTTGGAGCTGTATTCTGGGGCAAAAATATAAAACCTGCAAATATTCAACATCTATCACCACTAATCTACCACATTTTTCTGATCTGGAGGAGAAATAGTTTTAAGTATTCCATGATGTCACCTCTCCTATCCCCACTTCTACTTGTTATCCCTAATCAAGACTTCATTTTGAACCTTCAGAATGACAGCTTTCCATGGTGGCAGGCCAGGCACATTACACTTCTGTACCATTTTATGCCACATGGGAAACTCCTCACATTGCAACAAGTGACAGATAAAAATTCAACCCTAGATCACCTCTGGTTTGAAATAAGGCACATCCGCAGTTTCATTCACTCCTTTATACCCCATTAACACCACCTTCACCCCTACAGCATTTGAGAGAACTTGTATTTGGTCCCCACTGCGAAAATGCATGATATCCCTATTATATGCTAACATTAACCAGCCCTCATCTGGAGCTAAACTTCCATTCATGCAGCGTTGGGCGGCAGATCTTAGTATCTCTCTCTCTCCTCACCCCAATGGCAGCATTGCTGGACATTCATCTCAAAAGGTAGCCATCAAATAGCACTTGCTAACTTTCAATTAAAATTCTACTTAGGCCCTACCTAGTCCCTTCAACAATCTATAAATACTCTCCAGACACTTCTCCGAACTGCATTAGGGAATGTGATAGCTTGGGATTAACAGCCTATACGTGGTGGACATGCTCAATGGTGAGGTCTCTCTGGAGATGGGTGTCTAACCTGATATCTAGAGCCCTGGGTAAAACATTCCCCCTCCTTCGACTTATCTCTTAGAGGACAAACCTCTGGGCTTTAATAACCAACAATATAAGCTTTCACAGCATATTTGCATGGCCGCTAGAATATACATTGCTACCCAATGGCTGTTACCCACTCTTTCACTTAACCCAGTTATTACAAGAATATTGAGAATGATGTTGTACGAGCCATTCCTCGAAACCTAGCAGTCATGGGCCACTTTCCTAGAAATGCCTGGCATAAACCAATTTCTCAGCACATGAGGAACCAGACCAGAAATGATCACTAGAATCACTCAAACATTTAAAGGGGGGGGGGGGGAGAGAAGCCAGGAAGGACATAACAAGTGATTGAATCCCAAAGGAAAAAAATAGGTGAGGGAAGAGAGAAATGGGATTTACAGCGCATTTAATACATATTAAAGGAGGAGAGGGAGGGAAGAGGGGCTTGTCTCCAAAACACGATTTCACCTGCTATTTTTTTATTTTGTTAAATAATAAAAAAGAAGTGCTTTCACTATCACATATTTAACCTTAATCTTCTAGTAGCATAAAGTGTTGCGCCTTCACACCAGTATTTTTCCACACTCTTTTCGCTATACTCACACCCACCTTGGTTGAGCATCATCTGGTTGGCAGCACCTCCACTTTGTACTCTAGAACTATTTCACCACTCTCACTAAGTCTTGCTCCACCCTCCTTTTTCATCTCTTTTACTCCTATGGGAGATGGATAACACACACCACTCACCTCCAATCATTTGAACTGGCAATTTTACTGCTAATTAAAATAGCCTTAAATCACCTGCTCATGCGATCTTTAGTGCATTATAGACGCAATGTTTTCATGCGCTTATACTGTGCTAAAATAGCACTCTTATGAACTTGGCCTTAGTTGCGCCAACAACTAAAGCATTGACACTGGAGGCAATCACAGCCTTTCTCCTGCCAATAAGGGTGTGGACACAGCTCAGTGCTGTGCATATAAGTAGCTAGTTGCTTGCGTCAAATTCTGAAAATACATGTAAGGAGGTGAGAAGAGGGATGAAGAATTTATTTGTATGCAGTACTAACACTAGTATACAGTATAGACCAAGTTATAAGTTTACTTGCGCTGTTAAAGTTTTCCCCCTATTTTCTGTACATTAAAGAGTAATAAATATAAACCTAAATTATTGTTCTTTCTAAAGCTATATATTGGGATAATCATTTAATCCGAAATTTTGCAACAATTAAAAGGTCATCCACTTGTTTATCTCAGCAAAAGCAAACTTTAAGCAGTCGAGAGTATTAGTACACAATGAACAATTTTCTTAACCCTTTCCAATCCAATTATTTTTTCTCAGACATTCTCCCCAGCTCCAAATAAATTGGAGCTGGTGAGAATGGATAAGGAAAAATACATTTCCCTGCACCCTCCTGAACTGACAGAGTTCAGGAGGGTGCAGGGAGGGACCTGCTTACCTGTCCGGCGTCTTCCGCATTCTCCCTTCTGCCTCCCGGCTCAGCGATCATGTGACCGCTGGGGTCAGGTGGCACCCAGCGGTCACATCATCGCCGAGCCTGGAGACAGAAGGGAGAATGCGGAAGACGCCGGACAGGTAAGCAGCCCCCCCCCCCCCCATGGTGCAGGCTCCCGGCTCGGCGTTCATGTGACCGTTGGGGGTCAGGTGACACCGGCGGTCACATGATTGCCGGCGGAATCTCCTGCATTACATAGCGCTAATTGAGCGCTATGTAATGTGTAAAGGAGAAGGCACGGGGGGCGTGGCTTGAAGGAGCCGATGGCGGACACGTTCTGAGCAGCTCCGCTCTTAAGCTCAGCAAAAAAGCAACTTAAAGTTTGCCGAGGGCATATATTCTGAAGGAAAAGAAGAGGGAAGCTCACCCACAGCCAATGACAACCCGGAGGAGAACGGGGAAGACCGGGCCGAAGCGCCTCACTGACATCTACACGGCGTGCGGCTCAGAGGAGGAGAGCACAATGGAGCCGGCTTCCGGCAGCGCCGGGGGAGACGGAGAGACACAGTCAGCGGGACTGCCGGACCAAGCGGAGAGCGGCAGCGGTAAGCTGATCACCCCACAACCATTACCACAGCTCCCGGTACGCTCAAACAGCCCCTCACAGTGTATTACAACCCCCGCAGCCCCGATAGAAACATACAGAGAGGGAAGAGAAGAGTCGGATATCCAAGGGGAGGAGGGGGGAGGGGAAGAAGAAGTGAGAAAGCAGGCGCCATTTTCTCCCTACCCACCTGCACATAATGCAGAGAAGAGATGCATCAGCTCCCCCAGTGCAAGCTCAGATAAGAGGCATCCCAGAAAGGAAATACCTTATCAAAATGCAAACAGTACACTACAGATCCAGAATGAGAAGCCGGAACTCACAGACCCATTATTAAATATAGAGTGCTCCGACCAGATGGCCTCAGAATGTTTCATAAGGGACATGGTAATAGCTTTGAAAGGCTCCATGAAAAAAGACCTCGTAGAAATTAATACTAAGATAAACAGCTCCCTAAATGAACTAGGGGAAAGAGTCGATCACCTGGAAAACAAGACAGGGGAGATCACTAGTTCGCATAACGACTTAATAGACGCTCATTACAAATTAGAGGAAGAAGTCGAGTTCCTAAAGAATAAAATGGCGGACCTCGAAGATCGGAACCGTCGCAACAATATCAAATTCAGAGGTATCGCCGAGACCGTTAAACCAGATGACTTGAACAACTACGTACAAGAACTTATAAAAACTCTCCTACCCAACTCCAAAAAAGAAGAACGCATACTAGACAGAATCCACAGGCTCCCCAAGCCCAAAAATGTCCCCGAAAATGCACATTACAATGACGGCACGAAGGAAGTTTCTCGCTATAACAAAAGTCCTGAGAGAGAATAACCTTACCTATAGATGGGGCTTTCCCACCAAGCTTCATATTAACAGAGAAGGCACGACATTCACTGTCTTAACCCAAGAAGAAGGTTTGCTCCTTCTAAAGAAATGGAACCTCCAAGCTCCCAAAGAATACAACCCACCGCATGTTACCAAGGACTGGATTCGTAAACATCCTAACCGACCAAACAGAGATAAAGCCCCAACGCGTTGAACTTCCCTCACAAGATCAACATGATTCTCACCTAATGCCCTTGTGCGCTGATTTAAATATCCTGCTCAGAACACAGGCTGAACTTTACAACCCCAACCAAGACTTTCCCAGGGACTTAGAACCTAAAGATGAAAAGGTCCTTTTCTCTAATTCTTCATTCACAGTTGCTGGTTGCAACGCAAGTTATGAATTACATTCTACACAAAGAAACCTTAACCCTTCGTTTACTTTCCCCGTATTATCTTTCAACCACCTCATTCCCAAGAAGAATGCTTGTACAAAAAAAACAAATCCTCCCACGCATACTCTAGGCTAAATGGAATCTCACGGTCTACAACTGAAGATCACCAGAACCACCCCAGTCCAGCAACAGCAACACCAACTTCAAGATGGATTTAAAACTAATATCTCTGAATGTCAGGGGACTCAATTCACCCTATAAGAGATCTATATCAACAGAGGCGGACATCTTCAGCGCTCAGGAGACACACCTGAATAAACAAAATCCTCCGAAAATAGCCCATCCCAGATTCACCAGATGTTTCTTAGCAAACGCGCCCAGGAAAAAAGCTGGAGTCCTGATTGCAGTGAAAGATTCGGTGGACTTCCATTTGATCGAAGAAATCGGGGACATTGAGGGCAGATTCCTGATATTAATCTGTAAACTCAACGGTTTCCTTGTCACCCTGGTCAACATCTACGTCCCTAATTCCAGACAACAGAGTGGCAAGGAAAATAAAGAGGGTCCAGCATGGCTCGTTAATTATCTGCGGATATTTTAATGCAATAGCGGATAACTCCCTGGACTCTAGTCACACTGGGAAAAGCAGAGGACTGAGTTTAGCTTCCTGGATTTATAACAATGATCTGTTTGATGCTTTTAGAACCTTAAATGTAAATTCCAGAGAGTACACCTTTTATTCATTTAGACATGCATCTTCATCAAGAATTGATATGTTTTTAGTAGACTTCCAAATTCTAAATAAAACCCAAGAAGCCACAATAGGAGTGACAACATGGTCAGACCATGCTCCGATCACATTAAAATTAAAAATGGGCCCCCGCACCCACTCCCCTAACTGCTGGAGAAATAACACCTTCTTGATGAAGATCCCAAAATTCCAAAAGAAAATTAAAGATGCAATTGAGGAGTATTTCCATTACAATGATGCCCCAGATATGTCATTTCACACTCTGGAATGCACATAAATCAGTCATCAGAGGCACTATGATACAGCAAGGGGCTATTTATAAAAGAGAAAAGAACAGCCTCCTAAGAAACGCCATGGAAACCCTAAAAAATCTAGAAAAATCCACCCACTCTAACCCTTCACCTTCCCTGGGTAAAGAAATCAGAGAGGCTAGGCTTAAAGGGGTTGTCTCGCAGCAGCAAGTGGGGTTATACACTTCTGTATGGCCATATTAATGCCCTTTGTAATATACATCGTGCATTAAATATGAGCCATACAGAAGTTATTCACTTACCTGCTCCGTTGCTAGCGTCCACGTCTCCATGGCTCCGTCTAATTTCGCTGTCTGCTTGCTTTTTTAGACGCGCTTGCACAGAAGGGTCTTCTTCTTCTGGTTCGTCCGGGCATGAGCGGCGTTCTGGCTCCGCCCCCTTCTACGCGTCATCGCGTAGCTCCGCCCCATCACGTGTGCCGATTCCAGCCAATCAGGAGGCTGGAATCGGCAATGGAACGCACAGAGCCCATGGTGCACCATGGGAGAAGACCCGCGGTGCACCATGGGAGAAAACCGCAGTGCATCCTTGGAAAAAGAACCGGCGGCCATCTTTGGGAAACGTTTTATAAGTTGATGAAACACAAGAACTGTGAGTAGAAACCTGCTTTAAAAGCCATTTACACTGGTGCATAGTAATGTATGCTTAAGAAGGGGGACTGGGCAAAAAAAAAAAAATCACTGTTGCCTCGAGACAACCCCTTTAAAGTCCGCAACATCTTAATAGATGAACACGAAAAAAACATAAAGCTCATAAACACCACCTACTACACTGACGCGAATAAAAATACTAAATGGATGGCTAACAAAGTCAAACAAAAAAGAACCAAAACTAAAATTCCCTTTGTTTATGACTAGAGATGAGCGAGCGTACTCGGATAAGCACTACTCGCTCGAGTAATTGGCTTTATCCGAGTACCGCTGTGCTCGGGGCTAAAGATTCGGGTGCCGGCACGGAGCGGGGAGCTGCAGGGGAGAGCGGGGAGGAACGGAGGTAAGATCTTTCTCTCCTTCTCTCCCGCCCGCTCTCCCCTGCTCCCCGCTGCGACTCACCTGTCAGCCACAGCGGCACCCGAATCTTTAGCCCCGAGCACAGCGATACTCGGATAAAGCCAATTACTCGAGCGAGTAGTGCTTATCCGAGTACGCTCGCTCATCTCTATTTATGACCCATCCTCAAAAAACAAAATCTCTAACCCTATAGCTATTGCGGAAGAATTCAGAAAATTTTATGAAGAATTATATAACCTCAACAAAGGCACAATAGACCAACAGCCCTCAGAAGTGACTATTAACGCCTTTCTTTCGTCCCTACAACTCCCTAATTATAAGAAACCCAACTACAGAAACTGAATTCACCTATCACCCCCCAAAGAGATTCTACAGGTCATAGACAAAGCAAAACGAGACAAGGCCCCGGGCCCTGACGGCTTCTCGTACGAGTATTTCAAAATATACAAAAACCAACTAGTAACCCACATGGCAAACATATATAATAAAGCTATGTTAACAGGCTCCCTTCCACCCGAGATGCTGCAGGCAACTATAGTAACCATCCCTAAACCAGGTAAAGAACCATCGACACCTGCTAACTTTAGACCCATCTCACTCCTAAACAATGATACCAAAATATATCATTGCCGGCTCCATTCAATGCAATGCGCTGGACAGCTCCGGCCCGTTTCTAATGAAACACGGCTAGGAGCAGATTTTCGGGCGATTTTTGGGCATCGGACACGCGATTTGCGGATGCGCATCCGTCATGCGATCCGCAAATCGCTCGAAAAAACGCCCGTGTGACTAAGGCCTTAAAATGTAACCCAAAATTGCTGAAAGACCTGCAAAAACAACTCATGTCCTTCATCTGGAATAATAAAAGACCAAGGGTGGCCGCTTCAATATTATTTAGCACCAGAAAATGGGGAGGTTTGGGAGTACCCAACGTTGCCGCTTACTACGAAGCAAATATAATTTTACAGATGAGACCCTGGGGAACCCCTCAGTCAGGAATTAGCTGGCTCACTATAGAACAAAACTCCTTAGGGAACAAATCACTTAAAAACTTACTATTGGCCACAAGCCTAAACATGAAAATAAACCCCATAAAAAACCTAATAATAGCAAACACTATAAAAGTATGGAGACACCTACTCTACATTTTGGATAACCATCCTCCCAGAATGAACATCCCCCTCCCGTTGGATATTATAGATTTTGGTCTAGATACTAACAACACAAAAAGCTGGAGAGCAAGGGGTATCAAGATGCTTTCAGACCTGGCCGACGGAAACAACATGAAGCCCTTTACCCAACTTCAAGAGGAATATGGGCTACAAGGAGGAGATTTCCTCTTATACTCCCAACTGAAAAGTAGATGGCCTGTCCTCGCCCCCGGAATAACCTCCCTGCCAAAAAATATAACTAATCTTCTTTTCAACCCCTCCCCCCAGAGGACCCCCCTAAGGGAGATATATGAAATCTTCTGCCGGGGAAAGAACTCTGGGTCAAACCAAAAGAAAAAAGCGCTCATCCTCAACTGGGAGAGAGATATAGGGAGATCCTTTACATCAGAGCAATAGTCCCAAGCGCATAGCTGGGCGAATAAGGCATCTCTGTGCGCCTCCCTACTAGAGGTCCATTGTAAACTAATTACCCGTTGGTATAGATCCCCAGTGAGATTGGCGGACTTCTTCCCGGAAACCTCAGATAGATGCTGGAGAGGCTGTGGGGAAAGGGGCTCCCTACTCCACATATTTTGGAGTTGCCCAAAAATAAACATTGTCTGGAGAGAATTCCTGTTATGCTTATACCCAATAAAAACAATTGAACAATAAAGGAGAAGGCAGAAAGGGTTAAAAACCCTTTCTGCCTTCTCCTCAGGGCTCCTCAATGAGGACCAGTGCAGGAGTGGACCTGCTCTAGCTTTTTACGTTTTGCGCACCAAAAGTCCCATAGATGCATCACAGAAGGGGAAATAAAAAATTAAAAACAATCACAGAAAATGGCCGTTACTTACTAAGTGAGGAGTGCATATAGATGCATCCTCTCACCATGCAGGTAGCTGACTACCAAATGGAGGAGCAAATAACACCTGTGCAGGACACCGATAAAACAACCACTCACACTGCCTCCTGATAATGAGGGGGGTGGCTGCTTGGTGTATACTCCCACACATAGTGGATACAGGGTGCCAGACCATTTTGATATATGTAGTTCAGCATGCAGACCAGCAAACTATTAATGACGCCATGATAATTCGGCGCATTGCCCTGCATTTCCATCAGTGAACCACATTGGTACTGCCACCCTGGGCTCCCCCTGGAGTGTTAATGCCACGCTGAATGTGAATGATAGATAATAAATGCAAGGCATTGGTTGAATGTTGGCCAAGATACATGAGCCCACTAACCACTTCACGGTTCCTTGCGTTGTAGTGGGTCTCTACACTAATATAAATGCATCACAGAAGAGGAAATAAAAAAAGAAAAACAATCACAGAAAATGGCCATTACTTACTAAGTGAGGAGTGCATATAGATGCATCCTCTCACCGTGTGTAAATGCAGCCTTAATTGCTCCAGTAAGACAAATTTAAGTAAAAGGAAAATGAAACAAACTGAAAGCATTCAATTTTATTTGAAAATCTATTAAAATTAATAAGGAAAAAATTAGCTATTTATTTCAGTTTGACTTCAGTTTTTCTCTGCTTCTCTGCTTCAAAAATGAAGCAAAGAGATGGAAAGGCTCAGTGGAGGCAAAATGCTAGTGTGAAAGGGACTTCCCAGTACTAAAAATCCAGTATAGTCTACATTCAAGGAATTGAAAAAAAAAGAGTTACATTATCTCCATTTCATTCCCTGAATTTTTTTAAAATTAGAATTCCCTATTACTAGATCTAGAGAAATGGGGATTGCATAATTGTACATTTGTATCATCATACAAATAGGAATCAATATTAGAGTGCACATACGGTAGGAATAAGAAGAATTATATCAAAGTGAACAACCAAAATCAATAATAGTTTTATGCACAAAGACAAAATGGAATGAGAACAGCATTAGCATTCTGTCATTAAAGCTCTGTGTCTCAGATTTCATAATAAAAACAAAAAAATAATAAGCATTAAAAACTATATAAAGTTAAAATTTAGAGATAAACAACCTTTAAATTTATTCTGAATAGAGATGAGCGAGCACCAAAATGCTCGGGTGCTCGTTACTCGAGTCGAACTTTCAGTGATGCTCGAGAGTTCGTTTCGAGTAACGAACCCCATTGAAGTCAATGGGCGACTCGAGCATTTTTGTATATCGCCGATGCTCGCTAAGGTTTTCATTTGTGAAAACCTGGGAAATTCAAGAAAGTGATGGGAACGACACAGAAACGGATAGGGCAGGCATGGGGCTACATGTTGGGCTGCATCTCAAGTTCCCATGTCCCACTATTAAGCCACAATAGTGGCAAGAGTGAGACCCCCCCCCCCTGCACTGTCAGCATAAAGATAGTTCTCCTCTGCCACAGCTGAAACAGCTGTGGCAGAGAAGAACGATGTTAGCCCATTGAATTCAATGGAGCCGGCAATACAGCTGGCTCCATTGAAAGCAATGGGCTGCCGGCGATCGCGGGATGAATTGTCGGGAAGGGCTTAAATATATAAGCCCTTCCCTGCAATTCATCCAGAAATGTGTAAAAATAAAAAATATATATATACTCACCTTGTCCGGGCAGAACGATGTTAGCCCATTGAATTCAATGGAGCCGGCAATACAGCCGGCTCCATTAAAAGCAATGGGCTGCCGGCAATCGCGGGATGAATTGTCGGGAAGAGCTTAAATATATAAGCCCTTCCCTGCAATTCATCCAGAAATGTGTAAAAATAAAAAATATATATATACTCACCTGGTCCCGGCAGCCGGAGTTCAGCGCGGCCAGCGGCTGTCCTCCTGAACTGCTCTGAAAAGCTGTAAGTAGTATTCAGCAGCCGGGGATTTAAAATCCCCGCCTGCTGAATGAGCTGCCTCTAATTGGTCACAGCCTGACCAATCAGAGGCAGATTCCACTCACACACCCATTCATGAATTTATGAATAGGTGTGTGACTGCTGCCTCTCATCTGATTGGTCCCACTGAGCCAATCAGAGGCAGCAGTCACACACCCATTCATAAATTCATGAATGGGTGTGTGAGTGGAATCTGCCTCTGATTGGTCAGGCTGTGACCAATTAGAGGCAGCTCATTCAGCAGGCGGGGATTTTAAATCCCTGGCTGCTGAATACTACTCACAGCTGTTCAGAGCAGTTCAGGAGGACTGCCGCTGGCCGCGCTGAACTCCGTCTGCCAGGACCAGGTGAGTATATATATATATATTTTTTTTTTTACACATTTCTGGATGAATTGCAGGGAAGGGCTTATATATTTAACCCCTTCCCGACAATTCATCCCACGATCGCCCATTGCTTTTAAGGGGCCGGCTGTATTGCCGGCTCCATTGAATTCAATGGGCTAACATCGTTCTGCCGGGACAAGGTGAGTATATATATATTTTTTTTTTACACATTTCTGGATGAATTGCAGGGAAGGGCTTATATATTTAAGCCCTTCCCGACAATTCATCCCACGCTCGCCGGCAGGCCATTGCTTTCAATGAAGCTGGCTGTATTGCCGGCTCCATTGAATTCAATGGTCAGTGCTCCTTTAATCGAGACGAGTGCCGCGTGGTGCTCGTCTCGAGTAACGAGCATCTCGAACACCCTAATACTCGAACGAGCATCAAGCTCGGACGAGTATGCTCGCTCATCTCTAGTGTCCACAGATTGTTTAGCCATGGGCTCAAAACAGTATCCTGTAAACCTAACTTCTTTTGAATGTTCCAATAAATCCTTGATGTTTTAACATTTGCATGCTGGACACTTTAATTTATATTTTGGAAATTTCTGGTTTGTTGTTCATCATGCAAGCAGTCAGTGCACCATAAATAGGAATTAATGAAAACTAAGATTCTAGAATGGAGCAAGATAGTGAGCTTTACTTAACTCGTGTGTCTCTTCAATTATTTCAGGGTTTTTGCCCCTCATAAGAACATAGGAGAATTTGCTGAATGAAATGCTTTAACTACAAGTCAAAGAAGAAGTAGTGTATGAGTGTATGAGGATCAAGAACTGGGAAGACTGCCTTATGCTGGTTCTCAGCCTGCTAAGAGACTAAGCCATCTTGGAAAGGTAGATGGGGATATTCTGTTCCAGTGCCTAGAACAGTATGAGCTAGAAATATCTCCTTGTTGGCATGCATAGTAATATAAAATCTATGTCATATTCTGAGATGTTTCTGTAGTTTCTAATGACCTCCTTTTATTTCAAAACATGAAGGAAAATATACAAATTGATTTAATGATTGTGCAACTTTGCAATCAAAAGATAATAAGCAGGTGACATTATTGGGACTTGTTAACAGTTTTTTTTTTAATCTAGAGATTTTGTCACTAATATCCCAACTATAGATGAGCAAACCAAACCCACAGAACCCAAATTCAGGTGAAACTGCAAAAAATTCAGTTTGGCAAGAACCTGAATCTCAGGTGCTTCATTTCTGACTAACTGGAAGTTCAAAAAGACCCCTAAAATAAGTATTAAACACTTTCTTAAGAACCCTGAAGTGACAGTGGTGGTACTTCTTCAATGGATATGGCTCAGTGGTTACCTTGCAGTGCTGACGACCTAAGTTCAAATCTGACTAAAGACAACATCTGCATGAAGTTTTCCAATTCTATACAGATGCTGTCCTTAGTCAGATTTGAACCTGTAATCTCAGCACTGCAACTCAACAGTGCCAACCACTGAGAAACATGCATTCAAGAGGCACCCCATCATTTGAAGGCTCTTAGAGAGTGTTACGTACTTCTTCTTGGGGTTTTTCTGAACTTCCAGTTGGGTTCAACCTAATTCCGACCGAACCATACTTTTTGACAAAATTTTAGCATACCAAACTTTTGAAATGTTCACTCATCTCTAAACACAACACTAGCAAGTAATATAGAACTAGCAAGAAATGATAGGTTATATCAAACATAGAGTGAATATATTTCTAAGGAGGTCTTTTAAATAAGGCTGGATAGACATCTGTCTGGGATGATTTAGTTGACCCTCGAGGCAGCTTCCACCTCTTTGATTCTATGATTCTATGCAATATGAAAACTGAGTTTTGTGGCTCAGAGCAACTTCAAAACATATAAACATACAATATATTTATTTTCTTATTTATTCCCAAGTTTTTACATTATTCATTGCTCTAAAAATCTGGATCAAAATTCTATTTAATTGTTAGGATAATATGCAGTTGGTGTTGCAAACAGTTGTAAATTCATTATGGTAGAAAGAGTACTAGAAGCAGTGTCAGCTTCGAGTAACTTTGATGGCTTAGAAACAAAACCAGAAAAGCTCTGTAAGCAAAAAAAAACTATGAAGTTTGCAATTTTATAGATATATTCTGTCATTCTGAGAAGATTCCAGCTGTGAGCACTCCCCTTTAGTATGTTCCCAAAGATAAGCCTTTCTTTCTCTCATAAAAGCTGCTCTACTTCAGTGCTTGTTCTTAAAATATGATGCCGTCTTGGAAATACCTTATTCTATCTTTCCATTGCTTTTGCTTTTATTTTTGTTTGCAACAATGTAACTATAAGCATAATATTTTGTGAACCTATTTTGTTTTCGTGCATGCTCCTAGTTTGCAGGATTTCTTGACAATTTCTCAGAATAGTACTTGAACTAAATGATCTATCATAGTGGATGTCAGTTAATAGGTGATGTTTCTGTAGCAATGCTGACTGCTCCAATAGGATTGAGCTTAGTAAAAATCGATATATTGTAATTAGAGATGAGCGAACGTACTCGTCCGAGCTTGATATTTGTGCGAATATTAGGGTGTTCGGGATGCTCGTTACTCTTAACGAGCACCACGCGGTGTTCCGGTTACTTTCAGTTTCCTCTCTGAGACGTTAGCACGCTTTTCTGGCCAATTGAAAGACAGGGAAGGCATTACAACTTCCCCCTGTGACGTTCAAGGCCTATACCACCCCCCTGCTGTGAGTGGCTGGGGCGATCAGATGTCACCCGAGTATAAAAGTCGGCCCCTCCCGCGGCTCGCCTCAGATGTCTTGTGAGTTAGCTGAGGGAAAGTGCTGTTGGTGCCAGAGCTGCTATAGGGAGAGTGTTAGGAGTTAATGTAGGCTTCAAGAACCCCAACGGTCCTTCTGAGGGCCACATCTATCCGTGTGCAGTACTGTGGAGGGTGCTGTTAGCAGTGTTGCACAAATTTTTTTTTTTTTCAAAATCGGCAGTCTGCAGAGCATTGCACCTTGCAGTAATACTACAGGGAGAGAATTGTGTAGGCAGGGCCAGAAGACATATATTATTGATTGAATATAGTCAGTGGGCCCTCCGTTTCCAAAAAAGGGAAAAATTGTATTTGTCCTGCAGTCTTGCGCCAATTTATTTCCTGCCTGGGAAAAGTAACCGCTGTGCTGCACTTCATATAACTGCATTTCTGTGCAACACATATCTTGTCTGATTGAATATAGTCAGTGGGCCCTCCGTTTCCCAAAAAGGGAAACATTCAATTTGTCCTGCAGGCTTGCGCCAATTTATTTGCTGCCTGGGAAAAGTAACCGCTGTGCTGCACTTCATATAACTGCATTTCTGTGCAACACATATCTTATCTGATTGAATATAGTCAGTGGGCCCTCCGTTTCCCAAAAAGGGAAACATTCTATTTGTCCTGCAGGCTTGCGCCAATTTATTTCCTGCCTGGGAAAAGTCTCGGCTGTGCTGCACTTCATATAACTGCATTTCTGTGCAACACATATCTTATCTGATTGAATATAGTCAGTGGGCCTTTTCTTTTTAAATAAAGGGAAACATTCTATGTGCCCTGCCTCTGTCAGTCCTCAGCGTTCTGTGTACGTGTGTGGTGGGTGGAGATAGTAAACAAATCATACGCAGCCAGCTACGTTTAACAGCAGGCTTGCGCCAATTTATTTCCTGCCTGGGAAATCAAATCACTGGTAATACACCATGCTGAGGGGTAGGGGTAGGCCTATAGGACGTGGACGCGGGCGAGGACGCGGAGGCCCAAGTCAGGGTGTGGGCACAGGCTGAGCCAGTGCGGTGGCCAGGGGTAGAGGCAGGGCCAGACCGAATAATCCACCAACTGTTTCCCAAAGCGCCCCCTCGCGCCATGCCACCCTGCACAAGTCAAGGTGCTCTACGGTGTGGCAGTTTTTCACAGAGACGCCTGACGACCGACGAACAGTGGTGTGCAATCTTTGTCGCGCCAAGATCAGCTGGGGAGGCACCACCAACAGCATGCGCAGGCATATGATGGCCAAACACCCCACAAGGTGGGACGATGCCGTTCACCGCCTCCGGTTTGCACCACTGCCTCTCCCCCTGTGCCCCAACCTGCCAGTGAGATCCAACCCCCCTCTGAGGACACAGGCACTACCGTCTCCTGGCCTGCACCCACACCCTCACCTCTGCTGTCCTCGGCCCCATCCAGCAATGTCTCTCAGCGTAGCGTCCAGACGTCGCTAGCGCCACAGTTTGAGCGCAAGCGCAAGTACGACGCCACGCACCCGCACGCTCAAGTGTTAAACGTGCACATTGCAAAATTGATCAGCCTACAGATGCTGCCGTATAGGCTTGTGGAAACGGAGGCTTTCAAAAGCATGATGGCGGCGGCGGCCCAGCGCTACTCGGTTCCCAGTCGCCACTACTTTTCCCGATGTGCCGTCCCAGGCCTGCACGACCACGTCTCCCGCAACATTGTACGCGCCCTCACCAACGCGGTTACTGCCAAGGTCCACTTAACAACAGACACGTGGACAAGCACAGGCGGGCAGGGCCACTATATCTCCCTGACGGCACATTGGGTGAATTTAGTGGAGGCTGGGACAGAGTCAGAGCCTGGGACCGCTCACGTCCTACCCACCCCCCGAATTGCGTGCCCCAGCTCGGTGGTGGTATCTGCGGGGGTGTATGCTTCCTCCACTAAAGCACCCTCCTCCTCCTCCTCCAACGCAACCTCTGTCTCGCAATGAAGATGTGTCAGCAGCAGCAGCACGTCGCCAGCAGTCGGTGTCACGCGGCGTGGCAGCACAGCGGTGGGCAAGCGTCAGCAGGCCGTGCTGAAACTACTCAGCTTAGGAGATAAGAGGCACACGGCCCACGAACTGCTGCAGGGTCTGACAGAGCAGACCGACCGCTGGCTTGCGCCGCTGAGCCTCCAACCGGGCATGGTCGTGTGTGACAACAGCCGTAAGCTGGTGGCGGCTCTGCAGCTCGGCAGCCTCACACACGTGCCATGCCTGGCCCATGTGTTTAATTTGGTGGTTCAGCGCTTTCTGAAAAGCTACCCCCACTTGTCATACCTGCTCGGAAAGGTGCGCCGGATCTGCGCACATTTCCGCAAATCACACACGCACGCTGCCACCCTGCGGACCCTGCAACATCGGTTTAATCTGCCAGTGCACCGACTGCTGTGCGACGTGCCCACACAGTGGAACTCTACGCTCCACATGTTGGCCAGACTCTATGAGCAGCGTAGAGCTATAGTGAAATACCAACTCCAACTTGCGCGGAGCAGTGGGAGTCAGCCTCCTCAATTATTTACAGAAGAGTGGGCCTGGTTGGCAGCCATCTGCCAGGTCCTTGGAAAATTTGAGGAGTCTACCCAGGTGGTGAGCGGCGATGCTGCAATCATTAGCGTCACCATTCCTCTGCTATGCATCTTGAGAAGTTCCCTGCAAACCATAAAGGCAGACGCTTTGCGCTCGGAAACAGAGCCGGGGGAAGACAGTATGTCGCTGGATAGTCAGAGCACCCTCCTGTCTATATCTCAGCGCGTTCAGGAGGAGGAGGAGGAGCATGAGGAGGATGAGGAGGAGGGGGAAGAGACAGCTTGGCCCACTGCTGACGGTAGCCATGCTGCTTGCCTGTCATCCTTTCAGCGTGTATGGCCTGAGGAGGAGGAAGAGGAGGAGGAGGAGGATCCTGAAAGTGATCTTCCTAGTGAAGACAGCCATCTGTTGCGTACAGGTACCCTGGCACACATGGCTGACTTCATGTTAGGATGCCTTTCTCGTGACCCTCGCGTTGCACGCATTCTGGCCACGACGGATTACTGGGTGTACACACTGCTCGATCCACGGTATAAGGAGAGCCTTTGCACTCTCATTCCCGAAGAGGAAAGGGGTTCGAGAATGATGCTATACCACAGGGCGCTGGTGGACAAACTGATGGTAAACTTCCCATCCGACAGCGCTAGTGGCAGAAGGCGCAGTTCCGAGGGCCAGGTAGCAGGGGAGGCGCAGAGATCAGGCAGCATGTACAGCGCAGGCAGGGGAACATTCTCCAAGGCCTTTGCCAGCTTTATGGGTCCCCAGCAAGACTGTGTCACCGCTCCCCAGTCAAGGCTGAGTCGGCGGGAGCACTGTAAAAGGATGGTGAGGGAGTACGTAGCCGATCGCACTACCGTCCTCCGTGACGCCTCTGCCACCTACAACTACTGGGTGTCGAAGCTGGACACGTGGCCTGAACTCGCGCTGTATGCCCTGGAGGTGCTTGCTTGTCCTGCGGCTAGCGTCTTGTCAGAGAGTGTGTTTAGTGTGGCTGGCGGAATCATCACGGATAAGCGTACCCACCTGTCAACCGACAGTGCCGACAGGCTTACACTCATCAAGATGAACAAAGGCTGGATTTCCCCAGACTTCTCTTCTCCACCAGCGGACAGCAGCGATACCTAAGCAATACGTAGGCTGCACCCGCGGATGGAAGCATCGTTCTCTCTCACCATCCAAAACGGGGACATTTCTGCTTCATCAATCTGTGTATAATATTCCTCCTCCTCCTCCTGCTCCTCCTCCTGAAACCTCATGTAATCACGCCGAACTGGCAATTTTTCTTAGGGCCACAAGGCTCACTCATATAATTTTTCTAAACAATTTTTATACGTTTCAATGCTCTTAAGAGCGTTGAAACTTTAACTTGAACCAATTTTTCGTTAAACTGGGCTGCCTCCAGGCCTAGTTACCACTTAAGCCACATTAACCAAAGCGATTAATGGGTTTCACCTGCCCTCTTGGTTGGCCATGGCCAATTTTTTGGATGTACATTAGTACTGTGGATAGAGCAATTTTTGTGGGCCCTCGCCTACAGTGTAATCAAATGAATTTTTAGCCCACCTGCATTACAGCTGACGTTACATCCGCTGTGTTGGGCAATGCAATGGGATATATTTATGTACCGCCGGTGGCTTCCTGGCACCCACCCATGCTGTGGGTCCACAGAGAATTATAAATGCATCTGTTTCCACTTCTAAAGAACCCCAGTCTGACTGGGGCATGCAGTGTGGGCCGAAGCCCACCTGCATTAAGCACGACATTACTACCTCAGCTGTGTTGGGCAATGCAATGGGATATATTTATGTACCGCCGGTGGCTTCCTGGCACCCACCCATGCTGTGGGTCCACAGAGAATTATAAATGAATCTGTTTCCACATCTAAAGAACCCCAGTCAGACTGGGGCATGCAGTGTGGGCCGAAGCCCACCTGCATTAAGCACGACATTACTACCTCAGCTGTATTAGGCAATGCAATGGGATATTTTATGTACCGCCGGTGGGTTCCAGGGAGCCACCCATGCTGTGGGTCCACAGGGAATTATAAATGCATCTGTTTCCACTTCTAAAGAACCCCAGTCTGACTGGGGCATGCAGTGTGGGCCGAAGCCCACCTGCATTAAGCACGACATTACTACCTCAGCTGTGTTGGGCAATGCAATGGGATATTTTTATGTACCGCCGGTGGGTTCCAGGGAGCCACCCATGCTGTGGGTCCACAGGGACTTCACAATAGGGAGTTGTACCTGCCTGTGTCTATGAATTAAAAACCGCGGTCTGACTGGGGCATGCAGACACCTTGACAGAATGAATAGTGTGTGGCACATAGGTTCCCCATTGCTATGCCCACGTGTGCAGCTCCTGATGGCGGTGGCACAGGATTATATTTCTCATTGCTTCTGTACAGCATTGTGGGCTATCGCCCCGCCCCTTTTAAAGAGGGTCGCTGCCTAGCCGTGCCAACCCTCTGCAGTATGTGCCTGCTTTTCCTCTGGCAGACGCACTTATAAATAGATATGAGTTTGGCGTGGCATGAGGGCAGCTGAAGACTGGGCAGGGACAGTTTGGTGTGCGCTGTGGACACTGGGTCGTGGGGGGAGGTGGTTGGTCAGCATGTAACCCAGTAGAAGTGGCAGCGGAGTGTCATGCAGGCAGTGATTGTGCTTTGTTGGAGGTAGTGTGGTGCTTAGCTAAGGTATGCATTGCTAATGAGGGCTTTTCAGAAGTAAAAGTTGTTGGGGGGGGGGCCACTCTTGCCGGTATTGTGGCTTAATAGTGGGACCTGTGAACTTGAGATGCAGCCCAACATGTAGCCCCTCGCCTGCCCTATCCGTTGCTGTGTCGTTCCCATCACTTTCTTGAATTGCCCAGATTTTTACACATGAAAACCTTAGCGAGCATCGGCGAAATACAAAAATGCTCGGGTCGCCCATTGACTTCAATGGGGTTCGTTACTCGAAATGAACCCTCGATCATCGCGAAAATTTCGTCCCGAGTAACGAGCACCCGAGCATTTTGGTGCTCGCTCATCTCTAATTGTAATGCATAAGTGTTAAATCTGTATGATACTCAAGGCTGTATTTTCAGTTACTGCCACCCTAGGCACCAAGTCTATGTTAGGCTTGGCAGGAGTGGAATGGTAGACTGTTTAGCAGCTGTCTAGGGCACCATTAAAGGGAGAGCGGGATTTATACATAAATTGCTAATAATACTGTATATATTATACTACAGATACAGAGGGAACCCAAACACACAAATATAGTATATGGACTTTAGGCCGCCTCCAGACGGCCGGGTCGGATCCGGCTGCGAGAATTCTGACCGAGTGTCTGCAGAGAGTAGTGTGACACTCACCTGTTCCCGTGGCCCCGTCTCTTTCATGTGCCGACTGCCGGGTAGCCGGCGCATGCGCAGAGCAGAGCCGGCGGCCGGTGAGCGACGTTTCTGTGCGGGGCTCACAGAGTCCCGCACAGAAATAGAGCATGCCGCGATTTGTTTGCCGCGCGAGATTTAGCACGGCCAAATCGCGGCCGTCTGCATAGGATTGCGTTTGTTAACGCAATCCTATGGCAGCATCCATGGTCAGAAATTCCGCAGGAAATCCCGCAGCGGAATTTCCTCCCGTCTGCAGGTGGCCTTAAATAGACTTTTCAGCAGAGCAAATATACATATTATAAAAAATTATTCTCCCATTCACTGGTAATTACACATGTTGTAGAAAAAAATGTGTTGTGGATTTTGCCAGATGTGGTTTTGTAGTTTGCAAAGGTTGAAGTTGATGGTGAAAATCCACAAAAAGAATTGATATGCTGTGGATTTAAAGTACATATGGCAAAGTAATTTATACATTGAAATTTTCAAATCTCACCCCCTTTGATGCTATTGTAATATCTAGCAAATTTTCTGCCTGCAAATCTGGATGGAAAATCTGCAGTATCTCAACTATCTGTGAACGTACCTGTAGGCCTCGGTTAGACAAGCATGTTTTTTGCACGACTATGAGCTCACCATGGGCATTATAGTTGTGGCTGGCTGGGAGCAGTAGTGCACACTTTTTTTTTTTTTATAAATTCACTTTTTATTATTACATTTTTATCTTTAACATTTGCTGTGACAGTATAATAAAACTTTTGTCAATCAACCGCTTATAACATGTATTACAAATGGGTTATTTAGATCATTAACTTTGGTACTGGTTAGAGGTAAATAATGGAACAACTCAGTATATGGTCACCCACGCCCACCCCCCCCCCCACCCCCCCGACTTGGGTGCTTATAGGCTTTATTTTCTGGGTCGAGGTGGACGGGGGTGAACTTCCTCTATAAACCAACCATGCACCTCTTGTGCTGCATAACTTTATTAATTCTAAATATAGAGATAGGGATAACCTGGGAAATAGGATAAAGGGGTTGAGGGAGGGGGGGGAGAGAAATAAGCGAAAGATAAGTGATAGGTAAGTGATAGAGGGAGCTTATGTGCTTCCTCTTGGAAGCCCTGGTCTCCTAATCGCCGTGCCTGTGTCTTCTCTTTGCTCGGTGCTTTTACCAGTGCCCCGTTATCGGGGTTCTCTTATTTTCTCTTTCCAAAAAAAATGTGTGGAGTCTAGTCCAATCCCTGCTGCTTTAGCTGGGATAGCTGTGTTACTGACCCTCTGCCGGGGGAAAACAGAGGCACAGGCACTATGAGAGTTTCTTTTTTTTTTTTCATTGTAACTCCTCGGGACTCGTACGACCCATAGGGCACCGGGGTGACATGGCAGGGCAGAGTAGGGGGACCCTCCTATTCCCAACTTGTAGGGTTTGTGTCAGAACGCCCTTGTATGTGGGAGTTGTATGTGAGTGGGATGAGGATGTGATGTAGGAATATGAATAAGATGTGTAGAGTGAATGGATTGGGGGGGAAGAGGGTGAAGGGATTGGTATAGGGTTTCAATATCACCAAGGTATTTTGTCAATCTTCGTTAGGTTAATGTTTGATCTGCTATCTGTAATTATGTCGCCCAATGTCTTTTTTCGTTTTTCTGGTTCAGGTTAATTAAAGTTAGTCAGTCAGACCTTCTTTTATTTGTTCCAGATCGCCGCCCTGGCTGTGTATGTGGCATTAAGTTATGTGTGTGAGGGAGCTAGTGCATCCCCGTTAACTAGGGATTAGCTAATGGCTTTCTCCCTCCATGGTAGGGTCATCTCCTTGGGGTGGTCTGGGGTCTATTGTGGGGTTGTCCCGGTAGTTTATCCAAGGGGACCAAGTCTCCAGAAAAAAGGTGTATGTCATGTTCGACCAGCTAAGGATCTCTTCAAATTGGTAAATTTGGTCCATCTTTGTTTTCCACATTTTTATTGAAGGAGGCGATGGGCTCCTCCAGTGAAGGGGGATTAATGCTTTTGCAGCTGCTATCATGAAGGAGGTTAGTTTGTCTTTTAACGGGTTGAATGATTTGTTTGGTCTACTTAAGATTATTACATCCGGGGTAAGATGGAATGTTTTATTAAGGATTGTTGTAATTAGCTTGCCAATTTCTGACCAGAAAGGTTTGATTTTCTTGCAGTTCCACCATATGTGTAGGTAGGAGCCAGATTCCTCTAGACAAGGCCAGCAGCTATTTGTGTCTGAAAGTTTATAATTAAATAGCCATTCGGGGGTTTTATACCATCTAGATAATAGTTTGTAGTGGTTTTCCTGTAATCGGACACATTGGGAGACCCCATAAGATGATTTAAATATTATTTTGAGCTCCGCATCAGAGATTTTTGTGTCTAGCTCCTTTTCCCATGAAAGTTGGCTTAACTAGGTTTCTAGGTGTTGAGTAGTTTTTGGATAGAATTGAGATTTTCCTGTGTTGTTTATTTTGGGTGTTAATTAGAGATGAGCGAGCACCCAAATGCTCGGGTGCTCGTTACTCGGGACGAAATTTTCGCAATGCTGGAGGGTTCGTTTCGAGTAACGAACCCCATTGAAGTCAATGGGCGACCCGAGCATTTTTGTATATCGCCGATGCTCGCTAAGGTTTTCGTTTGTGAAAATCTGGGCAATTCAAGAAAGTGATGGGAACGACACAGCAACGGATAGGGCAGGCGAGGGGCTACATGTTGGGCTGCATCTCAAGTTCACAGGTCCCACTATTAAGCCACAATAGCGGCAAGAGTGCCCCCCCCCCCCGCACTGTCAGCGTAAAGATCGTTCTCCTCTGCCATAGCTGTAACAGCTGTGGCAGAGAAGAACGATGTTTGCCCATTGAATTCAATGGAGCCAGCAATACAGCAGGTTCCACTGAAAGCAATGGGCTGCCGGCGATCGTGGGATGAATTGTCGGGAAGGGCTTAAATATATAAGCCCTTCCCTGCAATTCATCCAGAAATGTGTTACAATAAAAATATATACCGTCGTATAAGGCGACGGGGCGTATAAGACGACCCCCCAACTGTCACCTTATACGCCGGCAATACAGTGGAGCAAAGAATAAAAATCATTACTCACTTCTTCTGACGTTCTGCGGCGCTGCTGCAGGCTGTCGCTCCCTCCTGGTTCCCGGCAAAGCATTGCTTTCTGGACGCAGGGCTTGAAATCCCCGCCTCCAGAAACACAGCCAATCACAGCCATTCAATGACATCATTGTCATTGGCTGTGATTGGCTGAAGGCACGTGTGTTTCTGGAGGCAGGGATTTAAAGCCCTTCGTAGAGAAATCAATGCTCTGCTGGGAACCAGGAGGGAGCGACAGCCTGCAGGAGCGGCGCAGAACGTCAGAAGAAGTGAGTAATGATTTTTATTCTTTGTTCCACTGTATTGCCGGCGTATAAGGTGACAGTTGGGGAGTCGTCTTATACGCCCCGTCGCCTTATACGCCGGTATATATTTTTATTGTAACACATTTCTGGATGAATTGCAGGGAAGGGCTTATATATTTAAGCCCTTCCCGACAATTCATCCCTGCGCACGCCGGCAGCCCATTGCTTTCAGTGGAACCTGCTGTATTGCCGGCTCCATTGAATTCAATGGGCAAACATCGTTCTTCTCTGCCACAGCTGTTACAGCTGTGGCAGAGAAAAATGATTTGTCTTCTATATGTTCTCAATGGGGTCGGCGCTGCTGCCGCCGGCCCCATTGAGCGCATATAGAGAAGAGAACAGAAATCGCAGATCGCACATAGGTGCGATCTGCGATTTCTATGGCCTTAAGAAGGACCGTTGGGGTTCTTGAAACCTAAAATACACCTAACACTCTCCCTATAGCAGCTCCACCAAGATACCACTTTCCCTGAACTAATGTCAGAATGCATCTGTGGCGAGCCGCGGGAGGGGCAGATTTTAATACTCGGGTGACACCTAATCTCGCCAGCCACTCACTGCAGGGGGGTGGTATAGGGCTTGAACGTTGCAGGGGGAAGTTGTAATGCCTTCCCTGTCTTTCTATTGGCCAGAAAACCGCGCAAATTTCTCAGGGAAGAAAATGAAAGTAACCCGAACACCGCGTTGTACTCGTTACGAGTAACGAGCATCTCGAACACCCTAATACTCGAACGAGTATCAAGCTCGGACGAGTATGCTCGCTCATCTCCAGTGTTAATTAATTTTTCAAAGTTCGTTGTTGGTCTTGAGGAAGGGTGTATCAATTTGAAGTTTGAAATCGCGTTTGCTATATGTGCTATATGTAAGTCTTGTAATTTCTTTTGGGGTGTTAAGATGTTTATAATGGAGTCAGGATCTTTGTGGATGTTAGATTGTAGGTCATGAATTGTTAACCCCTCGAAAATGTTCCAGATATTCTCCGGAATCCCGGTCTTGGGTTCTTTTATGGTATATGGTAACAAGCTTAGTGGTGTCCTGGGGGAAGGAAGGGGTGCTAGATCATAGGAAAGGGAGTCCCAGGTCCCGCAGATACCTCTCAGCAGGCAGTTAAACTCTTTGGCCCGGTAGGTTTTGGGTCTAGGGAACCACATGTCTCTCTGGAAGTTACTCCCATACATTGTTTGTACAATTTTCCTTAATTTGTGGTTTTTTTAGTGGGAACATTAGTTCAAGCCATCTATTAAGGTTGATTGCCTTGTAGTATTCGTGTGTATCCGGGAGACCCACTCCTCCATAATGTCTCCTTTTAGTCATCAATGTGTAAGCTAATCTTGGGCGTTTATACTTCCAGAAGAAACGTGAGAGAGCGGCGCTGATTTTCTTGAAAAATGAATTTGGGATATGAATAGGTAGCATTTGCAATTATAGAGGATCTTAGGTAGAATGTATGTTTTAATTAAATTTTTCCTCCCGAACCAAGAAATTATAGGAAGATTATATGAGGACAGGAGGGAGGTTATTTCTGTTAGAAGAGGTTCCAGGTTGCTCTCATAAAGTTTTGTTAGGTTATTTGTGATCTTAATACCTAAATAGTCGATGTGTTGGTCTGCCCAGGAGTAAGGGGAGGATTTCTTTACTTCCGCTACTCTGTGTAATGGTAAAGGGATATTTAATATAACTGATTTATTTTTATTTACTTTAAGATTGGAGAATCTACCGTAGAAGTCTAGGAGATTGTTCAGGGTATTAAGGTCTTGTGTGGGATTCTTGATGAGGAACAGTACATAGTCAGCAAATGCTGCAGATTGTATACATTCGTCTCCGATTTCTAGCCCTTTGATCCCTGGGTTTTGTCTGGCTGCCTGAAGGAGGGTTTCTAGTGTGAGGATGAGGAGCGTGGGGGATAGTGGGCAGCCTTGTCGTGTGCCATTTGTTATATTGAAGGGTTGGGATAGTATGTCGTTTACTTTTATTCTTGCATATGGCGTTGTATATAGGGAGAAGATGGCATCTATAAGTTGTATGGGGAAATTGAATTTATGAAGGACTGCTCTCATGAAATTCCAATCAACTCAGTCAAATGCTTTTTCAGCGTCCATTCCCAAGAATATGAGTGGAATATTCTTCTTTTTAGCATGTTGTATAGAATGTAGGAGTACTGCAGCGTTGTCTTTGCCTTCTCTACCCTTGACAAACCCTGTCTGTTCATCTGAGATTAATTTAGGAATAATTCCACTTAGGCGATTGGCAATTAGTTTGGCCCAGATTTTTAAGTCTACATTCAGTAGAGAAATTGGTCTGTAATTAATGCATTGGGATGGGTCTTTGCCCTCTTTGTGGATAAGGGAGATGTGTGCTTCTTGTGATTGTTTGGCGAGGGGGGCTCCTTTCATGATTGCGTTTAAAGTCGATCTAAGGTGGGGTTCAATTGTGTGGAGTAATGTTTTGTAATAGATAGTCGTGAGACCGTCTGGGCCTGGGCTCTTGCCGTTGGGGAAGCTATTTATGATTTCCACTAGTTCCTCAGTGCTCACCGGAGCGAGTAGGTTCGAAGCATCCTCTGGGTTGATTGTGGGGAGGTGGAGGTTTTCTAAAAATGTGTTCATGTTTTTGTATTTCTCTTCTCGGTCTGAATGAGAAAGTTCCTCATCTAGGTTGTATGGGTTAGAGAAGAAAGTATGGAATTCTGTTGCAATGTCTTGGGAGGGGGTGGTTATTTTTCCCGTGGCTTTTTAAATCTCTTTGATGTGGGTCCTTTCTCTAGCCTTTTTTATGAGGGCTGTCAGCAGTTTGCCTCCTTTGTCTCCGTGGGCATAAATCTTTTGTCTGTAGTTAGTAGTGGCTTTAGTAAATTTTTTGTCGAGTAGAGACTTTAATTGGTCTCTTAGAGTGTTGATTTCATTTTGTGTTTTTTTCACTACCGAAAGTTTCCTTTTTTGTTCTAGGGCAGCAATCTGTGCTAGTATGTCGTCTATTTTTTTCTGTTTTTGTTTCTTGAGTTTTGAACCCAGGGATATGAAGAGACCTCTTACATAAGCTTTATGTGTTTCCCATATCATGGGTGTATTTGAGTTATCTTTAGAGTTTATTTCGAAGAATTCAGTTAGATTCCTGACTATTTCTTGTTTGTACTCTTCCTCTCTTAGGATCGCTTCATTTAGGTGCCACCTCCATTCCCTAGGGTTGTTTGGGAGAAGATTTATGATGGTATGCATTGGCGCATGATCAGAAATTGTGATGTTATCTATGTAAGAGTGCTGGGTATCTTTCAACAGTCTTGCAGGGAGGAAAATATAATCAAGTCTTTGATATGAATCATGGACTTGTGAATAGAATGTGAAATCTTTTTCTGTGGGGTGCATATGGCGCCAGGTGTCAATCAAGTTCAGCTCCTGTAAGGTCTGAAAAACTTTTTTTAAGGCTCTCTGCGAGACCTGGGACTTACCCTTAGAAGAGTCTTGGAGAGGGTTAAGTGTGACATTGAAATCCCCGCCCAGAATTATATGTCCTACTGCGAAGGATTTCAGTGTGTGTAGCGTATCTGTTATCCACTTCGTTTGGTTGGTGTTTGGTACGTAGATGTTTGCTAAAGTGTATTGGACGCCATTTATGGTCCCCTTTACAAATATGTAGCGTCCTTCTGAGTCCGTGAGTTGGTTAATACTTCTAAAGGAAGATCTTTTTGAATGGCAATAGAAACTCCTTTAGATGCTGAGGTTGGATTGCAGCTGTGAAACCACTGAGCGAAGTAGTTTCTCGGAAGGGTCGGAATTTTCTTACTTTTGAAATGGGTTTCTTGGAGGAATGCTATTTTAGTTTTACTTTTTTTTAGAAGCCAGATCATATGGTGCCTTTTATTTGGTGAATTTAAACCCTTGGTGTTGAAGGTGGTAATCGTTGTTTTCCCTTTTGGGCCGATCTGGGGGGGCCAGGTTTTTGTTTGGAGGGGAGTATTGTTACGGGAGCTGTGTGGTGTGCTGGTGCTTGGTAGGGGTTTAGTGATCATATTTAGTTATGTTTGATTTCCGTGCGAGCGTTCTTAAAGTTTTGGGGGAAGGGGTGTGGTGTATCTAACTAGGTAATAACAGTGAACGATGGTTCTCTGACTCGGGGGCAGCACCCAGTCAGTTGTTTAAGACTCAATGGTGTGTCAGTGCGAGGATCAGAGGCACCCCGACAACCCACAGGTGTGTTTCTGTTGTTGGTGTCTCTCTCATCCACACGCTCCCCTCCCGAGGGGCGGAGCGTATGTGTTGCGTGCATTGTCGGCTCACTCACGTATGCGGTTTCTCTGGTGGGGAGGGCTCTCTTAGTGTCTATGGCCCCGTCTGCACCGTCCAGAGATTCTTTCTTTTTGTCCTTATAGGTGGGTACACTGTCGCACCTTGTGAGCCAGAGCACCTTGACCTGCATAAAATAGAGGGAACAGAGAGAGACAAAAATGAAAACAGGGGAAGAGAGATACGAGGGGAGGGAGGGGAGGGGGGATAAGGGGGAGGAGAGGTGGGAAGGGAGTCAGGACATACTAGAGCTGTCATTAAAACTTGTAGAAACTCTCTTCACGATAAGCTTGCTCGCAGTCCCGTGGGAGCCACATAGGATCTCCCTATACTATTTGGGTCTGCCTGCTTCCCCCTGGCAGTGGACCCGGAGTTTGACCCCCGTACAACCCTCGGGTCACAGCCCCGCCTCAAGCTCCACCCCCCCTAGAAATAGATGTTCTAGGTCAAACAGTTCATTTCTTTGCTGTATGGGTATGCGGCGGTGGAAGGGTCTTCTTCCATGGAGATTCCAACTTCTCTTTCTGTTATCTTGTTAGCTTCACTTGGATCTGGTGTTTCTCTAACATTGCTTCTGTAAGTTATAGGTCCTAATTTGGTTCTGTGATATTTTAGCTTGTGTAGTTGCTCTTCCAGTTAAAGTCTTTTTTTTTTTTTTTTTTAAAGTGTTGGAATTTCCATAGGTGGAGTAAGGCTCAAAACGATAACTTAGTAACTTGGATTGTCTCGAAAATATGCCTCTCTCTAGAAGGTCTGGTGCTCTGCTTGTCAGTACAAATTTTTCAAAACGTGGTGAGCGGCTTTTCTTGCCTTAAGATGTGTGTTTCGAAGCGTATTTCTTGCTTTTAGGAGATTTAAATTTCGAATTTACTTTCCAAGGTTCTCCCTCTGGTAAGGGTGGGATGGTCAAGTCGTATTGTGTTGGCAGCCAGGAAGGTATTTCTATTGGATCGATTTTCAAGTGCTGCCAAATCATGCTGAGGTCTTCAGGTGTTCTGACTGTCAATCTTCGTCCTGACTCATTGATTGACAGCCTGAATGGGAATAGCCAGGAGTATTGGATCCCTTTTGATTTTAGTACTTCTAGGAGTGGTCTCAGTATGCGCCTTTTTGCTAGGGTGAACGGCGCAATATCTTGGAAAAGTTGGATTGGAACGTCACAATATTTGAGTGGTTGATGCGCTCTTGCGGCATTGAGAATGGCATTTGTGTCAATATAGGAGAGAAGGCCGCAGATGACGTCTCTTGGTGGATCTTCTGCTTTGGGTTTGGGCCTTATAGCCCTATGAATTCTTTCTATTTGAATCTGTGTTGTTCGTTCTTCTCCTAAAAGTTCTGTGAATATTTCACCAGCAACTTTGCATAGAGACTCCACCGCCCAGGATTCGGGAAGACCTTTTATGCGTATGTTGCAGCGTCTGCTACGATTCTCTTGGTCTTCAATTAGTGTAAGGGCTCGGTCCAGGTATGAGCGGTGGGTATCTAATACCTGCAAAGTCGCTTTTGCATGTTTAATAATTGTGGAGCAAGATTCTTCTAGGTCTTTTACCCTGTGGCCAATTTGTTGTAATTCGGATTTGATGTCAGCGAGTTCTGACATAATTGGTTGAGTCACTTTAATAAGGGCTTTCTGTAAAAAGGATTTAGAGATTTGTGCGCTGAGATCACATTCCTCGTCTTCAATGTCGCTGTCTGGCTCTGAGTCTTGTGACACAAGATCCGGTACATTCTGTGATGACGGTGGTTTCATCAGAGTGCCAGGGGATTGTGCGCTTTTTTTTTTAAAGGAATTTCTGCATGTCGGCTTGGTTTTTTTGTCTTCTCGGTGTCTCTGGCTGTTTGCTGCTACGTTCTCTTGTGCCTTTAAAGGGGTTGTCCCGCGCCGAAACGGGTTTTTTTTTTTTTCAACCCCCCCCCCCCCGGTCGGCGCGAGACAACCCCGATGCAGGGAGGTAAAGAAAGCTTACCGGAGCGCTTACCTTAATCCCCGCGCTCCGGTGACTTCAATACTTACCGCTGAAGATGGCCGCCGGGATCCTCTGTCTCCGTGGACCGCAGGGCTTCTGTGCGGTCCATTGCCGATTCCAGCCTCCTGATTGGCTGGAATCGGCACGTGACGGGGCGGAGCTACACGGAGCCTGCATTCTGCACGAGCGGCTCCATAGAAGACTGCAGAAGACCCGGACTGCGCAAGCGCGGCTAATTTGGCCATCGGAGGGCGAAAATTAGTCGGCACCATGGAGACGAGGACGCCAGCAACGGAGCAGGTAAGTATAAAACTTTTTATAACTTCTGTATGGCTCATAATTAATGCACAATGTATATTACAAAGTGCATTATTATGGCCATACAGAAGTGCTTAACCCCACTTGCTGCCGCGGGACAACCCCTTTAACCATTTTATTTTGTCAATGGGTCAAGATGGAGTTTTAATTAGTTGTATGGTTAACCTTGAAGTTTTGGTGGTCTTAAGGCTTTCTTGTATCGTGGGTTGGGAGGCACCCTCCTCTGCACTACATCGGTTCAGACAGCCATCTGTGTGGGCTAGCGATTGCCCATATGTACGTAGTGTTGTGAGGGTTCACAGAAAAATTGTTAGGAAATAGCACGGTCGGACTTAACTATTAGGTCCAGAAAAATTATTTGTGATGTGGTTCTGGGCATACCAGAACCAAAAAATTAGGGCTACACCCTTAGGAGTCCCTCCGTTTCCTCTTGTGGCAAGTGGAGTCTTAATTTTGTGTGCAGCCACTCTTTCTTTGCTCTCAGTTGTGCTGCTGAGGTTGGGGGGGGGGTAATGGCGACGGGTTTTGGCGGGAAAGTGAGCTCGGATGGTGTCGGTCTGGAGGCGAGATGCTGATGCTATAATCGGGGCACCCGTTGTGTTAGCCGTTATAATTTAAGGCTTTCTGGGGAGGCTGGTACTCACTGTCTCTGCAGTGATCGTTGTTATCCTCTGTGCCGGGCGCTCCCGCTCCTCCGCCCCCGCTTGTGGGTCCGTCTGTGCCGGCCTCTCCTGTCACCGCCGATTGTCAGTGGGATTCTTCCTCCTTTTCGCCGTATCCCCGCTGTGTGCACTGTTGTCAGCGGCGTCTCTAGGAGAGGTCCGCTGACTTCCACCGGGCTATCCGATGCTGCGAGCGATTGCTGCTTCCCGCTCTCCGCTCGGCTCCCGGTCACGTCTCCAGGGGGGATGTCCGGCTCCGCCGCTCTATCTCCGCCGATTTCGCGGGGAGACCTCTCAAAATGTTCCTTGCACTGCAGGGAGGTTGTTTAGGCTGGAGTGAGGAGCAACTGCTGGCTGAATTTTGCCAAAAAATGAAGAAAAATCTTCTATGGCTCTGGAGCGCAGCGTCCTCACACTCTGCAGGCTAGGCCACGCCCCGTGCACATTTTTTTTTAAAGCACCTAGCCCTGTACAGAGCCTTTCCGTTATACCGTTATACCGTTCTCAGTCTGCAGTGCATTAGACAGAGGTCTCACCACGAAAAAGTACTCTAATATTTCCTAGGCCACCGCAAAGTATTTCAGCTCTGCCACTGTGCAGAGCGTCTCACAGTACCCTTTCCTTGGGGGGGTTGAGATAGCCGCAGTTACCAGCACTATCCACTGGCTTTAGAATCTTCTCCCACTCCATAGAGCCTCTCTTATCTACCAGTCTTTGCGAGCGGTAAATTACCCCTAGGTATCAGTGCAAGACAGCGGTTTAATTTTTTTCAAGTCACAGCATTGAGCCTCCACTATCTACAAGTCTCTGTGTGTGGTGAATTAGCCACAGTTGTCAGCGTTGTACAGTGGGGTAATTTATTTGGGCCCTGCTCTATCCTTAATCTGCCATGATGAAGAGTAGGGGTAATGGTCGAGGACGTGGGCGTCCAAGTGAAGTTGTGGGCACAGGCCGAGTTCCTGGGCGGGCTGAATCACAACCGGCTGCTGAGGGATTAGGAGAGAGCCACGTTTCTGGGCTCCCTAGATTCATATCACAATTTGCGGGTCCTCATGGTAGACCTTTATTACAAACAGAGCAGTGCGAGCAGGTCATATCGTGGATGGCAGGAAACGTGTCCAGCAATGTATCGACCACCCAGTCTTCTACGCAATCCACTACTGCCGGCCTAGGGACTGCAACTATGAATCCTCTGGCTGCTCCTCCTTCCTCCTAGCCTCCTCACTCCATAAAAATGACATATTCTGAGCAGGCAGACTCCCAGGAACTGTTCTCGGGTCCCTGTCCTGAGTGGGAAAAAACGGTTCCTCTCTCACCTAAAGAGTTTGTCGTGACCGATGCTCAACCTTTGGAAAGTTCCTGGAGTCCAGGTGATGAGGCTGGGGACGTCTGTCAACTGTCTCAAGAGCTTTTTGTGGATGAGGGTGATGAGCCACAGTTGTCTGGCAGTGAGGTAGTAGTAAGGGCAGTAAGTCTGAGGTAGGAGCGCACAGAGGATTCAGAGGAAGAGATGCTGCATGATGGGGTGACTGACCCCACCTGGCTTGCCGAGCCTACTGAGGACAGGGCTTCAGAGGTGGAGGCATGTGCAGCAGCAGGACAGGTTGGAAGAGGCAATGGAGTTGCCAGGAGTAAAGGCTGGGCCAGAGCGAAGAATCCCCCAACTGTTTCCCAAAGCACCCCCTCGCGGCAAGCCTCCATGCAGAGGGCTAAGTGTTCAAAGGTGTGGATGTTTTTTTAGTGAGAGCGCGGATGACCGATAAACTGTGGTGTGCAACCTGTGCCATACCAAGATCAGCCGGAGAGCCACCACTACCAGCCTCACCACTACCAGCATGCGCAGGCATATGATGGCCAAGCACCTCACAAGGTGGGGCAAAGGCCATTCACCGCCTCTGGGTCATACCACTGCCTCTTCCCCTGTGTTACAACCTGCCACAGAGATCCAATCCCCCTCCCAGGCATGAGCGCCTCCCAGCTTGCACCCACACCCTCACCTCTATGGTCCGCTCCTCCATCCAGCAATGTCTCTCAGTGCAGCATTCAGCTGTCGCTAACACAAGCGTTGGAGCGAAAGCGGAAATACGCCGCCACCCACCTCCATGCACAAGCTTTAAACATGCACATTGCCAAATTAATCATCCTGGAGATGCTGCTGTACAGACTTGTGGAAACGGAGGCTTTCAAAAAATGATGGTGGCGGCGGTCCCACACTACTCGGTCCCCGGTCACCAATATTTTTCCCAGTGTTCTGTCCCTGCCCTACACCAGCACGTGTCCCGCAACATTAACTGTGCCCCCATCAGCGCGGTTACAGGGAAGATCCACTTAACGATGGACACATGGACAAGTACTGGCGGGTAGGGCCACTATATCTCCCTGACGGCACATTTGGTGAAATTGGTGGAAGCTGGGACCGAGTCAGAGCTGTTGCAGGGTCTGACAGAGCAGACCGACCTCTGGCTTTCGCCACTGAGCCTCCAATCGGGTGGTGTGTGACAACAGCTATAACCTGGTGGCAGCTCTGCAGCTCCGCAGCCTCACACATGTGCCATGCCTTGCCCACGTCTTCAATCTGGTGGTTCAGTGGTTTCTGAAAAACTACCCCCACTTGTCTGACCTGCTTAGCAAGGTGCACCGCGTCTGCGCACATTTCTGCAAGTCCTTCACGGACGCTGCCACCCTGAGGACCCTGCAACGTCAGTTTCAGCTGTCAGACCACTGACTGCTGTGCGACGTGCCCACACACTGGAATTCTACGCTGTACATGTTGACCAGGCTGTACGAGCAGCGTAGAGCAATAGTGGAAAACCAGCTGCAACATGGGCGGCGGAGTTGTAGTCCTCCTCCACAGTTCTTTACAGAGAAGTGGGCATGGATGGCAGATATCTATCAGGTCCTCGGAAACTTTGAGGAGTCTACCGAAATGGTGAGCGGCGATCCGGCCATCATTAGTGTTACCATCCCGCTGCTTTGCCTGCTGAGAAGTTCGCTACCAAGCATAAATGCTGACACTTTGTGGTTAGAAAAGGAGACAGGGAATGACAGTATGTCGCTTGATAGCCAGACCACCCTCATGTCTATATCTCAGCGCGTTTTGGAGAAGGGGGAGGGGGAGGAGGAGGAAGAGGAGGAGGGGGAAGAGACTGCTGGCCACACTGCAGAGGGTACCCATGCTGCTTGCCTCTCACCTGTTCAGCGTGTATGGGCTGAAGAGGAGGAGGAGAAAAAGGAGGATCCTGAAAGTCATCTTCCTAGTGAGGACAGCAATGTGTTGCGTACTGGTACCCTGGCACAGATGGCTGACTTCATGTTAGGCTGCCTTTCTCATCACCCTCGCGTTAGACGCATTCTGACCAACACGGATTACTTGGTGTATACCCTTCTAAACCCACAGTATATGGAGAACCTTTCCACTCTCTTTCCCGAAGAGGAAAGGGGTTTGAGAGTGAGGCAATACCACAGGGGCCCTGGTAGAAAAAGTGATGCTAAAGTTCCCATCAGACAGCGCTGGTGGCAGAAGACGCAGTTCCGAGGGCCAAGTAGCCGGGGAGGAGTGGGGATCAAGCAGCATGTCCAGCGCAGGCAGAGAAACACTCTCCAAGGCCTTTGCCAGCTTTATGGCTCCCCAGCAAGATTGTGTCACCACTCCCCAGTCAAGGCTGAGTCAGAGGGAGCACTGTAAAAAGATGGTGAGGGACTACGTAGTCGATCGTACCACCGATCTCTGTGATGGCTCTGCTCCATACAACTATTGGGTGTCAAAGCTGAACACGAGGCAAGAACTTGCACTGTACGCCCTGGAGGTGCTGGCGTGCCCTGCCACTAGCGTCTTGTCAGAGAGGGTGTTTAGTGCAGCTGGGCTGATCATCACGGATAAGAGTACCCGCCTGTCAACTGCCAGTGCCGAAATGCTTACATTCATAAAGATGAAGAAAGGCTGGATTTCCCCAGACTTCTCTTCTCCACCAGAGGAAAGCAGCGGAACCTAATGATTCTTTTCGCTGCAATATGCATCCTCACTATCACCACAAAAGGGGAATTAGCTTCGTCAATCCCTCTCGGATTTTATTACTCCTCCTCCTCCTACTCATCCTCCTAAAACAGCATGTCATCACACTGAGCTGCTAATTTTTCTGCGGCCCAAAATGCTCTGTTTAAAAGTTTTACAATTTTTAAAAGTTTCAAAAGTTTTTATACTTTAACTGAAACCAATTTTTTCGAAGGGCTGCCTCCAGGCTCTGTTACAAATTAAGCAAAAACGAGCTGTATCCTTAAAAAATGTTTATGGGTTTTACCTCCCCTTGTGGTTCAGCAATTTTTCAGGGGTACACTTTTAATCTTGGTGCGCCAATTTTTCAGGCCCTTGCCTATACTGTTATCAAACTAATTTTTCTGGCCTTCACCTACACTCTTGGCAACCAACTGTTTTCAGGTGTTCACCTATACTCTTGCTACATTAATGTTACAGGGGTCTGCCTATACACTTGCTACTGAAAGGTTTGAGGGGTTCGCCTATACTCTTGCTACAGAAATGTTACTGTGGTCCACCTATACTCTTGCTACATAAATGTTACAAGGGTCCGCCTATACACTTGCTACTGAAAGTTTTGAGGGGTTCGGCTACACTCTAGCTACTGAAAGATTTGAGGGGTTCACCTATACTCTTGCTACATTAATGTTACAGGGGTCCGCCTATACACTTGCTATTGAAAGGTTTGAGGGGTTCGCCTTTACTCTTGCTACAGAAATGTTACTGGGGTCCGCCTATACTCTTGCTACAGAAATGTTATAAGGGTCTGCCTATACACTTGCTACTGAAAGGTTTGAGGGGTTCGCCTATACTCTTGCTACAGAAATGTTACAGGGGTCCTCCTATACTCTTGCTACATAAATGCTACAGGGGTCGGCCTATACTCTAGCTACATAAATGTTACAGGGGTCTGCCTATACACTTGCTACTGAAAGGTTTGAGGGGTTTGACTATACTCTTGCTACAGAAAGGTTTGAGGGGTCCGCCTATACTCTTGCTACAGAAATGTTACTCGGCTCCGCCTATACACTTACTACTGAAGGGTTTGAGGAGGTAGCCTAAACTCTTGCTACAGAAATGTTACTGGGGTCCGTCTATACTCTTGCTACAATAATGTTACAGGGGTCCGCCTATACACTTGTTACTGAAAGGTTTGTGGGGTCTGCCTATACACTTGCTACTGAAAGGTTTGAGGGATTCGCCTCTACTCTTGCAACAGAAAAGTTTCAGGGGTCCGCTTATACTGTGGGTGCACAAAGGTTTCCCATAGCGGTGTTCAGCTGTCTGACACATACACAGAATGAAGTGTGTGGGGACATATGTATTTTCCATAGCAATGTAACTTACCGCACCTTGGGTCACACAAGGTGGAGGCTGGGACAGAGCCTGACCCAGGGCCCGCTCACGTACTTCCTACACAGAGTATTGCAGGTCCTACCTCGGTCATGGTCTCTCGGCCTTATTATGCCACATCCTCCTCCTGCTTGGAGTGTGGGGATTAGCGCTGGGCAACATGTATTTGCTCTAGCGTTACCACAGTTATCTAAGACACTGGTTTGGACCAAACTAAAGAAGTGTTACTGAATTAATGAGACGTTCACAGCAGTACTAGCATCTGAGTCCGCTTCTGGCCCACGATTACTGAGGGTGTGGGCAGAGGCCGAGGTCCTGGGGGGGGGGGGGAGAATCAACTGCACCAGGTTTGACCTGCGGAACTTCTTTGTGGTTCATGCAGTCTTTGGAGCGATGAAAGCAACCATTACTGATTTAATGAGACATTCACAGCTGTACTAACATCTGAGTCCGCTTTATGCCCACGATTACTGAGGGTGTGGGCCGAGGCCGGGGTCCTTGGCAGGTTGAAACTCTGCCATGCTTGGGCACTCTGATTTCTTTATGTGTAATACTGTCTTTGAGTTTCATGGGCTCGCCTATGCTGTGGGTGCACAAAGACTTCCTATTGCGGTATTTTACCTATCTGGCACAAATACACTGACTGACTTGGGTAGGATGCAGATGGCTTTATCATTGGGGTGTTTTACCTATCTGGTACAAATACACTGAATGACTAGGGCAGAAGTGTTGGTCGAGGTCCTGGGCAGGGTGAAACTCTACCATGTTTTGGCACTCTCTTTTCTTCCTTTTTAATACTGTCCCTGGGTTGCAGGGGCTCGCCTATGCTGTGGGTGCACAAAGACTTCCCATTGCAGTGTTTTACCTATCTGGCACAAATACACTGAATGACTAGGGCAGGAGTGTGGACCGAGGTCCTAGGCGGGGTGAAACTCTGCCATGTTTGGGCACTCTCTTTTCTTTCTGTTTAATACTGTCCCTGGGTTACAGGGGTTCGCCTATGCTGTGAGCGCACAAAGATTTTCCATTGCAGTGTTTTAGCTATCTGGCACAAATACAATGACTTGGGTTGATCGCAGAAGGCTTCCCCCATTGCGGTGTTCTACTATCTGACACCTACACAGAATGAAGTGTGTGGGGACACATGGATTTCCCATTGCTATGTAACCCACGGCACCTTGGGTCACACAAGGTGGAGGCTGGGACCAAGCCTGACCCTGGGTCCGACCCTGGGCCCGCTGACGTGCTTCCCACACAGAGTATTGCGAGTCAGACCTCCGTCATGGTCTCTTTGGCTTATTATGCCACCTCCTCCCCCTGCTTGGGGTCTGGGGATCAGCGCTGGCTGACATGTATAATCTCTCATGCTGCAAATTACCAGAGTTATCCGAGATACTGGATTGGAGCATTCACAGGAAGAGAGACGTATTTCATGTGACTTGCACAGGGTCACTGTACACATGTGGTGGCTACTCTGCAGTGTGGGGAGGGGTTGGATAGCAATGCCAGCATGTAACCCAGGAGAAGAGGCAGAGATGTCACCCGCAGTCGGTGATTGTCCTTGGTTGCAGCTAGTGTGGTGCTTAGCTAAAATGTGCCAGCGAGTGTGCCTTGCTGCTAATGGTCTATCCCAAGTAAATTGTTGGGGGGGGGGGGGGTGACCGCCAGGCTCTTGCCCCCATTTTGGCTTAATAGTGGGACCTGGGAGCCTCAGATGCAGCCATGCATGCTGCCCCTGCCGTTCCCTACCCATTTCTGTGGTGTTTCCATGACTTTCTGATGTTTTCAGGTTTTCCACAAATTATCCCCTATGCGGAGCATCGGTCCCATACAAAAATGCTCGAGTCCCCCATTGACTTCAATGGGGTTCGTTACTCGAAACGAGCTCTCGAGCATTACGAAAAGATCAACTCGAGTACTGCGCACCTAAACATTTTGGTGCTCGCTCATCTCTAATAGCGTTACATCATGTAATACCATAGCATTACATCATACTGAATTCAAGCAGGCAGTCTATCAAGCCACCTCATTGGGATGGCATGATAGGCATTCTACCATGACAGCCCTGGGGCCTTTCAGATGGCCCCCGGCTGTCATGACAAATGCATTGCTCCTGCGCCCTCTCAATGATATTTGGGGTATTTAAATGCCGCTGTCAGAATTGACAGCAGCATTTAAAGGGTTACAGCTCCGATGATCCAAATGGCTCATCGGAGCTATTGTCACCATGTGTCAGCTGTAAGAAATAGCCAGCGCACGCAATATATGAAGAGAGATCACCACACAATCTCTCTTCATACATAGCCTGTTATTACAGGCCATCAAAAAGTGTATTGTGGTCACTAATAGGTGTAAAAGATATAGTTTGGTTCATGACATTGGTTCACTCTGAAAATCCCTTTAAGGCCTTCAGATGAGAACACACTGGCCTAGTCATGAACTGTGTGCTGATTTAGCATGTCACGTACACACAGTGATCAGTACAAGGATGTTGTTGCATATGAAATTATCTTTATCGTGGAACCAGGATGCGTTGAGCTTGAGGGTGCGTAGGGGTTATCCTATTATTGTGTAATTTTGCAACATCTGTGAATTCCAATGTCTCTATGTCAAATGTGATATTTAGAGCCTGAGAAAGTCATTTACCTGCCAATAATGTATACTCCCATATGTTTTACCTATATCTTATTTGAATATGCCTCCCCTCTCTATATGTTAACCACACCTTCTTTTAATACTCAATAAAAGTTGGGTGCCTGGCTCACCAGGCATTCTTACTGACTTTGACTACATTCGGATGTCGTGTCTGAATCCTGGTTAAGGTTGCTGTCACTAGTGACTCTTATACTTATTTTACCTGATCTAGGCGTACTTCTTTATCACTGCTTTATCAGTTGGAGGCCCCAGCGAGATTGCTAAAAACTATACACTTCTTACTGAACGTGGAGCGCCGGCCTACTTCTCTTGGATGAAGCAGTACCCCGGGGCAAGAGATTTCTCTTGACTTCTCCTAGGGGAGAGGGGTCGGCTGCGGTGTCAGTGCCAGGTGTACAGCTTCAGCATTTATGAACTTGCTCCCTATCAGGTAAAATACATCTTTCTTAATCTTTTTATATGTTCTTCTTTCTTTACCTTTTGTCCATTTTCTGTACGCTGCTATATTTGTGTTTTTACCTTAACTCCTTTTGTACTACATGTTGGTTCTTCCCTGGGCTTTCCCATTGTTATTATGTTACACTAATATATGTCTACGTTATGTCTAATGGTACTCAACACCCCTGTGATACTCCTCTAAAGTGGGTGGATGCATATTGTGAAGAAGGTTGTTTTCTTGCATTCTTCCTTATTCTTCTGATGTCATTGTGGATTGCTTATATTGTGTACAAAAATCATAGAGCTGGCTTCCTTCCCCGCATTTGGTTCTTTTTCTGTTTGTATGGTTTGTGATTTTTGCATTTGTACAGCAGTACTGACTCGAGAATCTCCGACTACTCCTTTTGTGTTGTCTCATGTGCGGCATACTGTTACCTCCCGCTGTTCTTATTATTTGCATCACCGTTTATATCTTGAGGTTCCATGCCATGCAGTTCCTATTCTAAATAGTGGCAGTTTGTGGATTAGCATTATTAATAATCGCTGGTATATTCCGTATTGGATTGATGATCTTGAATGTCCTAATACCTTTGATGCTTCTGCTGGTGATTCCGGCATTGATGCGTAGTTTTGTGCATTTGTTCACACTGGTTGTCAGGCTGATTCACGCTTGCCTTGCCCACAGCTTAACTACGACTCTACGGTTCTTGGCTACCGATAGGGTGTAGGACTACGTAACTGGGCTCTGGGATAGCCGCCCACTGACAGTTGCGTGACCAGGGATTATACATAGCTGGATATCCAGAAGACGGGACTGGCACTCCCTGACTGGTTGCTATGGGTGTGATACTTACCAAACTCAACAAGATGTCCAAGTACAAGCCAACGATTGTTGATTTGGTGAGGGTCACGTTTGGGAAGGCTGCGGTGAAGAATGCTGCCACCATACTGTGTAAGGCTGGTATGCCAAAAACTGGCTGCCTTGACTTACAAGCATGGCGTGACTTTGCTTTGAAAGAAGCACGGTGGATTGCTGATCGTAACTATGGTTCGCAGGTTCAAGCATGGGTTGATGCATCTTTGAAATTTGATCCCCTTATAATACACCGCTATTTCCTGTGAAAAAGAAGTGCCAACCAGGACAGCCGCAGGCGTACCGGATGGTGCACGACCTGCGGGAAATCAATAAATTGATGATCATAGACGCACCAATAGTTCAAAATCCCCACACGATTTTAAATCAGATACCCCCAACTGCAGTGTTCTTTAGCATATTAGATCTTGCAAATGCGTATTTTGGAGTGTGTGTCGACGCAGAATCCCAACTGCTGTTAGCTTTCACACATGAGGGTAGACAGCTATGCTGGACCCGATTACCACAAGGAGGGGCTACATCCCCCTCAGAGTTTTCACAAGCGCTAGCGTATGTCCTGTCTTCCTGGCACCCAGAGGACCAGGACACACAGCTACTACAATATGTTGATGATCTGATGTTGTGCACCACGACCAGAAGTGTCTGTCTGATTGAAACCCGATCCCTCCTGCTGTTTTTAGCTGCAGAAGGGTGCAAGGTTTCAAGGGACAAGTTGCAGATCGCACAAACAAAGGTGGTGTTCTTAGGACACTGTATCTCGGCACAAAAGAAACATATCACTGACGGAAGAAAGACTGCCATAGAGCAGGCACCTGAGCCTGCAAGTGCGCGGGCACTGCGAGCCTTTCTGGGGTTGGTGAGTTACTGCCGAGAATGGGTCCCCAGCGCATCAAGCTTGATGCAGCCACTGTTTGATGTGCTGATTGCTTGCAACAAAGGACAACCTTTCCAATTGACAGTTGAAGCACAAGAGGGGTTTCAGAAACTCAAGACTGCCATTGTTTCAGCTCCAGCATTGGGGCTACCTAACTATGATTTGTCATTCAATCTGTTCTGTCATGAAGTAGAAGGGCACGCAAAAGGTGTCCTCACCCAGCAACATGGATCTAAACAAAGACCCATAGGATATTACTCAGTGAGACTGGATACAGTTGTGAGAGGAGCACCTTCATGCATCAGAGCCATTGCCGCCTGCGCTGTTCTCAAAGAAAAAGTTGCTGACATGGTGCTGGAGCACCCTCTGGTGGTACAAGTACCACATGCAGTGCAGGAGGTGTTGTCACAAGTGACAACCAAGCATTTGTCAATGGCAAGGCTCACCAAGTATGAGGTAGCTCTCCTCACTCCTCCCAATCTCACAATTAAACGGTGCACTGCTTTGAATCCTGCTACACTCTTGCCAGATGTAGGGGAAAAGACTGATGAGGATAATGACATCCCTGCACATGACTGTATTGAACTAATGCATACCGAGACTAAACCACTTGACAATGTCAGCGAGACTCCCATTCCAAACGCTGACCTAGAGTTGTTTGTAGACGGATCCCGGTTCTACCAAGATGGCAGGCCACACACAGGGTATGCCATAGTGTCCCAACATGAAGTGCTGAAGGGAGAATCCCTGCCATCCTCCATGTCGGCACAAGAGGCGGAGCTGACTGCACTCGCTGAGGCGTGTTCAATGGCAGAGCATCTTGTAGCCAACATATACACGGACAGTCAATATTGTTTTGGTATATGTCATGACTACTTACCCTTATGGCGGGCCAGAAACTTTACCTCCTCCTCCGGGAAACCTGTTAAGAACGCCCCACTGGTAGCACAGCTGTTGAGGGCTCTGGAGCTGCCCAAGAAGGTAGGTATCATTAAGGTTAGGGCACATACTAAGGAAAGATCGCCGGAAGCCCTAGGAAATCAGCGAGCTGACTTGGCAGCCAAGGCTGCCGCTCTTCTGCCTTTGCCCAATCAATCATACTGCTTGGCAGCAGATGTTGTTTTGGAAAAGGTGGATATCGCCCTGCTGTCAAAGCTCCAGAATCAAGCCTCAGACCGTGAAAAAGAGGAGTGGGCTAGACACTCCGGATCTCCAGGAGAAGATGGACTGTGGAAGGTGGGAGCCCGTACCTGTTTGCCTAGGGTCTTGCACCCCATGATGTGTGCTCTATCTCATGGCCCCACCCATCAATCCAAGGACGCAATGGTGAGTTTGGTTAGTCAGCATTGGGTGGCGCCAGGGTTCCATCAGTCTGCCGCCAGGTTCACACAAGGTTGTGTTATCTGTGCCTGCCATAACGCCGGGAAAACTGTTAAGGTCCCTCGTAAATGCACTCCAAAGCCATTGTACCCTTTCCAGAGACTGCAGATTGATTTCATTCAGCTCCCCAAGGTTGGGATCTATGAATATGTCCTGGTGTGTGTCTGCCTCTTCTCAAACTGGACCGAAGCGTGGCCCTGCAGCAGGGCCAATGCAAAAACTGTTGCAAAAAAACTGCTTTCCGAAGTAGTATGCAGGTATGGTGTCCCAGAAGTGATAGAAAGTGACAGAGGTACACATTTCACATCACAGGTGTGCCAAGAAGTGACTCAAGCACTGGGGATTGAGCAGGCGTTCCACACTCCATACCACCCACAAAGCAGTGGTAAGGTGGAGCGCATGAACGGTACCCTCAAGACAAAAATTGCTAAGGCTGCAGCAGAAACTGGGCGACCTTGGACAGAGTGTCTGCCTATAGCCTTATACTCCATCCGTACTACACCTAATAAGCGCACTGGACTTAGTCCCTATGAGATACTCTTTGGGGCACCACCTAAAACTGGTCTGTATTTTCCACAGCAATTGCAAATGCTACATTCAGATTTGACTTCTTATGTGGCATCCTTGCAAAAGACATTGCAGCAGATTCATAAACGTGTTTTTAGTTCCATTCCAGATCCATCCTCACTCTCAGGAACTCATCAATTGCAACCAGGAGATTGGGTAACTGTACGTAAGCACGTCAGGAGGGCATTGGAGCCTCGCTTTGAAGGTCCTTACCAGGTCCAATTAACTACTCCCACCTCTGTGAAGGTCCAAGGGAAAGAGACATGGATACATGCTTCCCACTGCAAGCTGTTCGCAGGCTGCCAGGAATAAATCAAAGGAAGTATTCAGTCATACTTTGTCTCTTATGTACATTGATTACTGTTGTTACTAATCAGGATGGTCTGGACACCAGTTGTAACAATAAGTTTATCAAATATCATGGAATTGTGTCTAGAGTGAAAAATCTTTCAGATTGTTGGGTATGTACACATTCTCCTGTCTCAGCTAAGGCAATGCCCTATTTTGCATCTCCCTTGACTGAGCAGGAGTTGTTGACTTCTATCTGTTGGGATCTCCCTCTTATCTCTCTCCCTGAGGACCAAAAGAGAACAGTGATAGCATTACCTGTCACAGGATGGACTAGACACCCCTGGTGGCAGGTGAATTTAACCTCTAGAATTAATAAATTCTTTGAATTAAGGGATGAGGGTGCAGGGTGGCATAATAAACCACTTCAACTGTTAGAAATGGGAAACATACCTACAGATAAGCTGCAGATCAGTTTTTCTATTCAAGATAAAGTAGCAGTTGTCCAATCTAGAGTAATCTCAGGCGTTAATGTGGTGCAGAGGAAACCCTCTGTCCTCCTTCGGGAACTGCATAATACCACATGGCAATTTTCTGAAAGGTTTCCAGATAGTGACCCTACACAGTGTAAAGACCTACACGGGTATTACAAAGAAGGAGGAGAAGTGCGAGGGCCTAGACAGACTACGGATAGTGAGCAGCCACAGATTCATGAACATTCAAGTGATGAACAGCCAAAATGTGATCTTAAGGCCTATTATGCAGTCTTGACCGGAGATAAGGCTACATCATGGTGCCTATTCCCTGACACGGTTCTGGTAGCTTATATTGCAAGTGCTCTCATACATGGCGCACAGCTTAAACTGCCAGAAGGCATATACGTAGTATGTGGAAGTAAGGCATACAGATGGATTCCTCTCGGAGCCGGAGGCACATGTACCCTTGCAAAGTTAGAGCCAGCCACCTGGGTTTGGACTAGTGATGAATTTCCTTATCAGCACATTCCTTCACATATGTTATACAGGCGTGAAGTCCCAGAGCACAAAGTACATTTTGCACACACACACTGGGCCTGGAAGGCTGGAGCAGCTCTGGGAGGACCAATAGGTATGATGTTTAACTCATTAAGAAATACTCACATGATAGAGGCTTTGGGAGACGCTTTTGATAACATCACTGATACACTATTTGACATACTGGGTGTTCAAAATGAATACACTAAACAACTGATTCTAGTCACTAATCAACATACAGTGGTCCTAGACTATCTCACCGCCTCACAAGGAGGGTTATGCCAGGTGGTGGGTCCGTCTTGTTGTCACTACATAGATCCAGCAGGAACATTACGGATCACTCATGATTTGGAACAAGCAAGAAGGATAAAAGAGTCGTACCGTAAGGCTATCTCTGACGATGAGACCAAATGGCCCGAATGGTTATCTTACTTAAACCCTGTAAACTGGTTTAAAGGGTTGGGTGGCATGATCTCTGGAGTAGTGGGCCTATTCTTACAAGGAGTGTTGTGTGTTATAGTACTCGTAATTGTCATCAAGCTTGTAATGGTAATCATCAAGAAAATTCTGGGAACTAATTGTAAATGTTTTTCAGGAAAATCCGCTAAGAAATCCCCTGGTGTGCTAAAAACTGAAACTCATCTCATGACAGTGTTGACAACTGATAAGACACCTTGTACCTTGTGTGGAAAACCTACTCTGCAAAAGTTTGATAATTGCATGTACTGCGGATATGACAGCGTGATCTAAAGGATCCTAACCTTCAAAGAACAATGACCTTTTAAAGGACTCATGCATTTTATGGACTTTTAATCATACCATGAACATTTCCTTATATGGACTTCCATTGGACTCATTTATTCTCATTTACTCTTACCTAATCAACGCTTTTGGATGCTGTGCAATGGGATGTGATAACCCCTTCTACTGTTGTGCCTTAAGGAGACTAGCAGGGAGAGAAGAGACCTGACCCAGTGGGGGTGGGGTAGAGGAGTGGGAGGAAGATCTCCACACATCCTCGGGGCGGGTCTCTCTAGGAAGGGCTAGTGAGTGTAGCAAAGATAGCAGGTCTGCTTTGTTTTACATCTTCTAGCCTAGGGTGCATCCTACCATTCCACTATAAAGATATTTTAGGAGGGAAATTGTAAAAGATATAGTTTGGTTCATGACATTGGTTCACTCTGAAAATCCCTTTAAGGCCTTCAGATGAGAACACACTGGCCTAGTCATGAACTGTGTGCTGATTTAGCATGTCACGTACACACAGTGATCAGTACAAGGATGTTGTTGCATATGAAATTATCTTTATCGTGGAACCAGGATGCGTTGAGCTTGAGGGTGCGTAGGGGTTATCCTATTATTGTGTAATTTTGCAACATCTGTGAATTCCAATGTCTCTATGTCAAATGTGATATTTAGAGCCTGAGAAAGTCATTTACCTGCCAATAATGTATACTCCCATATGTTTTACCTATATCTTATTTGAATATGCCTCCCCTCTCTATATGTTAACCACACCTTCTTTTAATACTCAATAAAAGTTGGGTGCCTGGCTCACCAGGCATTCTTACTGACTTTGACTACATTCGGATGTCGTGTCTGAATCCTGGTTAAGGTTGCTGTCACTAGTGACTCTTATACTTATTTTACCTGATCTAGGCGTACTTCTTTATCACTGCTTTATCATAGGTTACAATCACATGTAGTGCTGAATGGAAGAACAGTAAACCAAGCTAATGCAAGGTCCAGTGTGATATGAAACAGTCAATCATGTATAAGCAATATATACAGTGATGTATAAAGAAAAACAGTGTATAAGGTTTTCTTCACATGGTCGTCTTTGTGCACATTATTGAGTTCAATGGGTTAAGCGTGTTTTGCAAGCACATTTTGTGCGTGTGCAAAAAAATAGGTCCTGCTCTATTTTCCTGTGTTTTGTGAAATTATACAAGAGGAAGGGTGTGCCACTGCTCAAAACGCAAGAAAGAAAAAAAAGCAGCTGAAACATGCTGCGATGCAGTGAGCATATTTGCGCTACTGCTTGTGTGTCTCTGCCCTTAGGGCGGTCTCACATGAGCCTAAGCGCATACACATTCGCTATCATGGGACGTATATGTGCTATGCATGGCAGACGATCATGGGCTATTGCACCAGAATTGGCGCATTTTATTGTACTTTATTGCACTTCTAGGACTGCTCACATCAGCGTGGTCCCGACAGTGCCATGTTGGAGTAGGCTGCCTAAATAGTAGTTGGCGCAGCCTACTTGTAAGCAGGTCAGCTGACTCGGTAGGTGGATCAGCTGACTCTCTAGGCCCAGGTGTTTTTGATTAAGCCCGCAACATTGCGCAGTTCACTGTGCTATTTTGGGCAGACAGTGGCCTTTCACGCTCATTTGGGCAGAAAAATAGAACATGTTGCATTTTTTTCTCTGCACTCGGAATGCATGGGACAAAAAATACATATGGAGGAACCCATTGTTGTGAGTGGGTTCTATATGCTGTTCATTGTGGGCGCAGATTTAGCATCCTTAATTGTGGCTGCAAATAAACTCATGTGAGTCTGCCCTAAGAGATGATTAGCCAAGAGAAAGTCAGTTTCCTGTGAAACTATGCTTTTTTTGAGAAAATGTTACAATATGCAAAATATTATTAACTCTTAATTTCCCTATAATTTTCCCTCCATTTTATTGTCTTTAATTTCCTTTGGCTCATGAGAGGAGTCTCTGCTGTCTCCTTGCTTAACCAAGGTCTGCCCTGTGATGACCCTACCTGTATGAAGTACAAGACATTGTCCATTTTAGATCGTAGGATCAACGGCAAAGCTATTCCTATCCAATTGGTATGCATGAAATTGCAAAATGCACACAAGAACAGCTATTAAAATAAAAAGAAATAAAATAATAGAAAATACCAGTCTATGAGGAGGATTCAAATTGTTTTGGCTGCAAGGAGCGCGTGGAAAGATGGACAGTCTTGCATCAGAGTCTAAAAATGGGGAGGACCCCCCCACCCACCCTGTTAGTTTTAAAGGCTCTTAGATCTGTACCTCTGCCATCTTACTTGTAACATCTCGGAGAGCTGGTATTGGTTGACATCCCTGGCAAGGCACTGATACTGACTGTTTCGTGCAAAAGAGGAAAAGGAGGAACACTACTAGAGCTGAACAAAATGACCTTCAGCTTGTTACTGGTTTGCATTTGGGACCTGTGCTCAAAGCCTAGTACCACAAAGTTCTATTGGCACATGGCTAGAATTCGCAGGTTTTCCATTAGCAACACATTCTCTTCATAGATGACAGCAAGTTCATATTAAAACCATGACAAACATGAGTCTGGGAATGCTATGGTGAACATTATTCAGTTCAGAACATTATCCAGCATGACTCAGTCAATAGTGGTCTGGGAGGCATATCCTCAGAGAGTTGCACATACCATCATGTGATAGCTAATGGAAACCTGACTGCTGTTAGGTACCAAGATGAAATTCTCAGAGACAATATCTACATTATGCTGGTTCAGTAGGCCCTGGGTTCCACCTGGTGCCATGCAATGTTCAGTTTCATGTGGTCAGAACATGTATTCAGTTCCTAGATGACAAAGACACTGATGCCATTAATTGGCTCGCACGTTCCCCAGACCTGTATCTGGTCAAGAATCTAGGGACATTCTGTGTCAATGCATACAATGCCATTAAGTAATGTCACAAACTCTCCAGGAGCTCACTGATGCCCTGATTCAGGTCTTGGATGAGATCTCTGAGAACACCATCTACCATCTCATCATAACCAGACATTGGAGTACACACAGGCATGTGTTACTATACACACTGTTGAGTTAATATGATGAAATTTACACAAGTTGATTTGCTGGGTGATTTGGAATTCAGTCCTCAGTTGGCTGATAATTTTGATTTCCATTGACCATTGATATGTGATTTTGTTTTCAATGAATTATACAATTTATAGCAGTAAAATGTGTGATTTAAGTATTTCCTTAATGTTTTCAACCAATGTATATAAATTTGCTATCTTCATAAACATACTGACCCACAAAATAAAGTTAACATTTCTGCTGCTCACTGAATGCCATAAAAACAATATCCCCAAACAATGTCAGATTTCATTTTTTTTAAAGCTTTTAATACATAACATGGAACATTGTATGCTATCGTTTAAAAACACTAGCTTTCCTTAAAAAAAGAAACTTAGAACTTTTAGAAAGCAGGAATGATAAAGTTACAAATAAAAATGGTTAAAGGCTTGCACATAACGGTGTCTCCTACCCCTTTTTACAGTTCTTGTTTGCATTCAATAATCATGGGTGAGTTGGACATACAATATGGGAAGATAATTTTAAATCAATACTATTTGTAAAATGTCTTTATTTTCTATTTTAGATGGATGCAAAAGTGTACACATTCTTTAATAAAAATATATTTTAAACATACATTAAATATAAAAAATAGCGATAAAACGATTAAAACACTGACCTTTAGCACAAGCCATGCTTGATCAGCGGAGTCCAGCAATCAGAATCGCAGGGGTCAGTATAGTGCCATGTAGACAGCAAGAGGGTTGACAGCACCGCTAAAGTTGGTAGTGGTTATGCAGAGCATTTTGACAGGCAGAGTGTGTCGCTAGATAGGGGGCTTCTGGCTTAGTGCTTCACCTTTTATGTGAAGCGCTGAGCAAGGAATGTTTACATGCAGCAAGAAGTCTGCAATCCAGCAATGTTTTTTATGCTGAGTGAAATTCAGTGATAAGGAGAAGTGAAGTTTTTTTTTTCCATTTGCATGGGACGATTATCACTCATTTTCATTCATTTAAACAAATTTTGAGCAATAATCATCCCGTGTAAGTGGCCCTTAGGGCTTAACCCTTTCCAATGCACTGTCTGACGTCTGAGGACATTATGATTAGAGATGAGCGAGCACACTCGTCCGAGCTTGATACTCGTTCGAGCATTAGGGTGTTCGAGATGCTCGTTACTCGAGACGAGCACCACGAGGCACTCGACTCCATTACATTTCCTTCCCTGAGAAATGTGTGCCCTTTTCTGGCCAATAGAAACACAGGGAAGGCATTACAACTTCCTCCTGTGACGTTCCAGCCCTATCCCACCCCCCTGCAGTGAGTGGCTGGCGAGATCAAGTGACCCCCGAGTATTTAAATCTGCCCCGCCTGCGGCTCGCCACAGACACACGCTAAGAGAGATCAGGGACAGTGCTGCTGCTGCTGCTATAGGGACAGTGTTAGCGTCTTCAAGAACCACAACGGTCCTTCTTAGGGCCACAGCTCACCTAGTGCATTACTGTTGTGGCTGCTGTGAGCAGTTTTGCACAATTTTTTTTCTTTTTATGTATATCGGGCGTGCAGGCTGTAGCATTCTCAGGCTGCAGATTTTTAAAAAATCCCTTTTTACGGCTACCGGAGACCCAGTGCATTTGCCTGCGTGGCCTGTGGGACTTCACGTCCATCCAAACTGCATAATTCACAGCTAGGCCTGCATGCAGCCTTCATTTAAACATATTTCTGTCTGCACTTTGCGTTGCCTCACTGCAGTCTGCCTCTAAGTGTACGCCAAGAAACCACACATTTTCTACAACGCTCTGTGTTATACGTGTGCTGTCTCAGAAGTTCACGGTCTGCCGGACGCCCATAGATGGAAAGTACAATACACACTGCATAGCCTCAGCCTTCATTGCATAGTAAAATAAGGAGATTTTTAAAAAATTTCCTTTTTACGGCTACAGGAGACCCAGTGCATTTGCCTGCGTGGCCTGTGGGACTTCACGTCCATCCAAACTGCATAGTTCACAGCAAGGCCTAAGTGCAGCCTTCCTTATAATTTATCTCTGGCTTCATTTAGCGTTATATAACCGCTGGCAGCCACCAACTGTGCGGCAATAATTCAAAAACATTTTTACACCGCTCTGTCTCTGCTCGATTCTTAATCCAGCATGCTGAGGGGTAGGGGCAGAGGACGTGGACGCGGTCGCGGTCGAGGACGCGGAGTCCCAAATGAGGGTGTGGGCATAGGACGAGTTCCTGGTCCAGGTGAATCGCAGCCGGCTGCTGCGGCAGTAGGAGAGAGGACACTTTCTGCGGTCCCCAGCTTCATATCGCAATTTTTGGGTCTACGTCGTAGACCTTTATTAAAAAATGAGCAGTGTGAGCAGGTCCTGTCATGGATGGCAGAAAGTGCATCCAGCAATCTATCAACCTCCCAGTCTTCTACGCCGTCCACTGCTACAACTCTGAATCCTCTGGTTGCTGCTCCTCCTTCCTCCCAGCCTCCTCACTCCATTACAATGACACATTCTGAGGAGCAGGCAGACTCCCAGGAACTGTTCTTGGGCCCCTGCCCAGATTGGGCAACAATGGTTACTCTCCCACCGGAGGAGTTTGTCGTGACCGATGCCCAACCTTTGGAAAGTTCCCGGGGTCCGGGGGATGAGGCTGGGGACTTCCGGCAACTGTCTCAAGAGCTTTCAGTGGGTGAGGAGGACGATGACGATGAGACACAGTTGTCTATCAGTGAGGTAGTAGTGAGGGCAGTAAGTCCGAGGGAGGAGCACACAGAGGATTCGGAGGAAGAGCCGCTGGACAATGAGGTGACTGACCCTACCTGGTGTGATAAGCCAACTGAGGACAGGTCTTTAGAGGGGGAGGTAATTGCAGCCGCAGGACAGGTTGGAAGAGGCAGTGCGGTGGCCAGGGGTAGAGGCAGGGCAAGAGCGAATAATCCACCAGCTGTTTCCCAAAGCACCCCCTCGCACCAAGCCACCGTGCAGAGGCCGAGGTGCTCTAAGGTGTGGCAGTTTTTCACTGAGACGACGGACGACCGACGAACAGTGGTGTGCAACTTTTGTCGCGCCAAGATCAGCCGGGGATCCACCACCAGCAGCCTCACCACCACCAGTATGCGCAGGCATATGATGGTCAAGCACCCCACAAGGTGGGACGAAGGACGTTCACCGCCTCCAGCTTTCGCCACTGAGCCTCCAACCGGGCATGGTCGTGTGTGACAACGGCCGTAACCTGGTGGCGGCTCTGCAGCTCGGCAGCCTCACGCACGTGCCATGCCTGGCCCACATCTTTAATTTGGTGGTTCAGCGGTTTCTGAAAGGCTACCCACATTTGTCAGACCTCCTCGGCAAGATGCACCAGGTCAGCGCACATTTCCGCAAGTCCAACACGGACGCTGCCACCCTGCGCACCCTGCAACATTGGTTTAATCTGCCAGTGCACTGACTGCTTTGCGACGTGCCCACACGGTGGAACTCTACGCTTCACATGTTGTCCCGGCTGTATGAGCAGCATAGAGCTATAGTGGAATACCAACTCCAACATGGGCAGCGAAGTGGGAGTCAGCCTCCTCAATTCTTTACAGAGGGCCTGGATGGCAGATATCTGCCAGGTCCTTGGAAACTTTGAGGAGTCCACCCTGATGGTGAGCGGCGATGCTGCAATCATTAGCATCACCATTCCCCTGCTATGCCTGTTGAGAAGTTCCCTGCAAAGCATAAAGGCTGATGCTTTGCGGGCGGAAACGGTGGCGGGGGAAGACAGTATGTTGCTGGATAGTCAGAGCAACCTCATGTCCATATCTCAGCGCATGGAGGAGAAGGAGGAGGAGCCTGAGGAGGAAGAAACAGCTGGGCCGACTGCAGAGGGTACCCATGCTGCTTGCCTCTCATCCATTCAGCGTGTATGGCCTGAGGAGGAGGAGGATACTCAAAGTGATCTTCCTAGTGAGGACAGCCATATGTTGCGTACAGGTACCCTGGCACACATGGCTGACTTTATGTTAGCATGTCTTTCTCGTGACCCTCGCGTTACACGCATTCTGGCCACTACGGATTACTGGGTGTACACACTGCTTGACCCACGGTATAAGGATAACCTTTCCACTCTCATTCCCGAAGAGGAAAGGGGTTTGAGAGTGATGCAATACCACAGGGCCCTGGTGGACAAACTGATGGTAAACTTCCCATCTGACAGCACTAGTGGCAGAAGGCGCAGTTCCGAGGGCCAAGTAGAAGGGGAGGCTCGGAGATCCAGCAGCATGTTCAGCGCAGGCAGGGAACCACTCTCCAAGGCCTTTGCCAGCTTTATGGCTCCCCAGCAAGACTGTCTCACACCTCCCTAGTCCAGGCTGAGTCGGAGGGAGCACTGTAAGAAGATGGTGAGGGAGTACGCAGCCGATCGTACCACCGTCCTCCGTGGCGCCTCTGCTCCGTACAACTACTGGGTGTCAAAGCTGGACACGTGGCCGAACTCGCGCTGTATGCCCTGGAGGTGTTGGCTTGCCTTGCGGCTAGCGTCTTGTCAGAGAGGGTGTTTAGTGCAGCTGGGGGAATCATCACGGGCAAGCGTACCCGCCTGTCAACTGACAGCGCCGACAGGCTTACACTCATAAAGATGAACAAAGCCTGGATTTCCCCAGACTTCTCTTCTCCACCAGCGGACAGCAGCGCTACCTAAAGACCTTTGTCAATCTGTGTATGATATTCGTCCTCCTCCTCCTGCTCCTCCTCTTGAAACCTCTCGTAATCACCGCGAATGGGCAATTTTTCTGTGGGCCAAAAGGCTCATATAACTTTTCTAAATCATATTTATCTGTTTCAATTCTCATTGAAGCATTGAAACTTCCACCTGAACCAATTGTTTTTTAGACTGGGCTTCCTCTAGGCCTAGTTGAAAATTAAGCCACAGCACGCTAAGCGATTAATGGGTTTCACCTGCCCTCTGGGTTGGGCATGGGCAATTTTTCTGGGGTACATTTGTACTGTCGGTACACCAATTTTTCGGGCTCTCGCCTACAATGTATTCCAAGTAATTTTTATGGGCTTCGCCTGCACTCATGCTACACCACTGTGTGTGGGGTTGGCCTACACTTTTGCTACAGAAATGTAACTCTGTTCTGCCTACCTATACTTTTGCCACAGTAATGCTACAGGGGTCTGACTATACTTCAGCAACAGAAATGTTACTTCGGTCTGCCGATACTTCTGCTCCTGAAATGTTACCTTGGTTGGTGTATACTGTTACTACTGTAATTTTACTAATACTGGGCTCTGCCCATAATGCTTCAACGAGATGTTACTGGGGCAGGTCTATACTGCTATAACAGAAATGTAACTAATGGTGGGCTCTCCCATACTGCTTCTACATTAATGTTACTGGTGTCTGACTATACTGCTACTACTGAAATGTTACAAATACTTTGCTCTCCCTACACTGCTGCCAGGGAAATGTTTATCTGCTGCTTTGCCCATACTGCTTCAACGTTACTGTTACTGGGGTCTGTCTGCACTGCTGGAACTGAAATGTGACTGGGGCATGTCGCAACTGATACTACTGAAATGTTACTGGGGTCTGTCAATACTGCTTGAAATAAAATGTTACTGGTGTCTGTCTAGACTTATACTACTGAACTGTTACTTGGGTCTGTCTATACAGATACTACTGAAATGTTACTGGGTCTGTGTATACTGCTGCAAATGAAATGTTAGTGGGGTCTGTCGTCACTGCTGCCAATGAAATGTTACAGGGGTTTGTGCATACTCTTACCGCTGAAATGTTACTAATTCTCGGCTTTGCCTATACTGCTGCTACTGCAATGTTACAGGGTAGTGGAAATGGAGGCTTCCCAAAGACATGATGGTGGCGAGGCCACGCTACTAGGTTCCCCAGGCGCGACAACTTTTCAGCGACACGGTCACTGGGAAGGTGCATATAACCACGGACACAGGGACAGGACATGTACTGCCTCAAAAACTTCCCCGTCCTCCTCCTCCAACAATGAAAACATTCTTGGCAAATGCTTTCGCAGTGGTCCGTCTGGCGGCAGTCCAAGAATTTCACCTTAAACAACACAATAAAAAAGCCCCCCACCACAGCCCACTTAATCCTGGCCACATTCCGAAAACCAACGGAATAAAACCACGCTAATAGGTCCACAGTCGCAACCACTCTCCCACCAACGCGATTACTGGTAAGATGCATATAACCACGGACACGGGGACAGGACACGTACTGCCTCAAAAACATCCCCGTCCTCCTCCTCCAACAATGAAAACATTATTGGCAAATGCTTTTGCAGTGGTCCGTCTGGCGGCAGTCTAAGAATTTCACCTTAAACGACACAATAAGAAAGCCCCCCACCACGGCCCACTTAATCCTGGCCAAATTCCGAAAACCAACGGAATAAAACCGCGCTAATAGGTCCACAGTCGCGACCACTATCCCACCAATGCGGTTACTGGTAAGGGGCATATAACCACGGACACGGGGACAGGACACGTACTGCCTCAAAAACATCCCCGTCCTCCTTCTCCAACAATGAAAACATTCTTGGCCGAAGGCCACCTGTATTTAATCTGACATTAGGTCTGCTGTCCAGGGCACTGCAATGGGATCTATTTATGTACCTCCCGTGGGTTCCAGCGAGCCACCCATGCTGTGGGTCCACAGGGACTTCACATTAGGGATTTGTACCTGCCTGTGTCTATGTATTAAAAACCCCGGTCAGACTGGGGCATGCAGTGTGGGCCGAAACCCACTTGCATTTAATCTGACGCTACCTCAGCTGTGCTGGGCACTGCAATGGGATTTATTTATGTACCGCCGGTGGCTTCCTGGGACCCACCCATGCTGTCGGTCCACACGGAGTTGTAACTGCATGTGTCTACTTATAAAGAACCCCAGTCTGACTGGGGCATGCAGTGTGGGCCGAGGCCCAGCTGCATTTAATCTGACGTTACCTCAGCTGTGCTGGGCAATGCAATGGGATTTATTTATGTAGCGTCAGTGGGTTCCAGGGAGCCACCCATGCTGTCGGTCCACAGGGACTTCACATAGGGGATTTGTACCTGCCTGTGTCTATGTATTAAAAACCCCGGTCAGACTGGGGCATGCAGTGTGGGCCGAAGCCCACCTGCATTTAATCTGACGTTAGCTTTACTATCCGGGGCACTGCATTGGGACAAACTACAGGAGCAATACAGCGCTAATGAGACGTGCACAGCTAAACTAGCATTGGAGTCCGCTGTTGGCCCTGCGATTGCTGAGGGTTTGTGCAGAGGCCCATGTCCTGGGTGCAGTGACAGCCCGCTTCCTGCCTAGGATTGCTGAAGCTGTGGGCCAAGGCCTATGTCGTGGGCGCGGTGCAAGTCTGCCATGTTTGGCCGCTCAGATCAATGTTTTGTTCATGTCTTGGGTTTCCTAGGACCCACCTATGCTGTTGGTGCAAACTTAGTTCCCATCGCGGTGTTTGACCTGTCTGGCACAAAGACACTGCCTGACTTGGGTAGGGGGCAGAGCGCAGACGGCTTTCCCCTTGCAGTGTCGATTGAGCTATACGACACCTTGATAGAATGAATACTGTGTGGCACATGGATTCCCCATTGCTATGCCCACATTTGCAGCTCCTGACGGAGGTGGCACAGGATTGGATTTCTCATTGCTTCTGTACAGCATTGTGGGCTATCGCCGGCAGCCCCTTTTAAAGAGAGTCGCTGCCTGGCCCTGCCAACGTTCTGCAGTGTGTGCCTGCGGTTCCTCCTCATGGCAGACGCACTTATAAATAGACATGAGGGTGGTGTGGCTATGAGGCCAGCGTGTGGCATGAGGGCAGCTGAAGGCTGCGCAGGGACACTTAGGTGTGCGCTGTGGACACTGGGTCGTGCGGGCGGGGTGGGGGTGGGGGGGTGGGCAGCATGTAACCCAGGAGAAGAGGTAGCGGTGTGTCCCGCAGGCAGTGCTTGTGCTTAATTGGAGGTAGTGTGGTGCTTAGCTAAGGTGTGGCTTACTAATGAGGGTTTGTCCAAAGTAAAAATTGTTAGGGGGGGGCTCACTCTTGCCGCTATTGTGGCTTAATAATGGGACCTGGGAACCTGAAATGCAGCCCAGCATGTTGCCCCTCGCCTGCCCTATCCGTTTCTGTGTCGTTTCCATCACTTTCTTGGGTTTTGCAGATTTTCACCAAGGCGATATACAAAAATGATCGGGTCGCCCATTGACTTCAATGGGGTTCGTTACTCGAAACGAACCCTCGAGCATCGCGGAAAGTTCGACTCGAGCAATGAGCACCCGAGCATTTTGTTGCTCGCTCATCTCTAATTTTGATTTAAATCTGTACAGCTCCGATGTTGGAAGACGTCAGTTGGGGTTCTCTTACTGTATATTGCCAGCCTCTCTGCTGTTGGAGCCTATCCAATGTTTCACCTCATGCACTACTGTCTTTAGCCAGCAGATAGCGTTATTTTAGAACAGTAGAAAAAGAGTGAGCCCCCTAGGAAAACCAGGATACAAATTGGACTGCAAAGTGTTAGACACATGAACGTGTTTTTGTCCTGTTATCCGGCCATGATAATCACCGCACCGTGACGTGAGCGTAGTTGCACATACGGCTGTCTGAAACCACATTTATGACAGAGAAGCTCGCTGGCCTTGTATGCAGACACAATGCCTATACCACAACTCAACCCTTTAATAATACAAAATAAACAACAAATCTTGTGTGTGTGTACACTTTTTTAACATTTAGCTTTCTAAATAAACTTTGAAAGGCAAATAATCTGTAAAGGTAGATAAATGTTGTTCACAAAGTTTAAGATATTCAAATTTACTCTTGGACCATCTGTTTGTACCATACTGGAGAGTGAAAATTTGAACATATTATACTGCTTCATCAATTACAACCTGTCAATAATCAGAGGAAAACAAAGTACAGGATTTCCATATTAACACTGTAAATATCATTTATAAAAAGGACCTCTTCAACATAATTGTACATCAAACAATTGTTCATCTGCTAATGAATTGGGTAATCTGACAGAAAGACAGAAATACAAAAGCTGTCTTGAAAGCAATGAACACAAAACATCAATCTAATACCTTGTATTTAATGAGCACTAAAGAATTTACATATACAACAAAAACAAAGATGACTGCATCAAAGAATTACATTGTTAGAAAATCAGAAAGCACGAGTACCTGAAATAATGAAAGCTCAACAGGAATATATTGATTGCATCTTGTTTAATACATATTATGCTTGTTTTATTTTGTTCCTTATATGGTCTTTTGGGGCATAATGGAAAAAAATTAAAAGTGACAAACAAACCAATTAAAATGCCATTGTTGTTGTCCTATTTTAGATTTGTTTAAATGGCAGCACCATGGTTCCTCAATAGAGTAAAATGGAAAGTTGGCGATTTCCAAACTGGTAAATCTACAAAGTAGTTTATTTATAGTTGTCACCTATGAGGATGGTGTCACATGAGCATATTGGAAAATACGTTCACTCCTGTGAAACTTTTTGTGCAAAGAACGAGTGTACATTCCAGTATCTGGCACCATCATAACCCCCAGACGGCATGCCAGGTGCCTTGGGGTCACACTGGACTCTGACCTCTCCTTTACCCCCCATATCCAATCTCTGGCCCAAACGTGCCACCTGCACCTTAAAAATATTGCTAAAATACGGCCGTTGCTAACCACGGATACGCTAAAGACACTCATGGTTGCCCTCATGCACTCCCGGCTTGACTACTGCAACTTGCTACTCATCGGCCTCCCCCGCATTAGACTCGCTACACTCCAATCCATACTAAATGCGGCAGCTAGGCTCATTTTTCTATCCAGTCGATACTCAGACGCCTCTGCACTATGCCAGTCGCTGCATTGGCTGCCATCCACTGCAAAACTAAATTTAAACTCCTCTACCTCACTCACAAAGCTCTGCATGGTGCTGCACCAACATACATTGCCTCCCTCCAGTCAGTACACCACCCAGCCCGCTCACTCCGATCGGCTAACACACTCAGACTTAACACCCCTGTAATACGAACCTTACATGCTCGCCTCCAAAACTTCACCAGAGCAGCACCCATCCTCTGGAACGTTCTACCCCAAGGCATCCGGACAATTACCGATGCACGAAACTTCAGACGTGCCTTAAAAACGCACCTCTTCAGGAAAGCATACCAAATCTCCTGACCTAGTCCCCTCCCTATGGCGCCCCACCCCGTTTGCCTTTTAATAACTGATCTGCACTAGAGATGAGCGAGCATACTCGTCCGAGCTTGATGCTCGTTCGAGTATTAGGGTGCTCGAGATGCTCGTTACTCGAGATGAGCACCACGCGGTACTCGTCTCGATTAAACGAGCACTGACCATTGAATTCAATGGAGCCGGCAATACAGCCGGCTCTATTGAAAGCAATGGGCTGCCGACGTACGCGGGATGAATTGTCGGGAAGAGCTTAAATATATAAGCCCTTCCCTGCAATTCATCTAGAAATGTGTAAAAATAAAAAATATATATATACTCACCTGGTCCCGGCAGAAGGATGTTAGCCCATTGAATTCAATGGAGCCGGCAATACAGCCGACTCCATTGAAAGCAATGGGCTGCCGGCGATCGCGGGATGAATTGTCGGGAAGGGGTTAAATATATAAGCCCTTCCCTGCAATTCATCCAGAAATGTGTAAAAATAAAAAATATATATATACTTACCTGGTCCCGGCAGATGGAGTTCAGCGCGGCAGGCTGCAGTTCTCCTGAACTGCTCTAAACAGCTGTGAGTAGTATTCAGCAGCCGGGGATTTAAAATCCCCGCCTGCTGAATGAGATGCCTCTGATTGGTCACAGCCTGACCAATCAGAGGCATCCCTCACTCACACCCATTCATGAATTCATGAATGGGTGAGTGAGGGCTGCCTCTGATTGGCTCAGGGGCAGCTCTCAGCTGTCCCTGCGCTGAGTGAGGGATGCCTCTGATTCAGTTTGTTTGCTTCCGGAAGTGACGTCAGACGCCAGTAGCAGCACGCCGAGGCAGAGGCACGAGCGGGGGGTCTGAGGGAGACAACGGACCAGCGGAGGAGCCGATACCGGCGCCCGAAGGTGACAGGAGCCGGCAGGAGGAGTGAAGAAGCGGAGCGGGTCTCGGAGCAGCAGCAGGAGGGCAGAGTGACAGGTGGAGTGAGCGGCCGCCGGAGCAGAAGCAGGTGCAGGTGCGGGGGCAGCAATCAGAGACCGGCAGTAGCGGAGGGGACCAGAACGAAGCAACTGAGACAGGAGGGCAGAGTGTGCTGATAAGTATCTACCTCTACCTCTGTGTGTGTTTGTGAGCTGTGTGTCTTCTGTGTATCTGGTTAGTTGTGTCTTCTGTGTGTGTGTGTGTGTGTCTGGGGGTCTAAGTGTTTGTGAGGGGGGGAAAAAAAGAAGAAAAAAAAAAATTTTTGGAGCGCGTGTCAGCGGGTAAGCGTTTGCGCGAGAGCGGCAGCGAGTGAGCGGTTGCAGCAGTGGGTGAGGGGTCGCAGCAGCGGGTGAGGGGTCGCAGCAGCGGGTGAGGGGTCGCAGCAGCGGGTGAGGGGTTGCAGCAGCGGGTCAGCGGTTGCAGCAGCGGTTGCGGCAGCGGGTCAGCGGTTGCGGCAGCGGGTCAGCGGTTGCAGCAGCGGTTGAAGCAGCGGGTCAGCGGTTGCGGCAGCGGGTCAGAGGTTGCAGCAGCGGTTGAAGCAGCGGGCGAGCGGTTATAGCAGGGGGTGAGCGGTTGCAGCAGCGGGTCAGCGGTTGCAGCAGCGGGTCAGCGGTTGCAGTAGGGTGTGAGAGGTTGCAGCAGCGGGTCAGCGGTTGCAGCAGCGGGTCAGCGGTTGCAGCAGCGGGTCAGCGGTTGAGCGGTTGCAGCAGCGCGTGAGCGGAGTGTGAACAAGTCTATCTTCACTACTTCCACAAGTAAATTGTAGATCCCCATTAGGATGAGCTTCATGCCTGGCAATGTCATCCAGTGTGCTACTTGTGCAATGTATGCGGTCCTTGATCAGCCGATCGAGGGTGCATACTGTTGCGCAAGATGCGTGCACGTCGAACATTTAGAAGCCCAAATTCTGGATCTAAATGGGCAACTGGCAACACTGAGAGCCATTGACATCATGGAAAGGAGTTTGGTGCTCACTGAGCAGGCACTCGCTGGGGTAGAGGCGGGGGCGGACGCTAGTACGGAAGTGCAGGGGGAGCAGGCAGTCAGCTGGGTGACAGAAAGAAGGAGGGATAGAGGGAAGAGAACCAGGGAGGCTAGTCCTGAACTGGCACAACCCAACAAGTTTGCACGATTGGCAGATGAGGGGGATGCCATTACAGAGCCAGCACCGCTGCAGCACGACACGCCCTCTGAACGCCAGGGGGATGACTGCTCCAGTGAGACGGGGACGGGGAGCGCAGGGCAGGCTAGACAGGTTCTAGTGGTGGGGGACTCAATTATTAGAGGGACAGAGAGGGCAATCTGCCATAAAGACCGGGATCGTCAAACAGTGTGTTGTCTTCCTGGTGCTCGAGTTCGACACATCGCGGATCGGATTGACAGATTACTGGGAGGGGCTGGTGAGGATCCAGCAGTCATGGTGCACGTTGGCACCAATGAACAAGTTAGAGGTCAATGGAGGGCCCTCAAAAATGATTTCAGGGACTTAGGGTCCAAGCTCAGGGCGAGGACCTCCAGGGTAGTTTTCTCGGAAATACTACCTGTACCTAAAGCCACACTAGAAAGGCAGCAGGACCTTAGGGAGGTAAACAAGTGGCTCCGGAGTTGGTGTAAGAAGGAGGGATTTGGGTTCCTGGAGAACTGGGCTGACTTTGCGGTCGGCTACAGGCTCTACCGTAGGGACGGGCTGCATCTAAATGGGGAGGGTGCAGCTGTGCTGGGGGAAAAGATGGCTAGAAGGCTGGAGGAGTGTTTAAACTAGGGACTGGGGGGGAGGGCAAAATGAGAAATAGTGGGGTAGCCAGTGTAATTAGCGATCTGGGTCCAAGCAAAGGGAATGGGGGACGAGCAGGGGGTGGGGTTAGTACAGTTAGAACTGATAGATCAGCCATAAGTACGAATAGCAACAAAACAAATTTAAAAAACAAAAAAAATGATATAAATTGTATGATCACGAATGCACGAAGTCTGATCGGTAAAGTGGGCGAGCTTGAAGCAAGAATGACTGATGAAAGTTATGACATAGTCGGAATTACTGAAACATGGCTTGATGATAAGAGCGATTGGGCGGTGAATTTGCAGGGGTACAATCTCTTCAGAAGAGACCGAAGGAACCAGAAAGGGGGAGGGGTATGTCTGTACGTCAAATCGAACTTGAAGCCGAGGCTACGGGAGGATATAGGGGTAGGAGACGAACAGGTGGAATCTCTGTGGGTAGAAATACAGGGAGGAAAAAATAACAAAATCCTGATAGGGGTCTTCTATAGACCACCAAAAACAACAGAAGAAACTGAAGACTTACTACTAAGGCAGATAGAAGAGGTGTCAAAACGAAACGAAGTAATTATCATGGGGGACTTTAATTACCCAGATATAACATGGGAGAACGAAACCTGCAAATCTCACAGGGGTGATAAGTTCTTGAGAGTAATTAAAGACAATTACCTGAACCAACTTGTGCAGGAACCAACAAGAGGGAGGGCCATTCTGGACCTAGTACTAACTAACAAACCGGAACGTATAAAGGGGGTGCAGGTTGAGGGGCACTTGGGGAACAGCGACCACAATATAATCAACTTCCAGCTGTCAATCAATAGGAAGCCTTATCAGGGAGTGGCAAAGAAACTAAACTTTAGTAAAGCAAAATTTGATGAGCTTAGAACTACTATCGGTAACATTAATTGGGACAACATCCTCAAAAATATCAGTACGGAGGAAAAATGGGAAAAGTTCAAAAGGATCCTAATCACCTCATGTGAGCAGTTCATTCCCTTTAAAAATAAAAGAAACTCAGCTAAAAGGAAACCAATGTGGCTCGACAAGACGGTACGAGGGGCAATAAATGAAAAGAAGAAAGCGTTCAAACTACTAAAGCAACAAGGCAGCGAAGAAACGCTAAAATCATACAGGGAAAAAAACAAAATATGCAAAGATACGATCAAAACTGCCAAGGAGGAAGCAGAAAGACGGATCGCAAAAGAGAGCAGAAACAACCCGAAGCTATTTTTCAACTACATAAACAGCAAAAGGATTTGCAGGGAGAGCGCTGGCCCTTTAAAAAACAATGCAGGAGAAATCATTGATGATGACGAAGGGAAAGCAAATCTACTAAACAGCTTCTTCTCAAGTGTGTTCACAAAAGAAAAGGAAATGCCACACGAGATGCAGGGGAATAAAACGAACCCCTCACAAAATATCTCATACCTAACGCAGGAGGAGGTGCGGAAGCGTCTAAAGAAAACTAAAATTGATAAATCACCGGGCCCAGATGGATTACACCCAAGGATACTAAAGGAACTAAGTGACGAGATAGCTAGGCCGCTATACCTAATATTTCTAGACACTATCAAGACCGGAGTAGTACCATTGGACTGGCGCATTGCCAACGTGGTTCCAATTTACAAAAAAGGGAGCAAAAGTGAGCCTGGTAACTACAGGCCAGTAAGTCTCACTTCAGTAACGGGAAAACTTTTCGAGGGGATTCTGAGAGACGCCATCGATGAATACCTCAAGGAGATTAAGGGAATAACTCCTCACCAGCATGGATTCATGAAGGGTCGCTCATGTCAGACAAATCTGATCAGTTTCTACGATGAAGTAAGCTCTAAGCTGGACCAGGGAGAATCTATTGATCTTGTATATCTGGACTTCTCTAAAGCCTTTGACACCGTGCCACATAATAGGCTAATATACAAAATAAGGCAGCTCGGACTGGGCGAAAACGTGTGTAAGTGGGTAAAAAATTGGCTCAACGATAGAAAGCAGAGGGTGGTAATAAATGGTTCGTACTCTGATTGGACCACAGTCGCTAGCGGGGTGCCACAGGGTTCAGTATTAGGCCCCACTCTGTTCAACATATTTATTAATGACCTGATAGAGGGTCTGCACAGCCAAATATCAATATTTGCAGATGACACAAAATTATACAATATAATTAATGCAACGGAGGACAATGTGCGGCTACAAACGGACCTGGATAAGCTTGGGGCTTGGGCAGGAAAATGGCAAATGAAGTTCAATGTTGAAAAATGTAAGGTTATGCACATGGGCAGGAGGAACGGATGTCACAAATATTCACTTAATGGGGTACCGCTGGGGAAAAGTGATATGGAAAAGGATCTAGGGGTATTAGTGGATAATAGACTAAACTGGAGTAACCAATGCCAGTCAGCTGCTGCAAAGGCAAATAAAGTCTTGAGGTGCATTAAAAGAGGTATAGGGGCGAAGGACGAGAACATCATCCTTCCACTATATAAGGCACTTGTCAGGCCTCACATGGAATACTGCGTACAATTCTGGACACCGGTGCTCAGGAAAGATGTCACAGTGCTTGAAGGGGTTCAAAGAAGGGCAACTAAACTAATACATGGAATGACGGGACTGGAATACCCAGAGAGGCTATCCAAATTGGGACTATTTACTCTAGAAAAAAGAAGGTTAAGAGGCGACCAAATAACCATGTATAAGTACATGAGGGGACAACACATGGATCTCTCCCGTGATCTGTTTACACCCAGGACCACAAAGGTAACAAGAGGACATCCGCTACGATTAGAGGAAAGTAGGTTTCATCACCAACATAGAAAGGGGTTATTTACTGTAAGAGCAGTTAGACTGTGGAACTCTCTACCGGAGGAAGTGGTGATGGCAAAATCCATAGAGGAGTTTAAAAGGGGACTTGATGTCTTTCTGGAGAAGAAGTATATTACAGGATATAAATATTAGGTTAAGGGTCAATCCTGGTATATAGGCAGGTAGGAACTATTAGGGGTTGATCCAGGGAACAGTCTGATTGCCATGAGGGAGTCGGGAAGGAATTTTTCCCCCAAAAGGGCTAATTGGCTTCTGGCCTTGGGGTTTTTTGCCTTCCTCTGGATCAACACAGTAGGATAGACAGGCTGGACTAGATGGACAATGTCTTCATTCGGCCTTACATACTATGTTACTATGTTACTATGTTACATGCTTCCAAAATGACACAAAGCTTGCATCCCAAACAGGCCAATTATCTCAGGTGTGGGAACCCCCACTGAAGGAATTCAGGAAGGGTAGAAGGTGTCCTCAAACCACTGGTGAGAAACATAACCAGCTATTTTCAGGACACCACGGACCTACTGAAAAAACTATCAACCGTAGGTCTCTCCCTGATGGTGCCATCCTGTCCAACTTTTTCTGTTCTACAGCATTTAACAGGCTTTTCTTTATATGGCTTAGTTCTCATTGTACATGCACAACTCTGATGGCAACACCATTCAAAAGAGAGTCCTCTGGGCTTTTTTCTCTTTATTGTTTGTATAGCTTTGAGCGCAAAAAAATATAGTAGTCTATCTTTTTTTCCCCAAAAATGTATTATAAAAATGAAAAGATTTCCCTACCCTATTGACCATTTATTAACAATTTTTACAGCACACTGCAAACAACTGATATAATGAACCTTCACAGCACCTCTTATTGGAAGGCTGAGTTAATATCTGATATATTAACATTTCTAGTGATGTAAAACAAACAAGAATATCCATGTACACACAGTTCATTCAGGGTGCTTGCCTCTTGTCAGTGCACAGTACGATTCTGGTTTGCTAGGTTGACTAGATGAGGGGCCATCAATCTGGCGGAAATAATGTTTCTTCTTATGATGAGCACCACAGGAGAGAGCTCCACAGATGTGTAGGGAGACTATTAGGCCATGTAATAGAAAAGTTGTCATGCTGCTGGGCCTGTTAAAAGGTAGGCTACTGACCCATAGGCTAGCTAACTTTTAATTGGTGGCTCCATGGAGAATTAATTCATCACTCATTTGTCTAAATTATTCCCAGGGAGCCTTGTATATCCTATAAGACTCTCTAGACATCTATTTGCTACTCTCTAGACAACCTTGTGTTACTCTCTCTTGTTGTACTCATCACAAGGATAGACATTACACCCTCCCTCCAGACTTACATATATGCATGAAACAGAATATGGTGGCTGATGGAGGAAACATGATGTGCCCCATCGGTGCCACAGTACAAAATGACAGACATTTAAGATAAATCCTCCAAAAATTGACAATAATAATAATTTAAACCTCAGACGTTAACCCAAGATCCATAAGTGACATTCAATTTGCAGTCTCTGTATTTGTAAAGATTCCCAGACCTGTCATAGATTTCTGCAGTAAGGCTTAATTTTTTTTTCAATTTGTTCTTTATTGATTTTTTGAATAAACACGTACAGGACATGCATTAAGTTATCATTCAAATTTACATGAATCTGATAAGCCATACTTGTTTACAATGGAACAGATTATTTTATGTAGCTTTACTCTTATGACGACTTTATAGAGTCCATGCTTGTATCCTGTGGGGAAAGGTGTAAACCATGAAATAGAGAATAGAATAAGCATGTTTGAATCAAAGAGATTAGTTGCATTTGTATACTTTTTTCCCCCCTTCAATTAAACTTGTAACCAGAGAAAGAAAAAACATTAGGGATGAGGTTAGGTGAGAAAGGGAAAAGGGAGGTTATAAGGAGAAGTGTTGTCAGCTTTTAAGTATTAGGAAGGATAATTTTGTAACCATGGGTTCCATTTATTTTGATATTTCGCATAGCATCCATTTTGTAGGGCATATAAATAGTTTTTCATATAGACTGTGGTCAGAGATTGTCTGTTTTAGTTCCTGAATGGTAGGAACTAGAGATGAGCGAACGTACTCGTCCGAGCTTGATACTCGTTCGAGTATTAGCGTGTTCGAGATGCTCGTTACTCGAGACGAGTACCACGCGATGTTCGAGTTACTTTCACTTTCATCTCTGAGACGTTAGCGCGCTTTTCTGGCCAATAGAAAGACAGGGAAGGCATTACAACTTCCCCCTGCGATGTTCAAGCCCTATACCACCCCCCTGCAGTGAGTGGCTGGCGAGATCAGGTGTCACCCGAGTATATAAATTGGCCCCTCCCACGCTCGCCACAGATGCATTCTGACAGAGAAAAGGGAAAGTGCTGCTGGTGCCGGAGCTGCTATAGGGAGAGCGTTAGGAGTGATTTTAGGCTTCAAGAACCCCAACGGTCCTTCTTAGGGCCACATCTGACCGTGTGCAGTACTGTTGAGGCTGCTTTTAGCAGTGTTGCACAATTTTTTTTTTTTGTATATCGGCCGTGCAGAGCATTGCGTCCGCAGTCTGCAGTCATTGTACAGAGTATAGGGCCAGTACTGGTGAGGCAGGGAAAGAGATATTCAGGCTATATAGGCAGTGGGCTTTTTCCAAAAAATTGATCGCCGTCATCCCGCTAGAGGGAAACAGTATACATAATATTATACGCTGCCTACACTATCTATCTGCAGGGGGTAGTAGTCCTAATTAATACGCAGCTAAGCGTTACAGCAGGCTTGCGCAAAATTTTTTCCTGGATCTGCTGTCTCTGTTACATGATCGCCATCATCGCGCCAGAGGGAAAGAGTATACATAATATTGTACGTTGCCTACAGTATCTATCTGCTGGGGGTAGTAGTCGTAATTAATACGCAGCTAAGTGTTACAGCACGCTTGCGCAAAATTGTTTCCTGGATCTGCTGTCTCTGTTACATGATCGCCGTCATCCCACCAGAGGGAAACAGTATACATAATATTATATGCTGCCTACAGTATCTATCTGCTGGGGGTAGTAGTCCTAATTAAAACACAGCTAAGCGTTACAGCAGGCTTGCGCAAAATTGTTTCCTGGATCTGCAGTCTCTGTTACATGATCGCCGTCATCCCGCCAGAGGGAAACAGTATACATAATATTATACGCTGCCTACAGTATCTATCTGCTGGGGGTAGTAGTCGTAATTAATACGCAGCTAAGCGTTACAGCAGGCTTGCGCAAAATTGTTTCCTGGATCTGCTGTCTCTGTTACATGATCGCCGTCATCCCGCCAGAGGGAAACAGTATACATAATATTATATGCTGCCTACAGTATCTATCTGCTGGGGGTAGTAGTCGTAATTAATACGCAGCTAAGTGTTACAGCAGGCCTGCGCAAAATTGGTTCCTGGATCTGCTGTCTCTGTTACACGATCGCCGTCATCCCGCCAGAGGGAAACAGTATACATAATATTATACGCTGCCTACAGTATTTGTCTGCTGTATCAGCTCAGCATTTTTAAAAAATAGAAGCAAAATACTTAAGGCCTACTACTGGTCTTTGGCCACTTGACTGCTTCTGTGCTGTGAATTCCACTAGCTCAGTCATACGCACCTACGTCTCACTACAGGCGTGCGCAAAATTGTTTCCTGGCTCTTCTGTGCGTTCCGTAAGGGAAGTCAGCCTCCAACCAAAGGCCAATAGGCGGCACATTTAATTACAGCGTTCTGTTTCTGCACTACTGGTAATACAGCAAGCTGAGGGGTAGGGGTAGGCCTAGAGGATGTGGACGCGGGCGAGGACGCGGAGGCCCAAGTCAGGATGTGGGCACAGGCCGAGCTCCTGATCCAGGTGTATCGCAGCCGACTGCTGCGGGATTAGGAGAGAGGCACGTTTCTGGCGTCCCCACATTCATCTCACAATTAATGGGTCCACGCGGTAGACCTTTATTAGAAAATGAGCAGTGTGAGCAGGTCCTGTCGTGGATGACAGAAAGTGCATCCAGCAATCTATCGACCACCCAGAGTTCTGCGCCGTCCACTGCTGCAACTCTGAATCCTCTGGCTGCTGCTCCTCCTTCCTCCCAGCCTCCTCACTCCATTACAATGACACATTCTGAGGAGCAGGCAGACTCCCAGGAACTGTTCCCGGGCCCCTGCCCAGAATGGCCAGCAATGGTTACTCTCCCACCGGAGGAGTTTGTCGTGACCGATGCCCAACCTTTGGAAAGTTCCCGGGGTCCGGGGGATGAGGCTGGGGACTTCCGGCAACTGTCTCAAGAGCTTTCAGTGGGTGAGGAGGACGATGACGATGAGACACAGTAGTTGTCTATCACTCAGGTAGTAGTAATTGGAGTAAGTCCGAGAGAGGAGCGCACAGAGGATTCGGAGGAAGAGCAGCAGGACGATGAGGTGACTGACCCCACCTGGTTTGCTACGCCTATTGAGGACAGGTCTTCAGAGGGGGAGACACGGGCAGCAGCAGGGCAGGTTGGAAGAGGCAGTGCGGTGGCCAGGGGTAGAGGCAGGGCCAGACCGAATAATTCACCAACTGTTTCCCAAAGCGCCCCCTCGCGCCATGCCACCCTGCAGAGGCCGAGGTGCTCAAAGGTCTGGCAGTTTTTCACTGAGAGTGCAGACGACCGACGAACAGTGATGTGCAACATTTGTCGCGCCAAGATCAGCCGGGGAGCCACCACCACCAGCCTCACCACCACCAGCATGCGCAGACATATGATGGCCAAGCACCCCACAAGGTGGGACAAAGGCCGTTCACCGCCTCCGGTTTGCACCGCTGCCTCTCCCCCTGTGCCCCAACCTGCCACTGAGATCCAACCCCCCTCTGAGGACACAGGCACTACCGTCTCCTGGCCTGCACCCACACGCTCACCTCCGCTGTGCTCGGCCCCATCCACCAATGTCTCTCAGCGCACCGTCCAGCCGTCGCTAGCGCAAGTGTTGGAGCGCAAGTACGCCGCCACACACCCGCACGCTCAAGCGTTAAACGTGCACATAGCCAAATTTATCAGCCTGGAGATGCTGCCGTATAGGGTTGTGGAAACGAGGCTTTCAAAGGAATAATGGCGGCGGCCCCGCGGTACTCAGTTCCCAGTCGCCACTACTTTTCCCAATGTGCCGTCCCAGCCCTGCACGACCACGTCTCCCGCAACATTGTACGCGCCCTCACCAACGCGGTTACTGCCAAGGTCCACTTAACAACAGACACGTGGACAAGCACAGGCGGGCAGGGCCACTATATCTCCCTGACGGCACATTGGGTGAATTTAGTGGAGGCTGGGACAGAGTCAGAGCCTGGGACCGCTCACGTCCTACCCACCCCCAGAATTGCGGGCCCCAGCTCGGTGGTGGTATCTGCGGCGGTGTATGCTTCCTCCACTAAACCACCATCCTCCTCCTACGCAACCTCTGTCTCGCAATCAAGATGTGTCAGCAGCAGCACATCGCCAGCAGTCGGTGTCGCGCGGCGTGGCAGCACAGCGGTGGGCAAGCGTCAGCAGGCCGTGCTGAAACTACTCAGCTTAGGAGAGAAGAGGCACACGGCCCACGAACTGCTGCAGGGTCTGACAGAGCAGACCGACCGCTGGCTTGCGCCGCTGAGCCTCCAACCGGGCATGGTCGTGTGTGACAACGGCCGTAACCTGGTGGCGGCTCTGCAGCTCGGCAGCCTCACGCACGTGCCATGCCTGGCCCACGTCTTTAATTTGGTGGTTCAGCGCTTTCTGAAAAGCTACCCACGCTTGTCAGACCTGCTCGGAAAGGTGCGCCGCCTCTGCGCACATTTCCGCAAGTCCCACACGAACGCTGCCACCCTGCGCACCCTGCAACATCGGTTTCATCTGCCAGTGCACCGACTGCTGTGCGACGTGCCCACATGGTGGAACTCTACGCTCCACCTGTTGGCCAGGCTCTATGAGCAGCGTAGAGCTATAGTGGAATACCAGCTCCAACATGGGCGGCGCAGTGGGAGTCAGCCTCCTCAATTCTTTACAGAAGAGTGGGCCTGGGTGGCAGACATCTGCCAGGTCCTTGGAAACTTTGAGGAGTCTACCCAGATGGTGAGTGGCGATGCTGCAATCATTAGCGTCACCATTCCTCTGCTATGCCTCTTGAGAAGTTCCCTGCAAAGCATAAAGGCAGACGCTTTGCGCTCGGAAACAGAGGCGGGGGAAGACAGTATGTCGCTGGATAGTCAGAGCACCCTCCTGTCTATATCTCAGCACGTTGAGGAAGAGGAGGAGGAGGGGGAGGGGGATGAGGAGGAGGGGGAATTGACAGCTTGGCCCACTGCTGAGGGTACCCATGCTGCTTGCCTGTCATCCTTTCAGCGTGTATGGCCTGAGGAGGAGGAGGAGGAGGAGGATCCTGAAAGTGATCTTCCTAGTGAGGACAGCCATGTGTTGCGTACAGGTACCCTGGCACACATGGCTGACTTCATGTTAGGATGCCTTTCTCGTGACCCTCGCGTTACACGCATTCTGGCCACTACGGATTACTGGGTGTATACACTGCTCGACCCACGGTATAAGGAGAACCTTTCCACTCTCATACCCGAAGAGGAAAGGGGCTCGAGAGTGATGCTATACCACAGGACCCTGGCGGACAAACTGATGGTAAAATTCCCATCCGACAGCGCTAGTGGCCGAAGGCGCAGTTCCGAGGGCCAGGTAGCAGGGGAGGCGCGGAGATCAGGCAGCATGTCCAGCACAGGCAGGGGAACACTCTCTAAGGCCTTTGACAGCTTTCTGGCTCCCCAGCAAGACTGTGTCACCGCTCCCCAGTCAAAGCTGAGTCGGCGGGAGCACTGTAAAAAGATGGTGAGGGAGTACGTAGCCGATCGCACGACCGTCCTCCGTGACGCCTCTGCCCCCTACAACTACTGGGTGTCGAAGCTGGACACGTGGCCTGAACTCACGCTGTATGCCCTGGAGGTGCTTGCTTGTCCTGCGGCTAGCGTCTTGTCAGAGAGGGTGTTTAGTGCGGCTGGGTGAATCATCACAGATAAGCGTACCCGCCTGTCAACCGACAGTGCCGACAGGCTTACACTCATCAAGATGAACAAAGCCTGGATTTCCCTAGACTTCTCTTCTCCACCAGCGGACAGCAGCGATACCTAAACAATACGTAGGCTGCACCCGCGGATGGAAGCATTGTTCTCTATCACCATCAAAAACGTGGACCTTTTAGCTTCATCAATCTGTGTATAATATTCATCCTCCTCCTCCTGCTCCTCCTCCTGAAACCTGACGTAATCACGCCGAACGGGCAATTTTTCTTAGGCCCACAAGGCTCAGTCATATAGTTTTTGTAAACAATTTTTATACGTTTCAATGCTCATTAAAGCTTTGAAACTTTCACCTGAACCAATTTTTATTTTAACTGGGCTGCCTCCAGGCCTAGTTACAAATTAAGCCACATTAACCAAAGCGATTAATGGGTTTCACCTGCCCTCTTGGTTGGGCATGGGCAATTTTTCTGACGTACATTGGTACTGTTGGTACACCAATTTTTGGGGGCTCTCGCCTACAGTGTAATCCAATTAATTTTTTGCCCACCTGCATTAAAGCTGATGATACATCAGCTGTGCTGGGCACTACAATGGGATATATTTATATACCGCCGGTGGGTTCCAGGGAGCCACCCATGCTGTGGGTCCACAGGGAGTTGTAACTGCATGTGTCCACTTATAAAGAACCCCAGTCTGACTGGGGCATGCAGTGTGGGCCGAAGCCCACCTGCATTTAACATGACATTACCTCAGCTGTGATGGGCAATGCAATGGGATATATTTATGTACCGCAGGTGGGTTCCAGGGAGCCACCCATGCTGTGGGTGCACACGGAATTCCCATTGCGGAGTTGTACCTGCCGGTGACTATTTATAAAAAACCGCGGTCTGACTGGGGCATGCAGACACCTTGACAGAATGAATAGTGTGTGGCACATAGGTTCCCCATTGCTATGCCCACGTGTGCAGCTCATGATGGCAGTGGCACAGGATTATATTTCTCATTGCTTCTGTACAGCATTGTGGGCTATCGCCCCGCCCCTTTTAAAGAGGGTCGCTGCCTAGCCGTGCCAACCCTTTGCAGTGTGTGCCTGTGGTTCCTCCTCATGGCAGACGCACTTATAAATAGACATAAGGGTGGTGTGGCATGAGGGCAGCTGAAGGCTGCGCAGGGACACTTTGGTGTGCGCTGTGGACACTGTGTCGTGCGGGGGGGGAGTGGTTTGGCAGCATGTAACCCAGGAGAAGTGGCAACGGAGTGTCATGCAGGCAGTGATTGTGCTTTGTTGGAGGTAGTGTGGTGCTTAGCTAAGGTATGCATTGCTAATGAGGGCTTTTCAGAAGTAAAAGTTGTTGGGAGGGGGGGCCCACTCTTGCCACTATTGTGGCTTAATAGTGGAACCTGGGAACTTGAGATGCAGCCCAACATGTAGCCCCTTGCCTGCCCTATCCGTTGCTGTGTCGTTCCCATCACTTTCTTGAATTGCCCAGATTTTCACAAATGGAAACCTTAGCGAGCATCGGCGATATACAAAATGCTCGAGTCGCCCATTGACTTCAATGGGGTTCGTTATTCGAAACGAACCCTCGAGCATCGCGATAATTTCGTCCCGAGTAACGAGCACCCGAGCATTTTGTTGCTCGCTCATCTCTAGTAGGAATGTTTGTGGTCTTCCACATCCTTAACACCAGTAATTTAGCAGTGAGGAGGATGTAGCCTATCAGACTTTTCATTGAGTTAGGAATAGACTTGTTGTCTATTAGTAAGATAGCTAGCTCAGGGGATTTGGGGATGTAGACTTTTGTGGTCCTTCTCAGTATAAGAAAAACTTCATTCCAGAAGCGCGAGAGCCTTGGGCAACTCCAAAATATATGACAGATGTTGCCTGTATGGCCACACTGTCTCCAACAGCGATTGTCTGAGTCTATAAAGGCCCTAGCCATCGCCATCGGGGTGAAGTACCACCTAGTCAGAACCTTAATGTGCACTTCAAGAGTGTTTGAGTTGATAGTTGCTTTGTTGGCCCACGTAAAGGCCGAGAGCCATCTATCTGGTGTGAATTTTTTTCCTATGTCTCTCTCCCAGTTGAGAATATGAGCACGTTTTATGTTTCTCATGTCTCCAGAGAGCATGTCGTAGCAAACTCTCACCATGGAGCGAGACGTCGGGGAAGAGCTATTAAAGATTTTTAGTAAATCATTTGTGAATTTCACCTTCCAGGGTTGGGTGGATTGTAATAGAGACCACACCTGGAGATATTTGAATAAATCTCCGGGAGGCAGGTTGAATTTTTCCACCAGATTTTGGAAAGGCAGTATGACATCATTCAGCAGCACATCCCCCAGCTCCAGGATCCCCCTCCCCATCCACGCCCCTAGATGTAGGTTAGCGATAAGAAATTCAAGGGTAGAGATTGGAATATGTTCGATGGTTTTCCCCATATGAGGGCTGGTGTTTCGAGCCAGCCAATTCCAAGAGTCTAGTGAGGCCTGTATAGGTAGGGATATAGGTTGGAGACTATGGATCGGAGGTGCAGACGGGGAGAAGGAGGACAGAAGGGAAGCCAAGAGAAGAGAGCGGATAGGCTTGTCACCAATTAGTTGGGATTCAACTTGGAGCCAGCTTGGACCCGGCGTAGGTTTCAGCCAGTGTCTTGTTTGATTAATATTAGACGCTTGGAGGTATGACCACAGATTTGGAATACCCAAACCACCCTGTTTCCTATTGAGGTAGAGTATAGAAGCAGCGACCCTTGGTCTTTTCCCCTTCCATAAGAAATTAGAAAGTTGTTTTTGGAGCTTTGAGACTTCCAGTCTGGGGATTGGGAGGGTAATTGTACGAAAAATATACAGAATTTTAGGTAGAATCAGCATTTTATAGAGAGTAGCTCTACCCATCCACGACGGCTCTCTATTCGCAAGTGCCTCTAGTTACATTTGTAGGTTAGATATTAAAGGTGACAGGTTCGCTGGGATAATATTGACCAATGGGACACAAAGTTTTATTCCCTGGTAGGGTATAGTGTTTTTACCCCATTGAAAGGGGAATTCCTTTTGAATACTGTTTTTCAGGAGATTGTCTATATTGATGGGGAGAATCTGGAATTTGTCTCTATTTAATTTGTAATATGATATTTTACTAAATTCTTGAATTGTGTTACAAACATCTTTTAGGGAAGTTATGGAGTCTTTAAGAAGGAGCAGGACGTCATCCGCGAAAAGGCTTATTTTATGTTGTCTGGAACCGGCCGGGGGGATCCCCTTGATGTTTGTGTTGAGTCTAATGGTTTCTGCTAGAGGCTCCATGACAAGCGTGAATAATAATGGGGATAACGGACACCCCTGGCGGGGGTGATTTGGAAGGATTTTGAAAGGACCCCGTCGACTAGTACCCTGGCGGAGAGGGAGCCATAAAGATCCTGGATGGCCTTGAGAATATTTTCTCGGAAGCCAAATCTCTCCAAAGTGGTGAAGGTGAACCCCCAGTGAAGCCTATCAAAGGCTTTTTCAGCGTCTAAGGCGAGTATGGTTCGCCTCCGCCACTGCCATCAGGTTCAAAACTCTCCTGGTGCCATCTGACGCCTGCCTTCCCCTCGTGAATCCGACCTGGTCGCTACGTGTAATTTGTGGAAGGATTTTTAATAGGCGCTGGGCTAGTATTTTTGAATATATTTTTGTGTCACAATTTAATAGGGAAATTGGCCTAAAGTTTGCTGGGGAATTCAGGGTTTTTCCTTGTTTGGGGATTGTGACTATAGTGGCTCTCAACATCTCCTCCGGCAGTTCACCACTGGACATCGCTTTGTTGAATGTTTTAGTAAGACAAGGAGCCAGGTCCGGAGCGAAGTCTCTATAGTATTCATTTGAAAAACCGTCCAGACCCGGGGCCTTGTGTGCCTTCAACAATTTAATTGTTTCCAGAATCTCCGAGGGAGAGACGGGGGTGTTTAGTGATTTGAGTTGGTCCTCCGCGACGGTAGGGAGGTTTATTTTTCCCAGGAAACTGTTGATTTGTTGGATGTCTGGTTGGGGAGTGGAGCCATCGTTATTCAAATTATACAGATTGGAATAGAAAAGACTGAATTCATCTACTATATCCTGGGGATGCGTAATTTTCACTTCAGTTCCATCTTGTTTAAACAAGTGTGGAATTTTGGATGGTGCCTGACGATGTTTTATTATCCTAGCCATTAGCCTAGAGGGTTTGTTATATGACGTGTAATAACTCATTTTTGAAAAGTTTAGAGTTTTAGCATAATCTTCTATTAATTCTTGGCGAAGTTTGTGTCGTAGGGACATTAGTTCCCTGTGAAGCACTATTGAGGGAGAAGTTTGAATATTTTGCTCAATGTTGGCGATTTGTGCTAGAATGTTGTTTATTTGGAGTGGTTTCCTTTTTTTGTGGTGAGAACTGATCTTAATCAGTACGCCCCTCTTATATGCCTTATGGGCACACTATGTGGAAAAGATGTTTTCTATGTCTGTGTCTGAGTTCATGTTGAGTGAAAAGTATTCAGCCAGGGATTCTTTGATCTGCTTGTTATATTCTGGGAGTCTCATAAGGGAAACGTTGTTTCTCCAGTTCCCGAGTGGCTGGAGGGACTTAGATGCCTCAAATGTGAGAAATATGGGGGAGTGGTGAGACCATGTAGTCCTACCTATGTCTGCGCATCTGACTCCCGAAAGAGTCCATTTATCTACTAAACATAGGTCGATCCTTGAGAAAGATCTAAAGCGAGGGGAATAATAGGTATACTCCCTAGATGAGGAGTTGAGGCACCTATAGGAATCAAAGAGTGCTTGTTTGTGTAGTCATGGGGCAAGAGTAGGCGATACTCTATTGACGGTACTAGTGGAGTCGAGTTGCTTGTCGGGGACTATGTTGAAGTCGCCACATATTATGAGTTTACCTTTGCGTATTTTTCTAAGGATTTTGTTCAGAAATGAAATTTGCGAGGAGTTTGGGGCATAAACATTTACCAAGGTCATTTGGACCCCATTGAATAGTCCCACCAAAATTATATATCTGCCTTGGGGATCAATGATCTGTTTGGTGAGCCCCAGATCAATAGTATCTTTAATTGCAATTATGGTCCCCGCTCTCTTCTTCTCAGCGCAGGATAGGAAAATATTAGGGAATTTCTTGTGAGAGAATGGGGGATGCGCCGCTGCAGTAAAATGCATCTCCTGGAGACATATGATATAGACCTTGTCGTGTATCGCATCTCTCCAGACTGCTGACCTCTTAAAGGGAGCATTTAGCCCTTTTGCATTGAGTGAACATATTTTTATCGACATTTTGCAGAAGGATGCTGAGAATTATGCTTGCGGAACCTTAGGGTTTAGCTGACTGTTGATGGGACGGGGAAGGGAAACACAAGATAAACATTCATAACAAAGATAGCTGGCCTCAAACGGCAAGTAGTAGGGCCAGACATGTGATTTTTTTCTGGTTGCGATGGTTAGTAGCCAGAAAGTTATTGGGAACAGCTGTCCACAATGCGCTATTCTCGAAGGCATATGATCCTGCGTGATTTTCGGAGGGTAAAAAGTTCGCCCGACGGGAGAGGGAAATAAACCTCCAATTTTTTGGAGAAATGAGTAAGTCAGCGGGGAGAGTGAGGTTGCGAATTCTCTCCTGATGCCTCTAGGGGATGCTGGTTGGCAGATTTGTATTGGGGTTCTTCGGTAATCTGAAAGCCCCACGAGATAAGGGCCTTTTCGCCTTCTTCTGGTTTGTTGAAGATATATGTGGTGCCTTCTTTATGAAGTATAAGTTTAGTGGGGTATCCCCACTTGTAGGGGATCTTTTCCTTCCTGAGGGATGAAGTTATGCGAAAAAATGACTTTCTAGCTTGAATGGTGGGAGCGGATAAGTCCACAAATAGTTTAATACTTGAGAACTGTGGAGGTAAATCAGTCATTTTGCGGGAAGCAAACATGAGTGCCTCTTTGATGTGGTAAAAATGCGCTATAACGTCTCGCGGGATGTTATCATGTAGGAATTTCGGTTTCTGCAGGCGGTGTGCCCTGTCAATGATGAGTTCCTGCTCAGGGGTAGAAGGAAGGAGTTTTTTCATTAGTTGCGTTAAGAAATCCTTCAGGTCTGCTGGGCTAACTTTTTCAGAAATGCCCTTTAAATTTTACATTGTTACGTCTGTTGCGATCTTCTAAATCTGCCATCTTGACTTTCATTTGGTCTACCTCTTCCTCCAAGGAGTAGTGCGCATCAATTAAAGTATTGTGCGACTTAGTTAGCTCTCCCATTTTGTTTTCTATGTGTGAGGTTCTCTCCTCTATCTCAGTTATGGTGGAGCTGAAAGATGATGAGAAAGTGTGGAGATCTTCTATCATAGTGCTCCTTAGAGCAAGTATCATTTCCTTGATAAAGGCCTCCGACGCAGGTTGGTCAGATGTTGGGACCATGTCAAGGAACTCTGCGGTATTAGGTGGGGGCAAGGATGTGTTTATAGCGTCCTCTATTCTCGGTCTCCTTTCTTAGTGCTAGCCGAGGGGGGCTGTCTGTCTCCTGTGTCTAACATGTGGCCGGGCACCATTTTGGTTGGGAGAGTGGTGCTGCGTGTGATGGCTGCTGATGTCTCACTCACCTCTCCCAGGGCTAGAAAACGGTATGCATCCCTCCGAGCGGAGCCGGGGTTCTCTGATGCTGGTCTCTGCCTCTGTGGTGAGCCGTTGACAACGCTGCCGGGTCCGTCCGAAGAGGAGGGGAGCGCTGCTGCCGGGGCCCTTCTGCCACTGCGGGCAGAGAAGAAGTCGGCTAGTGGTTGCGGGGACGCTTTAGAGGTCTTGCGCCGGGTCATTTCGGAGTGACAAGGAGTTTAGGTACGTCCCTGTGTCGGAGGAGAATCCCGCTGGTGCTTTGCTGATAGCTGCGGAGGTTTAGATCGGAGCGGAGCTCAGGGAATGGCGTCCGTCTCTGTCCTCAGTCAGGCCACGCCCCCCTGCAGCAAGGCTTAATTTGAAGTATTTCTATATATTGAGCGAGAGATTAAACATAAACTCAAGTCTCCTGGTTAAAGATAAATAAAAGTTAAAGATTTTTTAATTAAAAGAAGAAAAAGTTTTAAAAGTTTTCCTATTAGTCGTCCAATAAAATCTAAACAAAAGAAAACAATATACGATTTCACAGTTTCAATTAAAGCTCAAACTTTTAAAAGATTGCATTATTTTTCCCATACCATCAACACTTCAGATTAAAAAAAATACACAATGCAAGAATACGGCTTTTGTGGTCACCCAATCGCTAAGAAAGAAATGTAATAAAAAAGTGATTAAACGTTACATACCCCCCTTACAATGGTACAAGCAGAAACTACATCTCATCCTGCAAAAAACAAGCTCCAACACAGCCCCATCGATAGAAAATTTAAAAGGTTATAGGTGCTATAAGATGGTGGAGGAAAGCAATTCTTTTTAAAGTTTTTTTAATAGATATTTTAAATTAGCCCAACAAAAAAACTGTTTACATTTGGTATCGCTGTAATTACACTGATCCACAGAATAAACTGTTATTTCAGGGTATGCAGTAAAAAAAAAACCTGCATGAATGATACAATTGTTTTTGGTTTCCATTTCAAACCACTTTCAAAATTTTTAATTCTTTTTTATTACTGTTAGGGTAGTAAAGGTGTATCCATTTTGTATCAGGTATCCATTTTGTGTGCATAAAGCCTGTCATATCATATTGTCATAATTTCTCTTTAACCAGAATTTTTCAGATGTGCACCTTGTTCTAAAGGACCTTGATGGTTTAATATATTCCGTACAAAAATATAAAGAAAGCACACTTGTGTGCCTGGTGTTGGAGCAACCTGTTCTCATGTTCCTAAATATCTTATTGTTTATATATTTCCATACATTTTGTTTTGAGAAATCTATTACCCATAGTTCCGTTTCGCGTGAGAGAAGTCTGCCTGGCAACTAACATATTAATAATCCTGTTTAGTTTTAGGTACCTATGATAATAAATGAATTATAATAAATTATAATTACTACAAGTGAGGCATGTTCTAGCCTCATAAAAAATGTATTTTGTATATATACACTGCTCCTTGCTACTGGAATAAACAAGATGACTATCTATTACATCCAATGCGGGTATAGCTTGCAAGTTATTTCGAGCGCGAATATAAACAATTAATTTGGAATTCTTAAGACATACCTTTTAGCAATCTTTATTGCTACTCTAACAGTTGACACCCAATGCGGTAAGATCACTCTAAACCCTTGCGAAGAATGCAGTGATTTTCTCTTTTCCAGGAAAGACAGACAAGAGTGCTCTATAAATAATAGGTAAAGAATAGAGATGAGCGAGCATACTCGTCCGAGCTTGATACTCGTTCGAGTATTAGGGTGCTCGAGATGCTCGTTACTCGAGACGAGCACCACGCGGTACTCGTCTTGATTAAATGAGCACTGACCATTGAATTCAATAGGGCCGGCAATACAGCTGGCTCCATTGTAAGCAATGGGCTGCCGGCGAGCGCAGGATGAATTTTCGGGAAGGGCTTAAAAATATAAGCCCTTACCTGAAAATCATCCTAAGATGTGTAAAAATAAAAAAAATTTTATGTCAGCATAAAGATCGTTCTCCTCTGCCACAGCTGTAACAGCTGTGGCAGAGAAGAACGATGTTAGCCCATTGAATTCAATGGAGCCGGCAATACAGCCGGCTCCATTGAAAGCAATGGGCTGCCGGCGAGCGCAGGATGAATTTTCGGGAAGGGCTTAAAAATATAAGACCTTACCTGAAAATCATCCTTAAGGGTGCGTTCAGACGAGCGTGTTTTGGTGCGTGCATATGCACGCACAAAAACACGCTTGTATTTACAACACTGCATTCCCTATGGTGTGTGCACACGTCCGTACTTTGCAGGTGCATGCCTGCAAAAATAGGACATGCGTGCACCATAGGGAATGCACGCATTGTTTCCAACGGAGCCGCGGCTGCTGCCCGCGGCTCCATTGAAAACAATGGCCTGCTGGCTCCCTGCATTCCTTTTCAGGGAAGGACTTTACATATAAGCCCTTCCCTGAAAAAGAAAGATTTTAGTGTAAAAAAAAGAATAAAAATGCAGGCAGTCTCTTCAATGGAGCCGCTGCTGCTGCCGGCGACTCCATTGAAGACAATGGTCTGCTGACACACCTGAATTCTTTTTCAGGGAAGGGCTTTACATATAAGCCATTCCCTGGAAATGTATTAAAAGTGATTTAAAAAACAAAAAAAACTGATACTCACCTCCCTTCAGCTGCCGGGGCACAGCCGCGTCTTCTCCTGCTGTCCCCTGCACTGTGGTGCTGAAATGCTGATCTATCACCAGCCGGGGATTTAAAATCCCCGCTTGCTGAATGAGCTGCCTCTGATTGGTCACAGCCTCACCAATCAGAGGCAGCTCTCACTCACACCCATTCATGAATTCATGAATGGGTGAGTGCTGCCTCTGATTGGTCCCTGCGCTGAGTCAATCAGAGGCAGCACTCACTCACCCATTCATGAATTCATGAATGGGTGTGAGTGAGTGCTGCCTCTTATTGGTGAGGCTGGGACCAATCAGAGGCAGCTCATTCAGCAGGCGGGGATTTTAAATCCCCGGCTGCTGAATGCTACTCAGTGCAGTTCAGAAGAACTGCCGGCCAGACGCGGCTGAACTCCGGCTGCAGCGGAAAGGTGAGTATACATTTTTTTTTTTACAGCTGTGGCAGAGGAGAACGATCTTTAGGGCGCCTACCCACTTGCGTTGCCGATTTTCGCGCGTGAAAAACGCAGCGTTTTTCGCGACGTTTTTTGCACATTTTTCGCAGCGTTTTTTGCAGCCCTCCATTGACAATCATGGGTGCATTAAGAGAAAAATAAGGACACATATGCAACTGACAGTTCCTATGTGAAAAAACCCCACGAAACGGAAAAAAAACCCCAGATGGACAAGAACACATTCTATACTAATTGCTCTTGAGAAAAAACGCAAAACATCGCAGGAAAAAAAATCGCCAGTGGGTAGGTGCCCTTATGCTGACATAATTTTTTTTTAATTTTTTTTTACACATTTTAAGATGATTTTCAGGTAAGGGCTTATATTTTTAAGCCCTTCCCGAAAATTCATCCCGCGCTCGCCGGCAGCCCATTGCTTTCAATGGAGCCGGCTGTATTGCCGGCTCCATTGAATTCAATGGGCTAACATCGTTCTTCTCTGCCACAGCTGTTACAGCTGTGGCAGAGGAGAACGATCTTAATGCTGACATAATTTTTTATTTTTTTATTTTTACACATTTTAAGATGATTTTCAGGTAAGGGCTTATATTTTTAAGCCCTTCCCGAAAATTCATCCCGCGCTCGCCGGCAGCCCATTGCTTTCAATGGAGCCGGCTGTATTGCCGGCTCCATTGAATTCAATGGGCTAACATCGTTCTTCTCTGCCACAGCTGTTACAGCTGTGGCAGAGGAGAACGATCTTAATGCTGACATAATTTTTTATTTTTTTATTTTTACACATTTTAGGATGATTTTCAGGTAAGGGCTTATATTTTTAAGCCCTTGCCAAAAATTCATCCCGCTCTCGCCAGCAGCCCATTGCTTTCAATGGAGACGGCTGTATTGAATTCAATGGGCTAACATCGTTCTTCTCTGCCACAGCTGTTACAGCTGTGGCAGAGGAGAACGATCGTTATGCTAACAGTGCGGGGGGGGGGGAGGGTCTCACTCTTGCCACTATTGTGGCTTAATAGTGAGACCTCGGAGCCCGAAATGCAGCCCTGCATGTTGCTCCTCGCCTGCCCTATCCATTTCTGTGTTTTTTACATGACTTTGGTGATTTGCTAAGATTTTCACAAATGAAAACCTTAGCGGAGCACCAGTCATATACAAAAATGCTCGAGTCGCCCATTGACTTCAATGGGGTTCGTTACTCGAAACGAACTCTCGAGCATCACTGAAAGTTCGACTCGAGTAACGAGCACTCGAGCATTTTGGTGCTCGCTCATCTCTAGTAAAGAAGCTTATTTCTTACAAAATTATCTGTCTTCTCCTGAGGCTGTGATTATTCTGTCACTGGGGATGGAGGGCATTGTCGAGCTTTGAGATACATGCCAAAGAACCTGCCAAACAGTATGTTTTTGAGTAATAAATCTGTATGTAAATGTGTATATGGTGAACTGCTATCTCCATAGAGTGTTCATGTGTAGTGTGAACTAATGATAAAAGTGACATTTATGAGTGTTATTTGTGTTGACGCTGTGAATATGTATGATTTTTACACCAAGGAAAAGCTATGAATAGAGATGAGCGAGCATACTCGCTAAGGACAATTACTCAATCAAGCATTGACCTTAGCGAGCATCTCACGCTTGGAAAAAAAGGTTCGGCTGTCGAGAGGTGAGTTGCGGCAGTGAGCGGGGGGGGCGGGGGGGAGAGAGGGAGAGAGAGATCTGCCCTCCGTTCCTCCCCGCTCTTCCCCGACGCTCCCCGCCGGCAGCCGAATCTTTTCTTCCGAGCGGGCAGGTACTCGCTAAGGGCAATGCTCGATCGAGTAATTGCCCTTAGCAAGTATGCTCGCTCATCTCTAGTTATGAAACTTCGTTGGGAGAATGCATGTACCCTGGTGTTAAAATATATATATTGTCCTGGGATAAGAGAGTAACTATTGGTCTTACAAATAGTTAAAAAGCCTGTCTCCTTTAGAATGCGTGGGTCATAGTGATGTTTCACTTCCCCCCTTCTTTCTCCTTTTTCCTGAGGCTAGAAGACGTTGTGAATTGAATTTGGAAAATGCAAATGACAGTAGAACATGAAATTATTTTGTTAATTATCATAAAATTGTTTTGTTCTTGCTTTATGTGGAAAGTGTAACTGATCAAAGAAAATATTTTCCCAGACCCTCTTCTTGTTATGGTAGACAGAAAATGTTTTAATGTGACATATATTTTTCTCTCCTGAGTGTATCCTTCCTTATTGATTATATAATTTGAGATTGAATCAGGACAAATTAAGTGATTGGCTGTTTACTGCTTTGGTGTATCATCGAGAAAGGTACCTTGTCGTACGCTACTCAAGGGTGTGACATTTTCCCATACCGTGAGCACTTCAGATTAAAAAAATACACAATGCAAGAATTGGGCTTTTGTGGTCATGCTATCTCTAAGAAACAAATGTATTAAAAAAGGGATCAAAACTAGAGATGAGTGAGCATACTCGCTAAGGGCAATTACTCGAGCGAGTATTGTCCTTAGCGAGTACCTGCCTGCTCGGAAAAAAAGATTCGGGTGCCAGCGCTGGTGAGTTGCGGGAGTGAGCAGGTACTCGCTAAGGACAATGCTCGCTTGAGTAATTGCCCTTAGCGAGTATGCTCGCTCATCTCTACTCAAAATGTTACATGTACCTGAACATGGAACAAACAGAAACTACATCTCATCTTGCAAAAAACAAGCCCCTACACAGACTCATCAATAGAAAAATTAAAAGGCTATAGGTGCCAAAATATGATGAAAGAAAGCAATTCTTTTTAAAGATTTTTTTTATAAATATTTTAAATTAGCCAAGCAAATAAACTGTATAAACTTGGTTTTGCTGTAATTATGCCGATCCAAACAATAAACTTAACATATTATTTCAGTGCATGCAGTAAAAACAAAACCGCTGTAAGAATGATGCAATTGTTTTTTTTTTCCATTTCATACCACTTTCAAAATTTTTAAAGTTGTATTAATGCTTTATATGGTGCATTAAATGGTGCTATTGAAAAATACAGCTCATACTGCACACCAAAACAACCCAAAAAACAAAAATACAGATGATGTTGACAGAAAAGTGAAAAAATGAATAAAGAAAAAATGGCAGCATCTCCAAGGAGTTTAGGCATGGGAATTCCAGCCACAATTACTTTATGCCATTGAAGTCGAGCCTCTTTATTTTGCATACATTTTGTGTATACAGTTTTTTGAATTCATGCCCCAAACGAGAGTTTGAAGCAACATTCATTGGGTGATATAGCACTCACTAATGTGATTTAGAAAGCTTTAGAGACAGATTCTACTAAGATGTAAAAGTGCATATCAAATTGTAAGTGGAAAACCTTATTATATACACTGCAAAGAGATAAACAAGTGATAAAACATTTACTTGAGTCTTGCTATATGAAAGTATGAATATTGTAGTTACTATTTTTAAGCCATTTAAAGGGAAGTTCATAGAATCATTAGTCAGCAACATCCAAAGAAAGATCATTTTGGCTTTTTGATCCGTAATGGTATTAATTTCCCTCATGAGTTATCAATATAAATGCACTCAGAGTTGTGTGCTTTCATGATCAAGCTTTCAAGAGCTATAATTGACTGTGTAAATTGGCGGAGTATTACTGGCGAAATGCACTCGTCATGTTAAATATTAAAAGCTACTTCTAAATAATAAAATCTTGGCACATCCTGAATGTTATTGAAAGCCTGATGTTACTTACTTTTTCTTTTTGCAGAGAATTCTTAAACAAGTATTCCAGGCAGATAAAACCGTTCACTGCTTTATGGTAAATATATATCGCTCCCATCTGAGCACCCCTCCCTTGTGGGTCACTTTAGAGGTCACATGACCTCGGTTCTTGAGTGCATAAATGCAAATGTAGCAGCTGATATGACCTGGAGGAGAGGGGTGCTCTGTGATATAGCAAACCAAAATGGAGGGAGAATACTCCATTCACTGCATGGAGCCCAGAGACTAAATGCAGAGAAAAATTAGTGGCTACGTAATTTCAGACTAGAGTGAGTGAGATAAAAAGAAAAGAACTCAATTTAAGTGCAGTATCTATGTTAGTAAGTGCATTGCTTTTGACATATACTGCCAACAGTGATCATTTCCATCTGCTCAGAATACCCGTTTTAAGGGATTTTGTGCCCATCTTTTCAACTGCTAACCTATCGTCTGGATAGGTTATCAGTAGTCTACGGACAGGGCTATCCCGCTCAGGACCCCTGTTCATCAGCTGATCATCCAGCCCATTGTCCAGTGCATTGGGCTGGACATTGTTATCAGCAGAGAGGAAAGGAAGTTGGAGTCCCGCATTTATCTTCAACCTTCTGCTTCTATAATGGTCAGGACTAAATGTGATGTTTTAACCATAAGAGTAGCAGGAAGTGGAATAGCAGTGTGGCACTCTCATTGATGACAACATCTAGCTGCTACACTAACTGCAGGTTGAATGACCAGCTGATGCACAAGGGTTCTAAATGACAGAGCCCTATTCATCAACTACTGATCACCTATTCAGAGGATAGGTCAGCAGTTGAAAAAACAGCTGAAAACCCTTTTTAAGGGGTATTCAGAACAGGTAATAATGATCATTGCTGGATTAATATGTTTAAGGTAACCCTTTTAAAGTTAAAAAAATGTCAAATTTGTAAGAATATTAGTATGGGATTATCTAAGCACAAAGTATTATTCTTAGAATCTAGTGAGCCGTAATTAGCAACAAGTCATTTCAACTCCTTAAGGACCAGGATGTTTCTTAGAATTATGTAAAGTGAGGTGTTCTAGACGTTTGGTTCCACCACAAATGGGCCTAAAGCAAGATTCACACTTACATTTTTGTCTCTAGTTATCACCAGTTTTTAGAGCCCAATGATTAAAAAGGCTCTTCATAATAAATTCTTTGGCATCAATTTTATAGAAATGAATACAATCCAACACAATCCATTGAATGACCAGGATTTTTTTTTACACATGAGGGCTCGGTCAGATGAGCGCGTTTTTTTGTGCATCTATGTGTGCAAAGAAAAAGCGCAACATGGATGAGCAAAATGTGCGTAACCTAAGATTCATGGACATTGCTCCATTCCCTGGATCAGCTGTGCTTGTAGAATCACAGCTGCTCCAGAAAGGTCCCCTCATCACTGAACACTGTCACAGCACTGTCACAGTGTTCAGTGATGAGGGAACAACCTGCGACATCTGTCACCAACTGTGGCAGAGGACCACAATGCTTTCCTACTGAATTCAATGGAGCCTGTGCTACAGCTGGCTCCATTAAAAAAGCAGTGAGATGCCGGCAACCCCTGCTGTGATTTTCGGGGAAGGGCTTGGAATAGAAGGCCTTTCCTGAAAATAAGGCCTAGGTGAAAGGAAAAAAAATGTATACATCACCTAGTGGCGCTGTCCGAGGTCCGGCGCATGTTCTTTCTGTGAAGCTGGCACTGTAGTACAGCATTTTCTTCTGGCAGGGGATTTAAAAATCCCCGCCAAAAGAAAACTCTGCCTCTGATTGACTGAGTGCTGTGACCAATCAGAGGGCAGCGTTCAGCCATTGAATGATAGCTGAACACTGCCTTCGATTGCTCACAGCATTCAGCCAATTAGAGGCAGAGTTTTCTTCTGGCAGAGATTTTTAAATTTCCTGCCAGAAGAAAATGCTTTAGTACAGTGCCGGCTTCACAGAAAGAAGATGCACCAGACTCCGGACAGTGCTGCTAGGTGACGTATTAATTTTTTTTTTCTTTCACCTAGGACTTTTTTTTCAGGAAAGGGCTTGTATTTTCTTTTTCTTGTTTTTGTAACTATTTTTTTTACAATCTATGTCCTCCATGATGTCATATAAGACCTCGGGGGCCATTCAAATTGTATTTTTTTATTTAATACTTTTCCACTGTAGCTGTTATGGTTATGTTTAAAAACATCCCCTGGTAGTGATAGCAGTCACTAACAGTGCTGGAAAGGAGAAGGTAGAAGCGGTTAACAGCGGGTTCTCCCTTCTCCTCTGGGTCCTTGCCTGTATCTGACAGCTGAAGACCTGACCTGCAACTACTTGATTGTAGGAACAGAAGCTTTAATCCTGCATTGTACTTGCCCAGGACCAAGTGTCGTAAATTTACCGCATTTAGTCCTTACAGAGTTAAGTAAGAAGGTTTAATTCCATAACCATTATTGCTATACTATTATTATTCATTTCTATTTCTGTCTTATTAATAGATATTGTAAATACTGATTACTCCATCTGCTATATTGTATCCTGAATCATGCATTACACCACTGTTCACAACAATATAAATGGAATATAAAATTATACATTATATGATCAAAATGTTTGGACAGCTCGAAAACAAATAAAGTAAAACGTAAAGAGGAATGATTTTTAAATGCTGCCACCTTTTCCTGGTACTGGCACAGCTGCATTCACAATTCTGCAGGAAGCAGCCTTCTATTAGCTTAGTTGAGTTCTTATAATGCAGTGTCTACTGTAAAACATTAATAGAATAGGAAAAAAAAAAGGTGGAGCAACCCAAGCAAAAAAATGGAGAATAATGAGGACCGTGTCCTCTTTTGGAGGGTATTGGACTGAAGACTTTAAATAGAGAAGAGAGTTCCTATATATATATCAGGTAGATGTTTAGACAATAAATACCAGAAAACAATTGGGTATAGGTGCGATCTAAAGACATGTAATGCTATGAGATGGACTTTGCCAAACTGAATATTCTTTCACTCATCATCTTTAACCCGTTAATGACCACCCATACGTGTTTTCATGTCATGGATGTCTGGACTTTATTCTACAGGGCCGTAAAAACACGGCTGTCCTGTAGACTAAAGCCATGTGGTCTGTGCATGTGGCGGGTATTGGCAATCGTATACAGGTTTTAAAAAAAGTTTTAAAAGGTTGAGGTTTCATCTTCCCTGAATCCATGCAGAGACATGAAACTACTCACCTCTGGCCTCTGCGACGTCCCAGAATGATGCGGACCTGAAGGGACCTGTTGCCGACTTCTGTGCATGTGCGCCACCGGTAATGTGTCGCAGAAGTCGGCTAAGTCCTGGAAATTTAAAATCTCCCTGCTCTCGGCTACCAAATATATATATATATATATATATATATATATATATATATATATATATATATATATATATTTTTTTTTTTACTAATGCATTTATTCATTTTAATTAAAAAAAGAGACAGATGTAACTTTCTATTATTTTTTATTATTCCTCCTATTTAATTACATCTATATAAACCGATTTTATTAATCCATCATGATTATGACAATAAACACTTTTAAGTGTCAATTTTATTTATTTTAAAATATAGAGGAATATAAGTTGTATGAATATATATCAGGGGACAATACAGATATCTCTCCCAAGATCCATTTATACCCAGGACTGTGACTGCAACAAGGGAGCATCCTCTGCGCCTAGAGGCAAGAAGTTTTATACACCAGGGGTTCTTAATTGTGAGAGCAGTGAGACCATGGAACTCTCTGCCTCAGGATGTGGTGATGGCAAATTTGAATAAAAGGGTCCGGAAGCCTTTCCTGAGCAATACAATGTTATATGTTATAAGCATTAATAACTTCAAAATGATTGTTGTTCCAGGGATGATCATGATTGCCAGATTGGAGTCAGAAAGAAGTTTTTTTTCCCTTAAATGGGGAAAATTGGCTTCTAAGTCTTTGATTTTTTTGCCTTCCTCTGGATCAACATTCGGGGGTAATAGGCTGGATGGACATATGCATTTTTTACCTTACCTACTATGTTACTATGTAACACTTATATACAACTTCAGCACAGCATCCTCCATCTCAAATCACACAGTGTCTGCTTCTCCTGGCTATGCAACAAGCCAGCACAGTGGTGTGCATGCGCCCCTCTAGCCAGCTCTCTAACCCTACATTGTTGCATACTGACATCATACAGCACATCCCCCCCCCCCCCCCCAACCCTGTTCTTCACTCCCCGTCGTCTTCTTCCTGCCAATCTGCAATTTAAATAGCACTCTGCGGAATGGTAAGACCTACACCAAGCAATATCCCGCTCCACATATTCATTTGTAAATTGTTTTAAGTAAGATTGAAGCAAACACATAGAAAAACTAAACTGAACAACAGACTTGATGAATTGCTCAAACAAATCAATTAGCAGTCAATTGTATTCATTAATTTTATCATTTATTCTAATATACACACATTAAATTTCTGCAATTTCCAAGATCATTTTTGTTTCTATTATTTATTATGCATTACTCATCTATTATATATCACTTGATATTAGCATATTAATGGCATTACATGAAAAAAGAATTATAGCCAATCAGCTGCAATAAGCTTTTTGATACAAATATGTCATTCAATTGTTTGTTGCTATTACACACTGCACTTTATGTTTTTCATGCTAGTAATAATAAAAAAATATTTTTAACCCCTTAAGAACTAAGCACGGTAAATATACGGCGCTTGGTCCTGGGCTTTAATCCAAGCCAATAGCAGAAGTATGGCAAGGGAATAAAGCCTCTGCTCCTGCAATCAAGCAGGAGTACGTTAGGTTCTTGGGTGTCAGACACAGCTGAGGACCTGGAGGAGAAGGGAGAAGCGTTTTTAACCTATTCTGTCTTCTCCTTTCCATGCGCTCGATGGGAGATATATACTAAAGAGTGAAAGTATAAGTACTACTTCCACTATGCAACCAGGTGATCAGGGTGCCCCCTGTCACAGTAGAGCTGCAGTGTCCTAGAAGATCCTGATCAGCTCTGTTAGTGACTACTGTCACTACAGGGGAATGTTTTCCACTGTAAATGGAGCTCCTAAGGATTTCCAAGCTACAGTGGAAAGGTGTGCAATAAAAAAGAAACATTGCAATGTGAATGTCCCCCAATGGTCTTCTATGACGTCATAGGGGTTAACTAGCAAATGCTCTGCTATGATATAACCAAATAATTAATTGCACTTCCATTCCTTATATTTTAATTACTTTACCTATAGCCCTTCCATACATATTTATCATGCATTTGTGTGAAAATTGCATATTTTTTAAACAGCTTTTCTTGCTGTTTGCTCCTCATATCTAAAATTTTATATTCAAGTCTAAACTTGTAACTATTCCCTTGGATTCATTTTTTGCATATACCATTACTTTTAACCTATGTCCCTTCTGGTTATCCAATTCTCCCTGAAAATTGCTATTGTTATATGTATAATGTGTCCCAAGCAAATACTGAGAAGAGGTCTGCTGATCTGAAAACATGTGTATGTGCTGTTTGGTTAAATCCACGTCATGTTAATACATATGTCTTTAGGTTGTGTCTTACACCTTTCTTGTATTTATAGTGTAAAAATTATGCTTTCAGAAAGTTAAATGAGAAAAAGTACTGCGCAGATATTAACCCCTTGAGTGGCATGCCCAGAAATTTTCCGGGACGAGCTTCACTGCCGATAGTGATATAGCCCAGAAGATTTCCGGGCTATGTTTCACTATGGGAGCTGCAAAGCACAATGCCACAAGCTGTGGCATTGTGCTTTACCTGCACAGACCCACAAGACATTGAAAAACAGAAGCAGGAAGATATTGCCGATTTTTAAAAATTATTTTCTGCTGCATCTTCTGCGCGCAATAACTTTTTTATTTTTCCGTTGACATACTTGAGCAAGGGTTCATTTTTTGTGGGATGTCCTGTAGTTCACGTTAGTACCAATCTGGAATACATACGACTTTTTGATCGCTTTTTATTGAATTTTTTTGGGTAACAGGGTGACTGAAAAAGTGCATTTGTGGCGTTTTTAATTTTTTTTCAGACTACGTTCACCGTGTGGGAAAAATAATGCACAACTTTGATAGATCGGACTTTTACAGATGCGACGATACCAAATATGTATTTTTCTTTTATGATTTCGATTTTTTTATTATAGATATGGCAAAAGGAGGGTGATTTAAACTTTTATTACTTTTTTTTTAAGTGTGAAAAAGTTGTTTAAAAGAAAAAAAACTATTACAATTTGGTATTGGCATAATCGTACCGGCCTGCAGAATTACTGTAATATATTATTTATACTGCTCAGAGAATGCAGTGAAAAATAAAAATAAAAAACATGCCAGAATTACAGATTTTGTTAATCTTGCCACTGGAAAAAATGGAATAAAAAGTAATCAAAATTTTACATGTTCCATAAAATTAGATAAATGAAGACTAGAGTTCATCCTGCAAGAACATTATTTATTCTGCACGCTGAACGCCGTAAAAACAAAATCCAAAAAACAAATTGCAGAATTTCTTTTTTTTCCCCCAATCTCCCTACAAATTGTTTTACAAAAGCTATGCAATACATTATATATACCCAAAAATGATGCCATCAAAAAGTACAACTTGTCCCGCAAAAAACAAGCACTCATATGGCTGTGTCAATTGAAAAATGAAAAAGTTATGGCTCTTGGAACGCGACTGCAAAATTAGTTGAAATTAAATAATTGGCCCATTAAAAAAACCTGCCCTGGTGGGTCTGACAGGGTGGTAAGAAACCCGCCTCTCAAGGGGTTAAGCCATCAAAGAACTGCAAGAGATTTCAGGTCTGAAGCCTGCAGTACTGTAAATTCAGCTGTAAGCTACTGTATAAAACTATTTCTAAGTCAGCATCAGTACAATATGCAAATCCTGATGCAATCTAACTCAATTATTTTTTCAGACTCTTTTAGACATTAACTTTAACCCCTTAAGGACATCGCTAGAGATGAGCGAACCTACTCGGCCACGCCCCTTTTTCGCCTGAGCGCCACGATTTTCGAATACTTCCGTACTCGGGCGAAAAGATTCGGGGGGCGCCATGGGTGAGTGGGGGGTTGCAGGGGGAGTGGGGGGAAGAGGGAGAGAGAGACGGCTCCCCTCTGTTCCCCGCTGCTACCCCCCGCTCCACCACGCCTCCCCCCGCTCCGCCACGCCTCCCCTCGAATCTTTTCACCCGAGTAGTGAAGTACTCGAAAATCGCGGTGCTTGATCGAGTAATTACTCGAAACAATTTTTGGTATTTTTTCATCTCCACTTTTCAAAAGCCATTTTTATTTTTCCGTCGACGCAGCCGTATAAGGGATTGTTTTTTGCGTGGCGAGCTGTAGTTTTTATTGGTAACATTTTGGATTACATAGACTACATTGTAAAACTTTTATTATTTTTTTTTTATGATCGTAGGGAGAGAAAACACATCAATTCTTTTTAAAAGTGTTAATTATGCAGCATAAATGACACACTACATTTTTTTCTGTGGGACAGTACGGTTACAACGATACCAAAATTCTTATTTTTTTTTTTAGGTTTTTCCACAATAAAAACCTTTTTTTTTTGGAAATTATTATTTTTTTCTAAAATCACTGCATTCAAAGTCCAATAACTTTTTTATTTTTCTATAAACAGAGCTCTCTGGGGGCTTATTTTTTTGCGAGACGAGCTGTAGATTCTATTGGTCCCATTTTGGGATACATACGTTTTTTGTAATCACTTTTATTGCATTTTTTAGGAGGCAAAATGCTAAAAATTAGCATTTTGCCTCAGTTTTTTAGCATTTTTTCTAACTCTTTTTGCCGTGCAGGATAAAAAGCATGTTAAATTTATTGTACATGTCGTTACATACTCGTTGATACCAAATATGTGGGATTTTTAAAAAATGTTTTATACTAATATAAGAACAAACATGAAAAAAGTCTCTCTGAGGGACTTACACTGCAGCACTAATGATCTCTCTGATAAGGCATGGCAGGGCTTCTCTCCTGCCATGCCTTATCGCTTATTACAGCGATCTTAGACAATGATACCGGCGTCCTGTTGCCATAGCAACCATCTGGGCTCTCCCGAGAGCCGGCTGGAGTCACAGAGGGAGCGCGCTCCCTGTGTGAACCCTTTCCCTGCCGCAATCTGCTTAGATTGCAGCAGGGAAGGGAGGGGTTAACAGTGGGGGTAGGGAGCACAGGACACAGGAGTTTAAAGGAGTTGTGTGGTTACTGGACAACATCCCTTCAATATTGCTCACTGTAGTAAAATAAGAAACTGATCAGTTATTACCCCTCCTTCACCGTCATTATCTAGCGCTGCAACCCTGCTTTTGGTCTAAGTATCTGTTGAGATAGTTGACATCACTGGAAGTCAGGTAACCTCCACAGCCAATCAGACACTGCAACATCACCACTCATTCTCCTGGGTCCAATGATCAAAGCCTTGGTCCCTTGAGACAAATGGCAATGCTGCAACCTCTGATTGGTAGCAGTAGTCACTTCATTTCTTGTGTCATCAGTAGATGCAACAGATACCCTGGGACCCTGATGGGGCTAAAGCACTGGATCCTGGTGGGAAAGTACTGACAAATTTGTTATTTTACTACAGTGAGTGCTGTTGAAGGGACGTTGTCTGGTAATTAATCTCTACATCATATCATGAGGTATAATAGATAATGAATAGAGATGAGCGAGCACCAAAATGCTTGGGACCTCGTTATTCGAGTCGAGCTTTTCGTAAAATTCGAGAGCTGTATTTGAATAACGAACCCCATTGACTTCAATGGGAGACTCGAGCATTTTTGTATGGGACCAGCCGGTTGCCGAGCTTTTTTCTTTTTCCCTGTGTTTGTGTTTTCTCTCTCTCTCTCTCTCTCTCTCTCTCTCTCTCTCTACAGCTAGTGCTAAATGAATAGCTAAGCGCTAGCTGTAATTGGCTGAGCGCTCAGCCCATCAGCACAGCCTTTTCAGGAGGCGGGGATTTTTAAATCCCCACCTTCTGAAAGTGCTGGACAGCAGTGTAGGGGAGTCAGGCAGAGGATGCGTCTAAGCGGCGAAGAGGTGAGCACATTTGTTTTGTTTTTTTAACCAGTTAATGATGATTTCCAGGGAAGGGCTTATATTTCAAGCTCTTCCCCAAAATTCATGCTGCGGAGGTTGCCACAAACCACTGCTTTTATTGGGACTGGCAGCAGTGCCTATCCCATTGAAAGTAATTGGATAGCATGGTGGACTTCTGCCACAGCTGTGACAGCTGTGGCAGAGGATCCCCTCATCCCTGCAGTCCCTGAGGGGATGAAGGAAACTCCTGCCACAGCTGTCACAGCTGTGACAGCTGCAGCAGACGTCCATGATATTCTCCCTATGTTTTCAATGGGGCTAGCACTGCTGCCGCTGGCCCCATTGAAAACACTGGCGATATCCCAGCGTCTTTCTTGCGCTACGAGGGGAGTGTTTACACTTCCTTTCATAGCGCAAGAGAGAATAAAACGCCAGTGGGTGTGAGCCCTTACATAGGACATTGATCATCCAAATAATCCCTCAATAAAGTAAATGTAAATGACAATTGTTCTGTATAAACATGGCCACTGACCGGGTGATGAGCAAGAATTCATTTACTAGTTGGTAATAACTTTGTTTCAGCTCCAGCAAAATAGTCGCTGGTTGATTAATTGCTGTCTGTTTAATCAGGCAACTGTTTTTCTTTCAGTAACTAGTCAATAGCTGTGCAGGAAGGTGTGCACTTCAGTGACTGCAAAAATGAACAAGTGAACAGTGGCCGGGGATTGAAATATCTCCGCCTCTAGAAAGTGCTTCGTCTAACTGGCTGAGTGCTGTGACAGGGAGAAGAGCCAGACAGCGCTTCTGGGTGAGTTAACTTTCTTTTTTTTCTACAGATTTATTTTTCAGTGTAGGCCTTAAATTTCAAGTTCCCCCAAAAATCATTGCTGGTGGGGTTGCCTTCATCCCAGTGGTTTCAATGAGGCAGCAGCAGCGGCCTCATTGAAAGCAATTGGATAGCATTGGGGTCCTCTACAACAGCTGTCACAGCTGTGGCAGGGGATTCTTTCATCACCATGGGGAGTCCCATCATCACTGAACGCTGTGACAGTGCTGTCACAGTGTTTAGTAATGAGGGGACCTTTGTGGAGCAACTGCTCTAGTGAGCAGGCAAAGTTTCATGTGCTGCACAAATGAAACTTTACCCACTTATACGTTTTCTGCTCATGCAAGAAGCAGTTTTTTTTCACGCACATAGGACAAACTTAATCTAACTTAACTAATAGTACACTAACAGTTGTACCATTCAGGTCTTTTATTGAGCATATTGAGTAAACATCTACAGTACAGGAAAAAAGTAAGTTAACTAGAGATGAGCAAACTTTTCAGAAGTTCAGTTTGCCAAACTTTTTTTTTTTTGAAAATCAAGTTTTATTAGATTTTATGCATAGTACAGACTTATGTATCTTGGCATTGTTGCAGATCAATCTTATTCCTAGATCGCTAGGCCAGGAGCTTTCAAAGTGCCATTCGGTCAGAGAGCAGTAACTAAAAATAACATTTCAACAATAAACTGTGTCCCTGCACCATTCTTGCAATGTCTCTTCCATGTTTACCTTGGTGCATAGGAAGCTAAGAACTGTAGAATCAACTTGTGCAGGGCCCTTATGGGGGCAACCGGGGAGGGGAGAGGGGCTAATGTGTCCCTAAGGTCGTCCCAGGTCTCACAGGGTCCCTTAAGCAGAGGGTTGAAATTTTTTGCTTTGTATTTTGTTTTCTCAGGGTACCACAGGTCCTCTATTAGGGTCAACCCATGCGCTCTCTCTGCTAATTCCAACAGTAATGGGTCCTTTGCTGGGTGGTTAAGCTCCATGCAGTAATTCAGTTGGGTTGCTTTATGGTAATCCTTTACACAGGGCAGATCAATCCCCCCCCCCCCCCCCCTCCGACCTCCGCTCTTTATCATCAAACTGTAAGCTAATCGTGGCCTTTTTTGCCTCCAAACATAGCTGGAGAAGGCTCTTCGTATATTCTCAAAGAACACCAAAATTTTTGGAACCAAGCTTTCATATAGGAAGGTGGTATTTTTTCAGTGTAGCTCAGTGGTTAGCACTGTTGGCTAGCAGTGCTGGGATCTTGGTTCAAATCTGACCAAGAACAACATCTGCATTAAAATGGAAAACTCCATGTAGATGTTGTTTATGAACAGATTTGAATTTAGGACTCTCTCACCACAAGGCAACAGTGCTAACCACTGAGTTTCATCTATTGAAGAGGTACCACCATCACTGATAACAGACCACATTTTCTTAGAAATCAATGTATAAATCAAGGTAGTTGTACAAGGTTTACTTAGTTTCTCTAGCAGCTATATATACTGTATAACTCCATTGATATTAATGGTTCTCTGGCTAGGACAGGTGCAAGTTATACATTTGCTACCTCTTGCATGAGAATATTTTCTTCTATCGTATCAAGTGTGACAAACAAATTATAATTGATAAAAAACTTACCGAAAAATATCTGCATCATTTTGTGAAGATATATAACGTAGTTACTGTAAACAGGTCAAAGAAAGAGAAATAGTATTATTTTGTGCAAAAAAGACTTCAAGCAGAACTGAAAATTTCAGTTTCCATGGCAAAATTTCATATGACACATGGAACAGAATGTATTCATCTTACAAACAATTTATCAAATAATATTTATATTCAATTAAAATTACTTTAAAAACAATATTCCATATGTTATTTGTATGCTTTTTCTCTAAAGTACCATAGCTAGCTTGGTAGAGTAAACAGATGTTATAAGAGCTTGTATAAGACATACAGAAGGAATAGTTTCATATTTTTATTTTTTCATCAGTCATTTATTTTATCCAAATTGATAAAACAGTAGCCAAATAAAAAAAAACCCTGACCAAATTATTACAATTCAGGTGACAATTCATTTAGCTACAACATAGATTATATGTCTATCAAAAAGCCTGGCTTTTGTCATGTCAAAAAAATTTGACAAAGATGAATCATTTCATATTTTTTTCTATCTTCAATGTGACCGATTATCTGTACAAAAACATACTGAAATCTTTCAGGGTTGAAAAATGAAAATAACCAAACCAAAATAATGTGGTTGCATATATTTAAATATGTGGTTGTTTTCAGAATCAGACAATCACAATTAAACCCATGTTAAATTGTCATTAATAAACAGCTGCCATTTAAAATGATTCTGATTTACCACATATAAAATACAGCTTTTCTAGTAAGATTTTCCTGACTCTTCTTAGTTTCATTTTTTCAGCAAAAGTCATGGTCCATAACAAACTTACAACACATCAAAGGGATCTGATTATTGTAAGGTATCAGTCAGGAGAAGGATACAAAATTTTTCCAAGGCATTATGTATACCATGGAACACAATGAAGATGGTCATCAAGAAATGAATTTAATTTGGCATGAAAGTGACATCACCAAGAACTGGACATGCTCAAAAATTGATGAAAAGACTAGAAGAACATAGATCCAGGAGGGTGCCGAGAGACGCACAGCAACATTAACCCCTTAAGGAAATAGAGTATTTTGGCCTTAAGAACCAAGCTGTTATGCTTGTGTTGAGCATTTACGCACCACTGATGCAAGACAGTGCTTACATGGGACAAATAAACTTCAGAATATCCCATAAAAAACACTAAAACCACCACCAAAACAAACAAGCGGAAGACATGGGGAATCTAGCCCTTCCAGCCAAAGGAGAGAAAATATCCCTACCTAGTGGGGCGTTCATCCCAAAAAGGGTGACTCCATGTTCTGAACCAAGGTCAGCTATACCCTGGATAGATACAGGAAATGTTAATAATAAGGTAGTAACAACTACTAATGGTAGTAGGAGCAATGACAGAAGCAACTCAGAGATACAAATAATACACCAGCTACTTAGCTTGATCTGGATGGCAGCACCAAGAAAAAATTACTAGACCCAAAATAAATGAATAATCAGTAACTAGTGAGAGCAGGAGTTGAAATATATAAGTCCCCTCTCAAAAACATTGGCCAGCCAAGGAAGACACAAACCACCTAGGGGAATTTTAACAGATGACGCCAATGACCCTTTATCAATGACAGGGGAACCCAAAGTCTTTGTCACGGGCGTCGAGCCATGACACAAGGCTTATTTTTCAAATATTACATATCATAAAATCCTAGAATGGTAGAGTTGGAAGGGACCTCCAGGATCATCGGGAAAAAATCCCCTTCTCAATGCAGGATTCACTAAATCATCCCAGACATGTGTCTGTCCAGCCTTATTAGTCACTTTACGGGAGCCTATAACGGAATTCGACACTGCTCGCAGCCAAGGACAGTGCTTACTAGAGATGAGCGAGCGTACTCGGAAAAGCACTACTCGCTCGAGTAATTTGCTTTATCCGAGTATCGCTGTGCTCGTCCCTGAAGATTCGGGTGCCGGCACGGAGCGGGGAGCTGCAGGGGAGAGCGGGGAGGAACGGAGGGGAGATCTTTCTCTCCCTCTCTCCCGCCCGCTCTCCCCTGCTCCCCGCTGCGACTCACCTGTCAGCCGCAGCGACACCCGAATCTTCAGGGACGAGCACAGCGATACTCGGATAAAGCAAATTACTCGAGCAAGTAGTGCTTTTCCGAGTACGCTCACTCATCTCTAGTGCTTACCTGTCCGGATATTCACTGCGGATGTGTGCGGAAGCGCCGGCCATCACACATGTGCAATTTAAGTTTGCACGTGGACATATATATATCAGAAAACCCTCAGGAATCACCCCATTTTAAAAACTGAACCCCTCAAAGTATTGGAGTTTATTAACCCTTTAGATATTTCACAGGAATTAAAGAAAAATGCATCACAAATTAGAACAGTTAAATTTTTTGCAGATTTTCAATTTAATACCATTTTTTCTATAGCAGAGTAGGCGTAAGCAGAAAAACAAAACTAAAACTTTATTACCAGGATTCTGCAGTGTTTAGAAATGCCCCATATGTGGATGTAAACTGCTTTTTCTGCACATTGCGGGGTTCAGAAGGGAAGGAGCGCTATTTAGCTTTTTGAATATGAATTTTGCTGGAATAATTTTCAGACCACATGTTGTGTTTGCAGTGCCCACGAGGTACCAGTACATTTTAAATCTCCAAGAACTGATGCTATTTTGAAAACTACACTTCTCAGGGAATTTATTGAGGGGGTGTAGAGAGTGTTTTGACCCCACAGGTGTATTGTGTAGTTTTTAACACTTTGAAAACAAAAAGGTCAAGTTATTCAAATACTATGTAGGTTTAGCCACAAATTATTAACTTTTACCAGGGGCAAAAGGTGATTAAGCACCCTGCAATGTGTTACCCAATTACTCCTGAGCACAGAAATGCTTCATATGTGGATGTAAACTGCTGTTTGGGCACATGGCAGAGCTCGGAAGAGAAGGACTGGCGTATGGCTTTATGTATAAGGCCTTGTTCAGATGAGCATGTTTATGTGTGTATATAGATGCGCACAAAACCACGCATCCACGTGCATGCAAAAACACGCGTGAATGAAGCTCCAGGCACCATTGGTCATAATGGTGAAAGCAATCGGCTGCCGGCAACCCTTGCAGTGATTTTCGGGGAAGGGCTTTAAGTATAGGCCCTTCCCTGAAAATCATCCCTAGCATGTGTAATAAAAAATATATATACTCACCTCTCCGCTGCTGTTGGGGCTCAGGTGCATCTAGCCGCTTGGTCCCTCTAGTCTACACATCATCCCTGGTCTACACATGCCAGGGATGATTTTATTAGAAAAGTGTTTCGCTGGCATAATAAGTGTAGCCTTGCTTCCAGACAAACTGGGCTTCCTCTCCTTCCTGGTCCCCAAAAATTTAGGCTTTGATGACCTTCTACTGAAATTTTAAAAAAGTGCTACTCTGGCCTGCACATCGATATAGCACATAGGCATTATTCAGTACCACCTGTATGACGTGCATGGACAGTTTTTTATACCACATCCTTGTTTTCTGCATGGCATTGTATGGCCCGAGTACCTGTTTGGACAGGTCAGCCCCTTCCATGTATCTATTGTAGTCAAGAACGTAGTCTGGCTTGGGATTTCCAGTACTGGTACCTCGTACTTGGTAGAGGTCTCTGCTATGGTCGTGAATTCTGCTCAATATAAGGACATCCCTCTTGTCCTTACACTTGACACACAATACTTAGTCACTGCATGATGCCCTACTCTCACCCCTTTGAAAATTTGCCCATGCAGTGAGGTTTTTCAGATTTTTTTCTAACAGTGCCACATGCCACAGTTCTCCTGTAAGTCAGGTTCTGGAATAGGGGTACCCCTGCTCCAACAGTGTATGCACCAATTCCCATACAATTTTACCTGTCATTGCCAGCAAAGATGGGGCATTCTGGGGACTCAATTTTGTTGTCCTTCCTTTTATAAATCCAGAATTTATGGGTGTACCTTGATGTACTCTCGCACAACTTGTACATTTTCACACCATACCATACCCTCTTACTGGGCAGTTACTGACAGAATTTTAGCCTCCCTTTGAAATGTACCAGGGCCTCATCTACAGAAATATTTTTCTCAGAGGTATACCCCTGGCAAACTTAGTATTAAAATGCTTTATTACTGGTCAGATTTTATATAAGCAATCGAAATTGGGGGCACTGCGTATTTTCTGTATAAGGGCGAGCACCCACTGGCGTTTTTTTACCTGCGTTTTGCGTTTTGCGTTTTGCGTTTTTCCTGCACAGGCATAGAGATAACATGTGTTCCTGTCCACTGGCGTTTTTTTTGCATTGCGTTTGCGTTTTTAACATAGGAACTGTCAGTTGCATATGTGTCCTTATTTTTCTCCATGGAAATTAATGGCAAAGCCGCGAAAACGCCGCGAAAAACGCCGCGGAAAACGCGCGGAAAAAACGCGGGACACGCGGCGAAAACGCTGCGTTTTTTTCCCGCGGGAAACGCAAACGCCAGTGGGTGCTCGCCCTAAGGGTGGGTTCACATGAGCGTGCTTTGGTGCATACTTAGGTGCGTACATACATCCGCACCTAGATACGAGCAAAAACGTGCGTGAACACAGCTGCGTGCTTGTTGTCAATGGAGCCGTGGCTGCTGTCGGCGGCTGCATTGAAAACAATGCTCTGCCGGCCCCCTGCATTTTTTTTTCAGGGAAGGGCTTTACATATAAGAAACATTTTAGTGCAAAACAAAAAAAAATTTAAAAAAACGTACCCCTCCACCACTGCTGTGACCCCAGTGGGCATGAAGAACACATCTGCCTTCACCCCTGCTAGTTAAAAGAATTCCCTGCTGCTACATCTGCCACATCTGTGGCAGATGCAGCAAAGGGAATTCTTCAATTCTCCACCGCAGCTGTCACACAGGATCCTGCTGCTGGCATCCCGTCTATGGCTTTTCAGGAAAGGGCTTCATAAGCCCTTCCTTGAAAAGCCATTTAAAATAGTGCAAAAATAAAAAAAAAAACAATACTCACCTCCCTTCAGCTACTGGGGCTCAGCCTTGACTTCTGGCGCTGTCCCCGGCTCTGAAGTTCTGAGCTATCAGCAGCTGGGGATTTAAAATCCCCGGCTGCTGGTAGCTCTGATTGTGGTTGGCTGAAGTGCTTCAGCCAATCACAATCAGAGCTACCACCAGCAGGCGGGGATTTTTAAATCCCCAGCTGCTGATCGCTCAGCAGCACTACAGAGCCGTCCCCACTGCGGCAGAAGTCCCCACTGAGCCTTGGCAGCTGTCAGTGGCTTTTCATAAGCCCTTCCCTGAAAAGTCTTTTAAAATAGTAAAAAAAAAAAATACTCACCTGCTGGGGCTCGGCATTGACTTCTGCCGCTGTCCCCGGCTCTGTAGCTCTCAGCTATCAGCAGCCGGGGATTTAAAATCCCTGCCTGCTCATAGCTCTAATTGTGATTAGCTGAAGTGCTTCAGCCAATCACAATCAGAGCTACCAGCAGGCGGGGATTTTTAAATCCCCGGCTGCTGATAGCTCAGCAGCGCTACAGAGCCGGGGACAGCGGCAGAAGTCAACGCTGAGCACCAGCAGCTGTCAATGCTTTTTTTTTAGGGAAAGGCTTCACAAGCCCTTCCCTGAAAAGCAATTAAAAGTAGTGTAAAAAAAATTACTTACCTGTCTGCCGCTGCTGTGTCCCCCTCTACCGCAGCTGTCACACATGTCAGCTGTGTTAGAGGATTCTGCTGCCGGCAATTGATTTCAGGGAAGGTTTTTGAATATAAGCCCTTCCCTGAAAATCAAGTAAAAGTGGTTTAAAAAAACAAAAAAATCGATACTCACCTCCCTTCAGCTGCTGGGGCACAGCCGCATCTTCTCCTGCTGTTCCCTGCACTGTGGTGCTAATCTATCAGCAGCCGGGGATATAAAATCCCCGCCTGCTGAAAGAGCTGAATGTGATTGGCTAAGGTGCTCAGCCAATCACAGGCAGCTCTCACCTGTCATTCATGCGGGGAGAGCTACCTGTGATTGGCTGAGCACCCCAGCCAATCACATTCAGCTCTTTCAGCAGGCGGGGATTTTAAATCCCAGGCTGCTGATAGATCAGCACCACAGTGCAGGGGACAGCAGGAGAAGACACGGCTGAGCCCCCGGCAGCTAAAGGGAGGTGAGTATCTATTTTTTTTTTTTTAAATCACTTTTACTTGATTTTCAGGGAAGGGCTTATATGTAAAGCTCTTCCCTGAAAAACAATTCAGGTGTGCCAGCAGACCCTTGTCTTCAATGGAGCCGCTGACAGCAGCAGCGGCTCCATTGAAGTGAATGGCTGCATTTTTTTTTTTACACCAAAATTTTTCTTTTTCAGGGAAGAGCCTATACGTAAAGCTCTTCCCTGAAAAACAATTCAGTGGTGCCAGCAGACCATTGTCTTCAATGGAGCCGCCGACAGCAGCAGCGGCTCCATTAAAGTGAATGTCTGCATTTTTTTTTTTTACACCAAAATCTTTCCTTTTTAGGGATGAGCCTATATGTAAAGCTCTTCCCTGAAAAACAATTCAGGTGTGCCAGCAGACCATTGTCTTCAATGCAGCCGCTGGCAGCTGCAGCTCCATTGAAGAGAATGCCTGCAATTGGTTTTTTTTTTACACTAAAATCTTTCTTTTTCAGGGAAGGGCTTATATGTAAAACCCTACCCTGAAAAAGAATGCAGGGAGCCGGCAGACCATTGTTTTCCCTATGGTGCACGCATGTCCTATCTTTGCAGGCACGCACCTGTAAAACACGGACATGTGCACACACCATAGGGAATGCATTGTTGTAAATACAAGCGTGTTTTGGTGCGTGCATATGACGCACCAAAACACGCTTGTATTTACAACAATGCATTCACTCGTGTGAACCCACCCTAATGCAGGAATTTTATAATTGTTTCAAAACTTGTCCCTGGCATTGCCATGCGGAATATGGGGTATGGTATAAAATATTTATGCTCCAGTATGCCCTAGTGCTCGGCTTCTTTACTAGCCCCATATATAATAAAATGCCCCCAAATTTTGTGATTAAAATAAAAAAGTTAATGTGCCCATTGCATAGTCACCCATCCCATGGTCAGTCAGTGTAGTGTCAGGTATCCATCAGTGTAAAAAAAAACACAAAAAAACTAAAGTTACTACTGTGCTACCGACCCCATTCTGTGGGCACCACATCCCAGTGATCACGAAGTGGTTTTAAAAATCTTTAAAAAGTCCACCCCTCTGAGCCCTGCTATATTAAGTGGTATCCATGAATTCCCTTGAAAGTCAGTGATCTAGGGTCTTACATTTTCTGAGGCAATCCATTGAGCATCAGATGAAACGGGGTTTGTCTGAAGTGCCAGTCCTTGGCCACCTTCTCAGGGTTACTGAGAGTTCAGACTCTCTTGATGATAAAGAGGATAATGCCAGAAAAATTAGCTGAGTCTGACTCAGATGCAATAACTGAGTAAGTCTTCTTTGGCGTAAACCTCATGCAGGCGATATTTTAAATATATAAATTTGTTATGCACTCAAAAAAAGACCAAAAATATATTTTTGGGGGTAGGTGACCACAGGACACTGGTTAATCACTGGGATGGGGTGACCACAGGATGGGTCGACAACACAGTAGGAACTTTAGTTTTTGTTGTGTTTTTTTGTTTAAACTGATGGATACCTGACACTATACCGACTGACGACACACAATACTAACAACAGGATGGGTGACTACAGGGCAGGGAGACAGAAACACAACAGGAACTATTTGTGTTTTTTTGTTTTTACACTGACAGGATCAGACACTACACTAAATACACTGACTAAACTAATATTACACTGACTGACACACTGGGTGTGTGATTTACTGAGCTTGGGGATATGACGTTTTCAGAAGAGGATGTTATTTTGCTTTGTTTGCTGTCTCACAGATTTGGGCCATCACGGGAGATGCAGAGAATGTGTCTAATCGTTGGAGGAGGTTTTGGGTTCATCCTATGGTGTCTCAGCAAGTGAGTAAGGGGCATTAACACTCTTTATGCTGACTTGAGGCACCATCCAGACAAGTTCCTCACCTTCTGTCGTTTGTTGGTCCAGCAGTTGAATAAACTTCTTAAGGAGGTGCTATCCAGAATTACATACACTGACACCGACATGCATCGTTGTATATCAGCTGATGAAAGACTCCTGTTCACTCTGAGCTGTTCTATGTTCAAATATCTCTTTATTACAAATGTCTTCTACATTATTGATGTCTATTGTGTTTCGTTCTTTAGGGCTTAAGGCCCATTTACACTGGATGAATGTCAGATACCCGATAATCGACACTTGTCCCTGTGTGTACTCGCTCCCATGCTGCTGCACAGGAACGAGTATCGCTGGCTCACTCAACAGGTGCGACTGTAGGAGAATTCTCTCCTCGTTCTCATCGCTAAACAGTATGCTATTTTTTCCTGGGGCACTGCAGAGCATTTCACCTATACTGTTCTCTGTGTGCAGTGCATTAAGCATAGTTCTTATCACTAAACAGTATGCTAATTTTTCCTGGGCCTGTACAGAGCATTTCACATCTACCATTCTCTGTGTGCAGTGCACTAGGCAGAGTTCTCATCGCTAAACAGTGCGCAAATTTTTCTTGGGGCACTGAAGAGCATTTTAGCTATACTGTTCTCTGTGTTGGGTGAAGTAGCGGCAGTTATGAGCACTTTCCACTGGGTTAATATTTCTCTGCCCCTATGCAGAGTATCTGACATCTACCATTCACTGTGTGCAGTGAAGTAGTCTCAGTTATCAGCACTATCCACTGGGTTAATAATTAATTATCGCCCCTGTGCAGAGCATCTCACAATACACTTCCCTTGTGTGCGGTGAAGTAGCCACAGTTATCAGCACTATCCACTGGGTTAATAGTGCTCTGCCTCTCTTATATACAAGTCTCTGTGAGAGGTAAATTACCCCTAGGTATCAGGGCAAGACAGCGGGTTAATCTTTTCTGTCACAGAATAGAGCCTCCGGTATTTACAAGTCTCTGTGTGCGGTGAATTAGCCCCAGTTCTCTGCGCTATACATTGGGGTAATTTATTTGGGCCCTGCTCTATCCGTTATCTGACATGATGAGGAGTAGGGGTAAGGGTCGAGGACGTGGATATGGAGGCGGGCGCGGGTGTCCAAGTGAGGGTGTGGGGACAGGCCGAGGTCCTGGGCGGGGTGAATCACAGCCGGCTGCAGAGGGATTAGGAGAGCGCCGCGACTCTCTACTCCCCAGCTTCATATCACAATTTGTGGGTCCATGTGGCTGACCTTTATTACAAGCACAGCAGTGCGAGTAGGTCCTGTTGTGGATCGCGGATAACGCATCAAGCAATGTATCGAACACCCAGTCTTCCACGCAGTCCACTACTACCGGGATAGGAACTGCACCTCTGAATCCTCTGGCTGCTCCTCCTTCCTCCCAGCTTCATCACTCCAAAAGATGACAGATTCTGAACAGGCAGACTCCCAGGAACTGTTCTCGGGTCCCTGCCATGAGTGGGAAAAAATGGTTCCTCACCCACCTGAGGAGTTTGTCATGACCGATGCCCAACATTTGGAAATTTCCCAGAGTCCAGGTGATGAGACTGGGGACTTCTGGCAACTGTCTCAAGAGCTTTTTGCGGATAAGGATGATGAGACATAGTTGTCTGTCAGTGAGGTAGTAGTAAGGGCAGTAAGTCTGAGGGAGGAGCGCACAGAGGATTCAGAGGAAGAGCAGCTGGATGATGAGGTGACTGACCTCACCTGGCTTGCTATGCCTATTGAAGACAGGGCTACACAGAGGGAGGCAAGTGCAGCAGCAGGACAGGTTGGAAGAGGCAGTGGGGTGGCGAAAGGGAGAGGCAGGGTCAGAGCAAAGAATCCCCCAACTGTTTCCCAAAGCAACCCCTCGCGGCAAGCCTCCGTGCAGAGGGCTAGGTGTTCCAAGGTGTGGATGTTTTTTAGTGAGAGCGCAGACAACCGACGAACAGTGGTGTGCAACCTGTGCTGCACGAAGATCAGCTGGGGAGACACCACTACCAGCCTGACCACCACCAGTATGCGCAGGCATATGATGGCCAAGCATCCCATGAGGTGGGACAAAGGCCATTCACCGCCTCTGAGTAACACCACTGCCTCTTCCCCTGTGCCACAACCTGCCACACAGATCTAATCCCCCTCCCAGGATGCAGGCACGAGCGCCACCCGGCCTGCACCCACACCCTCAACTCTACCGTCCTCCACGACCTCTAGCAATGTCTCCCAGCACAGCGTTCAGTTGTCGCTAACACAAGAGTTAGAGCGAAAGCGGAAATACGCCACCACCCACCCGCATGCACAAGCTTGAAAAACGTGCACATTGCCAAATTAATCAGCCTGGAGATGCTCCCGTACAGGTTTCCAAAAACATGATGGCGGTGGTCCCTGCAACATAAACCATGCCCCCACCAATGCAATTACTGGGAAGGTTCACTTAACAACAGACACATGGACAAGTACTGGTGGGCAGGGACACTATATCTCCCTCACGGCCCATTGGGTGAACTTGGTGGAGGCTGGGACCGAGTCAGAGCCTGGGACCGCTCACAGGCTACCCACACCAAGGATAGCGGGTCCTACCTCGGTGCTGGTTTCTGCAACGTATTATGCCACCTCCTCCAACCCCTCCTCCCCCTCCTCCGCCACGTCCACCTCTCAATTAAGAAGTGTGAGCACGTCGCCAGCAGTTGGTAGAGTTCTCCGTGATGCCTCTGCTCAATACAACTAATGGGTGTCAAAACTTGGACACGTGGCACGAACTTGCGCTGTATGCCCTGGAGGTGCTGGCCTGCCCTGCCGCTAGCATCTTGTAAGAGAGGGTGTTTAGTGCAGCTGGGGGTCTCATCACGAATAAGCGTACCCACCTGTCAACTGCCAGCGCCGACATGCTTACACTAATAAAGATGAACAAAAGGTGGATTTCCCCAGATTTCTCTTCTCCACTGGTGGAAAGCAGCAGATCCTAAAGATTCTTTTAGCTGCAACAGGAGAAATATGCATCCTCTATCACCCCCAAAAAGGGGAGAAGTAGCTTGGTCTATCCCTCTCGGATATTACTCCTCCTCCTCCTCAAACAGCATGCTGAACTGCCAATTTTTCTGCGGGCCAAAAGGCTCTGTTAAAACCAATATTTCGGAGGGCTGCTTCCAGGCTCAGTTACAAATTAAGCAACAATGAGCTGTATCTTTAAAAAATGTTTATGGGTTTCACCTGCCCTCGGGTTAAGCAATTTTTCAGGGGTACACTTGTACTCTTGGTACACCAATTTTTCAGGCCCTCGCCTATACTTAAGGGAGCTTTAAAGTATTTGATAGGTGGCACTCACTAATCAGATGTCCACAAGCATCCTTGTGGTTAGAAATGAGGCGATGAAAATATTCCTCTTGATACAGTAGATGAGGGATGTACCCGAATTTATACAGACAATGGTAGTACTGTAGGGCAGCTTGAGGAGGCTCCAATCATGCGAATGGTGGAGTAAGTATAAACAAAGGAGAAAAGAAGAGAAAAAATCCTCAGCGCTCAATAAGGGTACAAAATGATGGAAAGTGTAGGGATGAAATAGCAGATAACTTACTTCACGGAGGTGTCCGTGCTCAGACGCTCCCAATCCCAGCCAGCATATCAAATTACCGTCGGCAACAGCGGTAGTTTCCACGATTTATTAAATAGTAGTAGACGCGTTTCGGCCTTAAAATCGTTTGGCCTTCATCAAGTACATAACATAATATAAAAACATACAGTATTTATAAGACATCAATAAAATAAGTACCTCCCCATATGATGTGTAGAGTGATTTCCGGGTGTTAGCTGATCACATGGGCACGTCGGTCACGCCGCGTAATGACGCGGTGAATTCTTGATATGTTATGGAGTCTAGTCACGTGATCAGTGACGTGCCTTACGCCCCCATGTGACTAGACTCCATAACATATCAGGAATCCGCTGCGTCATTACGCGGCGTGACCGACGTACCCATGTGATCAGCTAACACCTGGAAATCACTCTACACATCATATGGGGAGGTACTTATTTTATTGATGTCTTATAAATACTGTATGTTTTAATATTATGTTATGTACTTGATGAAGGCCAAACGATTGTAAGGCCGAAACGCGTCTACTACTATTTAATAAATCGTGGAACCTACCGCTGTTGCCGACGGTAATTTGATATACTGGCTGGGATTGGGGGCGTCTGAGCACGGATGCCTCCGTGAAGTAAGTTATCTGCTATTTCATCCCTACACTTTCCATCATTTTGTACCCTTATTGAGCGCTGAGGGCTTTTTCTCTTCTTTTCTCCTCTGTTTAAGGGAGCTTTAGGAATTTTTGGCAAGTCCTGGTTGTGCAGTGCATGTAATAACCATCTCCCATATTATTCAAATGTCTGGGCTGAGAAGTAGGATAGCAAGATGGAAGCCTTTTCTAACACACAAAAAAAACTTCCAAGCCCAGCTATCTTTAAAAATAAGGTTGCATATAACTAGGTTTTTTTAGAATGCAATTGCAAATTTTTAATAACAATAAAACACTTTTATAGCTTACAGTATGCATTTCTGCAGTACATCAGTACATCTGGAGTCTGAAACTGCACATATGTAGGCTATAGCATACTGAACAGCAGCAAAGTAAAAGCATTTCCTAGGGCATATGGTGACTTCCTCCCTAGCAGGATCCATTCAAAGCAATGGGTATTAAATACAGATATTCTCGTGCTCACAATAACATTTGGACCCCCTGTTTCTTTGGTAATAGAAAATATAACCTATCTGCATCCTAATGAAATTCCCTCACTAGAATTGTAATTAAAACTATGTAATCCAATAACATTTTATAAAATGTAAGTAGATAAGCCCTAGCCCTAGAAGCTAAACTACATACAAGAAAATAAAATCCCTCAGGCTTCATTTACAATTAAACCACAGTTTAGCCAATTGTCTACGTATTGGAGAAAAAAAATCAAATTTTCTTTAAAAGAAATGTCTTATCTATTTAGTTTTATTAACTAAATATAAGTCTGTATTAGAGAAATATCTATGTGTAAATCGTTGCTCAAGTCAACCCATTTAAGACCTGCCATATCTAGGTCTTAAATGTGTTGACTTGTATTTGAGAACCATGGCTGTTTTCATCCAAAACAATACCACAGTTATCAACTGGGTATGTTAATTTTGCAGTATAGCACCATCTACTTGTATGCAGGTATTTTGCAATAAACATGGACAGTTGTAGCATTACTTTTTGAAGTAACCACTCTGCTGAATAGACTGTCTCTGATTGGCTGAGCACTGTGAGAGCTGCCTCTGATTGGTCACAGTGCTCAGCCATTTAGAGGCAGCCCATTCAGCAGGCCGGGATTTTAAATCCCCACCTGCTTTTATACAACTCAGAGCAGTGCAGGAGAAAAGTCGGCTGGACACGGGTGAGCCCCAGCAGCTGAAGAAAGGTGAGTATAGATTTTTTTTTCATTTCTATCACCATTTTTTCTTGTTTTTTAGGGAAGGGCTTATATTTAAAGCCCTTAAAACAATTACAGGATGCCAGCACCTGGATCCCCTACCGCATCTGTCATATGTGACAGCTGTGGTAGTGAATTCTTTATTCCCTGCAGGAATGAAGAATTCCTTTCCTGCATCTGTCACAGATGTGGCAGGTGCAGCAGGGAATTATTTTTCCTCGCAGAGATGAAGGAAACATCTGCCGCATGCGGCAGATGTGTTCTTCTTCCCCGTGGGGACACAGCAGCAGCGGACAGGTAAGTATTTTTCTTTTTACACTAAAATCTTTTTTTTTTTCAGGGAAGAGCTTATATGTAAAGTGTGCATTCAGTTTTTTCAGGAAAGGGCTTATATTTAAAGCCCTTCCCTGAAAAACCATCAGCTGCCGGGGCTCAGCCGTGTCTTCTCCGCACTGTCCCCAGTTCTGTAGTGCTGATCTATCAGCATGCGGGGATTTAAAATCCCCGCCTGCTGAAAGCGCTGATTGTGATTGGCTGAGGCGCTCAGCCAATCACAATTAGCTCTTTTAGCAGGTGGGGATTTTACATCCCTGCCTGCTGATAGTTCAGGACTGTAGAGCCGGGGACAGCGCGGAGAAGATGCGGCTGAGCCCCCGCAGCTAAAGGGAGGTGAGTATCAATTTTGTTATACACTATTTTGTCATGGTTTTTCAGGGAAGGGCTTATATTTAAAGCCCTTCCCTGAAAAACTATCAGCTGCCAGGGTTCAGCCGCATCTTATCCGCGCTGTCACCGCCTCTGTAACGCTGCCGATCAATCATAATAAGCTCTTTCAGCAGGCGGGGATTTTAAATCCCCGGGTGCTGATAGATCAGCAGTGCTACAGAGCAGGGACAGAGCGGCTGAGCCCCAGCAGCTGAAAGGGGGTGAGTATCATTTTTTTTTACACTATTTTGTCATGGTTTTTCAGGGAAGGGCTTATATTTAAAGCCCTTTCCTGAAAAACCATCAGCTGCCGGGGCTCAGCCGCATCTTATCCGCACTGTCCCCGGCTCTGTAGTGCTGATCTATCAGCACGCTGGGATTTAAAATCCTCACCTGCTGAAAGCACTGATTGTGATTGGCTGAGGCGCTCAGCCAATCATAATCAGCTCTTTCTGCAGGCAGAGATTTTAAATCCTCGCGTGCTGATAGATCAGCACTACAGAGCCGGGGACAGTGCAGAGAAGGCTGAGCCCCGGCAGCTGAAGGGAGGTGAGTATCAATTTTTTACACTCTTTTTTTTCTGTTTTTTCAGGGAAGGGCTTATATTAAAGCCCTTCCCTGAAATCCACTGATGGGGTGCTGGCAGCAGGATCCTCTACCGCAGCTGTCATGTGTAACAGCTGTGGTAGTGAATTCTTTATTCCCTGCAGGAATGAAGAATTCCTTTCCTGCATCTGTCACAGATGTGGCAGGTGCAGCAGGGAATTATTTTTCCTCGCAGAGATGAAGGAAACATCTGCCGCATGCGGCAGATGTGTTCTTCTTCCCCGTGGGGACACAGCAGCAGCGGACAGGTAAGTATTTTTCTTTTTACACTAAAATCTTTTTTTTTTTCAGGGAAGAGCTTATATGTAAAGTGTGCATTCAGTTTTTTCAGGAAAGGGCTTATATTTAAAGCCCTTCCCTGAAAAACCATCAGCTGCCGGGGCTCAGCCGTGTCTTCTCCGCACTGTCCCCAGTTCTGTAGTGCTGATCTATCAGCATGCGGGGATTTAAAATCCCCGCCTGCTGAAAGCGCTGATTGTGATTGGCTGAGGCGCTCAGCCAATCACAATTAGCTCTTTTAGCAGGTGGGGATTTTACATCCCTGCCTGCTGATAGTTCAGGACTGTAGAGCCGGGGACAGCGCGGAGAAGATGCGGTTGAGCCCCCGCAGCTAAAGGGAGGTGAGTATCAATTTTTTTATACACTATTTTGTCATGGTTTTTCAGGGAAGGGCTTATATTTAAAGCCCTTCCCTGAAAAACTATCAGCTGCCAGGGCTCAGCCGCATCTTATCCGCGCTGTCCCCGGCTCTGTAACGCTGCTGATCAATCATAATAAGCTCTTTCAGCAGGCGGGGATTTTAAATCCCCGGGTGCTGATAGATCAGCAGTGCTACAGAGCAGGGACAGAGCGGCTGAGCCCCAGCAGCTGAAAGGGGGTGAGTATCATTTTTTTACACTATTTTGTCATGGTTTTTCAGGGAAGGGCTTATATTTAAAGCCCTTTCCTGAAAAACCATCAGCTGCCGGGGCTCAGCCGCATCTTATCCGCACTGTCCCCAGCTCTGTAGTGCTGATCTATCAGCACGCTGGGATTTAAAATCCTCACCTGCTGAAAGCACTGATTGTGATTGGCTGAGGCGCTCAGCCAATCATAATCAGCTCTTTCTGCAGGCAGAGATTTTAAATCCTCACGTGCTGATAGATCAGCACTACAGAGCCGGGGACAGTGCAGAGAAGGCTGAGCCCCGGCAGCTGAAGGGAGGTGAGTATCAATTTTTTACACTCTTTTTTCTGTTTTTTCAGGGAAGGGCTTATATTAAAGCCCTTCCCTGAAATCCACTGATGGGGTGCTGGCAGCAGGATCCTCTACAGCAGCTGTCATGTGTAACAGCTGCGGTAGGGAATTGAAGAATTCCTCTGCTGCATCTGTCACAGATGTGGCAGATGTAGCAGCAGGGAATTCTTTTTACTAGCGGGGATGAAGGAAACATCTGCCACATGCAGCAGACGTGTTCTTCATCCCTGCGGGAGACACGGCAGTGGTGGAGGATAAGTTGTTTTTTTTTTTACACTAAAATTATTGTTTTTTAGGGTAGGGCTTATATGTATAACTTTATACATTCAGTTATTTATTGTTCTCCATTCATTATTTAAAAAAAAAACTGTTTTCAATACTGCCATAAAGTTCTGACCTATTAAAATATTTTTGACTTCGTCGTGTGACCTTCCACAATGTACTAGTCTCTTGTATCAGGAGTCAAGTAGAATACTAAATTTACTTTATTACTTTAACAGTGAATAAAATGTTATGTATTAAGCCTTTCCAACACCATGCCATAGTAGTACTGAATACTGAGTGGGTAGATCCTGCACCAATGAATAAACTATTCACTCAGGATTAGTACCCACACTATCAGCACGTGGAATTTGCTTTAACAAGCAACTAACACCCTGGCAAGTTGCCTGGAACAAAAAAAGATCCAATCCTAGATATTTAACCAATTAGTTGCCATGGTCAATAGTAAGCATGGAATTTAAGTGATTTTACAGAGGGAGGTGATGTTCCCTCTGAAAGCCCATTGACAGGCCACAACAAAATTCTGGGGTGCCAATATAAGATTAATCTGAGTAAAAAAAAAAACTATAAATAGCTGATATCATCATATTACTCCCTAAATACTGCACTAATGACATCAACAACATTAGAATTGTAAGGGCTCCCACCCACTTGCGTTAGCGATTTGCGTTTTTTTAGCACTGCGATAGAGCGCTAAAACTTTCTAGTTTGAAACGAATGAGTTGTAATGCGCACTTGCGTTTTTTTATCGCTTGCAACTGCCCTATATTAGTGCGATGTCCTATTTTTCCCTCGCCCATGCAAGTCAATGGTCGCCGAAAAATCGCATTGCACATCGCAGAATCGCTTTGCTCTATAATTGAGTTTAAAGTGTCAAAAACGCTGCGATAAAAAAACGCAGGACAGTCACAATGCATAGAGCTTTGCGATGCGAGTTTAATGGGAGAAAAATCACAACGCAATTGCACAAAAATTGCACGTTGGCAACTGCGATATTGCAGCGATTTTAAAAATGCACTATCGCCCTCGCAAGTGGTTGGGAGCCCTAACTCACAAGAAATCATATTAAATTTATGAATTCAAATAGATACCTTTTTTTGTAAAACCAAATGTTGCAGTTGCTAACTTAAAGTGCACAAGTCATTAACATTTTTATTGCAGTTTTTCAATTTAAGCAGACATATGCATGTATTAGAAAATGTGTAAATAATTATTTCCTTGTTTTTTTACATTTCTAACCCTGTTCTAAAATTTACCATCAGAGCTCCCTAATGGATGTACACAGTTGTTTGAGTTAAGATACAACTCCAGCTGTATGTTGTTTTAATAAAATCAGCATGTATATTTTATGAAACATTTTTTACTGAAAACACTGCCAAACTTAAAAAGACACAGGAATAATCTGCATTATTCATCATGTTCAAAAGTGCATGATGCTCTATATTGTTGGACAAACAATTAACCATTGCACTTATAAAATATTAAGATGATGCCAGATTGAGGTAATGCAGAATAGTATGTCAGTGCTTTATTTTCTATTGAAAAAAGCAACAAAAACATGAAACCTTACCAAGGATATAAAGTTAAATTTAAACTATACTGCAATATATTTTATTGGGGAAGCACAACGGAGCCAATGCTAGAGGAATCTTTAGAAATATCACCATAGAAAAGTGCAGAGGATTGTGGTTATATCACCCAATACAATGTAATTTTAGATAAATGTCAAAAGGACATGATTTTTTTAATTTCTGCACCCTGAAATAGATCTTTATAAATTAATATTGAAGTCACTTAGGTAGAGGTCCTTCTACTGGGACCAAACCTAGTACAAAATTAGGGTATTTTGCTTAGCTTTTTCATAATTCACTTACACTTTAATTATGGAAATAAGTAAGGATAGTCAGCATAGTGAAAAAAAATCCTGTTTATATTGTCTCTACAAACATCTCTTGAAATTAAAATGACTGGCAAATTACAGAATACAGGGACTCATATAAGCACTATATGGTGTCACATAGCACAACATTTTAGGAACTCTATATGCTGTTGTATAGGGTCTGTGTATGTGGTTTCCACGTGCATGAAGTCTTAGGGCTCATGTCCACGGGCAAAATAAGAATTAAAATCCGCAGCGGATTTTAACTCTTCTCCCGCACTCGGATCCGCACCCCATAGGGATGTATTGACCACCCGCGGGTAGATAAATACCCGCGGATCGTCAATAAAAGTGATTTAAAAAAAAATGGAGCATGAAAAAATCTGGACCATGCTCCATTTTCATGCGGGTCTCCCGCGGGGATGGCTCCCGCGGGCTTCTATTGAAGCCTATGGAAGCCGTCCGGATCCGCGGGAGAACTAAAATAGGAATTTAAAAGCATTTACTCACCCGCAGCGGGCCGGGAAGGTCTTCTCTTCTCTTACGGCCGCATCTCCCTTGCTTTGCTCGGCGGATGTGCCCGGCGCATGCGTGCGGCACGTCGACGACGTGCCGGCGACGTGCCGGCGACGTGCCGCCGGCGTGACGAATTCATCCGCCGGCCGAAGAAAGAAGATCCGGCCGCGACGCAGAGAAGAAACGGAGCGGGTGGGAGATGAGTTTATTCTCATTTATTGTTATTTTCAGCGCTCATGTCCGCGGGGCAGGAGGGACCCGCTGCAGATTCTACATGGAGAATCCGTAGCGGGCCCGATTTTCCCCGTGGACATGAGGCCTTATACTATGTGGCACATAGATGAGCAATGGTATACTGTATATGTACTGTGTAAAATTCACTGCAAACTCTTTACATAGAGGCTTTGTCACCCAGTAACAGGGCAATCAAATACAACTTTCATTACATATCAAAATAAACTTAATTATGTGCAGAACTGGAATGCAATTCAAATGAGTACATTTTAAATAACCTGTAGAATATAGCTCTTTTTATTTTCAAAACCAACGAGATTTTATCCAACATGAGAAATCATTCTAGATATAATTAAAGTATTGTGGGGTTCCTGGGAGTCATTAACAGTCTATCTATATTCTCACCATTCCTTATTCCCTATTTAATACTTTTTCAACAATCAAAAGATTTTTATTATGTTGACATTCTAACTTTCCTCTTACTTATTGTCATGAACTTAGAGTACTTAAAATCGCAGCCACTTAGTATTTTTACAATTAGGGTTGCCACATACTGGTTAGCACAGGTTAATTGCATCAATCAACCAATGATATATAGAGTCCAACCAGCAGCACTAAAATCATACCCCTGTGGGTCAGGCTAGTCATGCAGGAGCTAAAAAAGGAGCTCAAACCAGATAAGCTCCAACTTGTAACTCATCAAATAGAGAAGATAACTGGCAGCATCACCGGATGAAATGAAAAAGACATTATTGCCCTATCACCTTTTTCATTTCATCCGGTGATGCTGCCAGCTATCTTTTCTTTTTGACGAGTCAACCAATAATGATAATGACAATAATGCACAGAAAACATGAGCAATGGATAACTTCTGCACTTTCCAATCACTGTGTTCAGTAGAACCTGTCAAGTCCTTGATATGTAGTAGCTATGTTTGATCTTGGATGTAAGCTGATGGTGTGCACCCAAGTAATAGGGAATACACCCAAGGGTTCTAAGGGTGTGTGTGACAGCTAGACTGCTATTTCTTATATTTATGGACACAATTAGACCGCGGTTGTACCACTGGATTAGCGCATTGCCAATGTGGTTCCAATATATAAAAATGGGTCCAAAAGAGAGCCTGGTAACTACAGGCTGGTAAGTCTCTGTCAGGAGGAGACTAACTCATGGCGGTCGTGGTGCACAGCGCGGCCTGGCTGTTCTGCCGGGTGTGGCTGCTGCCGTGGTGGCACTGCCCGGCTTTCCTCTGTGTCGCTTGGCGTTCGGGTCGGCTTGCGGCTTGGGGTCCGCTGCGCTGTTGAGTGGGGCCTCGGCGGCCAAGCTCGGAGTTCCCTGTTAGGAGGCATGGCCAGAGGAGGGCCGAACTTCATGCATTACCGGCCAGCATGTCATCAGGCCCCTCCCCAACCTGGGCAGGGTGTTGGGTATTTAGCTCCTTAGACACTGTCAGTCCCTGCCAGTGTTTGCTAATGGTTCTCCAGCTAACATCTGCTCAGGTTGCTCGTTCCTGTCTTCGCTCCTGACGCTCCCTATTACTTGATTGCTCTTTGGTTTAATTATTTGCCTGTCTAGCCCTGTCTTGGATTTTGTTATTGTCTGTGGTCTGGTTAGTTGGTCTCTCCTGTCCCTTCCCTGGAGTCCCTTTGTAGTGGATATCCGCTATATCTGTATTTTCGGGACAATGGACATACTTTTCATGTGGACAGGAGATCTGTGTTTATAAATTCAAGCATTCTGTATACCAATGCCAGTAGTATTCCATTTTGTTTATTCTTCTACAAATATAGATATATGCCTTGTGTACCCAATGTATTCACTTCCTTATATGAAAAAATGATGAAACTTTCCGCTTACTAAACTTACTATAGATGCAAGCAGAAGCTAGCAGTTAGCAAGAACGCTCTATTTCCCGATTCTTAGTAACTTTGGTAGGGGTACATCAGACATAAATAACCGCAGTCTGAAGCAGCTACCGCAATAATAACCCAAGCAGTTTTACTGGAAACTTATGCAAATAACATGGGAAATTTATGCAATTAATAGTTCAAGCTGTAATCTCCAATCATATCAGAGGAACCACACGTGGGTCCAAGGCAACCCACTCATCTCGTCCTGCTACCACATGATGGCCAATAACAGATGACCGGAGGATGGAAGAATTTCAAGATGCTTATCCAATAATTAAACAATATGTTGTATATATGTAATCTTTGACCTGCCCAGATGGGCAGATATGTTAAACTCTTTAAAAGAGGCTGCGCGCCCAACAATAAAGCAGAATTGGGAAGTTTACACATGCTGAACCTGTGTCAGTGTGAAATCTTCTTATGCACATAATCAATTCGTAACCAATCAGGAAAGGGTGCAAACATTCCTAATTGAGTAGGCCATGGACTCAAAAAGGAAATCCACAACACCTTCAGTGCAGAATAGGGACCACCGCCCAAATTGTCACCCTGGGGGTTAGCCCAGGGGTGCAAGTAGGTAGGGACAGTGGAGAGGGTTGGTTGTAGGGACTTCCAGTCATCCATTCCAAAACCAGCCCTGACAGTCTCACTGCAATAATTGGAAAAATATTCAAGGGGTTTCTGAGAGACACTATCCTAAAATACCTCAAGGAAAACAATGGTATAACCCCTCATCAGCCTTGGGTCGATCATGTCAGACCAATTTAATCAGCTTCTTTGATGAAGTAAGTTATAAGCTGGACCTGGGAGAGTCTATTGATCTCATATACCTGGATTTCTCTAAAGCATTTAACACCATGCCGCATAATAGGCTGATATATAAAATGAGACTCTTACGGTATCCTACCCACTGGTACACCAGCCCGGGTTGCCCTAGACCTTACCCGCAACCCACTGTCCCTGCCTACTTGCCTTCACTCCTGGCTAACCCCAGGCGGGCAACTGGACAGCGGTCCCTACTTTCACTAGGGACCGAGAGGGGACACTGGCGTACCAAGATGTAACAAGATAGAATACCGACAGGATGGGCAGATGATGCAACCAACAGAAAAATACAAGCAGACCAAGGCAGATGGGAGAACCTGGCAGATATGACAGAACAAGCTAACAATGCTGGAGACCAACAGCTAGCACGCTGAAGGAAACCAAATAACTGGCATTGAATGCAGGTCATTGCCAGCCTTAAAAGCACAAGCGTCCGCCCAGGGGTTAAGAGAGGGAGACACTCACTCCCACAGCACCAATTTAAAAGGTGCTAATGCACGACGCTGACTAAAGGTGCATGACCGGCACCGCCAGGACATGCGAGCGCACACACTGTGCCGCGCACCAACAGCACCACGCCGAGCCACCACATGGTAACATTGCCCTCCCTCTGAAGGGGGACCTCCGGGACCCCGCCACTATGTGCAGGCCTATCTGGAAACTGATTGTGGAAACGCTGCACCAACACTGGAGCATGAACATCCCGTGTAGCCACCCAGGAATGATCTTCCGGACCAAAACACTTCCAGGCCACCAAATATTGTAAGGTTCCCCGACGCATACGAGAGTCCAGGATCTCCCAGATCTCATACTCTGACTGAGCCCTGATACTGTAGGTATTCTTTAGTATAGAGGCACATTTGAACCAATTGAAAATACTTGCAATGTTTCAAAATAGAACTATAATATTTAAAATGCATACATGTTCATTTTGGTAGGCGGCTAGTATAGAAACAGGAATCAGGAATTAGTATACTGATATTTAAGAATTCCCACCTTACAAATTCACATATGTAGAATGCTAACTGATAATTCCCATTCTATGATAAACTATCATCTTGAGATTTAAATTTTTGTGTTATACTGAATTTGCAGTGGTCACTTTTCAGTGTGTATGCAAAGCAGAGAAGGGAGGCGGGAGGCAGACAGCAAAGAAAATATGTGATCCTCCTGTCTCTCTGTCCCAGGGTAGGTATGACATGGATTTTTCTTCATGTTATGACCCCATCAATGAGAGAGCACATGTGCGCTCTCATTGTCACATATGGGGGTATTTTTTCCAGAAAAGGAGTGGGAGTGAAAACATAAAAATGTGTTCATCTAATCCCTTCTATACATAATTTAACCATGCAGATGCTACCCATGGCATATAAACATTTTTACAGATAATTTTACAAAGTTTTTTTCTCTTTATAAAAAATAACAAAAAGTTAATAGAAGTCATTCAATACATTATATGTATCCAAAATAAATTCTTATAAAAACTAAAACTTGTTCCATAAGAATCAAAATCTCATACAAATAAGTTGACAAAAATAAAAACTTTGTGACTTCTGGAGCACAAAAGCGTAAATAATTTAGTGGTTCTTAAGGCTAAAATTAGCTATGTCATTAAAGGTTTAAACATACAAGTAAGGCATTCCGCGCCAAGTATATTTGCATAAGGCAAAAATTAAAGACTTGGATTTAAAAAAAATGAGATTTCAGAGAGGGTTTTTACAAATTAAAAGTGATTGTTGGGGAGTTCATGCACATTCCATATTTACTGATTTCGGAAAAAGCTACAGAAACATTTTAAGTCTATTAAGAAATTGATTAAAGAATATAAACACTATAAATATGTAAGAGATTTTCAAGATTTCCTACTGGGACGTGTATTATAAAGACTGTACTGTATAATAAGCCAATGACAAAATTCAAGTCAAACTTTTAGCTTAAGACCGCTTTCACACAGCCAACTAAATCGCAGAATATTTTTGTATTGTCAGACGCACAAATTTCATACGAATATGAACCCCATTCTTTTGAATAGGGTCAATTCTTTTGAATAGGGTCATATACATGAGCAATTTTTTCCAGACTTGCGGTGCAGGAAAAAATCACAACATGGTCCTATTTTTGGGTGTTACCTTAGAGCGTCTCGCCTATTGTTTTCAATGGGGCTGGGGAAAGCATTGAATGGCATAAGGGGTACACACAAGTGCAATGGGAGGTTTCTTATTGAAGACAATGGGAAACATTCGCTGATCCTCCACCACATCTGAAAGCCTCGCTGGAGAACCGCTACTTCTCTAAAGTAATGCAGGCATTTTTGACACAAAAATGCCTTGTATCCGTGAGAAAATCGTAAGTTTCCGAGTGCGATATCAGGCCAAGTTTCATGGCCCAATATTGTACATGTCCATGTGAAATTAGCCTAATTTGGAGAGTGAAACTTTTAAATCTCTTTTGCTCTAGGAAGTGAAAGGAGAGCCTTTAATAATCACAAACAAGAAGTCTGAAAAAGTCCAATAAAAATAGACAGCACCTATTCAAATGTGAACAATTCTCTCACGTTTTACAACATCAAGGTGTATCTAATACTTCACAAACATCAATCAGACTGTGGGTTCAATTCACATGCTGGATTAAGGCCAACATTTGTGCATGCAGTGCGCCGAAAATAGAACCCATTGATTTCAGTGGGTCCATTCACATGAGCGTATTTTGCATGTGTATTTCGGTAGTCAAGAAAAAAACACATCATGTCCTAGTTTCCTGCGCGCTTGCGCAGGGAAAGAAGACATTTAGAAGTCATGAAGCTAATTGTCTATTTCAATAGCTTAGAGCTAAATGTGCATGATTTGCATGTGCACAAAAAAACTGTAAAAAATGCTGTTGCATCCTCGAATATACAATGCCCATTTCGCAAAAATGCATTGCAAATGCACACGTAAATATGCATATGCTCATACAAATCTGGCCTAGTTCTCACAATAAAGTAAATTAACAAAGAGATCATTTTTCATTGGGCTTGAAAACAATAAAAAGCTGTATTGTGGATTACTTTAAAATTCAAACATTTCTTTTTGTCTCTGAATCTGTACTTACAGAACTATGATTTGTATAATATGTAATAAGAATTATATTTTATTGGCCTGTTAGTGAAGGCAATTGTCATTATTGGATCAAATGAGGACTGTCCTAGTGTTACATTTTTTTGCATCCAAAACAGAAATATTTTGTGTCCTGGGGAATAAGACTTTGTGGTTTATTAATAGTATTTCTTTTATGGTTGAATCTGCATTGCATTGGACTTTTAACAATTTAAGCATAAGCATATGTCAGGAGAGGAGTTAGGAAAGTCAGTTGTCTGAAGAGATGTGATTCTATATCCAAAACAATTTTTAAATCCTAATCATCCCCCTCTTCCTTTTGTGGAAATTGATACACACTGCTGAGAATATCTATAAGAATATTCCTGACTCTCACAACCTTTCTTCTTTCAACAGTTCACAGGTTTTCTAAACAAATCAGGAAGTAGCTAATATTGATTCAGTATAGCAACAAAGACATTTAATAGATAAGCAACATCCGCTTCATGAATTTAGTTTCCAATTTTCTGATTTTATTTGTTAAGGGTATATGCTAGTATTAGTCATTTGGAAAATAACTTCCTCCTATATGAATTAAGCAAGAGAACTCGACACTTGAATGTGAATAAACACTGAGCTGGGAGCTTTTTTGTATAAACTGATGCACATCTGTTAAATTGCCCAAACACAGGAGGCTTATGATGATGATACATATGCTATATTTTCAATTGAATGCCTCTTTTGATTTGCATCTGTAAGCAGTGATAAATGAGTTCATCTATCATATACAGACAACGCTAGTGTATGGTTAGTTACTCTTTTTATATAGTTTTAGATTTTCCATGTAACATTTTCACTTGCAATGTCTTTTGCATACTAAGTTGTTCTTTTGAATTATTCTGCAAGGATTTAATAAAAAAAAAGTTTACCAGATATGGTCTAATTCACATTAATGAGTTAGCTGCAAGTAAAACTAATACTTTGCTGAAGTTCATAATAAAATAGTATGATACCCACTCAGCCTGAGATATTGTTAGGTCTGCTACCCATGTCTGCGACCCTCTTGCCATTCCGGGCAGACTTGAGTGTCACTCTCTTCCTTCTGTATAAATGTACTTGTTTCTTCTACTTTCTATCAGCTCTGCACTAATTAACCCTGCTCAGTGCTCACAGCACAGCTGCAGCTAAAAATGGCAATCACCTTCCTATTTAAGGGAGCTTGGAATTCTCCCTCTTTGCCTCAGTATTGATGTGTGTTTGTCTAAGACACTCAGCATATCTAGGTCGCCTGTCTTAAAACTGTTTTGTCTGTTTGATTCTGTTCCTGTGTCTGTTTATTCTGTATGTTCTTTGCCTTGTGTTTTTGCCTATGTGCATTTGTCCATTTCCTTCCAGCCTGTGCATCGTTCCTGTCTCTATGGTAAGTCAGTCCTGTTCTGTGTTCTGTATGCCCTATGTTCAGTACTTCATCTCTGTATCCTGTCAGGAATAGTTAGCCATGAGGTTCCAATGTGGGGCCGTTCTTATTAGAATGCTTACCCTGCTTTTAGGCAGGAGTCTTCCCATTCTCCTGATTTGCTATGGGCAAGATTCCCCATCTGATATTGCCTTGCAGCCTTACCTCTGACCTCTGGTGTCAGCTGCCAGCCACACCAGGTCTGGTCCAAAAGCCAGGCTGGTTGGTTAGCAAAGTGGGTCCTATTCCGCTATCCATAACAGATATGCTAAGCAATAAATTATAAACTCAGCCCTCTTTTAACATGGATAGACATTCATGCTATTTCACTGAAAGTAAGAAAAGATGTATCTTGTACTAAACCTTTTATAGAATATGTGAGTTTACTGCTCATGATCCACTGTTGAATTACCATTCATATGGCATTAAAAATTATCTCATATATTGTAGGTTTTGAAATTGTGTTTGCTTCAGTGGAGCTGATGTAATTATGCATTCACCAATGACCTCATTCTCTATGTGGTAGCAGATTATGTATAATTTCACATTAATAACAACCTCATACACTTGACCAGTCTGCACAAAAGCTTAAAGGGGTTGTCTCACGAAAGCAAGTGGGGTTAAGCACTTCTGTATGGCCATATTAATGCACTTTGTAATATACATCGTGCATTAAATATGAGCCATACAGAAGTTATTCACTTACCTTCCCTGCGCTGGCGTCCCCGTTTCCATGGCTCCGTCTAACTTCAGCATCTAATCGCCCGATTAGACGCGCTTGCGCAGAAGGGTCTTCTGCCTTCGGCTCGGTCTGGCACGAGCGGCGTTCTGGCTCCGCCCCCTTCTACGCGTCATCGCGTAGCTCCGCCCCATCACGTGTGCCGATTCCAGCCAATTAGGAGGCTGGAATCGGCACACGTGACGGGGCGGAGCTACGCGATGATGCGTAGAAGGGGCGGAGCCAGAACGCCGCTCGTGCCAGACCGAGCCGAAGGCAGAAGACCCTTCTGCGCAAGCGCGTCTAATCGGGCGATTAGACGCTGAAGTTAGACGGAGCCATGGAGACGGGGACGCCAGCGCAGGGAAGGTAAGTGAATAACTTCTGTATGGCTTATATTTAATGCACGATGTATATTACAAAGTGCATCAATATGGCCATACAGAAGTGCTTAACCCCACTTGCTTTTGCGAGACAACCCCTTTAATATATCTGTTTCTTTTTAACTGTATTGTACCCAGCATTACCAATGAAGAGGCTATGAGCCTTAAAACTCATTGTTGGTTGAGCTTAATAAAACAATAGAAATTGGATTACATCCACTGTGACCTCTTTCTTGGGTATTGGATGGTTATACCATTCTTCCATCACTTTTAACTTCCATTCAGTATTTTCAACATGCTTTCTACTGGCAAAACGTCAATCTAGTTGGGCAGCACCTCCATACTCCATCTTTTTTATTACTCTGGCCCTATATTAATTTTGTAGGCAGCCAACCTTAACTTTTCCTTATGTTTTCATGAAAAAAATCCTGTTATGGCATATTATGGATAATATCCTCCCTTAGAAGCCTAAGGTATGCCACAATATTCTGTCATGTGCAGGAGTCTTTATAATACCAGGAACTGTATCCATTATGTCTGAAAAACATAGTTTACCATAGACCATATTTATTGATTTAATGGTACATAGATATATACTGGTGAGGTGAAAGCACCACTGCCAAAAAGCATGCAGACCAGGCAAAATACATATAGAGGAGCTGACAATGGTGTGAGGATCAGGGTGTGGGTGTATATTATTATACTTGCACACAAATAAAGCATTGTAAGGGTGTCAACCACACAGGTATGTGTAGTGAACTGTGCAGGCTTGCAGCCTATTAGTGAAGACACTATTTGATTCAGCAGGCTGCCCTGCAACCCACAAGTGAACTACAATAGTGGAGATACCCTTAGTATTCCTAAGCTAGGCCACTTACTGCAAAATTTACAAAAAGTATGTGGTATTAGTTGATATTTTCACCAAAATACGCAAAGCTTGCAAGTCCTTGTCAAGTGTCCAAGTTATCTTGCAAGTTCCTACACTCATTTCACTTCCTCCACCAACATTAAAATCAAGACACAGAAAAAAACGATATTTGTATTAAAGAAAAACATAGCAGGCAACCATACCTACTGATTTGATGGTAGGTAGATGCAGGGGAGGTGAAAACAGCAGTCCTGGGAGGCGTGGCCCAGATACAGACAGACCTAGACGTGTAGTCCCGAGCTCTGCTCTCGGTTAGCCTTTTAAAGCTACCGAAAGCCTTTCCAGCACTACCTGTCATCACAGGAGCACATCGGAAGACCTTCTACCTAACATGCCGAAGAGATGGACCGGGAAAAAGCCGCCCCAAAAGGTCTCTGACTTCTTTTCCTCCCGCGGTCCGGGACAGATGGAGCTTGCGGGGAGAGATGGCTCCCCTGGGTCCACGAGCTCTGATACGAGCGCCGGAGCAGTTAGAGACTCTGCGGGCACTTCGGACAACGGAGCTGCCTCTGCTGTTGGCTCGGGGAGGCTACAGCCCGAACAGCAGAAGGCACCCATGCAGCTCTGGGTGAGTGAAGTCGCCGAAAGGCCCAACATTAACACTCCAGCCACACACAAAATGGCGCCGGAGCGCTCACACTCCCCATATGCTGCATCCACCCTCTCTGCTAGCCCTGAAAAACAGAGACCCCGTCTGTCCCCCTCCAATAGCTCTTGCCAGCAGCTATTCCAATCAGAAGAGGACCCAATTAGCAACCTTCCTTCCTCAAGTCTTCCTGCTTCAGAAGACTTTATTAAAAGCATGATTTTGGCCCTGCGTGGCTCATTACAAAAGGACATTAAAGCCCTTTCCAACACAATAAATGTGTCCATGCAGGAGCTAGAGCAGCGCACTGACCATATCGAAAACAAAATGGGAGAAATTGCTTCCTACCATAACAACTTAATTTATGCGCACTACTCCTTAGAGGAAGAAGTGGAATTTATTAAAAGCAAACTGACCAACCTAGAGGACAGAAGCAGAAGAAACAATGTAAAATTCAGAGGCATACCTGAAAGCATGGCACAACCTGATTTAAAAATTTTTCTCATTAAGCTAATAAAACATCTCCTTCCAGATTCTATAGAACAAGATTGCACTATAGATAGAGCTCATAGATTAGCTAAGCCAAGCTTCCTTCCTGATACAACTCCACGAGACGTGATCGCTAGGATTCATTTTTTCCACGTAAAGGAAGCTCTCTAGAATCTCGGGCTTTCTTGTATCCCCATATACCAACATTCATCTATACACAGATCTATCTCAGACCACAATACAAGCTAGGAAAGCTTTCTCGCAGATAACTCTGGCCCTGAGATCCGCCAAAATACCCTATAAGGGCTCAGTCCAACGGGCGTTTTTTCACGCGATTTGCGCATGCGCATGCGTCCGGCGATTTTGTAAAACCATTGCTTTGCAATGGTATCGGACACATGAGCACTTTTTATGCGCTCGTCCGATAAATTATAGAACAGAAATCGCAGATCGCACCTATCCGCGATCTGCGATTCCTGTTCTCTTCTCTATATGCGCTCAATGGGGCCGGCGGCAGCAGCGCCGACCCCATTGAGAACATATAGTAGACAAATCATTCTCCTCTGCCACAGCTGTAACAGCTGTGGCAGAGAAGAATGATGTTTGCCCATTTAATTCAATGGAACCGGCAATACAGCCGGCTCCATTGAAAGCAATGGGCTGCCGGCGATCGCGGGATGAATTTTCGGGAAGGGCTTCAATATATAAGCCCTTCCCTGAAATTCATCCAGAAATGTGTAAAAACAAAAAAAAAATATATACTCACCTTGTCCCGGCAGACGGAGTTCAGCCGCAGCCGGCGGCAGTTCTCCTGAACTGCTCAGAGTAGTATTTAGCAGACGGGGATTTAAAATCCCCGGCTGCTGAATGAGCTGCCTCTGATTGGTCACAGCCTGACCAATCAGAGGCAGCTCTCACACCCATTCATGAATTCATGAATGGGTGACTGAGTGCTGCCTCTGATTGGCTCAGCGCAGGGACCAATCAGGGGCAGCTCTCACTCACACCCATTCATGAATTCATGAATGGGTGTGAGTGAGAGCTGCCTCTGATTGGTCAGGCTGTGACCAATCAGAGACAGCTCATTCTCTGAGCAGTTCAGGAGAACTGCCGCCGGCCGCGGCTGAACTCCGTCTGCCGGGACAAGGTGAGTATGTATATATATTTTGTTTTTACACATTTCTGGATGAATTTCAGGAAAGGGCTTATATATTTAAGCCCTTCCCGAAAATTCATCCCGCGATCGCCCGCAGCGCATTGCTTTCAATGGAGCCGGCTGTATTGCCGGCTCCATTGAATTCAATGCGCTGGACAACTCCGGCCCGTTTCTATTGAAACGCGGCTAAGAGCAGTATTTTTGGGTGATTTTTCGGCCCCGGTCACGCGATTTGCGGATGCGCATCCATCATGCGGTCCGCAAATCGCAGGAAAAAAACGCCCCTGTGACTAAGGCCTCAATGGGGTTTTCCTGCTAAGATAATAATCCACAAAGACAACGCAATACAAGTAATCTCTTCCCCAGATGAAGGAATGAAGCTTCTAACTAAATGGAACGTCCCAACCTTCCAAGCAGCGAAAACTCAAAGACCCCAGAAGGCTCCCAGCCGACGTATGCTCCCTACTACGCCTCCTTGAAGGAAACAAATCAATCTCAAACAGATCTTATCTATCTTAAGTGCTGGATATCATACTCCACCAACATAAGATAAAAGGCTATCACCTGTCTGCCGACCTTTTTCTCCCCCAAATGTACCAGGTTTTAATACCTGTTATGCTGTTTTGTTCTAACTGTTCCTATCCTCAGGTCTTCAATCATTCTCCTGGAGAATGATCTTCTTATTCCTACTCTGCAAGAGTACCATTTTTGACACCAAGGTCAACTATTCTTTCAGAACTTTCATGCTTTTGCCTTTATCCGTTAGAAGACCTGTCTCTGTTGTTGTAAGTTTTTCAGTTTTTGTATTGAATGTTATTTATGCTGCCAAATAAATTTCACACACAATGCATATACGTATTACTCACTATGTCACTAAATGTTTGCTCACTGAACGTTAAGGGACTACACTCCCCTTTCAAAAGGGCAATGATCTGGAAAGACGCCAAGTCAGCAAACATTGATATACTATTCCTCCAAGAGACACATTTTACACATCACTCATCCACCAAATTCTCAAACAAACTCTACTCCAACATCTTCTCTGCAAATGCTCAAAAGAAACATGCAGGCGTACTGATTGCACTCATAGAGAATTTAAACTTTTCCCTAAAAGAACAAATTGCCTACTTAAAAGGAAGATACCTTATCTTGATAGGTACACTCAACGAAACCCCAATAACATTGGTGAACATCTACACGCCCAACAAGGCACAAATCTCCTTTTTAAACAAACTAATTAAAAAAGTCAAAAAAGTCTACATAGGTAAATTAATTCTCTGTGACGACTTTAATGTCATCCCAGATAAGGTACTAGATTCCACAGCACAAACAAGAACTGCCCCTACACTTCAACCTTGGCTACATAAAGATTCCTTTAGATGTTTAAACACCTCTTTGAAAGAATTTACTTACTACTCTCCGAGACACAAAACTTTCTCTCGAATCAATCTTCTGCTAGTAGATAGATGGACTCTTACTTCAGTCACTAGCTCCTCAATAGGCACCACCACAAGGTCCGACCACTCCCCTATCTTCCTAAAACTAAACATTAATGCCCCCTTCAACCCAACCGGAATATGGCGCAACGACATAAACTTGCTCAACTCACCCTCTAACCAAAAATTGATCGAAGGCGCTCTGCAAGAATATTTCTCCATAAATGCTACACCCGATATCAACAATTATACGTTATGGAATGCCCATAAGCCAGTAATCCGGGGAGTCCTGATAAAACTTAAAATCCAAGAACGAAAGAATAAACAGGCAAAAATCGTCTCCTTATTAGAAAATATTAAAAAACAAGAAAGAGCCCAACAGGAACTCCCTCAAAACAATCAACACATAGAGTTGATGGCCCTGAGGAGAGAACTGAGAAAAACTCTGTTAGACAAACATGCAAGCAACCCAACCTTTCTCAGAGTCAACTTTTACTCCCATATTGATAAGTCTTCGAAACTAATGGCAAAAATAGCCAGAAAAAGACAAATCAAAGCAAAACAGCAGTCCCCAGCAGCATGCAGACCAGGCAAAATATATATGTTCCAGGTATTGATGTTTTAAGAGCAGCCCTTCTAAAAGTTTACCTTAAGGCCACATTTAGATGATCATGTTTATGTGCGCACATAGGTGTGCATAAAACTGAGTTTCTAAGTACATGCAAAAACACATGTGAATGAAGCTCCGTGCACCATTGCTTTCAATGGAGCCGCCGCTGCTGCTGGCAGCCCCATTGAAAGCAGTGGGCTGTCAGCAAACCCTGCAGTGATTTTTTGGTGAAGGGCTGTAAATACAAGCCCTTCCCTGAAAATCATCCCTAGCATGTGTAAAAAATAAAAACATATATACTCACCTTCTGCTGCTGTCAGGGCTCAGGTGTATCTAGCCGCTTGGTCCCCTTGCACTGCTCTGAAGCTCTTTCAGCAGGTGGGGGATTTAAAATCCCCACCTACTGATAGGGCTGTGTCAGATTGGCTGAGCGCTCAGCCTGTCATGGGCAGCACTCGGAATTGAATGAATAGCCGAGCACTGCCTGTGATTAACTGAGCGCTGTGACCAATCACAGGTAGCACTCAACTGTCATTCAATGAATAACTGAGCGCTGCCTGTGATTGCCTGAGCGCTCTACCAATCAGACACAGCCCTTTCAGTAGGCGGGGATTTTAAATCCCCACCTGCTGAAAGAGCTTCAGAGCAGTGCAGGGAGATAAGCAGCTAGATATGCCTGAGCCCCACAGCGGCAGAGAGATGAGTAGATATATATTTTTTTCAACACATGCCAGGGGGGATTTTTAGGGAAGGGCTTGTGTTTAAAGCCCTTCCCCGAAAATCACTGCGGTAGTCGCCGGCTACCCATTGCTTTCAATGGGGCTGCCAGCAGCAGCAGTGGCCCTATTGAAAGCAATGGGAGAACATCGCAATCCTCTGCCACAGCTGGGGCAGGGAATTCTTTACTCCCCGTGGGGAGACCCCATGTCACTGAACAGTGTAAGAGAATAGGACTAAAAACTGGCAGTGAAGAAGGCGCAACACTCCAGGTTAAAGCAAGTAGCAAGTGACCAAAGGTGTGGAAAATTTCTCCCTTTATTTAATAAAGTATGTGATCAGCTTATGAAAACGCATTTCGGGGATAACCTCTTCATCAGTTCAGCTGGTGTTTAAAACTTCTCCTGCCCCTGCCCTGGCTCACCCTCACTACATAGGCAAACAGGATCTCATTATTAACCCTTTTGGGACCCACCAATTGCTTGTATGTTTTAAACACCAGCTGAACTGATATAGGGGTTATCCCCAAAAAGCGTTTTCATAAGCTGATCACATACTTTTTTAAATAAAATGAGAACTTTTCCACATGTTTGGTCACTTTCTTTAACTTGGAGTGTTGCGCCTTCTCAACTGCCAGTTTTTAGTCCTATTCTCTTGCTCTGTCACGCCCACCCAGGAGGTGCTTCATCTGGTCAGGCAGCAGCTTCACCATAGGGTTGCTGGGGTCACTGTGGTGACCCGGCCCCTGCGCTCCGGGGGCCCCGGGGCTGCCCTCCGCCATTCACATGTGCACATTTAGTGCATTAATGGCTGGCCTCTCTGCAGCACAGCTCCGATCATGCTGCAGGCAGAGCGGCCAGCCTGAGAGGAAGCAGGGAAGAGCAGGGGAGGAGGAGAAAGGCAGTCACATGGGCCCGCAGGGACTGATCATGTGATAATGTGCTGCCCCTCCCTCCTGTTGAACGGAAACTTCTGTGTCTGCCTGTGCTGCTGCAACATGGAGGAAAAGTGGTCCGGGTCCCATGGGTATGTGTATATGTGTGTGTCTGTGTGTATATGTGTTATGTGTGTGTGTGCATCTATCTATCTATCTATCTATCTATCTATCTCATATCTATCACATATCTATCTCATATCTATCTATCTCTCTATCTCATATCTATCTCTCTCTATCTCATATTTATCTCTCTCTCTCTATCTCACTATCTCTATCTCTCTCTATCTCACTATCTATCTCTCTAGCTCTCTCTGGTATAAGTTACACATCTCCCTGTATTTACTGTATTTATTTGCACACTTTACACACAATTAAAAAACGCATCAATACCACATGCAGTTTTTAATTGTGTCTGCAGCTTCTTAATAACGTACACGGTTTTTAAATACTGCATGCAGGTTTTTTATGTGTCTTAATTGTGGTTTTAAAGTACAACAAAAGCATGAACCACACTAAGGCAGCTCTCACACGTGCTCAGAAAATGCAGCTTGTAATCATGGCATTTTTACCGGAATTTCGAGCAGCGTTTTCCTACACAGGTTACAGCGTTTGACAACACTTTTTAATGCACCCCATCACTGTGAGGTGTGTTAAAAACCACGAAAACACAAAAATAGAACAGACAGCTCTTGAAAAATGCGGCATTAGGAACATGGCGTTCGAGCACAGGTTTGAGTAACCCCATTAAAATCAATGGGAGTGTTGTACCGCGGTTAGTATGGCGCTCGGGACACAGCGCTAATAGTGGTAAAAAGCGGTGTGTGTGTGTGTAAGAGTGGCCTGCGGGGCTACAAAAATATTTTATGCAGTGCATAAAATGCGTCATGTTTGGAAAGATTACGCCAAGGGGCAGATCATGTATGCAGCATGATCTACGTATGGGTACGAGGGAGTGTGGGGTGGAGGCCCGGAGGGAACCTTTGCACCCGGGCCCCTGAGCCTTTAGGCACACCCCTGACCTACACTATTGACGTTACCACTCCACTGTCTTCACCACATATGTAGTATCGTTGTTCACAACAAACAGGACTGTACGGGTTTTACTCCATCCTTCTCTTTCCTCCTCTTCTACTGAACACTGTGACAGTGCTGTCACAGTATTCAGTGACAAGGGGACTCCCCGCAGGGAATATTTACACGCACCACAGACCTATGCAGTGCACGCATGTCCTATGTTTTGCACGTGGGCAGATTTGCATGCCTGTAAAATGCGGACATGTAAACACATCGTAGGAAAACACATGGTTCAAATAGATGCACGGTTTTGTGCACACCTATGTACGCACATAAACATGCTCTTCTGAATAAGCCCTAAACTGGTTGCCTTTATTAACTCTTCAACATGCCACTTAGATAAGAAGGTGCAGTGGAAGACTAGTTAATGTATTTTTGGCTTTATCATTTCCAACTTTGTTGCATAATATTAATTAAATGCAAAATTTAATTACAGATAAGCATGATAGACCTTTGGCAGCCAACACTTGCCTGCAACAGCCATTATTAGCGATAACTCAGAGTGTGGCTGTTAACCCTTTAAATGCCACTGTCAATAAGGTCATGGGATTGCTATCCATGTGTCATGACTGCCTGGGGCCCTCTCAACACCTCCAAGGGTGCCATGATTGTTTGCATATAAACATTGCTGTAGCATGTCTTTAATGTAATACAGAATAATGCAGTGCCATCCTGTTACATTTTACTGTATAATGCAATCAAACAATTTAAAGTTCATTAAAATAAAGACTTTTTTAATTATATTAAAACTCAAAAAAAATCTTTTGCCATTTACAAATAAAAAATGTAAAAATTGTTATTGCAGCATCTTTAAAAGTCTAATTTATTAAATATCACATTATTAATTGTGCATGATAAAGGCCATCAGTAGGGTTGAGCCAACGTACTCTTCAGAGCTTGATGCTCGTTTGAGTATTAGCATACTCGATGGCGCTCGATACTTGAGCAAGCATCACGCTGTGTTCGACCACGCCCCAGTTTTGGCCCCTCCCTGCTGTGCATGACAATGGTAGTTTGTGGCTGGCTTGGCAGAGGGGAGAGAGAGAGAAAGAGAGAGAGAGAACGAACACAGAAAAAAAAAAGCTCGGCAACCGTCAGGTCCCATACAAAAATGCTCGAGTCTCCCATTGAAGTCAATGGGGTTCGTTACTCGAATAGAGCTCTCGAATTTTACAAAAAGCTCAACTCGAATAACAAGGACCCGAGCATTTTGGTGCCATCAGTAAAAAAAAAAATCTGTGCCAGAATTGCGCTTTTTTTGTCACCCCATCTCCAGGAAGAAAAATGAATAAAAAGCACAAAAAAACCTTCTATGAACCCCAAAATGATACCAATATAAATTGCAGGTTGCATCACAATAAATGAGGCCTCACACAGCTCCAACAACAGAAAAATAAAAAAGTTATCATTTTTTTTCAAAGTGGGAATGCCAGGACTACAGTATGTGACTTTGACACATAAACATTAATGACCCTTTGTAATAAAAGGATAAATCAAGCTTACTAAAAAGAACCAATACGTGTGGAGAAAAAGCAGAAAATCAGTAGTGAAGTCATGAAAATAATTAGCATAGAAGATCATTTGTAGGCTCAAAATAGCAATAATGCGTGCAGGTAAATAGTTTCAGTTTGAAAGTAAATATAAAAAAAGCTATTTGAAAACATCAAATAGGATAATGGTATCATTATCGGATATATCTAGAGTAAATACCCATATACACATTGGCCATAAATAGACTGTCTTTTTGTAATCGTCTGCTTATTCTTAGATACAGTATGTTTAAGATATTTATAATCAGTAATCGAAATGGTAGCTTATGTGTACAATTTAAAAAATGCCTTGAGGTATATTTCTTAATTATTGAAGTTAATAATGATTAAAGAAACATGTCAGATATTTATCTATTTTATTCCCCCCCCCCCCTCCCCAAAACAGCTCATGAATGATTAAAGTAGTTTAGTACTGTGCTTTATATTAATGTAAAATTAAAATCCATCAAAAATGAGAAAAAAAATCTGAAATACTGGGGCTATTTCAAATCAGATGCTTATTGAAATAGTACTGCTTCTTCATCAGCAAAGCATATTCTTGAACATTTATGATGTTGAGTCTAAGAGTACTAGATTGAATCCACTGTTTAATTCTTGTACTGTTTAATTATTTAAACAAGAAGGCCTTGATGAGAAAATTAAACATTGAAAAGTGAAAAACTATTTTTTAGTGAAATTTTGCAATATTCTCACACATTTTTTAGAATACGGCTAAACAACACTGTTTTCTTAAGGTAGTCCCAATATCAATTAGCTAATCAATGCTGGTCCCTCCACTGTAACCACCAGTCGTGTACTACAAGCTCGCACCTAGTTTTACATATGCAGCAGTTCTCTACTCTAATTGAGGGATGCGGGAAACCCCTAATAAAATTAATTTACATTTACTGTTTTATGCCAAAGGCCAGTTTGAAATAAAAATAATATTGTTATATTTCGGAAGAACAGTATGTATTTTGATCTAATTAGTTATTTTGCCACTCTTGACTATTTCAAATATTGTTAATCTATGGTTCTCTGAAGAAATTCTAGAGGATCCATCATAAAAAACTGAGGGGTGCACTCTGGTTTGAGACCTACCTCTCTTTCCCATTACGTCCAAGATAACTCATGACACATCTATACAAGGGACTGCTCTTCAATTCCTTTTCTGACAAGCTATGGTTCCTCAAAGAATGGGAGAGAGATTTGGGTGGAGGGGGTTACCTTTTATAGAGATGAAACAAAAATAATCTTTAATAACTCATATGAATTCACAAGATACGTCTAGATTCAGGAGAATTTCTATAAGTTACTCATGAGGTGTTATGAAACCCCAGACACAGTATTTAGAATTCATTTTGTGATGTCCAATATCTGCTGGAGGTGCGAATCACAGAGGGGTACACTCTTGCAAATCTGATGACTAAGCCCCAGCATTAGGAATTTCTGGCAAGCAATCTTTGAACTTCTAAACAAAATCTATGGGACCTCCGTTACATTTTTCCCAGGAGGAGGTGCTACAATGGAAACCCTCAACTCATTTTAGGCCTTCAAAACACTCTTTGCCTACCATTTTCATTTTCGCAGCAAAGTTCCTCATTCCACTATACTGGAGAACAGAGGAGATACCCACTGAGCACCAATGGTAGGAAAAAGTGTCACAGATCTACCAGTTCAAGGAAATTGCTGCTTGTGAGCTAGGTACTACATCAAAATTTCTGATCACATGGAAGTCATGGTTAGACTATCTAAGCAATTAGCAAACAAGCTGTTTAGATCCAACATATGTTCAAGTGTCGTATTCAACATATGTCACTGATAATTGCATCCATTTACACTCTCTCACTATTCATTAATCCTGCTTCTTTAGTGTATTTCTTTCCCTAAATTGGCAATATCTGTCTGTCTTGAAAGCAGTTCTGAAAGAACACCCCCTATATAAATCTTAATTACACCAAATTGGACAGACATGGACCTATACATTTCATGTTATGTGTCTAGGCAAGAACCTTGCAAGTCCCTTAGCCAGTTTGTTACTTTTTGACCACATGTTTATGGGTTCCATTTGAATGTTTTCACTCAATAAAAAGAGATTGTTTTAAAAAACATATTGTTATATTTCTAACTGAAGAAGTGGATCCTCTATGTCACAACTTACTGGCTATTGCAGGGCCTAATATTAGCATTCAGGATGCAGCAGGCTGGAGGATGAAACAGAATCATTGTCAGGACATAAACCAGAAATTAATACCAGGAGTATAACCACAGGAACCAGGCAATAAATCTGAAAAACAAGACTGAAGTGGAATACAAGAAAAATGATAAGGCTTGGGTTAGTATTAGAGGCGACTCGAGCATTTTTGTATATCGCCGATGCTTGCTAAGGTTTCCATTTGTGAAAATCTGGGCAATTCAAGAAAGTGATGAAAACGACACAGCAACGGATAGGGCAGGCGAGGGGTTACATGTTGGGCTGCATCTCAAGTTCCCAGGTCCCACTATTAAGCCACAATAGCGGCAAGAGTTGCCCTCCCCCTCCCAACAACTTTTACTTCTAAAAAGCCCTCATTAGCAATGCATACCTTAGCTAAGCACCACACTACCTCCAACAAAGCACAATCACTGCCTGCATGACACTCCGCTGCCACTTCTCCTGGGTTACATGCCTCCCAACCCCCCCCCCCCCCCCGCACGACCCAGTGTCCACAGCGCACACCAAAGTGTCCCTGCGCAGCCTTCAGCTGCACTCATGCCACACAACCCTCATGTCTATTTATAAGTGCGTCTGCCATGAGGAGGAACCGCAGGCACACACTGCAGAGGGTTGGCACGGCTAGGCAGCGACCCTCTTTAAAAGGGACGGGGCGATAGCCCACAATGCTGTACAGAAGCAATGAGAAATATAATCCTGTGCCATCACCATCAGGAACTGCACACGTGGGCATAGCAATGGGGAACCTATGTGCCACACACTATTCATTCTGTCAAGGTGTCTGCATGCCCCAGTCAGACCGCGGTTTTTTATAAATAGTCACAGGCAGGTACAACTCCGCAATGGGAATTCCGTGTGCACCCACAGCATGGGTGGCTCCCTGGAACCCACCGGCTGTACATAAATGTATCCCATTGCAGTGCCCATCACAGCTGAGGTAACGTCCGATTAAATGCAGGTGGTCTTCGGCCCACACTGCATGCCCCAGTCAGACTGGGGTTCTTTAGAAGTGTACACATGCAGTTACAACTCCGTGTGGACCGACAGCATGGGTGGGTGCCAGGAAGCCACCGGCGGTACATAAATATATCCCATTGCATTGCCCATCACAGCTGAGGTAATGTCATGTTTAATGCAGGTGGGCTTCGGCCCACACTGCATGCCCCAGTCAGACTGGGGTTCTTTAGAAGTAGACACATGCAGTTACAACTCCCTGTGGACCCACAGCATGGGTGGCTCCCTGGAACCCACCGGCGGTACATAAATATATCCCATTGCAATGCCCAGCACAGCTGATGTAACGTCAGCTTTAATGCAGGTGGGCAAAAAATTAATTGGATTACACTGTAGGCGAGGGCCCCAAAAAATTGGTGTACCAACAGTACTAATGTACGTCAGAAAAATTGCCCATGCCCAACCAAGAGGGCAGGTGAAACCCATTAATCGCTTTGGTTAATGTGGCTTAATTTGTAACTAGGCCTGGAGGTAGCCCAGTTAAAATAAAAATTGGTTCAGCTGAAAGTTTCAACGCTTTAATGAGCCTTGAAACGTATAAAAATTGTTTACAAAAATTATATGACTGAGCCCTGTGGGCCTAAGAAAAATTGCCCGTTCGGCGTGATTACGTCAGGTTTCAGGAGGAGGAGCAGGAGGAGGAGGATGAATATTATACACAGACTAATGAAGCTAAAAGGTCCACGTTTTTGATGGTGATAGAGAACAATGCTTCCATCCGCGGGTGCAGCCTACGTATTGTTTAGGTATCGCTGCTGTCCGCTGGTGGAGAAGAGAAGTCTGGGGAAATCCAGGCTTTGTTCATCTTGATGAGTTTAAGCCTGTTGGCACTGTCGGTTGACAGGCGGGTATGCTTATCTGTGATGATTCCCCCAGCCGCACTAAACACCCTCTCTGACAAAACGCTAGCCGCAGGACAAGCAAGCACCTCCAGGGCATAGAGCGCGAGTTCAGGCCACGTGTCCAGCTTCGACACCCAGTAGTTGTAGGGGGCAGAGGCGTCACGGAGGATGGTCGTGCGATCGGCTACGTACTCCCTCACCATCCTTTTACAGTGCTCCCGCCGACTCAGCCTTGACTGGGAAGCGGTGACACAGTCTTGCTGGGGAGCCATAAAGCTGTCAAAGGCCTTAGAGAGTGTTCCCCTGCCTGTGCTGTACATGCTGCCTGATCTCCGCGTCTCCCCTGCTACCTGGCCCTCGGAACTGCGCCTTCTGCCACTAGTGCTGTCGGATGGGAATTTTACCATCAGCTTGTCCGCCAGGGTCCTGTGGTATAGCATCACTCTCGAACCCCTTTCCTCTTCGGGTATGAGAGTGGAAAGGTTCTCCTTATACCATGGGTCGAGCAGTGTGTACACCCAGTAATCCGTAGTGGCCAGAATGCGTGTAACGCGAGGGTCACGAGAAAGGCATCCTAACATGAAGTCAAAAAAGAGAGATGTGGGCTCACCTCACCAGCAGTAACTTTTAATGTTGCAGGAAGATCTGGGATCCAACAGGAGCTCCATCCTCAAGTAGCCGACGGCAAACGGCCAGATTCCATATGAGCAGAAAATAGAGATGGAGGGGAGCTGCTACCGTTAAAAATTTCCTTCTTTATTGAATAAAATAAAGCATACAGCTCACAAGTAATGAAGTCAGCCATGTGTGCCAGGGTACCTGTACGCAACACATGGCTGTCCTCACTAGGAAGATCACTTTCAGGATCCTCCTCCTCCTCAGGCCATACACGCTGAAAGGATGACAGGCAAGCAGCATGGGTACCCTCAGCAGTGGGCCAAGCTGTCTCTTCCCCCTCCTCCTCATGCTCCTCCCCGTCCTCTTCCTCCTCCTCAACGCGCTGAGATATAGACATGAGGGTGCTCTGACTATCCAGCGACATACTGTCTTCCCCCGCCTCCGTTTCCGAGCGCAAAGCGTCTGCCTTTATGCTTTGCAGGGAACTTCTCAAGAGGCATAGCAGAGGAATGGTGACGCTAATGATTGCCGCATCGCCGCTCACCATCTAGGTAGACTCCTCAAAGTTTCCAAGGACCTGGCAGATGTCTGCCAACCAGGCCCACTCTTCTGTAAAGAATTGAGGAGGCTGACTCCCACTGCGCCGCCCATGTTGGAGTTGGTATTCCACTATAGCTCTACGCTGCTCATAGAGCCTGGCCAACATGTGGAGCGTAGAGTTCCACTGTGTGGGCACGTCGCGCAGCAGTCGGTGCACTGGCAGATTAAACCGATGTTGCAGGGTGGCAGCATCCGTGTGGGACTTGCGGAAATGTGCGCAGAGCCGGCGCACCTTTCCGAGCACGTCTGACAAGCGTGGGTAGCTTTTCAGAAAGCGCTGAACCACCAAATTAAAGACGTGGGCCAGGCATGGCACGTGCGTGAGGCTGCCGAGTTGCAGAGCCGCCACCAGGTTACGGCCGTTGTCACACACAACCATGCCCCGATGGAGGCTCAGCGGCGCAAGCCAGCGGTCAGTCTGCTCTGTCAGACCCTGCAGCAGTTCGTGGGTCGTGTGCCTCTTCTCTCCTAAGCTGAGTAGTTTCAGCACACCTGCTGATGCTTGCCCACCGCTGTGCTGCCACGACGCGCGACACCGACTACTGGCGACGTGCTGCTGCTGACACATCTTGATTGCGAGACAGAGGTTGCGTAGGAGGAGGAGGAGGGTGGTTGAGCGGAGGAAGCATACACCGCCGCAGATACCACCACCGAGCTGGGGCCCGCAATTCTGGGGGTGGGTAGGACGTGAGCGGTCCCAGGCTCTGACTCTGTCCCAGCCTCCACTAAATTCATCCAATGTGCCGTCAGGGAGATATAGTGGCCCTGCCCGCCTGTGCTTGTCCACGTGTCCGTTGTTAAGTGGACCTTGCCAGTAACCGCGTTGGTGAGTGCGCGTACAATGTTGCGGGAGACATGGTCGTGCAGGGCTGGGACGGCACATCGGGAAAAGTAGTGGCGACTGGGAACTGAGTAGCGCGGGGCCGCCGCCGCCATCATACCTTTGAAAGCCTCCGTTTCCACAACCCTATACGGCAGCATCTCCAGGCTATGAGCACGTTTAATGCTTGAGCGTGCGGGTGCGTGGCGGCGTACTTGCGCTTGCTCTCCAACACTTGCGCTAGCGACGGCTGGACGGTGCGCTGAGAGACATTGGTGGATGGGGCCGAGCACAGCGGAGGTGAGGGTGTGGGTGCAGGCCAGGAGACGGTAGTGCCTGTGTCCTGAGAGGGGGGTTGGATCTCAGTGGCAGGTTGGGGCACAGGGGGAGAGGCAGCGGTGCAAACCGGAGGCGGTGAACGGCCTTCGTCCCACCTTGTGGGGTGCTTGGCCATCATATGTCTGCGCATGCTGGTGGTGGTGAGGCTGGTGGTGGTGGCTCCCCAGCTGATCTTGGCGCGACAAAGATTGCACACCACTGTTCGTCGGCCATCTGTACTCTCAGTGAAAAACTGCCAGACCTTTGAGCACCTCGGCCTCTGCAGGGTGGCATGGCGCGAGGGGGCGCTTTGGGAAACAGTTGGTGGATTATTCGATCTGGCCCTGCCTCTACCCCTGGCCACCGCACTGCCTCTTCCAACCTGCCCTGCTGCTGCACTTGCCTCCCCCTCTGAAGACCTGTCCTCAGTAGGCGTAGCAAACCACGTGGGGTCAGTCACCTCATCGTCCTGCTGCTCTTCCTTCGAATCCTCTGTGCGCTCCTCCCTCGGACTTACTCCAATTACTACTACCTGAGTGATAGACAACTGTGTCTCATCGTCATCGTCCTCCTCACCCACTGAAAGCTCTTGAGACAGTTGCCGGAAGTCCCCAGCCTCATCCCCCGGACCCTGGGAACTTTCCAAAGATTGGGCATCGGTCACGACAAACTCCTCCGGTGGGAGATGAACCATTGCTGGCCATTCTGGGCAGCGGCCCGGGAACAGTTCCTGGGAGTCTGCCTGCTCCTCAGAATGTGTCATTGTAATGGAGTGAGGAGGCTGGGAGGAAGGAGGAGCAGCAGCCAGAGGATTCAGAGTTGCAGCAGTGGACGGCGCAGAATTCTGGGTGGTCGATAGATTGCTGGATGCACTTTCTGCCATCCACGACAGGACCTGCTCACACTGCTCATTTTCTAATAAAGGTCTACCGTGTGGACCCATTAATTGTGAGATGAATGTGGGGACGCCAAAAACGTGCCTCTCTCTTAATCCCGCAGCAGTCGGCTGCGATACACCTGGATCAGGAGCTCGGCCTGTGCCCACACCCTGACTTGGGCCTCCGCGTTCTCGCCCGCGTCCACGTCCTCTAGGCCTACCACTACCCCTCAGCATGCTGTATTACCAGTAGTGCAGAAACAGAACGCTGTAATTAAATGTGCCGCTTATTGGCCTGTGGTTGGAGGCTGACTTCCCTTACGGAACGCAAAGCAGAGCCAGGAAACAATTTTGCACACGCCTGTAGTGAGACGTAGGTGCGTATGACTGAGCTAGTGGAATTCACAGCGCAGAAGCAGTCAAGTGGCCAAAGGCTAGTAGTAGTCCTTAAGTACTTTTCTTCTATTTTTTTAAAATGCTGAGCTGATACAGCAGACAGATACTGTAGGCAGCGTATAATATTATGTATACTGTTTCCCTCTGGCGGGATGACGGCGATCATGTAACAGAGACAGCAGATCCAGGAAACAATTTTGCGCAAGCCTGCTGTAACGCTTAGCTGCGTATTAATTACGACTACTACCTCCAGCAGATAGATACTGTAGGCAGAGTATAATATTATGTATACTGTTTCCCTCTGGCGGGATGACGGCGATCATGTAACAGAGACAGCAGATCCAGGAAACAACTTTGCGCAAGCCTGCTGTAACGTTTAGCTGCGTATTAATTACGACTACTACCCCCAGCAGATAGATACTGTAGGCAGCGTATAATATTATGTATACTCTTTCCCTCTGGCGGGATGACGGCGATCATGTAACAGAGACAGCAGATCCAGGAAACAATTTTGCGCAAGCCTGCTGTAACGCTTAGCTGCGTATTAATTATGACTACTACCCCCAGCAAATAGATACTGTAGGCAGCGTATAATATTATGTATACTCTTTCCCTCTGGCGGGATGACGGCCATCAATTTTTTGGAAAAAGCCCAGTGCCTATATAGCCTGAATATCTCTTTCCCTGCCTCACCAGTACTGGCCCTATACTCTGTACAATGACTGCAGACTGCGGACGCAATGCTCTGCACGGCTGATATACAAAAAAAAAAAAAATTGTGCAACACTGCTAAAAGCAGCCTCAACAGTACTGCACACGGTCAGATGTGGCCCTAAGAAGGACCGTCGGGGTTCTTGAAGCCTAAAATAGCTCCTAACGCTCTCCCTATAGCAGCAGCACCAGCAGCAGCACTTTCCCTGAGCTATGTCAGAATGCATCTGTGGCGAGCCGCGGGAGGGGCCGATTTATATACTCGGGTGACACCTGATCTCGCCAGCCACTCACTGCAGGGGGGTGGTATAGGGCTTGAACGTCGCAGGGGGAAGTTGTAATGCCTTCCCTGTCTTTCAATTGGCCAGAAAAGCGCGCTAACGTCTCAGAGATGAAAGTGAAAGTAACTCGAACATCGCGTGGTACTCGTCTCGAGTAACGAGCATCTCGAACACGCTAATACTCGAACGAGTATCAAGCTCGGACGAGTGCGTTCGCTCATCTCTAGTTAGTATCAGTAGTGTGAAACAGAGTCAATGTAACAAAGGAACCTTGCTTAGATATACCTTGATTTGCAAGCAAGGTGCAGATGCATGCATTCCTTTTAAAGAAACTGCCTGAAATGGATGTCATCTTTTGGCATCAGTTGCTTTGGCTGACTAGAGTGAGAAGGAAAGCAACTACATCATCCAACAACCAACAGAGGCTTTTGTTGCATTGGAAGAAATGCCTAGATGCCTAGCAACTTTAAACAGCCATAGTCCACTTCAGTCCTGTTTTTCAGATTTATTGCCTGGTTCCTGTGGTTATACTCCTTATATTAATTTCTGCTTTATGTCCTGACAATGATTTAGTTTCATCCCCCAGTCTGCTGCATCCTGAATGCTAATATTAGACCCTGCAGTAGCCAGTGCCAAATAAGTGCCATGGGAGCTCTTGCTGGAGCCAAGTGAGGTCAGTAGCAAATATGTCTTTAATTTAATTTTGTTCCGTATTAGTTTCAATAATATTAGTGCTGAAAATGACTAAGCAAAATTCTGTCATTTCGGCAGGTTTAAGAACAACAATGCAAACCTAATGTATTTTATAGTGCTTACGAAATGCAGTAGTTTAGTCTTCACATTACTGCCTTGAAGCTGAGTATCAAAGCCACAAAGAAAAAGGTTTGGTACTGTGTTAGTCCATAGAGCAAAATGTGATTGTTCTCAGTAATAGAAACAAAATAATCTTGTAGATATGATACCTTTTAATGCCTAACAAAAAGAGAGGATGTTAGAGCAGGCTTTCAAATCTACTTAAGGGCGAGCACCCACTGGCGTTTGCGTTTTCCGCGGGAAAAAAAACGCAGCGTTTTCGCCGCGTTTCCCGCGATTTTTCCGCGCGTTTTTCGCGGCGTTTTTCGCAGCGTTTTCGCGGCTTTTCCATTAATTTCCATTGACTTTCATGGGTGCATTAGGAGAAAAATAAGGACACATATGCAACTGACAGTTCCTATGTTAAAAACGCAAACGCAATGCAAAAAAAACGCCAGTGGACAGGAACACATGTTATCTCTATGCCTGTGCAGGAAAAATGCAAAACGCAAAACGCAGGTAAAAAAACGCCAGTGGGTGCTCGCCCTAAGGCTTTTCCTCGGGAATAATAGGCTAGATCTGAAGAAATGTATGTATGATACAGTACATGCACACACATATATTTAAAAAGGCACAGACATGGTGTGATTAATTTGCACTTAAAACAATATCAGAACAGATTGAGCCAATGAGTAAATACTTAATTAGTCATAGCATGTAAGAGTTTTATGGTCTCTAAATTGGGGTTAGGGGGTCCCCAGGACTGTGTGTTATCTCTGCCATAGATTTCTCATATATTCCACTTACCTATGTTGAGAGTATCAAAGATTTGTATAAATTTGTGCTCCCAAATTCTTCTATGGTATTGAGATTTGAAATTGGCTTTTAATAAAGTAACCTTCATATGTTCTATGTTGTATTCGTGGCTAGAAAAATACTCAGACACAGGTAAAATGGTCTTACTTTTTTATTAGGGTAGGAGTGGGAGCTCATCTTTGCTTTAAGTTTTTGTTCTAGTAGGTCACTACTAGAGGTACATGACAGTTTTTCATTCTCTGTATGTCAGAGTTGCTGACCTCTGGGTATCCTGGTGGCTCTGGTGTTTTGATCAATTGAGGTGGGATGGCAACCCAATCTTTGCCCACTCTAACTTGTAAAAGTGCTCCAAACCTCTTTGGGTTGACTTCTTTGGGTCAACCCACAGATTTTCAATGGGATTCAGGTCTGGACTCTGGCTGGCCATTTCAAAACTTTGATCTTCTCCCAGAGGTATGTTTTGGGTTGTTGTAATGCTGAAAGTTGAAATTCCTCTTCATCTGCAGCTTCTTAGCAGAGGCCTGAAGGTTTTGTGCCAAAATGGAGTATTATTTGTATCTGTTCATAATTATCTCCACATTGACTAAATCCCCAGTTCCAATAGCAGAACAGACCAAAGCATAATGCTGCCTCCGCCAGGCTGCGCTGTGGGTATGGTGTTCTTTCGATGATACACAGTGTTGGCATGGCACCAAAACATACCTTTTGGAATTATGACCAAAAAGTTCAACCTTGGTCTCATCAGCATGTTCTTCCAAATAGTTTTTGCAGACTTTATGTAGGTTTTGGCAAAATATAGTGGTCTTTGATATATTTATTTTTTGTTATAAAAGTCTTCTGACATATGAAGAATAAGGGAAATGGTTGCCGCATGCACTACACAACCAGTACTTGCCAGAAATTCCTGCAGCTCCTTTATGTTGCTGTATGCTTCTTGGCAGCTTCCTGGACCAATTTTCCTCTGGTCTTTTCATCAATTTATGAGGGGCATCTAGTTCTTGGTAATATTACTGTTGTGACAAACTTAATCCATTTCTTGATGACGTCATCACTATGTTTCATGGTATATTTACTGTCTTGGGAATTTTTGGTATCCCTCTCCTGATTGATATTTTTCAACAATCAGATCACTTTGATGTGCTATAAGCTCTTTAGACAACATGGCTTTTGATGAAAAATACAACTAAGAAACTGTCAGGAAAATCCTCCTAGAACAGCTGCACTTTATATGGGGTAAATCAGAAACACTTTAAATAATGGCAGCCGTGTACTGACTACTATTTAACATGAGTTTAAATGTAACTGGCTAATTCTAAATACAACCCCATTCCCAAATATAAGGGCTCAGTCAGACGAATGGACATACGTGCGTTTTTCCACGTAGAAAAAAAAGCACCTCGTGTGGAAAAAAATCTGCATGACCATGTCCATTGCCACCCATATGTTCTTTCTTTGGTAGTAGCGGATTTTTGCCCGCACATGCGGTGCGTTTATTTTTCTATGCGGAAACACGTGCAGATCTCCGCTCGTGTAACCGGGCCATAAGAGGGTTCACACTTATGCAACCACATTATTTTAGTTTTGTTATTATTATTTTTCTATCCTAAATAATTTCAGTTTGTTTTTCAATGGAATTGTATATATAATTGGTCACATTGAGGGCTTATTCAGACGAGCGTGCTTTACACGCTGCTAAGCAACATGTAAACCACGCTCCTGATATGCAGGGAATTCTGCGCGTGAATAGGCTGCCGACAGCTCCATGGAACAGACCATTCACATGTCCATGATGTGGGCAGCATGCTGCCACAGATCCCATAGGAACCTATGGTAAGCAACCTGGATAGCGCACACCACGAAGCTGACAGGTGAGTTGGCCCTCTCTGTCCATTCTTTTTTAGAAACACAAATTCTGCACTTCTAAAAAAAGGTCCATGTGAGCGCTTCCATAGCAACCTATTGGTTGCTATAGAAGCGTGGTTTTACATGCTGCTGTAGCATCATGTACAACACGCTCATCTGAATGAGCCCTCAAGGTGAAAAGAAAATGAAATGATTCATCATTGTTGGATTTTTTAACATGGCAACAACATGGCATTTTAACAGGGGTATGTTGATACTATATGCACTGTCTGTTGATAGAAAAATAAAAAAATATATATGGCACTTGAAAAGTGAGAATGAAAAAACAAAAAGGAAAGTTAAAAAAAAATTCTGGTCATTAACCCGTTACTGACCAGATTATGTACATTAATGGGCTATCAGGCTGGTCCTTGCACCTGCAGCCCATTAATGTGTGCACTGAGTTTGTCATGCTGACAGCTCAATCCTGCAGTTTGTCAGGGAACTGAAATAATTAGTTCCCTTTCACAAAAAAAAATCAACACAGCATTTATATTGAGCTCTGTGTTTCTGAATGAGGAACTGCTGCTTTCACATTCAGGTGCTTGCTAGGAAATCGGATTATCTCTGTAAATGGGGGTTTGTAGGCATGCAGGAAAAATGTGATATATGGCCTCTCTGCATGTCTGTGAATACATCAGAGAATTAGAGGATTCATTTTTGGGGTAAATATTTTTTGGTTTACTATCTTAAAACATAGAATGAGAAATGAGAAAAAAATCCTATTTTTGACCATTTTTACTGAAAAAAAGACCTACAAAATTAATATCCACCACAATTTTAAATAATAAGGAAGCCCAATGTTTCCCAAAAAATGAAACAAAGCATTTTGGTGTAGACTAAGAAACAAATGCAATGTTCAGAATGCAGTGCTCCTAAGGCCTTGGTCAGATGAGCATGAACGGGCAGCTGCTCTGTGGAGCAGTTGCACTGAGAAAAACACAGCTGCACCAGGAGAAGACAAAGAAGAAGCCCCACAGGGCTTTGGAATTCCCTATAGCGGGTAGAGAGAGAGAGACGGCTACAGGGGATTAACCCATAGTAGCTATGGGTTAATCCCCCATAACCCCACTCTGTCTCCCTGCTATGGGGGATTAACCCATAGCCCGCTCTGTCTCTCCCTGCTATAGGTCAATCCCCGAGGGATGCCCCAATAGTACAGAGAGAGGGGTGGGGCTAGAGAGGGGGCAGAGCTGCATAGTATCTCACAGAGATTCCCATATCAAAAATAGAGAAGGCAGAGCTAGAGGGGTGGGTCTAGGGGGCAATTACCTTTAGCCACGCCCCCTCAGCTCTCAGGGAAGCCTTCAGGGAAACTCTATAACCATGCCCCCTTTCTCTCCCCACTATATGGAAATCTCTTGGGGAGAGAGGTGGAGGGAGTTCCCTTCTGCCCCCCCCCCCCCCCCATCCTCGATGCTGGGGAAATGCCAAGCAGCGGGGCTGGAGGAAATTCCTGTTAGTCCCGTAAGGATTAAGGGAACCCTTGAGGAGTCCCCTCATCCTCGTGGGGACTAACAGGAGTTCACAATAGGATATGTAAAATGTGCTTCTGGGCAGCATGTCTTAAATGTCCTGTTGTAAGCAGTGGAAATCTTCTTTTCCTGCGCAGGAGTTTCCATAGACTCCTGCTCCCATAGGAGCATAGGACATGTCGTGTCTTTGGGGCGCAACACAGAGCTACATGTGACCTGCAGCATGTACTATCTTTGTTAGGTGTGCACTGGTTGCGCTTAACATTCTATAGGAACCTATTGGTTCCTATTAGAAGTGATCTCTGAGCGCTGCTGGCAGTGCAAAAAAAATGCTCATCTGACCGCGGTCTAAAGGTTACATTTTGCACTCTGCACAACAGCCTGAAACACATGAAAGCTAAAGATTTAATCTTTGTGTTTTTGATTTTTTTTGTATCAAAGGACCGTTAAATTGTATAGTAATCAACAAGCAGTTATAAATTGAATTATTTTGTTACCTAACTCTGAGTTTCTCAAGGGATATCTCAGTTCATTTATTTTCATAAAGATTTATTAGGTAGCATGACACATTCATGTACTTTGCAAAAATCAATCATTATTACATCATATATTTTTTCATGGTTTGAAATAGGAATATTTACTATTCAGCTCAGTGGTGAAACTAATGGGAACATTTAAAATAATTATTTTCTTTCTTTTGTTTTATATTAACTATATCATGATTTATGTTGTTGATTAATATATTTTTCATATCAATTTCAGAAAAAAAATGATCAATATAATATTCTTTGTGTAAGATATACAAATTAATTACATATTCCATTGTAGCTAATGATGTACCACATCTATGTACATTATATTACTTTAACCCATTTACATTGCAATGCAATTAAAATATAGAATAACTTTTCAACTGTTTTTCATGTGGTTTCCCATTTGCAAACATAGTGAAGCAGTTAAAGCAGTTTGTCTCATTATTTTTATTCCAGTTGCAAAACGGTTGTTTAATTCATTAAAGCTATGTAAAGTGAGGTGTTCCAGTCATTGGGTTCCACTGCAAATGGGACTTAGGGTGGCTTCACACGAGCATGTTCGTGCGCGCGCACAAAAACACACGTCTATTATAACCAATGCATTCCCTATGGTGTGTTCACATGTCTGTGTTTTACAGGCATGCGCCTGTAAAGATAGAACATGTGTGCACCATAGGGAATGCACACATTGCCCTTAATGGAAAAAATATTTATATATACTTACCTGTCCATTGCTGCCGTCTCCCACGGGGATGAAGAACACGTCTGCCACATGCGGCAGATGTTTTCTTCATCCCCACGAGGAATAAGGACTTCCCTGCTGCACCTGTCACAGATGTGACAGGTGCAGCAAAGAAATTCTTCATCCCTGTGGGGAATAAAGAATTCCCTACCACAGCTGTCACAGATGACAGCTGCGGTAGAGGATCCAGTTGCTGGCACCCCGCAATTGTTTTTTCAGGGAAGTGCTTTAAATATAAGCCCTTCTCTGAAAAGCAAGGCAAACTAGTGTAAAAAAAAAGAAAAAAAACATACTCACCTTACTTCAGCTGCCGGGGCTCAGCTGTGTCCTCTCTGCGCTGTCCCTGACTCAGCAATGCAGTTCTTTGAGCAGCAGGGAATTAAAATCCCTGGCTTCTGAAAGAGCTGCTTCTGATTGGCTGAGCCGCTTAGGCAATCACAGCCACCTCTCGCCTGTCATTCATTTATTTTTTAACCATCCATGTTCCCCAATATTGTCATATAAGACCTCTGAGGGACATTCACATGGTCTTTTTTTAATTTCACACTTTTTCACTGTAACTGGGGCATCCATAGGAACTCCAGTTGTAATGGAAACAATAGTAAATAACAGAGCTGATCATGGTCTGCTAGGACCCTGCAGCTCTGCTGTAACAGGGGGCACCCGGTGGTCATGTGATCTCTGGGTCCACTTTCACTTTTTAGTACACAACACTCATTGAGCACTATGTACCCGGAAAAGGAGTAGTCAGAAGCAGTTAAAACCCACTTCCCCCTTCTTCTCTGGTTCTTCAGCTGTGACTAACAGCTGAGAATCCGATCTGTTCCTGCTTCATTGCAGGAGCGGAGGCTTTATTCCGATGCTATATATCTGCTATTCACAGGGATTAAAGCTCAGGACAAAGCACTGTATATTAACTGTGCTTGGTCCTTAAGGGGTTAAAGCTGCTTTCAGATAGGGCAGAAAAATCTACCATGGACAAATACACTACAAAATCTGCATTTGCTGCAAAATTGCTGGAGATTTTTTTCTTTTTGCAAATCTGCAGCAATTCTGAGACGAATATGCATCAAACTCTTCATGTAAAACATGGACTTTGCATTGGATTTGTCCAAGACAGATTTTTCCAGCACATGTGAAAGCATCCTAAGGCTTCATAACTCCTTTCAACTCCTTTGAACAGCACAAGCAAGCTGAGTTTTCTTGCTGAGTGCTAAACATACTGTACATCCATGGTGCTGTGATTACCCAGGCAACCGTATATTCATGGGCTGATTTTATTTTTATCAGTGCTTTGCAGTCATAGCTTATCCAGCTGTTATATTTCAAAGTATCATATTCTAAAGATTCTTTTAGATTAGCTAAATTCTCAATCCGATGTCACAAGTGCTGATTGACATGTGTGCTGGTTAGTATTCATTTTCTTTTCTTTTCAATGAGTTGAGAATTGGCTTATTGGGGCAATCGCTTGCTAGGACGATCATTCAGCCCTATGGGCTGACTGCACATGGGGAGATGTGCTGCCAATAACTGAGCATATTTATGTTTGCTGAAACTTATTGATCAGCTAACGAACAAGCATTTGGTGGAATCTTTTAGCCCAATAAGCGGTCTGTGTGAAAGGACCATAAAGAGATTTTCTAGGCAAAAACTATTGATGAGCCGTCTTCAGCATAGGTCACCAATAGTTAATCGTCAGGGAGCCCCTGCTCAGCATTCCCAGCAATGAGCTGATCGCTCAGCCAGCTGTCAGTGCAGTAGGCCAGATGTGTATCATATAGGATGAGAGAGGAAGTGCCTTAGCTGCCTTCAGTCCCATTGAAATCAATGAGAACTGAAGCTGGCTATTACACTTCCAGCTCTTCTGCCTCCGACACAGGGACAGACGTGGAATTGTAATAGCCAATTCAGCTCCCATTGATTCAATGGCAGTGAAGCCAACTAGGGAACTTCCTTTGCTGTCCCCTGTAATGTATGACCAGCCTGCTGCACCTTAAAGGGGTTCTGACATTAAAAAAAAATTTTTACTCACCTTGCCTGGCAGGACCGATTGCCAGGCATGTCCCCTCCAGCCGGCATCTTTTTCTGTGGCTTGTAGAAGCAGAGCAGGAGCGGTCATAATGACGGCTTCCTGCTCTGCTCCGTTCGTCAGTCACTTCCGAGGTGAACGGACGGGCCGCCCACAGCAGTCACGTCACAAGCAGTGCTTGCTGTGGGCGGCCCGTCCGTCCTGGCTGAACTCCGAGATTCTGCGCATGCGCAGTGGAGACGTGGCCCGTCCTGACTCCTGTCAGAGGGCACCTCTCCACTGTGCATACGCGCGATCCCGGAGCAGCGCGGCTCGTGGAGGAAGAAGAGGAAGAGCAGCGCCTGCTGAGAGATGACCCCCCCCCCCCCCCCCCGATGTCAACAACAACAGGAGACAAGGTAAGTATTATGTTTTTATGTTTTAGCAGCCATTAAACCATGGGTTCCCTGTGTCCATTAGGCAGAGCAGGGAACAATGGCTGCTAAAGCATAAAAACATTATTCATGTCAGAACCCCTTTAAGGGCTCAGTCACATGGGTGCATAAAAAACATTACACTGTGTGCATATAAAAAACACATTATCACGTCCATTGCCACCCATATATGCTATCTTTTGTCTATTCGAAGTTTATGCGCATTTAAAATTCACACATGTGACCGTGCGCCCATTGAAAAGCATTGGTTCTATATAGAGGCGGACCGCAAACGCAACTGACAGATGCACATTAAAACATCCGTGTAACTGAGCCTTAAGGGCTTGGTCAGACAAGCGATTTTTTTAGTGCATGAATAGCTGCATGGAAAAAGTGGCTCTATTAGAACCAATGCTTTCCAATGAAAGCATTCACATGTACATTTTTTAGAAGCGCTAAATAATCGCACATGCATAAGATAGGACATGCGAGTGGAATTTCAGCCATTCACGCTATTTTTTAACGCGCGATGTGCAATTTTTTTTTTGGGCGCGGCTATTCATATGCTAAAAAAAATCGCTCATCTGACCAAGGTCTAAGAGGGGTATCTCTAGAACTATTTTAGCTGTTGAAAAGAATGAAAACAATACTTAAATAATTAAATAATAACATTTTTTAATTATTAGTGAATAGTTTGTAAAAATGGTGCACGTTTTACAACCTAACAAAATGTGCTCTCAAGACATTATTTGTGAACAGAGCATCAATTAGTCCAGTACATGATTCATATTTAGTAACATTGAATATAAATATGCTATACCGTATTCAGAAACATACAATTTATTCTTACGGTACTCTTATCATTAAAAATCATAAAGGTCTCCATAAAATTATACCCTTGAGCAGAAAGAAGTCCAAGTTTCCTATGGGTTAACAAATCCCAGACTGAACTTTAATATCCAGAATTCTGGATGACATGATACTAAATTGCTGTAAGTGTATTTAAATTCACACCAATTAATTATAATGTACTGAAAAGAGACAATAACCAACAGCATTTTTAAAGACTGCTAATCTGTAATAAATCTCCCTGAAACACAGACTAATATTGCATCTTGAGTACTTAAATATTCAAAACATCATGAAAATGAATCATTTATTTCTCCCACTTACACCCACATAAGTTGACAAATGATTTTATAAGCAGAAAAGATTGAACAAATTCATAATAAAATGAAAACTGTCTAAATCTTTGGAAGCCATTTATTTTAAACACCCGTTGCAACTTTATAAACTACAACTTAAAGAGCTACTGCACACTTTTGGATACAAATGCTGTTAACTAGTCAAATTATTTTTATGTAATGATACTATATTACAATACTTGTAAGAATATATAGCTGAGTATTTTTCATACTCGAGTATCCTGACAATGAATGTGTATAGAAGGAAAAACTGCATTGGCTATGGGCAGCTACAGAGCTTGTAACTGTAGTTACTGTATATCCAGCACTTGTCTCCTTTTCATAAATCTATAAACTATTCCATACACACTATACAACATGAAAAAAAAAAAGTTGAGAAAAACAAAAATATTGGACAGAACATGTGACTATGCATATTTTTTTTTTACTTTTCCAATTCTTTGTGTCTGGATCTGTATTGGAAAAGTTGATCCTATTTTTTTTTTTTTTAACTTTTTATTTTTATTTTTGTAGTCCCACACTAATGGACTTGACTTTTCAACCCTTTGATTGCTTATATAATACACTACAATTTTCTGTATTGCAGTGCACTGTATTATTCCCTGTCAGTGTTTTACTGGCTATTGATCACGACAACTAAAATGTTAAACTGAAGAGATAAGAGTTAGCTCTGATCCTAGCCATTACTGCAGCATCTGCCCCGTTATCATGATACAATAGTACAGTAATTTGAGGGAACAGAATACTCACCATAAAGTGTCATTATGTTATGGAACAGTAAAGGATTTAATGTAGTCACCATAATAATCAATATCTTTTTGCTTCAACCTTTCATTTTCCTTCAAAACTACTGGAACATCTGATGTCTCTTTGGTCAATTACTTCTCTGATCTTTGAGGTTTCTTTTACAATTTAGTGTTTTAACGTTACACTGAAACAGCAGTAATCAAAGTTTTTAATGACCTCTGGTCAGCCGAAACCTAACTTTGCAACCACTTTTAATCCTTCAGGATTGATCTGATTTATTTGACATAGTACATTCTCCAACACTCTTAAAACTGCTTTTTGTTTTGAATAAAGAACTGTTTCTTCTATGTTTCTTTCTGGTTTTCTGACCTCAATTTTAGTGTATTTTCTAGTTCTACTTCTCTGTATTTTGATTCTATAGAACATCAAGTCATTTTCTGTTTTCTCATTTTTTTTATAATCTTCTTTTGTCACACTATTCGCAGATTAAGCTTACAGTACAAATTTTGTGCAAATTGCATACTACTGTATTCAGCGACTTAGCTGGAGAGGTAAGTGGAGCATTATGCCTAGGCGCAGTCAAATAGAGTTGTGAAGGGGGCATAAGATGCTTGTTTTTCTTACCAGCTCCTTAACTGTTGCAATTGTGAGAGGGAGTCAGCAGAGAGGCTGTGTCTTCTGCTCATCACAACTTACAGCTTATGCCCACGGACAAATTTTTGCCATGTTCCCCAGGGTGGAAATCTGTAGAGGAATAACACAGCTATTAGGTTCTATTGAACCTAATATTTTTTCTGCCTGCCAGTGCTCACATGCGTGATTCTGCCGCGGATTTCTACTGCGGGAAAAAAATCGTGGCATTTTCTATTTCACTGCGTTTTTCCGCAATAAATACTACATTAATGAAGACCACAGAAAAACGTGTGTTTTTCCTGCAATCACCAGCAGGGACTTTTTGTTTACCGCCGCTGTACTCCCGCTACGTAAATACGCGGGTCCTGCTCTGTTCATGGGATGGGCCCTTAAGGTAAGTGTAATGCATGTACCTGTGTATTTTTATTTGTGTGTGACATGTAAGTGTTGCGGGAGGTGGTGTGTGACACAGGTTTCAGGATATGATAGAGCCAACAGAGTAATCAAAAATGTACAATTTTTGTCTAAAAATACAGAAATGTAAATTATACATATGTATTATAAATAGAGATGAGCGAACGTGCTCGGCCACGCCCCTTTTTCGCCCGAATACCGCGATTTCCGAGTACTTACGTACTCGGGCGAAAAAATTCGGGGGGCGCCGTGGCGGCACGGGGGGTAGCAGTGGGGAGTGGGGGGGAGAGGAAGAGAGAGAGGGCTCCCCCCTGTTCCCCGCTGCTCCCCCCCCACACCGCCGCGCCTCTCCCCGCCCCCCGGCGCCCCCCGAATCTTTACGCCCGAGTACTGAAGTACTCGAAAATGGCGGTACTCGGGTGCGTAAGTACTCGTTACGAGTACGTTCGCTCATCTCTAATTATAAACAATCTGATTTTCACTCTACGGTTACTTAATGCTATCTGCACTAATTCATTTCTAGGGATAGTACTAGTTGCAAGCTATAAGATAAAATCAATATTTATAAAACAGTATTAACAAAACTAAGCTAATTCTGTCACTGAAATACAATTCACATGCTACGATACACTTCTACCAATACAATATAACTGAACTCAGTGTCTCTACAGGAGCAGGTCTGGTTGTGGCATCACGGTTAGACACAGTTCAGAACATGCAATGTCCCTTTGATTAGTAATAATTGCAGTGTTTCCCTATACAACAGGGTTGTTGTGATCTAGTACCTGTTAGTGTACACACTATTTACATTGAGGTCCACCTCACTTACAGTTTGTTGCTTTAAAAAGGAATTGCCACTGTCCCGATATCCTCTCCAGATAATATCTAATGTTCATGTTCAGTAACACAAAAGGTTTCCTTATCATAGCACTTTCATCTGCTGCCATTCTTGCAGCTTGTGGCCTCCTCGCTGTGTAGTTTCCCAGTGAGCTCTCTGTGGTGTCTAATGTTTTCGATCCTTTTTTGTTCTTGGAACTGTATTCCAATACTTGCCCTTAGTGGCGATCAGGTTCCGCAAACTTTAGGGCTCCTTCAATGGCTCCGTACGTAGCACTCCCAGCCGCACTCTCTGTAATGCTGCTGTACCACAGCAAACAATTCCTTTTATAGTTCAGGCATCTGCCAATCAGTCCATGTCCCTTTGGGTGTGTTAAGTTCAAATTGTTGCAAAAATTATTGCACAGGCCGATTTATAGCCCAAATTGTCACATCCCTCTGTCTATAACCAATGAATTCATTCTTAGGCAGGTCATTATATAATTATGAGTATGCAATGTATTTAATGTGTGGGCAATGTGAGTGTATATATGAATGTATTATTTGTGAAATGTTTATATATTTGTGTGTAGTGTGTGTCTGTATGTATGTAAGAGTACGTGTTTATATAAAGGAAGCAATCCTATATGTATATGATTCTATTGTATGTTGCAACCATGGTTTAATGTGCAGCTATGAATTTCTACTGGAAAGTGTTGACCTATTTTATCCTTTTTTGTACAAATATTGTGAAGTTTTGGCTGCCTTCACCTGGTCATGCACGCCCACCGCCTATTTACCCTCTGTCCCTCCTACTGGACTATATAAATGCTATCTTACCTTGCCTAGTTAAATTTGTAGGCTTAGTCCCAAGAGAGGAACATTCTGAGAGGTAGGTACTAGAGATGAGCGAGCACCAAAATGCTCGGGTGCTCATTGCTTAAGTCGAACTTTTCGTAATGCTCGAGAGCTCGTTTCAAGTAACGAACACCATTGAGGTCAATGGGTGACTCGAGCATTTTTGTATGGGACCGATGCTCCGCATAGGTGATGGCTTGTGAAACACCAGAAAACATCAGAAAGTCATGGGAACACCACAGAAACGAATAGGGAATAGCAGGGGCAGCATGCATGGCTGCATCTGAGGCTCCCAGGTCCCACTATTACGCCAAAATGGGGGCAAGAATCTGGCGTCACCCCCCTAACAATTTACTTCGGACAAACCCTCATTAGCAAGGCACATGCGCTGGCACATCTTAGCTAAGCACCACACTACCTGCAACCAAGGGCAATCGCTGTCTGTGGGTGACACCGCTACCTCTTCTCCTGGGTTACATGCTGGCATTGCTGTCCAACCCCCCGCACGATGCTGCGTCCACAGCGCACCCAAAAATTTTCCCTGCACAGCGTTCAGCTGCCCTCATGCCACACGCTCGCTTCATAGCCACACCACCCTCATGTCTATTTATTGGTGCGTAATGGATGAGGAGGAACCGGAGGCACACACTGCAGAGGGTTGGCAGGGCTAGGCAGCGACCCTCTTTGAAAGTGTGGGCGATAGCCCACAATACTGTTGAGAATTGATGATAAATTGACGTACGATCATCATTCCAATCCCGTGCCACCTCCGGCACAAAATTATCAGAAGCCGCAAACGTGGGCATAAAAGGAACTCAGGTGCCAGTACTTCTACACATCTCTACAATGCAGCAATACTCTGTGTGGGAAGCAGGTGAGCGGGCCCATGGTCATGCTCGGTCCCAGCTTTCACCTTGTGTGACCCAAGGTGCCGCGAGTTACATAGCAATGGGAAATCCATGTGTCCCCACACAATTTATTCTGTGTAGGTGTCAGATAGCTCAACACCACAATGGGTGTTTGAGTTCCTTGGGCTCGCCTATGCTGTCGGTGCACAAAGATGGTATTACACAGGAAGAAATCAGAGTGCCCAAACATGGCAAAGTTTCACCCCGCCAAGGACCTTGGCCTCGGCCCACATTTCTGCCCTAGTCAGTCAGTGTATTTGTGCCAGACAGGTAAAACACTGCGATGGGAAATCTTTGTGCACCCACAGCATAGACGAGCCCAAGGAACTCAAACATGGCATTACACATGAGGAAATCAGAGTGCCCAAACATGGCAGAGTTTCACCCTGCTAAGGGCCTCAGCCTTAGCCCACATTTCTGCCCTAGTCAGTCAATGTATTTTTGCCAGACAGGTAAAACAACGCAATGGGAAGTCTTTGTGTACCCAAGGCATAGGCGAGTCCAAGGAACTCAAATATGGTTTTACACATGAGGAAATCAGAGTGCCCAAACATGGCAGAGTTTCCCCCTGCTAAGGGCCTTGGCCTTGGCCCACATTTCTGCCCTAGTCAGTCAGGGTATTTGTGCCAGACAGGTAAAACAATGCAATGGGAATTCTTTGTGCACCCACAGCATAGGCGAGCCCCTGGAACCCAAGGGAAGTATTACACATGAAGAAATCAGAGCGCCCAAACAAGGCAGTTTTACTCTGCCAAGGACCTCAACCTTGGCTCACACCCTCGTAATCATGTGCATAAAGCGGACTCGGATATTAGTGCAGCTGTGAACGTCTCATTAATGCAGTAATGCTCCTATTGTTTGGCCCAAACCAGTGTCTCAGATAACTGTGGTAACACGAGAGAAAATACATGTTGCCCAGCGCTGATCCCCAGACCCCAAGCAGGAGGAGGAGGTGGCATAATAAGGCCGAGAAACCATGACCAAGGTAGGACCCGCAATACTCTGTCTGGGAAGTACGTGAGTGGGCACTGGGTCAGGCTCGATCCCAGCCTCCACCTTGTGTGACCCACATAGCAATGGGAAATCCATGTGTCCCCACACATATCATTCTGTGTAGGTGTCAGATAGCTGAACACTGCAATGGGAAGTCTTTGAGTTCCTTGGGCTCGTCTATGCTGTCAGTGCACAAAGATGGTATTACACGGGAAGAAATCAGAGTGCCCATGAACGGCAAAGTTTCACCCCGCCATGGACCTTGGCCTCGGCCCACATTTCTGCCCAAGTGAGTCAGTGTATTTGTGCCAGATAGGTAAAGCACCGCGATGGGAAGTCTTTGTGCACCCACAGCGTTAGCAGACCCCTGTAACATTTCTGAAGCAAAAGTATAGATGAACCCCTCAAACCATTCAGTAGAAACTGTATAGGCAGACCCCAGTAACATTTCTGTAGCATTTCTGTAGCAAAAGTATAGGCAGACGGCAGTAATATTTCTATAGCAAGAGTATGGGCGGACCCCAGTAATTTTTCTGTAGCAAAAGTGTAAGCGAACCTCTGTAACATTTCTGTAGCAAAAGTATAGGCAGACACCTATAACATTTCTGAAGCAAAAGTATAAGTGAACCCCTGTAACATTTCTGTAGCAAAAGTATAGGTGAACCCCTCAAACCATTCAGTAGAAACTGTATAGGCAGACCACAGTAACATTTCTGTAGCATTTCTGTAGCAAAAGTATAGGCAGACCCCTGTAACATTTCTGTAGCAAGAGTATTGGCGGACCCCAGTAATATTTCTATAGCAAGAGTATAGGCGGACCCCAGTAACTTTTTTGTAGCAAAAGTAAAATCGAACCCCAGAGCCTTTCTGTAGCAAGAGTATAGTCGAACCCCTGAAACCATTCAGTAGAAACTGTATAGGTGGACCCCAGTAACATTTCTGTAGCAAAAGTATAGGCGAACCACTGTAACATTTCTGTAGCAAGAGTATAGGCAAACTCCTCAAACCATTCAGTAGAAAAGGTATAGGCAGACCCCAGTAACATTTCTGTAGACAAAAAAAAGGCAGATGCCAGTAACATTTCTGTAGCAAAACTATAGTCGAACCCCTCAAATCATTCAGTAGAAACTGAATAGGCAGACCCCTGTTACAGTTCTGTAGCAACAGTATAGGCGGACCCCTGTAACATTTCTGAAACAAAAGTATCGGTGAACCCCTGTAACATTTCTGTAGCAAGAGTATAGGTGAACCCCTCAAACCACTCAGTAGAAACTGTATAGGCAGACCCGAGTAACATTTCTGCAGCATTTCTGTAGCAAAAGTATAGGCAGCCCCTGTAACTTTTCTGTAGCAAAAGTATAAGCGAACCCCAGTAACATTTCTGTAGCAAGAGTATGCGCGAACCCCTCAAACTATTCAGTAGAAACTGTATAGGCGGACCCCAGTAACATTTCTGTAGCAAAAGTATAGGCAAACGCCAGTAACATTTCTGTAGCAAAAGTATAAGCGAACCCCTAAACCTTTCTGTAGCAAGAGTATAGTCGAGCCCCTCAAACCATTCAGTAGAAACTGTATAGGTGGACCCCAGTAACATTTCTGTAGCAAAAGTATAGGCGAACCACTGTAACAATTTGTAGCAAGAGTATAGGCAAACTCCTCAAACCATTCAGTAGAAAAGGTATAGGCAGACCCCAGTAATATTACTGTTGCCAAAGTATAGGCAGACGCCAGTAACATTTCTGTGGCAAGAGAATAGGCGAACCCCTCAAACCATTCAGTATAAACTGTATAGGCAGAACCTTGTTACGTATCTGTAGCAAGAGTATAGGCAGACCCCAGTAACATTTCTGTAGCCAAAGTATAGGCAGACCACAGTAATATTACTGTAGCAAAAGTATAGGTGAATCCCTGTAACATTTCTCAAGCAAGAGTATAGGCGAACCCCCTCAAACCATTCGGTAGAAAAAGTATAGGGAGACCCCTGTAACATTACCGTAGCCAAAGTATAGGCGTACCCCAGTAACATTTCTGTAGCAAGAGTATAGGCGGACCCCAATAACATTTCTGTAGCAAAAGCATAGGCAGACCCCTGTAACATTTCTGTAGCAAGAGTATAAGCAAACCCCAGTAACATTTCTGTAGCAAGAGTATAGGTGGACCCCAGTAACATTTCTGTAGCAAAAGAATAGGCGAACCCCTGTAACATTTCTGTACCAAGAGTATAGGAAAACCCCTCAAACCATTCAGTAGAAAAGGTATAGGCAGACCACAGTAATATTTCTGTAGCCAAAGTATGGGCAGACCACAGTAAGATTTCTGTAGCAAAAGTTTAGGCGAACCCCTGTAACATTTCTGTAGCAAGAGTATAGACCAACCTCTGAAACCATTTAATAGAAACTGTATAAGCAGACACAGGTAACATATCTGTAGCAAAAGTATAGGCAGATCCCAGTTACATTTCTGTAGCCAAAATATAGACAGACCCCAGTAACATTCCTGTAGCCAAAGTATAGGCAGACTCCTGTAACATTTCTGTAGCAAGAGTATCGGCAAACCCCTCAATCTATTCAGTAGAAAAGGTATAGGCAGACCCCAGTAACATTTCTGTAGCCAAAGTATAGGCGGACCCCAGTAACATTTCTGTAGCAAAAGTATAGGCGAACCCCTCAAACCATTCAGTAGAAACTGTATAGGCAGACCCCTGTAACATTTCTGTAGCAAGAGTATAGTCGGACCCCAGTAGCATTTCTGTAGCAAAAGTATATGTAGACCCCTGTAACATATCTGTAGCAAGAGTATAGGCGGACCCCAGTAACATTTCTATAGCAAGAGTATAGGCAGACCCCAGTAATATTTCTGTAGCAAAAGTTTAGGTGAACCCCAGTAACATTTCTGTCACAAAAGAATAGGCTAACCCCAGTAACATTGGTGTACCAATAGTATAGGCGAACACCTGTAAAAATTTGTTTACCAAGAGTATAGAAGAAGCCTGGAAAAAATAGTTTGCCAACAGTATTGGCAATGGCCTGATAAATTGGTGTACCTAGAGTACAAGTGTACTCCTGAAAAATTGCTCAATCGCGAGGGCAGGTGAAACCCACAAATATTTCTTTTACAGCTCGTTATTGGTTAATGTGTAACAGAGCCTGGAGGCAGCCCTCCGCAACAAAAATGGTTTAAGTTTAACTTTAAAAACTGATAAAACTTTTTAAACAGAGCATTTTGGGCCGCATAGAAATTGGCAGTTCAGCGTGATGACATGCTGTTTTAGGAGGAGGAGGAGTAATCATATCCGAGAGGGATACACAAAGCTAATTCTCCCCTTTTTTGGGGTGATAAAGGATGCATTTTTCTCCTGTTGCAGCGAAAATATTCTTTAGGATCTGCTGCTTTTCACCGTTGGAGAAGAGAAGTCTAAGGAAATCCAGCCTTTGTTCATCTGTATGAGGGTAAGCATGCCGGCGCTGTCAGTTGACAGGCTATCAAGCGACATACTGTCATCCCCCATCTCCTGTTCCAACCACAAAGCGTCGGCCTTTATGCTTAGCAGCGAACTTCTCAGCAAGCAAAGCAGTGGGATGGTAACGCTAATGATGGCCGCACCGCCGCTCACCATTTGGGTAGACTCCTCAAAGTTTCTGAGGACCTGGCAGATATCTGCCATCCATGCCCACTCCTCAGTAAAGAATTGCGGAGGCTGACTACCACTCCGCCGCCCATGTTGCAGCTGGTATTCCACTATTGCTCTACGCTGCTCATACAGCCTGGCCAACATGTGCACTGTAGAATTTCAGCATGTGGGCACGTCGCACAGCAGTCGGTGCTCTGGCAGCTGAAACCAACGTTGCAGTTTCCTCAGGGTGGCAGTGTCCGTGGTGGACTTGTGGAAATGTGTGCAGACGTGGCGCACCTTGCCAAGCAGGTCAGACAAGTGGGGGTAGTTATTCAGAAGCTGCTGAACCACCAGATTGAAGATGTGGGCCAGGCATAGCACGTGTGTGAGGCTGCTGAGCTGCCACTAGGTTACGGCCGTTGTCACACACGACCATGTCCGGTTGGAGGCGCAGCGGCGAAAGCCAGAGGTCGGTCTGCTCTGTCAGACCCTGCAACAGCTCGGGGGCCATGTGCCCCTTGTCACCTAAGCTGATTAGTCTCAGCACGGCTTGCTGACGCTTGCCCACCGCTGTGCTGCCGAGCCGCGCTACCGACTGCTATCAACGTGCTAACACTTCTTAATTGAGAGGTAGATGTGGCGGAGGAGGGGAAGGGTTTGGAGAAGGTGGCATAAAACGCTGCAGATACCAGCACCAAGGTAGGACCCGCTATTCTGGGTGTGGGTAGGACGTGAGCGGTCCCAGGCTCTGACTCGGTCCCAGCCTCCACCAAGTTCACCCAATATGCCTTCAGGGAGATATAGTGGCCCTGCCTGCCAGTACTTGTCCACGTGTCCATGGTTAAGTGGACCTTCCCAGTAACCGCGTTGGTGAGGGCACGATTTATGTTGCGGGAGACGTGCTGGTGTAGGGCGGGGACAGCACACCGAGAAAAATAGTGGCGACTGGGGACCGAGTAGCGGCGCTGCCATCATGTTTTTAAAAGCCTCCATTTCCACAAGCCTGTATGGCAGCATCTCCAGGCTGATTAATTTGGCAATGTGCACATTTAAAGCTTGTGCATGCGGGTAGGTGGCGGCGTGTTTCCGCTTTCGCTCCAACGCTTCTGTTAGCGACAGGTGGGGTCAGTCACCTCATCGTCTAGCATCTCTTCCTCCGAATCCTCTGCGCGCTCCTCCCTCGGACTTTCTGCCTTTACTACTACCTTACTGACAGACAACTGTGTCTCACCATCCTCATCCACAAAAAGCTCTTGAGACAGTTGTGGATGTCCCCAGCCTCATCACCCGGACTCCGGGAACTTTCAAAAGGTTGGTCGCAACAAACTCCTCAAGTGAGAGAGAAACCATTTTTCCCCACTCAGGGTAGGGACCCGAGAACAGTTCCTGGGAGTCTGCCTGCTCAGAATATGTCATTTTCATGGAGTGAGGAGGCGCAAGGAAGGAGGAGCAGCCAGAGGATTCAGAGTTGCAGTCCCTAGGCTGGCAGTAGTGGATTGCGTTTAAGACTGGGTGGTTGATACATGGCTAGACATGTTTTCTGCCATCCACGACAGGACCTGCTTGCACTGCTCTGTTTCTAATAAAGGTCTAACACGCGGACCTGCAAATTGTGATATGAGCGGGGGAGCCCAGAAACTTGCCTCTCTTTTAATACCTCAGCAGCTGGCTGTGATTCACCATGCCCAGGAATTCGGCCTGTGCCCACACTCTCAATTGTACGCCTGCATGCGCATCCACATCCACTTCTTCGACCCTTACCCTTACTCTTAATCATGGCGGATTAAGAATAGAGCAGGGTCCAGATAATTTACCCCACTGTACAGCGCTAACAACTGTGGCTAATTCACCGCACACAGAGACTTGTAGATAGCGGAGGCTCTGCGCTGTGACTTGAAAAAATTAACCCGCTGTCTTGCGCTGATACCTAGGGGTAATTTACCGCTCACAGAGCCTTGTAGATAAGAGAGGCTGTATGGAGTGGGAGAAGACTCTAAAGTCAGTGTATAATGCTGGTAACTGCGGCTATCTCAACCCCACCAAGGAAAGGGTATTGTGAGATGATCTGCACAGTGGCAGAACTAAAATAGTTTGCAGTGGCCCAGGAAATATTACAGTACTGTTTAGCGGTGAGACCTCTGTCTAATGCACTGCAGACATAGAACAGTATAACTAAAATAGTTTGCAGTGGCCCAGGAAATATTACAGTGCTGTTTCCCTGTGAGACCCATTTGTAATGCACTGCAGACATGGAACAATATAACTTAAATAGTTTGCAGTGGCCCAGGAAATATTACAGTGCTGTTTAGCGGTGAGACCTCTGTCTAATGCACTGCAGACATAGAACGATATTACTGAAATAGTTTACAGTGGCCCAGGAAATATTACAGTACTACTTAGCAGTGAGACCTCTTTCTAATGCACTGCAGACATAGCTAGACGCGTTTTCTGCCATCCACGACAGGACCTGCTTACACTGCTTTGTTTGTAATTAAGGTCTACCACGCGGACACTCTTACTTGGACGCCCGCGTGCGCATCCACGTCCACGTCCTCGACCCTTACCCCTACTAATTCACCGCACACAGAGACTTGTAGATAGCGGAGGCTCTGTGCTGTGACTGGAAAAAATTAACCCGCGTCTTGCGCTGATACCTTGGGGTAATTTACTGCACGCAAAGACTTGTAGATAAGAGAGGCTGTATGGAGTGGGGAAAGACTCTAAAGTCAATGTATAATGCTGGTAATTGCAGTTATCTCAACCCCACCAAGGAAAGCGTATTATGAGACGCTCTGCACAGTGGCAGAGCTAAAATACTTTGCAGTGGCCCAGGAAATATTACAGTACTGTTTAGTGGTGAGACCTCTGTCTAATGCACTGCAGACACAGAACGGTATAACTGAACTACTTTGCAATAGGCTAGAAAATTTTATAGTGCAGTTTCACGGTGAGAGCTAATTGTTCGGCACTGCAGACTGAGAACACTATAACTGCAAAGCTGGGAACAGGCCTAGATGCGTAATACAAAAGTTGGTGCACTACTGCTCCCAGAAAGCCACAACTGTAAAGCACATGGTAAGATGTAGCCCTAAGAAGGAGCGTTGGGGTTCTTGTATGGAGGATCAGGACTGTAAAACTTTCCCTATAGAAGTCGCTGTGTCCCTAAACTCTGCGTTATGCATAGCACTCACAGAACGGTACAACGGTATAACTGAACTACTTTGCAGACTGAGAACGCTATAGCTGAAATGGCCTGCACAGCCCGAGATGCCTAAAAAAAAAAATTGGTGCACTACTGCTCTCAGCCAGCCACAACAGTTATGCACACGATGAGGATTAGCTCTAAGAAGGACCATTGGGGTTCTTGTCTACAGGATCCTACGCTAACACTATCCCTGTACAAGCAGCAGCACTTCTTTCTAATCTCTGCCAGCATGCGTCTGAGGCGAGCCAAAGGCGGGACCAGTTTAAGTACTCAGCGGTCACCTGATCGGCCCAGCCACACACCTCTGGGGGGGGGGGGGGGGGGGAGGGCTGGCACGTCACAGCAGGAAGTGGTAATGCCTTCCTCGCAGGTTTATTGGCTAGAAAATGGTGCTAAACATGCGGGGCTGGAAAAGCAATTGACTCGAGTACTGCGTGGTGTTCGTCTCGAGTAACGAGCATCTCGAGTACCCTAATACTAGAACGAGCAACAAGCTCGAATAAGTGTGCTCGCTCATCTCTAGTAGGTACCCATCTTTTCCAGGTTAAGATTAAACCACCTGGTATTAGTGTTAGGACCCATCTGAAAGCTTGGTCACCTGGACGTTGGTAGATGGGCCAATGTAGTTTGATCAAATTATATACCAAGAACCTTGCATTATTTAATGTGGTTAGAGTATCGATTATAGGTATGTATATCTCTGATAGTAAATGTGTTCTGCGTGCTGTTGCCATTTTTTGGTTTCTGCTTCTACAGTATTTTTATTTATATATATATATATATATATATATACACACACACACAACTATATAAATATGCATGCACATGTGTATGTGTGTAATGTATGTATGTGTAAGCAATGCATGTGTGTACCATGTAGTAGTGCTATAAATGGTACAGTCATACTATGTTTTTGTGTGGTATAGAGGTACCGTGTATAGTATATCGCCATGTATTGTGTGCTATGTTACATGTAGAGGACAAATTTTATGCTACTTTTAATTGGTGGTAGTGGGGGATTAATTTAATTTCTAGATCTGTGTGTAAGAGAAGGTACCATACTTCTACACCAAATCTCTGCAAAAGGTGAATAAATGACTAGCTACAGCTCTTACTGTATCCATCTATGGATCTATCACATGATTTTATTTAAAGCACCAGTATAGTATAGTTTCATGATTGCGAGCTCCTCATATTTCCACCACTTTTGTATTTACCAAAATGAGATCGGTTTGTAACACTAGCATGCCTAGATCCCACGCTCAATGGAGCTACATTTGTTTCTGATCTAATTGAGTTTTTCAGCAAAAATGACATGCCATCTCACCTCTGCCCCATTACTTATTGCACCACTGTGCAGTCAGTTAGCTCTGCTACAGTAACTGCACAATTAGCGGTAAAGTCAAATTAAAGCAGTAACATCAAAGCTCTTATCACATAAGGACCATCTCTTTTTATATCTTTTGGTTTCCCAGTGTATGTGAATGAATGCCACAAATTTGTCACTCTCTATATCTTCTATAAATGTTAAAGGGGAAATATAGTGACACTATTGGAATTTCATTATATGAGTCGTCCTAAATATCTACAATTTTATTTTAAGTAAAATAAAATGTGGAACAAGCAGCTATTCTACATCTATACTTTAGAAGCATTGAGCTCATTTTGTTTCATCTGTTTTATACACAATCAAGTTACGCCAGGCATGTTCTTCTGACCTACACAAGGAGCTGTTTTCTAAACATAACATAAATGAAGCACAAATTATATTTATGCAGATGAATATCTAAACTCAAATGAAAGACATTTTCTTTTCTCAGGTGTAATAAATGTAATTGAAGAAATTGTACATTTCTATTACTTTAAAGGCCTTCCTAAATAAACCCTTTATCCCTCCTATTATGTCACTTGCTGCGTTTCAGGAGCTGTTTTGCATGCATAATGTGTGATGTTTTGGGTCTTTAAATAAAGCTCGATAATAAAATGATGATAATTAGAGATGAGCGAACGTACTCGGTAAGGGCGATTTCGCAATCGAGCACCGCGATTTTCGAGTACTTCACTACTCAGGTGAAAAGTACTCGGGTGCGCCGGGGGGCGCGGTGGAGCGGGGGGTAGCAGCGGGGAACAGGGGGGAGCCCTCTCTCTCTCCCCCCCCCCCCCACTCCCCTCTGCAACCCCCCGCTCACCCCCGGCGCACCCGAGTACTTTTCACCCGAGTAGTGAAGTACTCGAAAATCGCGGTGCTCGATTGCAAAATCGCCCTTACCGAGTATGTTCGCTCATCTCTAATGATAATATAAAAAGCTTAATATATTGCATTTTTATTGCCAGCCCTCTTGAATGTACAATGTCACTGTAAAATATATGCTGATGTGTCATATATGACAAGAAAATTCAAGGCAAGGTGTGGATTACATTATTAGAATATATTTTTAATTGAGATTCTCTTTCAAAACTGTCGATTTCATTTCCTTTCTACTATCACAGTTATATAGTTAGTAGAATTTCAAACTGGTGGTATAACTGAATATGTTACCATAGTAATATAAATCAGTAGTTAAGAATTTATAGACATTGTAGTTGCTCTGTAAAGTATATAATATGGTTCTCTGCCAAAGCCTAGAATCTGCATTTCTTGTAGATTAGATGATTTTTTAAAAATAGTGTCTTAAAAAATTGGAAAACAGCTGCTGTGATTAGCCTAAGGCCAGCTTTACATGAGCGTAAATGCGTTTATGCAATGAGTATTGCATTTTTACAGTATTTTTTGCATGCGCATATTGTGCATATTTGCGCATGCAAAAAAATACACAAGTGTCAGGACTTGAAACTCGGGGTTCTTGTGCTCCAGGAAACACCTCTTCTGATGAGCTATAAGTCGTCTTGATTGCTCCCATACAAAACCTTGCCCTTGTTCCTTGCTGCTAGTTCCATGCTTCTGCGTTTCCCTGACTGGCTCCACCCTGTACCTTCCCTAATTAGTTTCCCTGTATAAAACTATCCCTGTCCCTCACTCTTTGTGTGCGTATAGTGCTCCCAGTCTCTAGTCAAGCTCTAATCAAGCTCCTCTTGTCTGCTCTTCTACTAAAGATAACTTTTCCTGTGTACCGACCTCTGGCTTACCTGACTACTCCACTTGCCTGCTCCTTTTGTACTGCAACTAATACTACCTGTGTACTGACCTCTGGCTTACATGACTACTCCACTTGCCTGCTCCTTTTGTACCTCAACTGATACTATCTGTGTACCGATCTCTGGGTTACCTGACTACTCCACTTGCCTGCTCCTTTTGTACTGCTGCAATGGATACTACCTGAGTACCTACTTCTGGCTTACCTTACTACTGCACTTGCATGCTTCTTTTGTACTGCAACTGATACTACCCATGTACCAAAATCTGGCTTGTCTGACTACCCTACCCGTCCGTACCGGTTACTACTAGGGGCTCCGAACCTGAAGTTGATCGCTACAGCAAGAATGCTCCCATTGATTTTGATGGGTAATTAAGTTACATTTTGTTTAATATGTGGTATGTTTGTGTACAATATGCATGAAAATAGAATAAGCTGTGCTTTTTTTCCACAAATGATAAGGATGTGCAAAATATGCTCATGTGATGGAACCTATTTGAAATCAATGGGTTATATTCACTGTGTATTACACTCGCCAATTTAACATGTGCAAAATGCTGCACAAATGCGTTTGTGGGAATAAGCCCCTATTCTATTACAAGAGAAAATTTCAGTACTGTGTTAGCCTGTTGAAAAAAGTGTCATTGGTCAACAACATATAATTTCTTAGCATAAGATATAAGCATGACTGCAAGGAGTTAATCTATTTTCACTCAGTTGCCTTCCAATCAAATTGCAAAGTGAGCATAAATGTAGGCCACACCTCAGATCCACATTGCTACCATTAATTGAAATGTACGACGTCCCAACATGCACACTATTCCGCAGCAGTTAAAGGGTTAAACTTCTATGAAATGCTATATGCAAATAGGGAATGGAAAAGCATCTTCACAATGTACCTATTGAAAGATGACATCCCTATAAATCAATGTTTGACTTTTTAACAAGACTTGACTAAGGATATAAGCCCAAACAGAGTTTTCTGCAAAAGGAAAATATACACATCTACCGACAGGCTGTTTGCTCCTCATCACTGCAGAATAGGGTAGCTGGGTTAGAGGCCTTGAATGTCGATCTGAATGGGATAAAGTTTATTCTTGCGGACAGCACCAAGTTCTCATAGTCTTATTTATATTCGCCATGCAACACTCTCTGGGAAAAAGTAGCCAAATAGGGGATGGAAATGCACCCCAGCAGTACCACCTATTAGGAGAGAACTTTTCAAGTCAAACTTTCCACAAGCTTTCATATCGTTTTTAGAGAATAATAAATGTTTAAAATTTTTACAATTTAGAACAATAAAATAAATGTGAAAAAATAAAGGACAACAGACCCCTTACTAATTAGATTTACAAAAGAACAGGGGAGGATATCCGCAGAAACCTGGGAAGAACTGCCTCTCTGAGTTGCATCTTCTAGTGTTTAAAATGGTATATCTCTTGGTATGAAATTTTTAAAGGGTCCCAATCAAACCAGTGTAACTCCTTTCCCTATGACTAACCCAACCTCTATCCATTCAACATGAAAAGGACATTACAGTTTTAGATGAACAGAGCTTATTCTATCATGAATACAGCCAAGATTTTGGTGTTGTTTTAAAACATGGCTGTAGCTGCATTCTAGCTAGAGCCATATAAATTTATAGATTTCATGTAGGTCCAGGTGCAAAGCAGAGGGGAAAAAAGTGGGTACAAGCAGGGGAAGAGGTTTTAATCCTGTGTCGCATTACTATTATTGGAGGGGACTAAAGCCTAAGAACAAGAGCCATAAATTTATGGTGCTCTGTCCTTAAGGAGTAAGAACACTCCATGCAGATGTTGTCCTCAGATTTGAACCAAGGACTCAAACGCTGCAAGATAAGAGTGGTAATGTCTGAGCCAACACATTTCTTTTTCCTTATCCTTAGGAGGAGAATGAAATTATCTCCTTTTGGTTTTTTTTATTTTTCCCATTTTCTTTATCCTTCTTCTCCCCTCTCCTTCTCATTCTCCTTCTGACGGAGGACAAATTTGACTGAGTACACAAATCTCTATGCAGTTTTTCCATGCAGTTGCTGCTTGGTGAGATTAAAACCTAAGCTACATCCAATGAGCCACCACAACCAGGCTCTTAGAAAGAGTTCAGTACTTGTTCTAGGGGTTTTTATTTACTTACGTCTAGTTCAGTATAAACCAACCATTTGAGGTTCAGGTTCTCGCCAAACCGAGTTATTAGCAAAGTCCGACCCGAAGTTGGGTTCTACAGGTTGGGCTCACTCATCTGTAATCTTCTCCTATATGCAATAATTATTTTGCTTGTCTCACTAACAGCAATAACATTTTCTACTATATGTTTATGAAAAGTCTGGGAAAATCTAAAAACAAAGGAAACAAGACTGTGCATATTCTTTAATGCAGGATATATATGCTTGGGGATTATACTTCTCTTGATATTTATGGCAGGGCATGTTGAGTCCTGAGAATATAGCCATGATACTTTTTAGAGACTGATATCAGAAATGAATAGTTTGATGCTGAATCAAAAGCATGTTCATCGCAAGAGGAATTTTAAGAATTAGAGATTTTTTTATCTTCAATTAATCTTTATTCATATAAGCACCTGATGTTCCACTAAGTTTGTTATTTCTCACAGCACGAATATGAAGTGCTATTCATTCTGCAATGGTGAACGTTGATTTGACCTGTCAGGATTCATTAGGATCCTATTCAAAACAAATCAATCAAAGTTCTCATGGTTCTGATGATAATGATCATGACCTTAATGTGCCTTATTACCTTTAACTTTGCTTAATCTGTACATTTAGGAGAACCATATTTTTCTTATGCATCTAAAACAAGTGACAAAAATTAACAATGATTGCTGGCTGTTTTCTCAAACTCAGTGTAGAGAAAATTCTATTATTCCGTGCACACTAATTTGGTATGTTATTTGGTATAAGATAAGTCTAGTGAAATACAGCTGATTACTGCTGAAACAGATTCGACTTGACATACAAGTAACTTTATATGGCCCCTAAATACATGAACTAGTCCAAAGCTGGATAACTTCAAATTGCATTAAAGTTAATATTAGTTTGCAATTTATGAACTTAAGGCCAATACTAATTCCAATTTAACTTTTGGCATACATACATAAATGTTTTTAATACTTGGATGAGAATGATAAAGATTATTAGCAAAAAAAGCACTGCATTGTAAAAAGGACGTTTGACTTATGAGCCTAAAGTATATTCTACTTGGATTCACTGGATAATGTTATTTTTGAAGAGTAATCCTGGCTGTAAGGGCTTACAGGCTCTCTGCCCCAACTATTCTAATTATCCTGTTTCATGACAGTGACATTTTAAGTCTTACCAAAGCAATTGTTAAAAAAATGACATTTATTAGCTTAGAGAGGTTTAGGAGAACTATCTTTCTATGCTTTCTATTGAAAAAAAATGTTATTACTATAGTTGGGGAAGTATATTTTTGATCATGCTTTTTTCTTTTTGTTGTTTAAGAATACTTTTGAATATGGTCAAAAGAATAGAGCAAGTTTTCATTAGTCAACCATATAACCTATTTCCTATTGATACTTTGCTATTGTTTCTCACTTTCTAACCTGAATTTTTACTCTTTTGTCTTGCAAAAGATCGGGGCAACACAAAAAATGTTAAAAAGCTGAGATTACCAGCCAGTAAAATACGCATTGAATTTCAAATTCAGAATACAGAATAATGCAGATTACAGAATACAGACTAATGAAGTCAAAGCAGGATACAAACATCTGCAAATGACACTGAGGTAACTAAAGATATGATTTAAATAGTCTGACTTTTACTCTAATTGGCCAGAAAGACGCATGTTCTGCAAACACACTGCCTGACATTTTTTTCCTGCCCTGATGCAAAACTAATAGTAATAACAGTCTGAAGAGAAAATACACTGCTAGGGCATAAATGCATACATTCATGACACATAGTTTGTGATACATTTTTTGAAAGACTACATTCCAGTGAATGGGGCAGAGCTACAATTTTAGACAGCACCCTGAAACAAGGTTTGTGCTGTTTCTGGTAAAAGAAGACCCCTTTATTTCTATTCTCACATAGCCCATTTAACTAATGTTTTCAAAGCAGTATTTTCCTGAAAATCAGATCTTTAATAAAAATCATTTTATTTCTGCTGTTCATATTTAAGATTAGCTGTAGTTTCTGCCTGAACTACTGTATGAAATCAATATAAAAGTTGATGCTTTCTATGGAAATGCCTTACACCAGGGGTCTCCAACTTGTGATGTTTGCTATGTGGCTCACGGATGTGTCTGCTAGTCCTAGAACATTTGCGCCAGGTCTAGCAGGTAGCTGATGCATAACAGGTAGTAAGAGAATGCTGACAGAGATTAGGGGCTTCTGTGTCCACGCAATAGGATGTCCAAGTGGTGGTCAGGAGGCTGGAGCACAGGAAGAAGTAGTCCCTTTTCTGGCAGATTTCATAACTGCTCCTGCCTTCAATTCAGCAGGCATCAACATTGCCATAGCCACATGCTACAGCATTGGGTTGAAACACTTGGGGTGCATGCAGGCCTGTGGCTCACAAGCAATTTTCCCTGCAAGCTGCCGGAGTAATTACACAGCCATAGCTGAAGAGCACGTTAAGCCACATCACATTTTCGAATGTGACCGACTCCTAGTGCTAAATGTGGCTCTAAAGGTGAAGAAAGATTGGGGACCACTGCCCTACACTATGATATTTGTGTCAAAGAATTATGTTATATGGTACACATTGAAAAATGACAGGATGTACTTGGATGTTAAAACATTACATATCCTGTTATTTATTATTAAGGCTTTGTTCATTATGGAAACCATGATGCAGTACTGAATCCATTGCAAGACAAATTGCACCTGCTTCCAACATACCCCAGTGATTTACAATGGTGCCTGAAGAGTTCCATTTACTGTGTGCTAGGAACAATCCCTATGAAAACCATGGGTTCAGTTCCAGGACCATTCTCCCTCTGGTGTTTCACAAGCAGGTTGGAGAGTGAAAAACACCGATAGCTGGGCATATGGGAACCTCAAATTAGAAATGATAAAAATCGATGACCTGATGAGCTTTCCAAAAAGAAAAAAAAATAAAATCTGGAACAAAAAAATGGAATAAAATTATTTTAAAAATATTTGCTTATTTATAACACATGGGTGAACTTCTTGATTTGTTTTAAGATTGGAAAGGGATTTGGCTGATTCTTCTCATACAATAGCAACTACCTTTATCTTATTAGACTGTAAAAGCAGATGCAGAAGTTCAATTATTGTCCTCAAATTAAAGTAATTAAAGGATTATTCTTATCAAATGGATTGTTAATGTTATTACATTATATACCTTAACAGGATTGCTTTCTTTGGACAATCCTTATCTGTAAGAACAGCAGCTGAATATAGCTTGTGCAGCTGCTTTGACCTGTGGGAAAACTCAACATACAGTGTTCAATATTTCTACACATTTAGTGAAGGGAAAATGAAGCATTATAGCATGCCAACTAAAATCAATGCATAGACATGCTGAGGTCTCCAGAGCAAGAGAAACTCTATGTATCGACCTTCTATTTCTATTGTGGCTAATAGATGAGGACTTTGAATGAGAGACCACCACCCCCACTCCCACCCCCATCTACTAAATCAAGGAAACTAAAATTGCAAATGTTTGTGTCTTTCTGTTGACGTCAATGAGACTCTATCATAACAACTGAATTCTTATACTTTGGCTATGTCATAAATGTATTTGCTCGTAATAATTAATTTTCTTTATTTAATGTTGGCAAAATGCCCCCCAAAATCATTGTGCTTTCACATTCACCTGTTTTATGTGAAAAGCGTGTGTTACAATTATTTCAAACTTTTTATCATCCTAAAATATGTTATCATTCAGTGCTTTAAATACATTAACTTTTATTACATGGCTACCTCAGTAAAGGAATACATTATTAATGAAAGTATTAGTGCAATTATAGAACATATCTACTTAATTTTGACTTCCACTTAGTTTGATAGCTTAACTACTTTATATCAAATATATGAATGTGTGCTTTTTCCATGATGTGTAAACAACAAATGAGCCATAATTCTCTTTAATGAGCAATTTCATTTTAGAATGAATTATTAACATACTATAAAATACAAGCTGCTAAGTAATGTTTACTTTGAAAAGGATAAAAGGACAGATAAACTATTAATGTAATGTGCCTTCAATATTTGACATCCCACTTAGCATGGTCATTATCTACTACATTTTGCATGGTGTATTCTTCATGCTCCCACGACATTGCAAGGGTGCCATATGGCTAGGCATGTTTTTCTTCAAATAATTTTTGCATAAACAGCTGGTGAGATGTTTTGACTGTAACAGTGCACATATTTTTTAAGACAGTTTGTGAGAATGATGTAAGTAACAGGAATGTGCTATACTTTTAATATAAACAAGTTCTGCAAATGCTTAAATATAAATCAATTTTATGTGATTATACTCCTATGCTGGAAAATGTTTGTGATCATTAAGAAGCTTAGTGCCGTATTTTTTTGAAAATATGCTCTAATATAGTACACAGAACAAAGAAGTTAGGTTTATTGGTAGGAAAACACCACATTATTTTATTGCAGGTAATGTGCACTGAATTGTAAGAATTCTATTCTTAGGGCCCATTTACACAGGCGTCATTCTATTGGTGTGTTGGTGAACTTCACAGACAGCAATTAGACCCATTATAGCCAATTTGGCTATGCACGCAGGCGTTTCTTTATGGTCTGAAAAAAAAACACAACATGCTCTATTTTGGTCTGTGTAATGGACCAGAATTGAATCAAACATGTAACAGGGTGTCTGTGTGCTGTCTGATTTGAGTTGCACCAATACTATTAGACAGAAATAGAGATGAGCGAACCTACTCGTTTCGAGTAATTACTCGATCGAGCACTGCGATTTTCGAGTACTTCCGTACTCGGGTGAAAAGATTCGGAGGGCGCCGGGGGGAGGCATGGCGGAGCGGGGGGTAGCAGCGGGGAACAGGGGGGAGCCCTCTCTCCCTCTCCCCCCCACTCCCCGCTGCAACCCCCACTCACCCACGGCACCCCCCGAATCTTTTCGCCCGAGTACGAAAGTACTCGAAAATCGCGCCACTCGGGCGAAAAAGGGGCGTGGCCGAGTACGCTCGCTCATCTCTAGTCAGAAACATTGGTGATCATGCAATTTTTACAAAAGATTAATGATTGATTTATACCCACATGAAGGAGGTCATGAATGTAATTTAGTGGATAGCATTTTGACAATGTACAGAGTGTCTATTTTCAGAAAATATATGAGCATATAGGGAGAATTGGAGTATTTTATCATCTAGGTTTTATTTCAAATTTTCCATTATCTATATCAGCCATGTGAAAGCCATCCTTCTGAACTCAGTGTTGACAAGGACATCTGAAACCCCATAACCAATTTCTATATTCTTTTAGTTATAAATATGGACACACGAACAAACTATCCATACATTGCCCCATAGTCACTTAAACCTATTTCATGAGTATTCATATGATCTGACTTTTTGTTACAGTGCATATACTAATATTTAGCAAATATTTCTATGTAAACGTGATCATTTTTAATCAATAGTAAACAAACATTGTGACATGTATTGTTCATCTTTTTGTTCATTTTAATAACTAGGCAATAATATTAACATTGTATGAAAACAAATCAGAATAATTATATGGGAACAACCATTAGATAAATTATAAATTTGAACTTTTTATGTTTTATTCAACGTTAAAGGGGTTGTCCCGCGTCGAAACGAGTTTTTTTCTTTTTTCAATAGCCCCCCCGTTTGGCGCAAGACAAACCCGATGCAGGGATTAAAAAAAACAAAACAGATAGTACTTACCCGAATCCCCGCGGTCCGGCGTCTTCATACTTACCTTGTGAAGATGGCCGCCGGGATCTTCACCCTCGGTGGACCGCAGGGCTTCTGTGCGGTCCATTGCCGATTCCAGCCTCCTGATTGGCTGGAATCGGCACACGTGACGGGGCGGAGCTACGAGGAGCCGCTCTCCGGCACGAGCGGCCCCATTCAGCAAAGGAGAAGACCGGACTGCGCAAGCGCGTCTAATCGGGCGATTAGACGCTGAAGATTAGACGGCACCATGGAGACGGGGACGCCAGCAACGGAACAGGTAAGTGAATAACTTCTGCATGGCTCATAATTAATGCACGATGTATATTACAAAGTGCATTAATATGGCCATACAGAAGTGCTTACCCCCACTTTGTTTCGCGGGACAACCCCTTTAAGTAATAAAAAAGGAAAGGAAGTATCTCTAACATATATTTTGACTACTTCACTAAGTCTAATAAACAAGCTTTTTCAACCTTTTTACAATTTCTTTACCTGTATTAAAGTTTGATGAATGTCATGCACTAAAACTATGACAAATATTATTTTTTTGAAACAATCGTAGAAAAGAAAGCTATATTGGTCTAGAAAACAAATACTTTTAATATTTTTACTTCTATGGTGCTAGCATCTCATTCTTTTCTAGCATTCAATTATAGTATCTGATTCTTTTAACAAGGCCAGTAAATCTGCAACATGTTGATTATTTTTTTTGGCACAATAACCTCTAGGGCACTGCACATTTTAAATACAGAGAGTTTAAATACAGATTAAATCAGAAAACAATAAAAACAGCAAGTATAGTAAACATGAGTTTACTGAGTGCCTGACTGGTACAAATGGAGAGAATATCTTTCCTGCTAGGGCCTAAAATCTATAATGCAAAGTAGAAAGAGGCAGTAGATGAGGATAGAAACTGCTTAAATAGTTGTGTGGTGTATATAGGATTATGATTTTTGTAAGCTTTTCTGAAGACAGAGGCTTTCAGGTTGTTATGTACAGGCATGTGCAGGATACTTTCCTGTATTTCTGTCTTTTTCATTTGTCCCAGAGGGTATCCTTAGTTATGCCAGACCCAGATATTATTTCACTCCTTATATTATGCTTGGATTGTAGCTTTCTCCAACCTTGGAAGTTACTGAGGGAGTGCAACTATGTAAGGCTTCATTCACATGAGCACTGTTTGCATGCATTAGAGACGCGCATAGAACGCACTTCTATAAGAACCAATGGTTTCCTATAGAGCTGTTCAGATGAATGAATCTTAGATGTGCTAATTCCTTGCACCTAACAAAGATAGGACATTTGAGTGCAAGATCACATCTAAGCTCTGTGGTACGTGCAAAGACAGGACCTGACCTATCTTTGGTGCTTGCTGTCCAAAAAATCCTATGAGAGCCGGAAAACACACACCTTGCACGTCAGATCATGTGAAGGGGCTAATTCAAACAGCTGGAATTCCCCTGTTTACGCTATCTTTAATACAGTATGGGCACAATCTTTTCACGCACTTACACTGCACTAAAACAGCGCTCATCTGAACGAGCCCTAATAGAGTAGTTCTTCTACTGGTGATTGTATGGGATGCGTGGCAGTGCCCACACTATTAACATGACGTAATAGTACGCCATGGTGCCTAAGCTACATAATGCTCTTGATATACTATGTGAAAGAATGGAAATGGGTTACCACTAGAGATGAGCGAACGTACTCGTCCGAGCTTGATATTTGTGCGAATATTAGGGTGTTCGGGATGCTCGTTACTCGTAACGAGTACCACGCGGTGTTCCGGTTACTTTCAGTTTCCTCTCTGAGACGTTAGCGCGCTTTTCTGGCCAATTGAAAGACAGGGAAGGCATTACAACTTCCCCCTGTGACGTTCAAGCCCTATACCACCCCCCTGCTGTGAGTGGCTGGAAAGATCAGATGTCACCCGAGTATAAAAATCGGCCCCTCCCGCGGCTCGCCACACATGCCTTGTGAGTTAGCTGAGGGAAAGTACTATCGTGCTGGAGCTGCTGTAGGGAGAGCGTTAGGAGTTAGTGTAGGCTTCAAGAACCCCAACGGCCCTTCTTAGGGCCACATCTACTAGTGTGCAGTACTGTGTTAGCACAGTATTTTATTTTTTTTTTCAAAAATTGGATCTGCAGAGCATTGCGCCCTGCAATAGGGACAGAAGTGGGGGTTAGGCAGGGAGAGTGTTAGGAGTTAGTGTAGGCTTCAAGAACCCCAACGGTCCTTTCTAGGGCCACATCTATCCGTGTGCAGTACTGTCCAGGCTGCTGTTAGCAGTGTTGCATTTTTTTTTTTTTTTCTCAAAACCGTCTGTGCAGAGCATTGCACCCGGCATTAATACTACAGGGATAGAATTGTGTAGGCAGGGCCAGAAGACATACATTATTCATTGAATACACGCAGTGTGGGTGTTCCTTGTAAAAAGCAGGGAAAAAATTCTATTTGGCCTGCCTGTGTCAGTCCTAAGGGCTCTGGGTACGTGTGTGCTGCGTGGAGAACGTAAAAAAATCAGACGCAACCAGCTACGGTTGAGTGCAGGCTTGCGCCAATTTCTTTCCTGCCTGGGAAATACCTGCTCTGCCACAGTTAGTAACTCTGCAACAGTAAAGTTCTGTGACAGTTTTGCAGGGCCGCAACACAGTTATTAAACTTATTATTCAGTGAATACACGCAGTGGGCCTATCCTTTTAAACAAAAGGGAAGAAAGTATATTTGCCCTGCCTGTGTCAGTCCTAAGGGCTCTGGGTACGTGTGTGCTGCGTGGAGAACGTAAAAAAATCAGACGCAACCAGCTACGGTTGAGTGCAGCCTTGCGCCAATTTCTTTCCTGCCTGGGAAATCAAATCACTGGTAATACAGCATGCTGAGGGGTAGGGGTAGGCCTAGAGGATGTGGACGCGGCCGAGGACGCGGAGGGCCAAGTGAGGGTGTGGGCACAGGCCGAGCCAGTGCGGTGGCCAGGGGTAGAGGCAGGGCCAGACCGAATAATCCACCAACTGTTTCCCAAAGCGCCCCCTCGCGCCATGCCACCCTGCACAGGTCAAGGTGCTCTACGGTGTGGCAGTTTTTCACAGAGACGCCTGACGACCGACGAACAGTGGTGTGCAACCTTTGTTGCGCCAAGATCAGCTGGGGAGGCACCACCAACAGCATGCGCAGGCATATGATGGCCAAGCACCCCACAAGGTGGGACGATGCCCGTTCACCGCCTCCGGTTTGCACCACTGCCTCTCCCCCTGTGCCCCAACCTGCCACTGAGATCCAACCCCCCTCTGAGGACACAGGCACTACCGTCTCCTGGCCTGCACCCACACCCTCACCTCCGCTGTCCTCGGCCCCATCCAGCAATGTCTCTCAGCGCAGCGTCCAGACGTCGCTAGTGCCACAGCTTGAGCGCAAGCGCAAGTACGACGCCACGCACCCGCACGCTCAAGCGTTAAACGTGCACATTGCAAAATTGATCAGCCTAGAGATGCTGCCGTATAGGCTTGTGGAAACGGAGGCTTTCAAAAGCATGATGGCGGCGGCTGCCCCGCGCTACTCGGTTCCCAGTCGCCACTACTTTTCCCGATGTGCCGTCCCAGCCCTGCACGACCACGTCTCCTGCAACATTGTACGCGCCCTCACCATTGCGGTTACTGCCAAGGTCCACTTAACAACGGACACGTGGACAAGCACAGGCGGGCAGGGCCACTATATCTCCCTGACGGCACATTGGGTGAATTTAGTGGAGGCTGGGACAGAGTCAGAGCCTGGGACCGCTCACGTCCTACCCACCCCCAGAATTGCGGGCCACAGCTCGGTGGTGGTATCTGCGGCGGTGTATGCTTCCTCCACTAAAGCACCTTCCTCCTCCTCCAACGCAACCTCTGTCTCGCAATCAAGATGTGTCAGCAGCACGTCGCCAGCAGTCGGTCTCACGCGGCGTGGCAGCACAGCGGTGGGCAAGCGTCAGCAGGCCGTGCTGAAACTACTCAGCTTAGGAGAGAAGAGGCACACGGCCCACGAACTGCTGCAGGGTCTGACAGAGCAGACCGACCACTGGCTTGCGCCGCTGAGCCTCCAACTGGGCATGGTCGTGTGTGACAACGGCCGTAACCTGGTGGCGGCTCTGCAGCTCGGCAGCCTCACGCACGTGCCATGCCTGGCCCATGTCTTTAATTTGGTGGTTCAGCGCTTTCTGAAAAGCTACCCCCACTTGTCATACCTGCTCGGAAAGGTGCGCCAGCTCTGCGCACATTTCCGCAAATCCCACACGCACGCTGCCACCCTGCGGACACTGCAACATAGGTTTAATCTGCCAGTGCACCGACTGCTGTGCGACGTGCCCACACAGTGGAACTCTACGCTCCACATGTTGGCCAGACTCTATGAGCAGCGTAGAGCTATAGTGGAATACCAACTCCAACATGGGCGGCGCAGTGGGAGTCAGCCTCCTCAATTATTTACAGAAGAGTGGCCCTGGTTGGCAGACATCTGCCAGGTCCTTGGAAAATTTGAGGAGTCTACCCAGGTGGTGAGCGGCGATGCTGCAATCATTAGCGTCACCATTCCTCTGCTATGCATCTTGAGAAGTTCCCTGCAAAGCATAAAGGCAGACGCTTTGCGCTCGGAAACAGAGCCGGGGGAAGACAGTATGTCGCTGGATAGTCAGAGCAAGCGCCTGTCTATATCTCAGCGCGTTGAGGAGGAGGAGCATGAGGAGGATGAGGAGGAGGGGGAAGAGACAGCTTGGCCCACTGGTGAGGGTACACATGCTGCTGGGCTGTCATCCTTTCAGCGTGTATGGCCTGAGGAGGAGGAAGAGGAGGAGGAGGAGGATCCTGAAAGTGATCTTCCTAGTGAAGACAGCCATGTGTTGCGTACAGGTACCCTGGCACACATGGCTGACTTCATGTTAGGATGCCTTTCTCGTGACCCTCGCGTTACACGCATTCTGGCCACTACGGATTACTGGGTGTACACACTGCTCGATCCACGGTATAAGGAGAGCCTTTGCACTCTCATTCCCAAAGAGGAAAGGGGTTCGAGAATGATGCTATACCACAGGGCGCTGGTGGACAAACTGATGGTAAACTTCCCATCCGACAGCGCTAGTGGCAGAAGGCGCAGTTCCGAGGGCCAGGTAGCAGGGGAGGCGCAGAGATCAGGCAGCATGTACAGCCCGGCAGGGGAAGATTCTCCAAGGCCTTTGCCAGCTTTATGGCTCCCCAGCAAGACTGTGTCACCACTCCCCAGTCAAGGCTGAGTCGGCGGGAGCACTGTAAAAGGATGGTGAGGGAGTACGTAGCCGATCGCACGACCGTCCTCCGTGACGCCTCTGCCCCCTACAACTACTGGGTGTCGAAGCTGGACACGTGGCCTGAACTCGCGCTGTATGCCCTGGAGGTGCTTGCTTGTCCTGCGGCTAGCGTCTTGTCAGAGAGTGTGTTTAGTGTGGCTGGGGGAATCATCACGGATAAGCATACCCACCTGTCAACCGACAGTGCCGACAGGCTTACACTCATCAAGATGAACAAAGCCTGGATTTCCCCAGACTTCTCTTCTCCACCAGCGGACAGCAGCGATACGTAAGCAATACGTAGGCTGCACCCGCGGATGGAAGCTACGTTCTCTCTCACCATCCAAAACGGGGACATTTCTGCTTCATCAATCTGTGTCTAATATTCCTCCTCCTCCTCCTGCTCCTCCTCCTGAAACCTCACGTAATCACGCTGAACGGGCAATTTTTCTTAGGGCCACAAGGCTCAGTCATATAATTTTTCTAAACAATTTTTATATGTTTCAATGCTCTTAAAAGCGTTGAAACTTTAACTTGAACCAATTTTTAGTTAAACTGGGCTGCCTCCAGGCCTAGTTACCACTTAAGCCACATTAACCAAAGCGATTAATGGGTTTCACCTGCCCTCTTGGTTGGCCATGGCCAATTTTTTGGATGTACATTAGTACTGTTGATACAGCAATTTTTGTGGGCCCTCGCCTACAGTGTAATCAAATGAATTTTTAGCCCACCTGCATTACAGCTGACGTTACATCCGCTGTGCTGGGCACTGCAATGGGATATATTTATGTACCGCCGGTGGGTTCCAGGGAGCCACCCATGCTGTAGGTGCACACGGAGTTTAACCTACATCTGTCCACTTGTAAAGAACCCCAGTCTGACTGGGGCATGCAGTGTGGGCCGAAGCCCACCTGTATTAAGCACAACATTACTACCTCAGCTGTGTTGGGCAATGCAATGGGATATTTTTATGTACCGCCGGTGGCTTCCTGGCACCCACCCATGCTGTGGGTCCACAGCGAGTTGTTACTACATGTGTCCTCTTGTAAAGAACCCCAGTCTCACTGGGGCATGCAGTGTGGGCCGAAGCCCACCTGTATTAAGCACAACATTACTACCTCAGCTGTGTTGGGCAATGCAATGGGATATTTTTATGTACCGCCGGTGGCTTCCTGGCACCCACCCATGCTGTGGGTCCACAGCGAGTTGTTACTACATGTGTCCACTTGTAAAGAACCCCAGTCTGACTGGGGCATGCAGTGTGGGCCGAAGCCCACCTGTATTAAGCACAACATTACTACCTCAGCTGTGTTGGGCAATGCAATGGGATATTTTTATGTACCGCCGGTGGCTTCCTGGCACCCACCCATGCTGTGGGTCCACAGCGATTTGTTACTACATGTGTCCACTTGTAAAGAACCCCAGTCTGACTGGGGCATGCAGTGTGGGCCGAAGCCCACCTGTATTAAGCACAACATTACTACCTCAGCTGTGTTGGGCAATGCAATGGGATATTTTTATGTACCGCGGGTGGCTTCCTGGCACCCACCCATGCTGTGGGTCCACAGTGAGTTGTTACTACATCTGTCCACTTGTAAAGAACCCCAGTCTGACTGGGGCATGCAGCGTGGGCCAAAGCCCACCTGCATTAAACATGACATTACTACCTCAGCTGTGATGGGCACTGCAATGGGATATTTTTATGTACCGCCGGTGGGTTCCAGGGAGCCACCCATGCTGTCGGTCCACAGGGACTTCACAATAGGGAGTTGTACCTGCCTGTGTCTATGAATTAAAAAGCCCGGTCTGACTGGGGCATGCAGACACCTTGACAGAATGAATAGTGTGTGGCACATAGGTTCCCCATTGCTATGCCCATGTGTGCAGCTCCTGATGGCGGTGGCACAGGATTATATTTCTCATTGCTTCTGTACAGCATTGTGGGCTATCGCCCCGCCCCTTTTTAAAGAGGGTCGCTGCCTAGCCGTGCCAACCCTCTGCAGTGTGTGCCTGCGGTTCCTCCTCATGGCAGACGCACTTCTAAATAGACATGAGTGTGGCGTGGCATGAGGGCAGCTGAAGGCTGCGCAGGGACACTTTGGTGTGCGCTGTGGGGGGGAGGGGGGGCGGTTGGGCAGCATGTAAGCCAGGAGAAGTGGCAGTGGAGTGTCATGCAGGCAGTGATTGTGCTTTGTTGGAGGTAGTGTGGTGCTTAGCTAAGGTATGCATTGCTAATGAGGGCTTTTCAGAAGTAAAAGTTTTTGGGAGGGGGGGGGCCCACTCTTGCCGCTATTGTGGCTTAATAGTGGGACCTGTGAACTTGAGATGCAGCCCAACATGTAGCCCCTCGCCTGCCCTATCCGTTGCTGTGTCGTTCCCATCACTTTCTTGAATTGCCCAGATTTTCACACATGAAAACCTTAGCGAGCATCGGCGAAATACAAAAATGCTCGGGTCGCCCATTGACTTCAATGGGGTTCGTTACTCGAAACGAACCCTCGAGCATCGCGATAATTTCGTCCCGAGTAACGAGCACCCAAGCATTTTGGTGCTCGCTCATCTCTAGTTACCACAAAATTGTCCACTATATACAAAATATACCCCCTGCCTCCCCAACCAAAAGTATGGAAACATTTACAAAATCTACTGGTGAACAATGTTTAACTGCTTAATACAACATTAATAAAATTAATAATAAGTTACAATTATTATATAATTTAGATCAACCCGTTTATCACACCCTGCATGCCTATTTAAATAGAAAGTCATTAAAAGTATTTGAAGGTCTAATGAACTCAAGAAACAGGAAACTAATGAGAAACCAACAAACTAATGCTTTTTCTATGATCTAAGTTTAATTAATAGTGTAATTGTTATTGCCTATTCAGATTGCTTGTAGTATATTTATTAATGTACTAAAATGCTGTATTATCATGAGAAAATCATAGTATATCAAGTAAAATTATTATTAATTATAATTGTGTGATTTTTTTTTCACATGGATCAAATGTGCAGCTCTGTGGGAGATAAATCATAACTATAGATTTATTTTCAATATTGTCAGTGGGCAGTGAAATCATGTTAATGAATTCTAGAAAATTGAATATTCACACTAGATTTATATACATAAAGTAATAAATTATTGTCATGGAGCAGAGGCATATTAGAATAACTTCCTTAGAATTTTCTGTGTACATACTGTATCATGCAAGATAATATAAAAGGATATTTAAACTTTTTTTTTCAATTATTATATCTACAGTTGTCTAAAGAGTTATTTTAGTCCAGAAATTAAAAAAATGAAGATATCTTTATCAAAGGAGCAGAGTAAACACCATAGCCTTGTTAAGGACGCTTCACGGTATCCATTTGTAACTGTCCTTATTCTAGATGTAAAACTCAAAATAAACTATTATATGGATCAAAGTTAATTTTTTTCTAAAAATTCTCAGTATAGCTACAGAGTTGAATGCTTAAGTTTTGGCTACAGGAGTATTAAAGGGGTGGTCTCGCGAAACCAAGTGGGGTTATACACTTCCGTATGGCCATATTAATGCACTTTGTAATGTACATTGTGCATTAAATATGAGCCATACAGAAGTTATTCCACTTACCTGCTCCGTTGCTAGCGTCCTCGTCTCCATGGTTCCGTCTAAATTCGCTGGCAGCTTGCTTTTTTAGACGCGCTTGCGCAGTCCGGTCTTCTCTATTCAGCACGAGCCGCTTCAGTGTGCTCCCCGCTACAGCTCTTCTGCGCATGCGCAGACGAGCTGTCACTGCTCGGGAGCGCGCTGCAGCGGCCATTCTGCACCTTCCTCTGTTAGAGGAAGGTGCAGAAACTGGAGCTGCCCAGCGGAGAAGCCCAGCCCAGCCCAGCAGCCCCGAGAAGCGTCCCAGGTAAGTGATGGGTCGGGGGGGAACTAGCGCTGCGCCGGGCTGCGCCGGGGGGGGCTGTCGCTGCGATGGGGGGGCTGCCGCTGCGCCGGGCTGCGCCGGGGGGGGGCTGCCGCTGTGATGGGGGAACTAGCGCTAGGCCGGGGGGGCTGTCGCTGCGATGGGGGGGGGCTGCCGCTGCGATGGGGGGGCTGTCGCTAGGCCGGGGGGGCTGCCGCTGTGATGGGGGAACTAGCGCTAGGCCGGGGGGGCTGCCGCTAGGCCGGGGGGGCTGCCGCTAGGCCGGGGGGGCTGCCGCTGTGATGGGGGAACTAGCGCTAGGCCGGGGGGGCTGTCGCTAGGCCGGGGGGGGCTGCCGCTAGGCCGGGGGAACTAGCGCTGGGTTTCGGGGCCTTCACCTGGGCTGAGGGTCTAGCGCTGGGGAGCCGGGGGCTAGCGCCGGTTACCTGCTGCCTGGCGGTGGGCGTCTGGTCGGCGGCTGCGGGGCGTCTGGTCGGCGGCTGCGATGCGTCCGGTTGCCATGGAGACACAGCTGGCGGCGTCTCGGGAGCGCGCACGTCGGGCTGCAGCGAGCGACGGGGAAAGAGCCGGCGGCCATCTTGAGAAAACTTTTATAAGTTGCTGAAACGCTGGAACGGTAAGTACGAACCACCTAGAAATGTCATTTACAGGGGGGCTTAGTAATGTGTACTTAATGGGGGGGACTGGGCAAAAAAAAAATTTAACTGCTTCCTCGAGACATCTCCTTTAATAATAATGTTTATGTATGTGACTTCAACATATTTTGCAGCACTTTACAATTTAGAAAGCAAATATACATACTAAGACCTCATTCACATGCCCAAAAATTGCAGCCATGCGAATCACTGGATTCCAATGTATTCATTCACATGAACAATTGCGCATTGGCATCCATTTTCGGTTGCCAATTTTATACGCCGCATCAAAAGATAAGTCTTGCCCTATCTTTGGCCGTGATAAGCAGAAAGCTCCCACATGGAATTGAAAAAAAAGGAGAGGGAGGGAGTTTACCTGCGTCCAATGCTAGGAAAAGAAGACAGATGGCTCAATTTAACTATTAGCAGTCATTCTGGGGATTTCTGCCGATCGAGGGATTTCCGCGCTGCAGTGTATGTTTTTGCCAATATGCTGCAGCCGCCCATGTGAATGGCAGAAAATATACGGCAAAAGAACGGGACTCAATCGGGACAATTCTTTATTCATGCAATTTTACTGTGAGTATAGGCAATTGTAAAAACGTATACGGTCATATGAAAGAGCTCTTAATCAGACATCACATACCCCTTTTCCCCGAAAATAAGACCAACCTCTGAAATAAGCCCTTTCCTGATTTTCAGGGTGGGGGGCTGAAACATAAGCTCTACCCCAAAAATAAGCCCTAGCTACTCTACATAAAAAAAGCAATATATTACCAAGCAGGCACGTTCCAGGTCTCTCCAGCTGGTGCCCTGTAGCTCCGCTGCTCTTGCTTCAGTCCTTAGCCGCTGCCAGAAGATTGCTTGTTGGCAATGGGGTTGGAAAACCCTACCTCCAGCAAGCAATGGCTCTAATTGGTAGTTAAGCGCTGCGGCTGAGCCAATCAATGCAGCATTCAAAGAACCAATCACAGCCGATCTTCTGTTGGTGGCTGTGGATTAAAGTAAGAGCGGCGGACCTCTGGAGACCAGTATGATAAGACATCCCCAAAAATAAGACCCTGTTCCTCTTTTGGGGCAAAAATGAATATAATACAAGTAAGGATCCTGAGCGACCTGTGAATTGTGATTAACTATTAATGACCTATCTTGAGGATAGGTCATCAATAGTTTTTACCCAGAAACCCCACAAAAAATGCTGGAATGCCAAACACTAGTATTGCTATAAATGATTGGTGAAGGATAATTTTGTTTTTGAATATAAATTTAAATGCATAGTACAGTTTTATGAAATAAAATTAATTATGATATTGTCAATTTGTTTACTAGAGGACAATGAAAAAGTAGAGTTGGTCACAAACATCTATAAAAAAAAAAAAATTAGAGAGAGTTTTTTGAAATCATTTCATCCCTGGTGAATGATGAAACACAAAAGCCAATTAGATGTGACTTTCAAAATAAACCTTCTTTACTGCGCATATTGTGCGGTGCTAAGCTGGCACAATTTTCGGTATATAAAAGAACTCAGCTCAAACATCCAGCACCAAAGATGTCACCAAAATCATAGTATTATTTGCTTACTCCTAACACATTCCTTCTTGATAGCGTTTCACTTGTTTGGATTTTCACTTTTTGAAGTGTGGTTGCACCCAGGAAGGGTCATATTTACTCTTAATAAAGTGATGCAGGATGTCTCTTTTTCTAAAGCTGATTAGGCTCACAGGTTTGGACCTCACTTGGATTTGTCTTAAAGTAACACCCTTATGGAAAGTAATGCAGAGGAACATTAAAGTGATCAGTGCACCTTCCATACAGCTAAGACTCAAGTTTGTCCTCCCTGGCTTCCTTATTCTAGCTGGATACCAAAAAAAAACAATCTCACTGCTCTGCTGATGCAAGCAGCGAGACAGCTAATTCTGCTGAACTGGGAAAGTAGATAGCCCCTATCAATAAATGCTTGGAATAAACAAGTGGAGGAAATCTTACAGCTTGGGGGAGGTGGTTAGTTGGGAGCTGAGATTTCATGACAAATTTTTAATTCTCTGACAACCATAGATTGTGTTTAGAGAAAATACCTTGAATAAATTAGTTTGCAACTATTTTAGGTTTCCCTTTCCCTACTCTTTCTTATTTCCCCCTGCTTGTCCGTAATCAAAAGTCCAAAATGAAATGGATTTAATGTGAATATCTTGGTATGTTTAAGGTTACAGCCCTATTTCATATTTAACCCTTTTCAATCCACTGTCTGACGTCTGAAGACATTATGATTTAAGGCTGTACAGCTCCGATGTTGGAAGATGTTCGTCGGGGTTCTCTTACTGTATATTGCCAGCCTCTCTGGTGTTGGAGCCTATCCAACGTGTCACCTTATGCAGTACTGGCTTTAGCCAGCATATAGCGCCATTGTATAACGGCAGAAAAAGAGTAAGCCCCCTAGGAAAACCAGGATACAAATTGGATTGGAAAGGGTTAATTGTTTTTCATTATGTTATATAATTTATTCTCAGCTTCAACACACATGTGAGGTCCACCCCCTTTCTTTTGGTAATGTAGTAAATAGAAAACAAATGTTGTTTATTAAATGCAATTTACCACATATTAAGGCCGGCTGCACACGGCCGTGATGGGCTCTGCCGCGGAATTCAGCGGCGGAGCCCATCACAACGCCCCCCAGAGACCCCAATACTTACCTGTGGATCTGGCATCCTACGTCCCGCATGACGCTTCGGCGTGAGGCGCTGCAGCATCATATGACACGCCAGACATGTCACATGACACGCCCACAGCATCACATGATGTGGCTGGCCGTGTCATATGAAGCGCCGGCCACGTCATATGACGCGGCGGCGGTAGGCAGGAAAGCTATCTTCCGCTGAGCTACAGTGGAAGATAGTGTGACGGACGGGCTTCCATTGACTGCAATGGAAGCCGTCCCTGCGTACACCTGCAGCAAATAGAGCATGCCGCGGGTGAGGAGGGGTGATTTTACGGTGCAGAATTCCGCGGTGGAATTCCGCACCGTAAGCATTGTGCTATTAGGTTCAATAGAACCTAATAGCTGCGGGCAACACAGTGGATTTCCGCCTCGTATTACGTGGCGGAAATCTGTCCGTGGGAAGCAGCCCTTACACTGTTTGTCAAAAAAATCAAGCACTTAGAAGGAGTTGTAATTTTACTTCCAAACACGGTATGCAGTTACATCTCAGGTAGATATGCAAATTATTCAAGTTGTAGTGTGATTAGATGAACAGTCTTGCCACATAATACCCTAAAAGTAGTTCTACTCTTGGCCTATAAAAAGTCTCTCAGAGGCCTTTGTGTAGTGGACCTTGTTTTCCACTTGTCTAGAGTTTGCTGATCACTAGACATGCCACTATGAGGAAATCAAACAGATTTCTCCCAGTTAACAGAGTTTGAAATGGAGCACATTATTAGAATGTGAGTAGATGGATGAATTGCCCTTCACCTGTGCCATTTTGAATAGACTATTACGAGGTGTTGGGTCCAGATGCATGAGGGCATGCACACAAAGAGTCTGGGCTCAAGATTTCAGACACCTCCTTCTAGGTGCTTATTCTAGTTTTTTTTTGACGATGAGTATATTTGGATCATCACAGCAACGTGAACCTTGAAAAAAAATTTTAAATTGAATATGCATTATCAAAAAAGCTGACAAAATAATCTAGAAGTTAGGTTGATTAAATGAAATTATAAGGAAGCTAGGTTATTAAAACAGCTTAACATTTCCTTTTGTACTATATTTTTGACGTGGGAGAAATCCTTGCAAAACTTAGTGATGCTCCCACACATAACACCTACACACCTGATCACTTGACTTCTGAAGATAACAATATATTTTATAGATTAGTAGAGATGCTGCTATTTAAATTGTCTTAGTCTTTATAATCTGTCTTTCTGCTATTTTGCTCAAATGGAAAGATGATTCAAAATTGATGAATTCTCTAAACATTTGAAGTAAAAAGTATTTTAAATAAAGGACTTTTTATGAATAATATCATCACATATTCCATTCACAGTACAATTTGAAGAATTGTAGATATGGTGCAAAAAACTGTAGATAAACAGATCGATCATGAAAAGCATTATGATTTATGATCATTAATGTACAATTATGTAATAATTTGACTTCTGTAATGAATGCTGAATGACTGACATTCTCAGATAAATATCTAAAAAAGAACAGTGTCACCAAATAAAAAAAATTAGGTGGGTGTACAGGAACAGACTCACCTGGTGTAGTAGGGTAAACCTTGGGCCTGCAACGTGTATCACAACACCTGACAGCCAGAAGAGCCTTCTGTGTATAACCTCAATGGGTGGCAGATGATCTTCCTCCAATGTGAACATCCAATACGGTGAGTGTCAGTCGCAGTCGTCCGATCTAATCCAGGGGTCTGGAATGACAGGAGCCCTCAAGAAAAGTCCTTAAAAAAGAACTTAACAGTAAGTTACTCAGTTCACCAGCTCTCTGTGTCCAGAAGGGCCTTATTAAGATGACGTGGTACAAAGTAAGAGGTACCGAAAATACAGGTAATAAATTGTTGGCTACGTGTTTATTAGAGGGTACAGAAATAAAATCATAATAACGTAATAAAATGTCAATGAAATAAAATAAGATATAAAAAGTAAGTGAATAAAAAACAAGGGGTAATTCGGGGGGCGTGGCCTGACTGAGGACCGAGACGGACGCACAAGCTTGAGCTCCACTCCGGATTAACCCTCCACAGCCATAAATAACAGCACCAGCGGGACCTTTCATCGTCAGAAAGACCCAGCAGACTTCCTCCTCCGCAGCCATGACCCGACGAAAGCCGGTGCAACCACCCCCGCAGCGGGTCGCCGACTTCTTCTCAGCGCGCAGCAGTCAGCGGCCGCTCTCACCCCGTGCTCTCCTCCTCCCCTGCAGCTACAAACGAAGCTCCCTCCGAGACTCGAGGAGACAGAGAAGACTGCCGGAAAGCCCAGGAGCCGCTCCAAGAGATGCCCGTTCTCCTTCAGTGTCAGGAGAGGTGAGTGATGCAGCGGCATCCACTACACAAAGCAGCCCCCACTCTCCCAAAATGACCCCTAACCTCGTGGCAGACACAGAAAACGGACACTCTCCTACTGTCAACCCAGAGACCTAGGCTGGAGGTCGGAGCTCATACACTGCTACCCCCAACAGTCAGTACAGAGCTTATCGAAATGCTCCCATCCTCCAATCAGCCCGCTTCGGAGGCTTTTATTAAAGAAATGCTACTTTCATTAAGAAACTCTATGTGGGAAGACTTTAAAGCCCTTTCCTCCTCAATTAACTCCTCACTATCCGAAGTGGAAGAAAGAACCACTCATATAGAGCACAAAATGGAGGAACTAACTAATTCCCACAACACGTTAATTGACGCACACTACGCTCTGGAAGACGAAGGGGCCCAAATAAAAACAAAGATGGGCGACTTAGAAGAAAAAGTCAGCCCAACAGATTTGAAAGACTTCCTAACACAGCTAATGAAAAAGCTGCTTCCATCCTCTCCTACTCAGGAGCTTATCATTGATAGAGCCCACTGCCTTCAAAAGCCAAAATTTCTCCCTGACAATGTCCCACGTGACGTGATTGCGAGGATTCATTTTTTTCACATTAAAGAGCCTCTCATGTTTGCTTCTCGCAAGGTGTCCGATCTCCCTCCACAATTTGCGAACATTCAACTGTTTGTTGACCTATCATCCGCTACAATACAAGCCAGAAAAACATTTGCACATATAACTACTGCTCTTAGAAGGGAAAAAATCTTATACAAATGGGATTTCCCACAAAACTAATTGTACGCAAAGAAAGAGCTGTGATTGCCTTTAATAACCCAGTGGAAGGAGAAAAGACTCTCGCAGCCTGGGGCATCCCCATCTCAAGCAATCTACAAGGAAAAAACGCCATTGAACCCCGTGGAATTTCTCGTGAGAACTCACATCCCCCCTCACCCCGCTGAACCAGTACTCTACTCTTTAAGGAGATTGGAGGGTACTCCAACATCAGGTGAACTCTTTCCCCCCCCCCCCAGAAAGATGCAGGTACTGGAACCTGCCAGATGGGACTCGTTCCTGTCACTTCCCTCTACTCTTGTTTGGTCACTGAGATCTGAACTGACAGTTACCCCCTCATGTGACCACAATGTTTGGTGATTTTGGCTAGCTGCTTTAGTTTTATATGTGTATATCCCCTTTCCTCCCTAAAAGTGGCAAAAATACCAGGGTTCCTAAATTTTTCAATCTCATGGTATATTCATTATGGCGATCAAAATATGTTCTTTAAATACTAAAGGGCTAAATTCCCCCTATAAAAGATCAGCGGTCTGGAAAGATGCAATCCAAAATAAAACAGACATCCTATGCCTTCAGGAATCGCATTTTGCAAACTCCTCTTGACCTCAGTTTACCCATAAAAAATTTCCAAACATCTTCCTGTCCTGCTCTGAAAAGAAAAAAGCCGGAGTTATAATCGCAATTAAAGATACCATAAACTTCACCCTCACTCAACAAGTAATTGACACGCAAGGAAGATTCATAATCTTAGTCGGACTTTTCAACAACATTCAAGTAACCCTAGTAAATATATACGCACCAAACACATCGCAAATCTCTTTTCTAAACAAAACCCTCAGAAAAATACGTAAAACACATGTAGGCAAACTTATAATCTGTGGGGATTTTAATATAATTCCCGACAAACAATTGGATTCTACCAGCACTTCTGATAGAACGCCCCCTACACTAGCCCCATGGCTCCATAAGGAAGAGCTTTATGATACATTTAGGTGTTTCAACGCGACATCGAAAGAGTACACCTTCTACTCCCCCAGGCATAGATCCTTTTCCAGAATTGACCTTTTTCTGTTTGACAGATGGACCCTCCCCACCACCTCACACGCCGAAATCGGCCTTACAACCTGGTCGGATTATGCCCCAATTTTCCTCACCTTAAAAAGCGCAAATTCCAACTTAGCGCCTAGAAATTGGAAAATTAACATTCCGCTCATGAGAATCCCCCAAAACAACTCACTAATCAAGGAATCTCTAACTGAATATTTTTCAATTAATGCAAATACAGACACAAACATTTTTTCCACCTGGTGCGCGCATAAAGCGTACATCTGAGGTATTTTAATTAAAATAAACTCACATCACAAGAAAGAAAAACAGCGTCTCATAAATAATACCCTTGCACGAATATCTATTATAGAACAACGCTTGGGTCAAGTATTTACACTACGACCCTTATCTATAGAGGCGAGGCCGTCCTATACTAACCGGGAGACTCTCTCTGGAGGTTGGCATCATACATATCTAGCAACCTCGGGAGATGATCCCTACGGCCAAGGCCAATTCCGACTATCCATTTAGGAATTGGTCAGGTACCTCTACCCTCCTTTGAAAAAAAGGGGGGGGGGGCAAAAAAGAATTGTGAGGAAACGAACGTTCAAATCACTAAAAATTGCATCCATCTACGGTGTGTGGGCTTTATAAATAAAAAAGACCAAAACAACTGGGGATAATCTTACAAACCCCAAGTACCAATATACCCCTGCCTCATACATTACCGGCTTTAAGCAGGACAAAAAAACTTCGTGGTCGCCGGTGACCAGATCACACAAACACCCACACACACAGCACAATTGGATGCCCATCTTTAGTGACGGTGTGGTTGGATGGTATTTACCACGCCCCTTACTTACTTTTTTTGTTTTTGTTGTTTCATGTGTTGTGCCCCTATATGTGCATTTTTAAAAAGTTCAAAATAAAAATTATATTTTTTAATTCAAGTCACCACTGTGAAAGGGCTACTCAAGTTAAATTTGGAGACTTTTTGCTCTGCCTACTCTGTGAAAAATTCTATTATAGAACAAAATCTACAAACCTCCCCCTCAATAGCGCTCCATAAGGAACTCATGAATCTCCGGCTCACCATCCCCAAACAAGGTAAAAAATTTGACTCCCCTGCAAATTTCAGACCCATTTCTTTGTTAAATTGCGACACAAAGATTTACTCTAAACTGTTAGCTCAACGGCTATTAAATGTACTTCCACAAATAATACATACCGATCAAGTGGGGTTCACTAGAGGGAGACAGTCGTCTGATGGCACCAGGAGGGTCCTCAATCTCATGACAGTGGCAGAGGCGAACTGTACCCCAGCTCTACTCCTGGCTTTAGATGCAGAAAAAGCCTTTGACAGGCTTCACTGGGAGTTCGCCTTCGCCACTCTGAAGAAATTTGGCTTTGGAGGGACTATTCTTGGAGCCATAAGGGCATTATATAGCTCCCCCTCCGCTGAGGTCTTGGTGGATGGTGTCTTCTCTAAAACGTTTCATATAACGAATGGAACGCACCAGGTATGTCCCCTGTCCCCACTATTATTCGTATTGGTTATGGAGCCTTTCGCTGAGGCCATCAGATTAAACCCGAATATAAAGGGGATCCATGCAGGCCTCAGGCAACACAAAATAAGCCTATTCGCTGATGATGTTTTGCTCCTTTTAACAGACCCCATAGCTTCATTAAGAGAGGTACACGAGACAATCCAACAATTTAGCAAAATCTCATATTATAGCCTAAATATAGATAAAACACAGATTCTAGGAATTAATATAGACAAATCCCTAAAAAAAGGACATACTTGAAGAATTCCCCTTCCACTGGCAGGATAAAAATATTCCATATTTAGGAATTAAACTATCTTTCCCAATCAGTGGTATTATTTCCGCTAATTTCTCCCCCTTGATGGAGGAACTCCAAAAGGAGGTGAAATCCCTTGCAGACAAAGAACCCTCTTGGCTTGGCCGAGTAGTCCTATATAAAATGTTAATCCTCCCTAAAATTCTCTTTCGCACCCTTACCCTTCCGATCTCTAGAGAAGAGATCTCAAAATTCCAAAAGCAACTTGCGCTCTTCATATGGAAGGGAAGGAGACCCAGAGTCGCTGCCCCTATACTCCACCTTAACAGAAAACAGGGGGGTCTGGGAGTTCCCAATTTATGGTCATACCTCCAGGCAATCCACATCAACCAAACCAGACAATGGGTAAGAATACCGTCAGGTACAGGATGGCTTCAAATTGAGACCCATCTAATAGATAACAAATCACTGAGATCCCTTCTCCTGGCTTCCATATATAGCTCTTTAGTTCCCTCGCTCCCACCAGTCCAGAACTTACACTCAATGTCGCCTCCTATGGGCGCCTCTCTACTCTCGTGGTCATTCCTCACTCAAAAGATTAGAGATCACCCAGGAAAAGCAGTTGATAAAATACCATTAACAACACTGGAATTCCTGATTCCAGACCTAAAACTCAACACATGGGAAGAGAAAGGCATTCTAAACCTGGGAGATCTACTTCAAACTGAAGATCTTCTTCTCTTCCCGACGTTAGTAAAACAATTCAATATCCCCCCGGAAGACGTGTTTAAATATCTCCAAGTACGATCTATACTACAAGCTACTCAATTCTGGAAAGTAAAGGTTCCAAATGAACTGACAAGGATACTCAACGACTCTTCTCCGCTGTCTCGATCCCTTGTGAGAATGTGCTATAATGCTCTCTCTGCAGATATGGGAGATACCAAAAGAGTCCACCTTCTCAATTGGAAGAGAGATATGAGAAAAAAATATACGCAGACTCAATGGCTGTCGGTATTTGAGTGGGCCAACAAAGCCACGCTCAACGCCAATGTCCTGGAAGTACATAGTAAAGTCCTGACCAGATGGTACTATACTCCATCAACGTTGGCCAGAGCCTTCCCTAACGTAGAGGACCGTTGTTGGAGACATTGTGTCCACTTGGGCAACATAATTCACGTATTCTGGAGCTGTCCCAAACTAGCAGGGTTCTGGGAACAAACTTTCCAGCTACTAAGAAGAATCACGGGGATAACCGTCCCCAAGTCCTCGGCTTTAGCTATCCATCTACTAGACAATAAGATCTTTCCCACTCCCATGAGGAAGCTGGCTTGCCACATCTTACTTGTTGCCAAGCTTCTAATAGCTCGAAATTGGAAGACCGCTACTTCCCCTACCTCCTCAGATCTCATCCAGACAATGTCTGATCACAATATATATGAAAAACTCCACGCCCAAAGAAATGATTGCTTTACAAAATATCTAAATAACTGGAACCCATGGATACGCCCCTTCCCCAAATAGCCACTTCCCCCCTCCCCCCCTTTCCCTACCCCCTGTTTGTATTCTACAGAAGTCAAGTTTTACAGAAATGTTTTTATCTATACATAAGTATAACTCAAACGCAAACTTAACGCACACTCAAATGTAAGTCTCTCGTTGTGTACAAATTAGAGATGAGCGAGCACCAAAATGCTCGGGTGCTCGTTACTTGGGACGAACTTTTCGCGATGCTCGAGGGTTCGTTTCGAGTAACGAACCCCATTGAAGTCAATGGGCGACCCGAGCATTTTTGTATATCGCCGATGCTCGCTAAGGTTTTCATTTGTGAAAATCTGGGCAATTCAAGAAAGTGATGGGAACGACACAGAAACGGATAGGGCAGGTGAGGGGCTACATGTTGGGCTGCATCTCAAGTTCACAGGTCCCACTATTAAGCCACAATAGCGGCAAGAGTGCCCCCCCCCCCCCCCACTGTCAGCATAAAGATCGTTCTCCTCTGCCATAGCTGTAACAGCTGTGGCAGAGAAGAACGATGTTAGCCCATTGAATTCAATGGAGCCGGCAATACAGCAGGTTCCACTGAAAGCAATGGGCTGCCGGCGATCGCAGGATGAATTGTCGGGAAGGGCTTAAATATATAAGCCCTTCCCTGCAATTCATCCAGAAATGTGTTACAATAAAAATATATACCGTATATACCGGCGTATAAGGCGACGGGGCGTATAAGACGACCCCCCAACTGTCACCTTATACGCCGGGAATACAGCGGAGCAAAGAATAAAAATCATTACTCACTTCTCCTGGCGTTCTGCGGCGCTGCTGCAGGCTGCCGCTCCCTCCTGGTCCCCGGCAGAGCATTGCTTTCTGGACACAGGGCTTGAAATCCCCGCCTCCAGAAAACACACGTGCCTTCAGCCAATCACAGCCATTCAATGACATCAAGTTTTTCCTGGCTCTGCTGTGCGTTCCCTAAGCGAAGTCAGCCTCCAACCACAGGCCAATAAGCCGCACATTTAATTGCAGAGTTCTGTTTCTGCACTACTGGTAATACACCATGCTGAGGGGTAGGGGTAGGCCTAGAGGACGTGGACGCGGGCGAGGACGCGGAGGCCCAAGTCAGGGTGTGGGCACAGGCCGAGCTCCTGATCCAGGTGTATCGCAGCCGACTGCTGCGGGATTAGGAGAGAGCCACGTTTCTGGCGTCCCCACATTCATCTCACAATTAATGGGTCCACGCGGTAGAGCTTTATTAGAAAATGAGCAGTGTGAGCAGGTCCTGTCGTGGATGGCAGAAAGTGCATCCAGCAATCTATCGAACACCCAGAGTTCTGCGCCGTCCACTGCTGCAACTCTGAATCCTCTGGCTGCTGCTCCTCCTTCCTCCCAGCCTCCTCACTCCATTACAATGACACATTCTGAGGAGCAGGCAGACTCCCAGGAACTGTTCCCGGGCCCCTGCCCAGAATGAGCAGCAAGGGTTCCGAATCCTCCTCCACTGGTGGAGTTTGTCGTGACCGACGCCCAACCTTTTGAAAGTTCCCGGGGTCCGGGGGATGAGGCTGGGGACTTCCGGCAACTGTCTCAAGACCTTTCAGTGGGTGAGGAGGACGATGACGATGAGACACAGTTGTCTATCAGTGAGGTAGTAGTAAGGGCAGTAAGTCCGAGGGAGGAGCGCACAGAGGATTCGGAGGAAGAATCTCGCCTACTGGGGGGAGGCAAGGGGGAGGCAATGACAGCAGCAGGGCAGGTTGCAAGAGGCAGTGAGGTGTCCAGGGGTAGAGGCAGGGCCAGACCGAATAATCCACTAACTGTTTCCCAAAGCGCCCCCTCGAGCCATGCCACCCTGCAGAGACCAAGGTGCTCAAAGGTCTGGCAGTTTTTCACTGAGAGTGCAGACGACCGACGAACAGTGGTGTGCAACCTGTGTTGCGCCAAGATCAGCCGGGAAGCCACCACCAGCAGCCTCACCACCACCAGCATGCGCAGACATATAATGGCCAAGCACCCCACAAGGTTGGACGAAGGCCGTTCACCGCCTCCGGTTTGCACCGCTGCCTCTCCCCCTGGGCCCCAACCTGCCACTGAGATCCAACCCCTCTCTCAGGGCACAGGCACTACCGTCTCCTGGCCTGCACCCACACCCTCACCTCCGCTGTCCTCGGCCCCATCCACCAATGTCTGTCAGCGCACCGTCCAGCCGTCGCTAGCGCAAGTGTTGGAGCGCAAGCGCAAGTACGCCGCCACGCACCCGCACGCGCAAGCGTTAAACGTGCACATTGCAAAATTTATCAGCCTGGAGATACTGCCGTATAGGGTTGTGGAAACGGAGGCTTTCAAAAGTATGATGGCAGCGGCGGCCCCACGCTACTCAGTTCCCAGTCGCCACTACTTTTCCCGATGTGCCATCCCAGCCCTGCACGACCACGTCTCCCGCAACATTGTACGCGCCCTCACCAACGCGGTTACTGCCAAGGTCCACTTAACAACAGACACGTGGACAAGCACAGGTGGGCAGGGCCACTATATCTCCCTGACGGCACATTGGGTGAATTTAGTGGAGGCTGGGACACAGTCAGAGCCTGGGACCGCTCACGTCCTACCCACCCCCAGAATTGCGGGCCCCAGCTCGGTGGTGGTATCTGCGGCGGTGTATGCTTCCTCCACTAAACCACCCTCCTCCTCCGCAACCTCTGTCTCACAATCAAGATGTGTCAGCAGCAGCACGTCGGCAGCAGTCGGTGTCGCGCGGCTTGGCAGCACAGCGGTGGGCAAGCGTCAGCAGGCCGTGCTGAAACTACTCAGCTTAGGAGATAAGAGGCACACGGCCCACGAACTGCTGCAGGGTCTGACAGAGCAGACCGACCGCTGGCTTGCGCCGCTGAGCCTCCAACCGGGCATGGTCGTGTGTGACAACGGCCGTAACCTGGTGGCGGCTCTGCAGCTCGGCAGCCTCACGCACGTGCCATGCCTGGCCCACGTCTTTAATTTGGTGGTTCAGCGCTTTATGAAAAGCTACCCACGCTTGTCAGACCTGCTCGGAAAGGTGCGCCGGCTCTGCGCACATTTCCGCAAGTCCCACACGGACGCTGCCACCCTGCGCACCCTGCAACATCGGTTTCATCTGCCAGTGCACCGACTGCTGCGCGACGTGCCCACACGGTGGAACTCTACGCTCCACATGTTGGCCAGGCTCTATGAGCAGCGTAGAGCTATAGTGGAATACCAACTCCAACATGGGCGGCGCAGTGGGAGTCAGCCGCCTCAATTATTTACAGAAGAGTGGGCCTGGTTGGCAGACATCTGCCAAGTCCTTGGAAACTTTGAGGAGTCTACCCAGATGGTGAGCAGCGATGCTGCAATCATTAGCGTCACCATTCCTCTGCTATGCCTCTTGAGAAGTTCCCTGCAAAGCATAAAGGCAGATGCTTTGCGCTCGGAAACAGAGGCGGGGGAAGACAGTATGTCGCTGGATAGTTAGAGCACCCTCCTGTCTATATCTCAGCGCGTTGAGAAGGAGGAGGAGGAGCATGAGGAGGATGAGGAGGAGGGGGAAGAGACAGCTTGGCCCACTGCTTAGGGTACCCATGCTGCTTGCCTGTCATCCTTTCAGCGTGTATGGCCTGAGGAGGAGGAGGAGGAGGAGGAGGAGGAGGAGGATCCTGAAAGTGATCTTCCTAGTGAGGACAGCCATGTGTTGCATACAGGTACCCTGGCACACATGGCTGACTTCATGTTAGGATGCCTTTCTCATGACCCTCGCGTTACACGCATTCTGGCCACTACGGATTACTGGGTGTACACACTGCTCGACCCACGGTATAAGGAGAACCTTTCCACTCTCATACCCGAAGAGGAAAGGGGTTCCAGAGTGATGCTATACCACAGGACCCTGGCGGACAAACTGATGGTAAAATTCCCATCTGACAGCGCTAGTGGCAGAAGGCGCAGTTCCGAGGGCCAGGTAGCAGGGGAGGCGCAGAGATCAGGCAGCATGTACAGTACAGGCAGGGGAACACTCTCTAAGGCCTTTGCCAGCTTTCTGGCTCCCCAGCAAGACTGTGTCACCGCTCCTCAGTCAAGGCTGAGTCGGCGGGAGCACTGTAAAAGGATGGTGAGGGAGTACGTAGCCGATCGCACGACCGTCCTCCGTGACGCCTCTGCCCCCTACAACTACTGGGTGTCGAAGCTGGACACGTGGCCTGAACTAGCGCTGTATGCCCTGGAGGTGCTTGCTTGTCCTGCGGCTAGCGTCTTGTCAGAGAGGGTGTTTAGTGCGGCTGGGGGAATCATCACAGATAAGCGTACCCGCCTGTCAACCGACAGTGCCGACAGGCTTACACTCATCAAGATGAACAAAGCCTGGATTTCCCCAGACTTCTCTTCTCCACCAGCGGACAGCAGTGATACCTAAACAATACGTAGGCTGCACCCCCGGATGGAAGCATTGTTCTCTATCACCATCAAAAACGGGGACGTTTTAGCTTCATCAATCTGTGTATAATATTCTTCCTCCTCTTCCTGCTCCTCCTCCTGAAACCTGACGTAATCACGCCGAACGGGCAATTTTTCTTAGGCCCACAAGGCTCAGTCATATAATTTTTGTAAACAATTTTTATACGTTTCAATGCTCATTAAAGCGTTGAAACTTGCACCTGAACCAATTTTTATTTTAACTGGGCTGCCTCCAGGCCTAGTTACAAATTAAGCCACATTAACCAAAGCGATTAATGGGTTTCACCTGCCCTCTTGGTTTGGCATGGGCAATTTTTCTGACGTACATTAGTACTGTTGGTACACCAATTTTTTGGGGCCCTCACCTACAGTGTAATCCAATTATTTTTTTGCCCACCTGCATTAAAGCTGACGTTACATCAGCTGTGTTGGGCACTGCAATGGGATATATTTATGTACCGCCGGTGGGTTCCAGGGAGCCACCCATGCTGTGGGTCCACAGGAGTTGTAACTGCATGTGTCTACTTCTAAAGAACCCCAGTCTGACTGGGGCATGCAGTGTGGGCCGAAGCCAACCTGCATTTCATCTGACGTTAGCTCTGCTGTCCAGGGCACTGCAATGGGATACATTTATGTACAGCTGGTGGGTTCCAGGGAGCCACCCATGCTGTGGGTGCACACGGAATTCCCATTGCGGAGTTGTACCTGCCTGTGACTATTTTTAAAAAACGCGGTCTGACTGGGGCATGCAGACACCTTGACAGAATGAATAGTGTGTGGCACATAGGTTCCCCATTGCTATGCCCACGTGTGCAGCTCCTGATGGCGGTGGCACAGGATTATATTTCTCATTGCTTCTGTACAGCATTGTGGGCTATCGCCCCGCCCCTTTTAAAGAGGGTCGCTGCCTAGCCGTGCCAACCCTCTGCAGTGTGTGCCTGCAGTTCCTCCTCATGGCAGACGCACTTATAAATAGACATGAGGGTGGTGTGGCATGAGTGCAGCTGAAGGCTGCGCAGGGACACTTTGGTGTGCGCTGTGGACACTGGGTCGTGCGGGGGGGTTGGGCAGCATGTAACCCAGGAGAAGTGTCAGCGGAGTGTCATGCAGGCAGTGATTGTGCTTTGTTGGAGGTAGTGTGGTGCTTAGCTAAGGTATGCATTGCTAATGAGGGCTTTTCAGAAGTAAAAGTTGTTGGGAGGGGGGGGGGCCCACTCTTGCCGCTATTGTGGCTTAATAGTGGGACCTGGGAACTTGAGATGCAGCCCAACATGTAACCCCTCGCCTGCCCTATCCGTTGCTGTGTCGTTCCCATCACTTTCTTGAATTGCCCAGATTTTCACAAATGAAAACCTTAGTGAGCATCGGCGATATACAAAAATGCTCGGGTCGCCCATTGACTTCAATGGGGTTCGTTACTCGAAACGAACCCTCGAGCATCGCGATAATTTCGTCCCAAGTAACGAGCACCCGAGCATTTTGGTGCTCGCTCATCTCTAAACAAGTCCATGTACCCAAAAATGAGTCCAATAAAAACTACAGCTCGCCACACAAAAAACTAGACTTTATACAGATGCGTCGAAAAAAAAATAAAAAAAAGGTATGGCTTTTGAAAAATGGAGATGAAAATCTGCCAAAAGTCATTGCGTCCTCAAGCCCAAAATAGGCCATGTCCTTAAGGGGTTAATCAGTAAAAATGTAAATACAGCTTATCAAAATATATGGTACAAAGGTAACACACAACTTTTAGTTGAAATATTTTGGAAACATGGACATTCTAGACAAACCATCCTTCTCAAAACTGTTTGACCACTTACAACCTACCTTTACACATAATTAACACTTCAAAACATTGATTCCAGCTTTGCGTTAAATCTGAGAAAGTTCTGTTTGCCAAAATCCAAATGTTTAGGAAATTTTCTAGATTATTTCACAATTTTATTGTTATTCCCTCCACAGATCATCAGGAAGATTTCACTCCCAAATTTGAACTGTAAACAGACATAATTTACAGACCCTCCAACATAAAAAAAATAATAATTGTGCATCATGTTGAAGCAGCTAAAGCCCTAATACAGCTTAACTGACTGGCAATACAAACACCTAGTTTGCAAAATTAGATGTGCAAAGTTAATCAAATCTTTAACTTTGAAGAAATAATAACCTGATCAGAGGGCTTTTTTTAACTTGTTCACCTTGGCTAAATCTGCAAACCCATTTGGGAATATGTGACACAATGTCATAATTCAGATCAACTCAACCAGCAGTTGTTATGCTCACTTTCTGGTAAAATGAAGGTTGTTGACTCCTTAAAAGTCTACAATTTTAGTTTTTGTACACACCTCTTTTGCTCCCTGTCTGTTGTTTATAATACTCATTTGCAATGATGATAATAACATTGTTCTCTGTTTTCTATGTTTTCATACTATCTCCAATGTCTGCTGTACAACACTGTCAACTCTGTTTTTGACCATTTTCTGCTTCAGAAGCCATGAGATGTTGCTTTAGGCAGTTACTAGTACACACCACCTATGTTGCTGGCCTACTTATGCCTGGATTTGTTTCTGATTTACTCCTGAGTTGTTCCCACTCTATTGCATAACCACATTCTGCTGCTTCTGCAAAGTGTTACTTAACTCTACCTGATACTGCATTCTGTTGTCAAGCACCACAATAGGCTTGACAATTCTAGTCTCTCAATTACAAATTTACCAGCATAATTGCTTGTCCACAGGTCTTTTTAATTGTAGCTTAAGGGCTCAGTCACACGGGTGCTGATTCGCCCATGTTTCTGGACGATAAAACCGCTGCACCGCGTGCGAAAGAATCTCCGCATGACCGGCTCCATTGCCAGCCATATGTTCTTTTTTCCGGCCGGTGCGGAGATTTGTCCGCACCTGCAGTGCGTCCGTTTTATCGTCCAGAAACACGGGCGGATCGGCGCCTGTGTGACTGAGCCCTAAACTTGATAATCAAGCCTTTATGCTGCCTGTATACTTTGCAGTTGTGTGCCACATAACTGATGACCATATGGCAATAACTACAGTACGCTTTGTTTTACACCAAACTGCAATGGTTTTGAACTGCTGCTTTTGGCCACAACTTAAGTAAAGGTCAAGCACATAAAAGGTATACAAAGTATGTTCCCAAATACCTAAGCTTAATTTTTTGTGCATAAGCAAATGAAGCTAGGTAGGTGGTTTGGTGCACGTATTTAGGCGGCCCTAATGCGCATGTTTGGATTATTGTCCTACCTGCATAAGTTTCCAGTTTCCGGCAGACAGCTGATGAGTGAGGAAGTGTAGGTTGATTTTCTATGTTGACAAAATGACAGAAAAACTTGAACAACGCTACTGCATTAAATTTTGTGTAAAGCTTGGCGATTCCCAAGTGAAAACAATCCTCAAGATTCAAAAGGCCTTCAGGGATGAAGCAATAGGCACCACACAAATAAAGGAGTGGTACAACCCCTTCAAAGCTGGGCGCACATCAGTAAAGAGTCAGACTCCCTACTCTCCCGACACAGCTCCATGTGACTTCTCGTTTTTCCCCAAGCTGAAAATGCCCCTGAAAAAAACTAGATTTCAGTTCAGAGAAGACATCATGCAGAATGAAACGGACCAGCTATGTTCTATCTAAAACGAGGCATTTCAGTACTGCTTCTGACAATGTCAGAAACGTTGGGAGAAATGTGTAGCTGTCCAAGGGAACTACTGTGAAGGAGATTAGTGTAAGATTGTTGCATCTGAATACAAATATTTTTTTATGAATAAAGGTTGGATACTCTTTAAACACACCTCGTATGCTTCCTGTGTACTTCCGACAGCAGAAAGCTGCATCCCCGAACTGTGTCATTCTACAGTAAATTTAATCTAGGGCTACAACTAAGCTTTTTAGAGTAAGCCTTTTTTTTTCTTCTATAGAGTAATCTAAATGTTAGCAAGTGACTTTCAATAAACTTTCATTGGATTTTTAGATTATTTTCATTTTACTCTATGGGGGACAAAAGTAGCTACTACTTTTTAAAGTCAGAAATAAATCTCTGTGTATTTTTTTGCTGAAATGCTGCAGCCATCTTTGTGAACAGTAGCAAATACATGTCTAAAGATCGGAACGTGATTGCGTCTATACTTCATTCATGCAATTTATCAGTGCATATGGCCGAATGTAAAAAGGCATACGGTCGTGTGCGTATTTGTGCGCACATGAGCACTGCGTTTTTGTGGAATGAACAATGCTTTTTGCATGGGCATTAGTGTATTTTACTGTAGTTTTTGCGACCACAAGGTATGTTCATTTGCACGCGGCAATTGAAACGGCTAATTAGTTGCAGATGTGTTCATTTTCCTGCGGAGTTACGCAGCATTTCACTTATCCCCTTCTACATTGTATACGCATTTGCAAGACCCCCATTTACTTCTAAGTTGACCTTTGATGCACAAATACGCAGAAATATAGAACATGTTCAATTTTTTTTGAGCAACCGAAACAAGCACAAAATATGGTAATGTGAATGAACCCAATGACATCAATGGGTACTAGTCTCCTCATATTATGCATGCAAATATGCCTGCGTGAAGCCAGCCGTATTGTCAACTGCTGCTGGCTTTTTTTGTATGTCTGCCTACCAGCATAGGTGACAATTTAGCTTGCATGTGATCTAAAATATTCCTGCCATTTATCAACATAACTATGTCCTGATAAACACAACCATTCTTTCATCAATTACATACTATACGGTGTAGTAAATATAATAATCTATGACCATCTAAACTAAGTATACAAAGAATTGCCAATCATTAGAGATGAGCGAGCACCAAAATGCTCGGGTGCTCGTTACTCGAGACGAACTTTTCGCGATGCTCGAGGGTTCGTTTCGAGTAACGAACCCCATTGAAGTCAATGGGCGACTCGAGCATTTTTGTATATCGCCGATGCTCGCTAAGGTTTTCATTTGTGAAAATCTGGGCAATTCAAGAAAGTGATGGGAATGACACAGCAAAGGATAGGGCAGGCGAGGGGCTACATGTTGGGCTGCATCTCAAGTTCCCAGGTCCCACTATTAAGCCACAATAGCGGCAAGAGTGCCCCCCCCTCCCAACAACTTTTACTTCTGAAAAACCCTCATTAGCAATGCATACCTTAGCTAAGCACCACACTACCTCCAACAAAGCACAATCACTGCCTGCATGACACTCCGCTGCCACTTCTCCTGGGTTACATGCTTATAGCCGGTTCCACTGAAAGCAATGGGCTGCCGGCGTGCGCGAGATGAATTGTCGGGAAGGGCTTAAATATAGAAGCCCTTCCCTGCAATTCATCCAGAAATGTGTAAAAATAAAAAATATATATATACTTACCTTGTCTCGGCAGACGGAGTTCAGCGCGGCCGGCCTACAGTGGGTGTGAAGGGGGTGTGAGTCAGACCTGCCCCCTGATTGGCTCAGTCTGATTCATCCCGCGCACGCCGGCAGCCCATTGCTTTCAGTGGAACCTGCTGTATTGCCGGCTCCATTGAATTCAATGGGCAAACATCGTTCTTCTCTGCCACAGCTGTTACAGCTGTGGCAGAGAAGAATGATTTGTCTTCTATATGTTCTCAATGGGGTCGGTGCTGCTGCCTCCGGCCCCATTGAGCGCATATAGAGAAGAGAACAGGAATCGCAGATCGCAGATAGGTGCGATCTGCGATTTCTGACTATGGCCTAAGAAGGACCGTTGGGGTTCTTGAAGCCTAAAATAACTCCTAACACTCTCCCTATAGCAGCTCCGGCATCAGCAGCACTGTCCCTGATCTCTGTCAGAATGCATCTGTGGCGAGCCGCGGGCGGGCAGATTTTAATACTCGGGTGACACCTGATCTCGCCAGCCACTCACTGCAGGGGGGTGGTATAGGACTGGAACATCACAGGAGGAAGTTGTAATGCCTTCCCTGTCTTTCTATTGGCCAGAAAAGTGCGCTAACGTCTCAGAGATGAAAGTGAAAGTAACCCGAACATCGCGTGGTACTCGTCTCGAGTAACGAGCATCTCGAACACCCTAATACTCGAACGAGTATCAAGCTCGGACGAGTACGCTCGCTCATCTCTACCAATCATCTTATTTCTGTTTTTTTTCTTCAATGACTTCTTCAAAGAGGTTTGATGCAATGTATTGATATCTATAAATCTATATGTGAGCTGCAGTCAATCATGTTTTAAGTATAGGTTATAATGCTCAAGACCTAATGAGGTCTCTGATGTAAATGAGTGCATTTTAAATAAATGGTATCCTGGTTGTAGTATTTTGCAGTCGACATCTGTTCACCCTGTTGCAATTGCGATATTAACTGAAATCTATCACAGATCATTATGCCGTGGCTGAATTTTAGCACTATTGAAATATTTCTTCTTAAATAAAACTTAAAATAAATCCTAATAAAATCAAACATTTCTTTCCAGACATTCTTCATCAGCTACTTGCATTCTACTGTACTGCTTATTTCTTAAAATGATGTACTTTTAGTTAGACATTTCATCTCCAGGTTAATAAATTAACATATATGTAACATATGCAGCCTCATTGCTATGACAGTACTTGAGCTTCCAATATAGCAATATTTTTGTGTAATTATACTATGCTCTCATTAAAAGGGAAAACTTTGTGCACAGAAAATGAAAAATCTGTTGTAACTGTGAAGGACATATGGTATGTACAAAAACACCATATACACCCATATCATTTTATGAAAGATGTAACAATTTGTCAATAATTTTGTTTGAATCTATATAAATTTAAAAAATGTTACACGAGCTGCTATTATATGCTTTACTTTCTTAACTTACAGCTTATTATTCTATTAAATAAACCACATACAATGAGATCTTATATATGTAAGGTAAAGGTAAAGTCCCCTGGTGCAAACACCAAGTCATGACTGACTACTAGGGTGACGTGACATTGTGACATTTTCTTGGTAGACTGTTTTTGCAGGGTGGTTTGCCATTGCCTTCCTCAGTCATCTTTTACCCCCCAGCAAGCTGGGTACTCATAATCATACATGTAAGCGATGGGGTAAAAAAATAAACCCCAATAAACAACCATTCTCTCTCAGCCCGAATGCACATTTTCTACGTTTCATTTCCTTCGGAAGTTCAGCTCCATTCAAGTGAAACAGACACAAACCATGTGAACTATGGCACAGTTTCTGAAAGAAATAATTGAGATTGTTCCCAGCAAGACAAATCAAGTAATCTTGTAGATATAATACTTTTTAATGGCTTACAAAAATACATGATGTTATAGCGAGCTTTCAAACCTCTCTGGGTCCTTTCACAGGCATAATGAAATATGACATAATAAGACAAATAAGACATATATTTTAAAATCTATCCAACCACTTTAAGTGCATGTTAATTATCTGGCAATTAGGTCTTTGGGTGAACAAGGCAGTAAAAAGGTAATACAAACAGTTTGTTTTCACAAATGGAGTCATCTAGCCGGTCAGGATTAGTTGGTTCAACATGGGATACAACCAATACATAGTCAGGAGTTAGCAGGGGTTGAAATACAAAGGTAAAATTTTAAAACCACTGTATAAGGTTGTTCTCCTGTGGTTGAGTTTGCACTGTTGCTTTGCAGCACTGGTGTATTAGGTTCAAATCTGACCAAGGGCAATATACGCAACCAGTAAAACATTTTAGAATGCCTCAAATTTTTCCATTTTTTTCTAGATATTTACAGTTTAGTGTCTTAATGTACTTTGAAATGAAAACATAAAGCACATGAACAAGTTATGTTGAATAAAAATATTGGATTAACTTTGTTTCACCAAATTAAATCTAGATTTTTGACTCATCAAAGTAACTACATCTAACTAATATAGCAGTGTTTCACGATCGGTGCATTCTTATTGCAATTGCATTCAGATATTTTTCTGAAATTTCTTCTCAACATTGTGGCAAAGACTTCCACAAATGTGCTGAAATTCTAAATTGCTTTGCTTTCACACTTCTGTCCAGTTCATCCAAAACAAGCTTGATGGGGTTTGTCTAGAGACTATGCAGACCATTCCATATTGTCTTGCTGTAATATAAACCCCTGCCCAATTAGGTGTACATCATAGGGTATTGCATGATATATCAAAATGTTGTGGTAGCCCATTTTGTCCAGTGTCCCAGTCACCCTGTGAAAGTTTCTAACTCTGGATCCAGGAAAAGGGCCCCAGACACTTCCTCCTACATGTTTAACAGTTGATGTCACACACTCAGAAACCATCCTCTCAACTACTGAATAGCGTACAAAAACCCTTCTTCCACTCTTCAGTAATCTGCTGGAAGTGCTACTTGACCCAGGCAAGTCTTTTTTTTTCATTTTGCAATCTTAGCAGTATCTTTCTTACTGATACTCTACCTGTCAAACCTGCAGATAGTAGTCTTCTCTTCACAGTTGAAATGGAAGAGTCTTTATTTATTTGCTGCATGAAACTGAGTTCAAAGATGTTGTGCTGTGAAGTGGAGATCATGCAAACTGGTGACTCTCAAAAACTTATCAGAGCTCTTCTTGTCAGAGTTTCCTCTAGTTTCCAAGTGTCTTTTGATGGTATAGGAAATTGTACTTACTGTTACCTTAGCTTTCTTGACATTTGTTTCTGTATGACAGACCTACCTTCTAATGGTTATAATTGTTTGTCTTCTCTAGTTAATTGCCTTTTTTTGCCATTTTAATAGCAATGTGCTCTGTTCTGAAGAACAAAACTGTCCAAATTCTGTTCTATATGGTGTTGCAATGCAGTTTGTTCCAACACTGGTTATATAGAATCAGAGGGTTTGAAAGCATCTACAAAAGTTGAGACACCTGTTGGAATAGTTTGCTTCCAATTTCAAATCATAATTCTGTGCTGCAGAAAAGCTGTCATTGATGTGTTCCCTCAAAAAAAGTCCTTTGGACTATTTGGACTATTGTGGTTTCTGGTTAAAGTTTCAGTATATTTCTATGTTTTCAACCTACTTTTGAACCTTTGAACCCTTTCACATTATTTGATGGACCTAAACTGTGTAATTCTCAAAAAGAACTAGAAAATTGAGTTGTTCTAAAACTTTTGGCTGGTAGTGTATACATGGAGTTGGTCTGTTCTCCCTGTGTTTTGCAGGAGGAAGCAGAAAATATCTAGTAATGTAATTTGCATGTTACATTACTAGATATGTTCCGCTTATTCCTGCTTCTTCTCCCTCTTCCTTCTAAACTGGAGGAGGCATGAGGAGGAGGAGGAAAAACAAGAACAGTGGCTTAGTGGTTAGCACTGTTGCATTGTAGAGACTTATGTTCAAATCTGACCAAGGACAACACCTGCATCAAATTTGTATGTTCTTGTAGTTTTTCATGAAATCTATAAAAATAACCTCTGTATGCCTCTGCACAAACACGGAGGCACACAGAGATACTTTATGTGCACACAGTATTCTGTGTATGCTATATTAGTCATGAGCGAGGGGCGTAATTTGATGCCTCTGGGCTCCAATGAGAAATCTAGAAGCAGGGCCCCCAACTATAATGCTTTATTCATAGTACTGGTCTCCCTATATGGAGAAGAGAGGCCTTATGGGCCCCCTATAGCTACGACTGTGCGCCCTAAAGCTTTATGAATAAGTAAGTCCTAAGAAACCGTTTTGGGCTGGAGACTGAAAGTATAATACTTTATCAATGATAAGAGCTAAACTGGACAAAACCCATATTATGAAACTAATAAACATTATTTTAATCTCTGAAATAATAAAATAGCAGAAAAGTAAATAGTAAATATGAAAAGTTGAGCAGGCAAATAATAGATAAGCAGTTGGAGGTTGACACCTGCTGATACTGTAGCGGCTGAGCAAGCATAATGTCCCCTGTAATTAAACCTTTAAGTAAAGTGATATAGCATGTTGTTCTGAGTGCTTTAAATGCATTACTTTTTTTGTTGTTTATTACACTTCTATCTCAGCAGGTTTAAAGGCTACAGAAGAGTAATCAAATAGAATGAGGTGGATGGTGGAGGCTTAGTGGTTAGCACTGTTGCCTTACAGCATTGAGGTCCTGCGTTCAAACCTGACCCAGAACAGCATCTGCATGGAGTTTGCATTTTATCCTTGTGTTTATGTGGGTTTCCTTCTACAATCCTAACCATATTCATAGGTAAATATAGAATGTGAGCACCAATGGGGACAGAAAATATCAAGTAATGTGATATGTATGTACTATAGAAATTAAGGTCATTCTTATGAAACACATTCATAGAGATATTGTCCTTGCTCAAATTTGAACCTGGGACCCCAGTACTGCGATGCCACAGTGCTAGTCAATGAACCACAAGAGCAGTACCACCACCATGTTGTACACCAATTTTAGGAGTATGGCTGAAGTTCTGGTTTAGTTCAAAGTAATTCGAACAGAACCAAACTTTTTGCTGATATTTAACAGACTGGTTCAACTGAACTTTTCTAAAGTTTGCTCAACACTAGTCATTAACTATAAGCACCATAAATTAAGTTATGGTTCTTATAGTTTGGATGATGGGGAGTCTGGAAAGCTGTGTCTCATACTCACTTGGTCCCCTATCCCTGCTGTTTTTCCCTGCAAAATTCTGTACATGCACAACAGCTTGACACTTTTCAGACGGCCATAAGCATGGTGATTTAGCAGGAACAGGGGACTTTGTGTGTATGAGACACAGCTTATGGTACTTATAGTTAATGGCAGGTTTTAAAATCTTTCTACAGCACAAAACTAGGTTATGGTGCTGCTAGGGGAGGTAACAGGGAGTCAGGTGATGTATGTTTTATACTCACCAAGTCCCTGGTTCCTGCAGTGTCTTCTGTTGAATCCTGTATGACACACAATGATCTGACTCTTAACAGAGTCTTGTGCACACGATCTGCCATACAGGTCTATGGCAGAGTGTGCACCATACAGACTTCAGTGGCAGGCACCGCGGGAATCAGGGAATGGGTGAGTATAAGAAATACATCATCCAGCTCCATGTACCCTTCTCTAACAGCACCATAACTTAGTTTATGGTGCTGTAGGGAGGTGACAGGTTCCCTTTAAAGAAGAATTTAAATACGGTGCTTTGATCACTGATTGCTTGTGTGACTATGCATAGTGCAAAGAACATGCAGCAAAAGTCATCACTGGGTCTAAGCTAACGTAGTTAAGTTCATTTCACTTACTTTTTCTCTGCTTCATATAATGCTTATAAAACAAATGTGAGGTACAACATAACTACACAGTAACATGTTTTAAGACTTTTTTTTTACTGGATTTAAATTTTTCTTATAATCTGTATTTGGGCCTAAATTCTCCACAGTAATTTTGCTAGAGATGTTATAATGTAATATTTCTGGAAACCTTGCTTCACTTTCTGAATATTGAGCTACATGTCTTGCGCTGTATTTTTTCTGTTGATGTCTACTAAAGTAAATTTATAGTTTAACATGGAAGTAACACAAATTACGATTAAAATCTATTTTCTTTAGTCTTAAATGCTCATTTGGCTGATCTTGAAATAGTTTCATTTTAGTTTAGTTTGACATTACTATTAAGGTACTGTCACTACCCAAATGTTGAATCTATTGCAAGCTCAGTTTTCATCTATGCTTTTCTATTTCATTAATCAAGCTTTAACTGTAAACATTCATGGGAAGTTAAATGGTCATAAATTAGAAGGAGAAAAACCTTTCAGTATTTTACGACATAAATAAGTGAAATGGAGTGTTCTCCATAGCTATAGATAATACATTTTCTAAAATAGTCCTAGTTTTCTGTTATTTACCAGTGGAATTAATGCAAATTCTAAACATATGCTGTATACAGTACCAGCATACCAATCTATCCCAGAGGTGTTTGATGGGATTCAGGTCAGTGCTCTCTGCAGGCATGTTTAGTTCATTCACAACAAACTCATCAAACCATGTTTTTATGAATCTTTCTTTGTGCACAGGGGCATAGTCATTGGAAACAAGAAAAGACCTTCTTCAAACTCTCGCAACAAAGTTGGATATCACAGTTGTCTAAAATCTCTTTTTATATGGCACATTAACATTAGCCTTCAAAGGAAATAAGTGCCTAGTCCAAACCTTGAAAAACATGTCCATAGCATTATCCATCCCTTCCCAAATTTTACTATAGGCAATATACATCTTGCTAGATAGCATTTTGCAGGCATGTGCCACTTTTACAGTGTCACTACTGATGTCACCTTTACAGTTCATTTGAAATTTTGTTGTGAGTTATGCAACAGAGGATAGGAATTATTTTTAAGGCACACTCTTTAGTACTTGGTAGCTCCATTCTATGTGAGCTTGGGTAATCTTCTGTCTCATGGCTCAACTGTTTTTACTCTTAAATGGTCCTGCTTCCCCATAATAGCACTTATAGTTGATTGGGACAGATCAAGCAGATAACAAAGGTAATAGAATTACTGATAACTAAAGTGGCTTCCTCTAATAGTAGCATGTGTAACCGATTTAGGACCAAGCACAGTAAATTTACGCCCCTTGTCCTGGGCTTTAAACCCAGCCAATAGTAAAATTACAGTGGGGGTTTAAAGCCTCTGCTTCTGCAATAAATCAGAAGCATGTCGAGTTGTCAGCTGTTAGTGACAGCTGAGAACCCGTGGAAGAATGTAGGAATGGTTTCTAACCCTTTTCTCCTTTCTCTAGTACACAGGGTTCAATAAGCTCTAAGTACTAAAGAGTGAAAGTGAAAATCGTTCTTCCACCATGCAAGCTGGCTGCCGGGATCCCCTGTCACAGCAGAGCTACAGGGTCCTAGCAGACCATAATCAGCTCTGCCAGTGACTATTTTCACTACAGGGGATGTTTTCCCTGTTACTGAGGCTCCTATGGATGCTGCAGCTACAGTAGAAAAGTGTCAAATAAAAACAAACAAACAAACATGTGAATGTCCCCTTAGGTCTTATATGACATCATGGGGGACATAGACATTTAAAAAAAAAAACTAAATACACAATTAAGAAAAACAAAATTACAGAATCAAATAAAAATTTATACATGAAAAAGAAAATAACCCAAAGCCGACACCAACCAAAACCGTCGCTATGTGTACCCTGTAATCCAAAACCATACATATTATATATCAAAACATCTGAAACAAAATGAGAATTTTATCATAAATATACTAATTGAAAAAATAACTATAAATGTTAAAAAAAACATTTTTATCAGTTTTACTCCCAATAAAACTAAAAAATGGAAAAAAAAGTCAGTGAAAAAGATATTAAAAAATAGCCCTATATGTCACAGAAAAAAACCCAGCAAAAATAATGTTGGCAGCTGAAGGAAATAAAATAGGGCATTAAAACCACCACATTGGTAAAATCCCTAAAATGTGTCTGGTCCTTAACCCCTTAATGACGCGGCCATTTTTCTTTTTCCATTTTCGTTTTTTCTTCCCCCCTTTAAAAAAATCATAACTCCTTTATTTATCCATTGACATCACTGTGTGAGGGCTTGTTTTTTGCGGGACGAGTTGTATTTTTCAATGGTGCTATTTAAAGTACCATATAGTGTACTGAAAAACTTTTAAAAAATTCTAAGTGGAGTAAAATGAAAAAAAAAAGACATTTCGCCATCTTTTAGTGCATCTTGCTTCTACGGCGCACAAACATCAACAAAAACGACATGATAACTTTATTCTATGGGTCGGTACGATTACTACGATACCAAACTTGTATAGTTTTTTTTTACTATACTACTCTTCTCTTTTTTTTTTTTCAAAGACATTAAATTTTTTTCAATTATTTTCTGCCGTCATTTTGTGCGCGCAATAACTTTTTAATAACTATTTTTACATCGACATAGTTGAGCAAGGTCTCATTTTTTGCGGGATGTCCTGTAGTTTCTGATAGTACCATTTTGGAATACATACGACTTTTTGATCGCTTTTTATTGCGTTTTTTTTCTGGGAGACAGGGTAACAAAAAAGTGCATTTCTGGCATTCTTTATTTTTTTTTTCGGACGACGTTCACTGTGCGGGAAAACTAATGCACTACTTTGATATTTCGGACTTTTACGGACATGGCAATACCAAATACATATTTTTAATTTATTATTTAGATTTTTTAATAATAGATATGGCAAAAGGGGGTGATTTAAAATTTTACAACTTTTTTTTTTCAATTAAAAAAAACTTTATTGATTTTTTTTTACATTACTTTGAAGTCCCCCTGGGGGACTTTAAGATGTGATGCTTTGATTGCTCCTGCAGTATGACGTAATGCTATAGCATTACGTCATACTGCTTTTTGACAGGCAGTCTATCAAGCCACCCTGTGTGGATGGCTTGATAGGCAGTCTGTTAAGGCTGCCCTGGGGCCTTTCATTAGGCCCCCGGCTGCCATGACACCTGCACGGCTCCCCCGATCTCACCGCGGGGGGCGTGTGGGACCCCCGAACAATGTTCAGGGCATTTAAATGCCGCTGTCAGAATTGACAGCAGCATTTAAATGGTTAATAGCCATGATCGGCAGCGCGGCCGCTCGCGGCAATTGCCCGCAGGTGTCAGCTGTTATAAACAGCTGATGCCCGCACTGTATGAGGAAAGGTTGCATAGCAACCTCTTTTCATACATACCCCGCGGCCACAGGACGTATTGGTACTTCCTTGGTCGTGAAGGGGTTAAGGTACAAAACTGCCTGGTCCTCAAACGGTTAAAGTTGCTGAGTTCTTCAGTGTAACCAACACTGTGTGCTTGATTTTAAGTGGTTTCACAGTCAAGATTTTGTGACAAGTTTTGATTAACTATTTTAAGCCAAGTTGTTTATTGAAGTTTATCACATTGCTTTTCTGTATAAAATCTCAATGCAAGTGAATTGACTAGTAGAGCACAGCAAACAACATGTTAGAAAATATATAACTTTTCTATGGAACATTTTTTACATTTATATTCATTCATATAAATTATTGACAATATGTTACATGTTTTTTTTTTATTCTATGGCTGTATATGGTGTTTTTGTATGTACCATATGTCATTTACAGTTACAACAGATTTTTCATTTTCTGTGCACAAAGCTTTCACTTTTAATGAGCGCATAATATAATTAAACAAAAATATTGCTATATTGTAAGCTAAAGTACTGTCATAGCATGAAGGCTGTATATTTTATCATATGTTAATGTTCTAACCAGAAGTGAATTTAAAAGATGTGGGAAATATAAAGGAAGAACGTATCCTCCCTGCTCGATCCACGACTGGCTTTGGCTAAAAAAAATTGCTGCAAAGACGTCAACAAAAACCTATTCATGAAATTGCCCTCAATTGCTTGTTTCATCCCCAGCTTACAAAAGCTATAATTTTGCAACTTTTTTTATTTGGACTTGTACAGCTAAAATGTTAGAATTCTGGCCCCACTATCGCTTCAATTTTTTGTGTCTCTTTTGTGCCTACTAACTTTAAGGGAACTCTAGTTACTGTCATCTTGAAACAAGGAAAGTACCCCACAACGTCCACACTGCGCACTGCCGATAGGCCAATGTTTATCAAGTAGGCAGTCAATGATAGAGAAGGTACAGCATATTGGTAGTCTAATGCTACCGATGCACTGTGGGACTTAAGAATTCTGAAGATGGTTTCAATCATCTTTGACATTTGAAAATTAGACAAAGAACTGGTGGATCAGAGGAGCATTAGTAGAAAGAACAGTGGCAGGTAATATACCCCCTCTCCCCAGGACAGAATTTTGTCCAAGAACCAAAGGGTTACTTCAACTATATTTTTTTGGTGAGTACAATTATGACTACATGAAGTTGCAAAAAAATTATTATTACTTTCAAAAAATAAAAACTTTTTATCTAAACAAAAAATGCTTTTGTGTGGCCAAATGTGGAGCCCTATAACATATTTAGTTTTTCATTTAGGGAGTCTAATGAGTCACTCTATTTTGTGGGTTGAGCAGTAGTTTTTACTGTCAATATTTTGGGATACACAGCGCTTTTCAGTCACTTTTTATCTAACTGTTTTGTACATGAGGTGACAAAAACACTCACATCAATACTAGTATTACATATTTTCCTATTATTGCACTCACCTTGTGGGAAATATAGGCACACGGCCGTGACGGGCTCCGTCGCGGAATTCCACGGCGGAGCCCGTCACGGCGCCCCCCAGAGACCCCGATACTTACCTCCAGATCCAGAGTCCTCTGTCCCGCATGACGCTTCGGCGCGCATGCGCCGAAGCGTCATGTGAAGAGCCGGCCGTCATATGACGCGGCTAGCGGTGGGCGGGGAAGCGGTATCACACTATCTTCCACTGTGTTACAGCGGAAGATAGCATGACGGACGGGCTTCCTTGACTGCACTGGAAGCCGTACAAGCGTACACCCGCGGGTGAGGACGGGTGATTTCACGGTGGATGGAATTCCGCACCATGAGCATTGAGCTATTAGGTTCAATAGAACCTAATAGCTGCGGGCAACGCATACATCTCTTTTCTTGGTTGTACCAATATGGGCACATTTATCAACTACATTGCAGTGTATTGTACCTCAGCTGTCATACAATTAAACCTTTTACATCGGCAACGTCACTGAGGCAGAAGTGACCTATTATCAATACGAATTTCACTGACTAGATGCCTAAAATAATAAATTTTATTAGATACCAGCTAAAAAAATGGTAATAATAGAAAAATCACCCATCCGAGGACAAACAAACACAAAAAACAGCCAGAAGGAGACCAGTGTTATACACACTGGTCCCTGTGCATAATTCAACAAGGAAGCCAATATGCCTAGGAAAAAACGAGGAAATAAATAAATAATATTTCAGTTTAATAACCAAAACAAATTTTGAAGCGCTAGTAGGGTCTGAAATTCCAGCCAACAGTGTGTTGGACTGGAAGACCCAAACACTGATGTTTACTACAATGTTTACACCAATTTGGTACACTATTCATTAGAGATGAGTGAGCGTACTCGCTAAGGCAAACTACTTGAGTGAGTAGTGCCTTATACGAGTACCTGCCCGCTCGTCTCAAAAGATTTGGGTGCCGGCGGGGGGAGGGGAGTGGCTGGGGAGGAACGGGGGGGGGGGGAGATCTCTCTCTCACTCTCTCTGCCCCCCTGCTCCCCCTGCTCACTCCCGCAACTCACCGCTCTCCCCTGCTGGCAGGTAATCGCATAAGGCACTACTCGCTCGATTAGTTTGCCTTAGCAAGTACGCTCGCTCATCTCTACTATTAATGTCTAGGGAGCTTGGACTGTGTGAAAAACTACTTTATTGAAAATTGTGCTTAATACATCTTAATACACAATGTATTAAGCAGAATTTTTAATAAAGTACGGAAGTTTTTCACGCAGTCCAAGCTCCCTGGAATTGTTTATTCTTAGCGAAGAGCCAGCTGGACCGAGTGGCAGTGGACAGAAGAAAACTTCCGCACCTGAAGGAGTATAATCATTGCCAAGGAATACAGTAGAGTGTATATACCTGACATGAAGGTGAGCGCTGTTTTCATATTGCCGCACTATTCATGTCCACTATGTTATGGGCTAAAAGGTCCCAATTTGGCTATTAAGACTAATGGTCCAACGTGTTTCAATAGAGATATAATCTTCAGGGACCTAAGTAAACTTAGGCAGTGTTAGAATAATGTTCAGATCATGGTATGTACCAGGTATAGATGGGTCTAGGGAGGCGGTATTAATTAGAACCCATTTGTTAAATAGTAAGTGGACTAACTACCATCTGAGCAGAGCCCACACCCTCTTTAACCCATTCCCGCTCCAGTGCGTAAGTTTACGTCCTGAGGGCGGGGTGGTACTACCCGCAACAGGGCGTAAACTTACGTCCTGGGGAGAGCACGAGATCAAATATGATCCCGTGCTATCCCGCAGCAGGAGCTGGCTGTCAGTCACAGCTGGCGTCCCGCTGCAACAGAAACTGGCGTCCTGTGTTGCCAGTGCCTGAGATCGCTGTATAAGCGATAAGGCATGGCAGGGCAGTAGCTCTGCCTTGCCTTATCACAGCGATCATCAGGGCTGTGGTGAAAGTCCCTCAGAGGGACACAAATGTAAAAAAAACAAAGATTAAAAAAATGAATTTAAAAAAATGTAAAAAAAAGAGTTAAAAAATTCATTTTTTTATGCTTTTTTTCAGAATAAGGTAAAAAAAAATAAAACCCCACATATTTGGTATTTTCACGTCCATACCGATGCGTACAATAGGCTGCACATGCTTTTAACTATGCACGGAAAAAAGCATTTTAAAAAACGCTAAAAAACTGAGGCAAAATGCTAATTTTTAGCATTTTGCCTCACTAAAAACGCAATAAAAGTGATCAAAAAAGCCGTATGTACCCCAAAATGGTACCAATGATAACTACAGCTCGTCTCACAAAAAATAGGCCCTCATAGAGCTCCGTGCATTAAAAAATTACAGGACTTTGAATGCAGCGATTTAGAAAAAAAAAGATGGACGATGAGCAGATCGCTGATCGCTCAGTGTAAATAGCAGCTGTTCAGTACTGAACGGCCGCTATTTTATGTCAATAGGGAGGGGCAGGGGAGAGCGAGGAGATAACTTTCCTCCAGCCTCTCCGCTATGAGCCAGCAGTACTAGCTCCTGTGGGGCTTAAGAAGTCATGGTCAACATTGATTGTGACATCTAAGGGGATGTTGCACATGGTTGGGCCGCATATGGTGTGGGCTCAACTCCTGAGCCCACTCCCAACTCTCTCTTCTGAATTCCTCTGTATATATATATATATATATGGTGCATGTTAGGAAAAGGTTAAATAAATGAATAATTAGAATGGAAAGTCTAGTTAGACATTCTACATACTCAGTGGAACTGCTTGTGAATTATTACAAAATGATTTTGAAAAATTTCAGTACAAGAAGTTAAAGGATGTGTTGTTTACAGGAGTTGTCCAGTTGTAACCTACTGATGGCCTTTCCTTAGCATAGGCTATCAATATTATATCCCTAGGAATTTGTCACCTGGGAATCCTGCTGATGAGCTGTTTGCCAGGTTGTAAACAATGAAGTGATGACTGCAGTAGATGGACAGCTCTGTTCCCACTGCAATGATCAGGCTTGGTATTATAGACAAAGCTCATATTCACTGGCCATTAAGAACATAGCTGTCCGATTCCTTCAGAAATCAGTTCAGTACACAAGAGCACCAGCCTGGCAAATATCTGACCAACAGGGGTACTGGGTGGCAGACCCCAGCTAATCTACTATTGATGACCTACCCTGTAAATAGACAATCAATACTTTACAACTGGACAACCCCTTTAACAGGATCCTCATACTAGAAAATAGTTTCAGTTGTTCCTGAAATCACCTTTTAATTTTTTGCTTTGCACTAACTGAGATATTTTGTTTGCTATTACTATGCCAAATTATATCACTGTGATTTATTATATTTCTGCTAATGAGGAAGGATATGAAGAGTGGTAGGGGGTCTTGGGCCCTTCTCATATTAATCTGATTTGTATATGATATCTTTGCAAATAAATATTTTTGGGGAAAACGGTGTATTCTAGTTCTACAATTCTGAGCAGCATCTAATATTTATAATAATTCTGTTCTACATTGTTCAGGCCAATTCCAATAACTTTTATTTATATAAGGAATACTTTAGAATTATGCTTATTTTGCACACAAATCATTGATTAGTGACAGATGTGATACATTTTATTGATTATGTGGATTTTTAATGCAGGCTTTTCTAAATATATGGCTTCGGAGGAAAATGGAAATATTACACAGTATTTAGAATTGAGTCATCTTTCAACTCTTACTTCTGGCACTTGAGTAATTTTGTCCAAAATCAATTTAACTAAATGAAAACAAAACAATTTCCAAAAGAGCATATTGATAGATTTTACAGAAGAATTTGTATCATTAAATGAGCAGTGTGTCAAGAATAAATCTGCTAAAAGTCTGTTTCACTTTACAAAGAGACCTACTCATTGATATGCATTCATAACGGCAACATTTCTTAGCATATATATTAATCAACGTCAGTTACTCTTGAAAAAATCCATCAGTGTATATCATGAATCATCATGATCACACATTTATTCAAATAGCCCACGGCTAATAAACAAAAGAAATTAAAATAAAAATGTGCAGAATGTCAAGCAGATCAATGCTAACTTATTTGTGTATACTCAAACATTATTCTTACGATCCCCGGGCTATTACAGATTTATTCTTTCAAAGTGATGTTGTAGCAATTAAAAATCAATTGTTCAACACAAGAAGACAATAAAACATTTTGTCATGTGACTAAGCATCCACGTGGAAACTTGTGATTACTGATTTATACTTACCATCTGAAATTAAGGAATTCAATATGTACTAGATGTATTATGAAGAAAAAAAAAGTTTAAATATATTCTGTAAACAATGGGGTTGCCTATGATTTATGACAGCATTAGATCGTGGGTCTTGACAACATTACATTTTTGGTGCAGTCTGCCCAGTTTATAATAACTCACAGAGACTAAAATATCCATGATAGATCTGTTTACAGATCGTCCATGTTTAAAAACACATGTGCAGGTTTTGTCAGCTACATTGAATCTCAAACCCAAAACCATGTAATTGTTGGATCCAGCTGCTTGTCAAACACAGAACATCCTCATTTCTTGCTTTCTACAGTGGCACAATTAGTGGCTACTTCTACGTATTTATACTAGAAATGGTTGTTCTGTCTGTAAAAATTCTTTTAGTTCTCTTATATCCATTTTTGAAGTCCTAAAGAAAAGACATTTATGGTTCATTTTATGATTAGCTGATTTATTTTCATGCATAGAAATAGTTTTTACACATTTAATATAATCTCAATAGAGATGTTACACATTGTACGGTATGCAAGATCTAAATTCATCAAATCATTAAACAGTCTTTAAATTGTGGTCTAGTATGCAGTGAGGGATCCGACAGATTCTTTAAATTGATTTATAAAATGGATATTTATATATTTTTTTCTATTCTGAATATAAATATTTATTTATGTATTAAGTTTTAAACAGATATAATACACTGCTGTACAGAAGTATTGAAGTTTGTATTTGATGATTAATTCCCTAGTGGGCCTAAAAAAATGTTAAAACAAAGTGCTCAAGAGCGTAACCATAATACAAAAAACCCACAAACCCATTTTTCTTCCAAATTGATTTTCATGTAAAAATAATTGTTCATAATAGATACAATATATAGTTGGCAACAATTATCACCACAACAGTAACAGTTTGTGCTTTTAAACTAGTGTCCTACTAGTGTCCTGCAATTCCTGCTAGCCGTAATCAACCGACACCTGCAGTCATACCGATTCAGCCACTATACAGCCCAATTTGACCATTGTCTGTGTGTATAGCATCCCTCCCTCTCCACTTCGCCATACTGTGCACATCTCCAGCACCTTTACCTTCTGTATCACCCCATTATTTGTAGTATGTAAGCTTGTTGGAGTAGAGCCCTCACTCCTACTGTCTCCATCAACTGATTACTTCTTGTAACCATGGTCTTGTTTTTACTCCCCCTGTCTTGTAATCACTGCGGAATATGTTGGCACTATATAAATAAAGATTATTATTGTTTTTATTAAGTGCATTATTTATCTATATATCATGCTGCAATATTGCAGAATAGCATTTTTCATAATCCCCCTCCCAAAAAAAGACATGAAAGTTAATCAGTAAATCTTGTATACTCCAAAATCATACCAATGAAAACTGCTTTTATTCTATCCTACTCCCAAGAAAAGGTTAATAAATGTTATTTGATTCACTGCAGGTACATCAAAATAGTGGCATTATAGACTACAATTCTGTGGCACTAGAGCAGCAGGGGATCAGTACTGTGAGTATATATATTTTTAAAGGCTACTCCAGCAAAACCACATTTTTCCATCACTACCCCCCCCCCCCCCCCCCACAAACACACACACACATGCCTGTCACGCTCTGGACATCTCACGTGTTAATTATATTATATACACTTCTATGCAGTGCAGCTTTATGCCTGATTCCTTTCACACACCATCTTGAATTTAAGATTATTGCCTGCGTTCTCTTCTTTTATACTCTGCTAGTAACTCCATAATGCATCAACACATCATCACATGAGCAGCCAGAGCCATTCCCATTTCTGCCTGCTGGGAAGACGCTGTCATTAACCTCTGTATTCACCTAAATAACCCAAGGACTATAAGTATACAGTCAGGAGGATTAACTATCATGTTCTTCAGTATAACTGTGTGGTAGGAGCTGTATAATAATCAGTAACTGTGATAGGAATTTCTGTCTCCACCATTTGGAGACTTTCTGTAATACACGCAACGCGGTTTCTTCATACAAGATGCTGTGGTGACTGAATAAGTGACTTCTTGAGAGAGCAAAACAACAAGTAATTGCCAGGCAGTCACAATGAGATGAAATGACCACCTGAGGAGAAGAACTCCAGGAATTTTTAGAAAGGAAGGAATAACTAGCCAACGTAATACTAGCCAACTTATATATACTAGTGGACTAGCTACATAATTAATTAAAACAATTTCACTGGAGTAGTCATTTAACCATTCATGCTGTCTGTTATTTTTTGTCACCAGCCTTCCTCTTTCTAAACCCTTTGTAGCACTAAACTAATGATGAAGATATCCTCCTATACATGTATCTGCCCATTACTACTTCATATCTGCAGTTTTTAAAATTCACACACTGTATGTTAGTGACATTGGAATGATCTGGTGGGCATACTTGGAGAATTCCAGCCCCCAGAGTTTTTTTATGTAGCCTTACCCCCTCTTCATTTGATTGATGTAAATGATGTCGTCTACATCATGCCACTAAAATGTTGACATCCTGGAAGTCAGAGTGGGTCCAGTACATGAAGTCTTTGGGCATGTGAGGGTCCTGCTCTGACTCCTGGGAAATAAGCATTTTCAATGCCCTGTGGATAACGTAGGGTTTGTCATCCGCATTGATGTAAGGGAAAGGGGTTGTGTTACCTAAAAGACTCGGGGAGGCTGGAGTGGCCCAGACTTGCTGAATGATTTGGTTGTAATTAGCATATGGCTTGGCAGTTTTATAACCCGCTTTTCTACATGCATAAAGTGGCAATGGGCAATGATGGATACATACTTAAAAGGCTTTCTTCACCATTTATGTTGTACTGCAAATGGTTTAGAAATGTGAAACATAGTGACAGGCTCCATTTAACTCCCCCCTAGCATTTTAGGATGGGTTCTGTTCATTTGGCAGGAAAAGCGCATTACAGTTTTGGACAACACAGAGCTTGTTCTACTTTAAATGGCTATCGCTCTGGTTCTATCAGGGTTAACACCGTGTTTTTGATATAATTTTATAGCTAACATTAAATATTTGTACTCCTTACAAAACCACAGCTATAGCCATTTGAGGTGGGATAGGGAGTACTTAAAGGGGTTGTCCCGCGAAAGCAAGTGGGGGTATACACTTCTGTATGGCCATATTAATGCACTTTGTAATGTACATTGTGCATTAATTATGAGCCATACAGAAGTTATTCACTTACCTGTTCCGTTGCTAGCGTCCCCGTCGCCATGGTGCCGTCTAATTTTCAGCGTCTAATCGCCGGATTAGACGCGCTTGCTCAGTCCGGTCTTCTTCTTTTCTCAATGGGGCCGCTCGTGCCGGAGAGCGGCCCCTCGTAGCTCCGCCCCGTCACGTGCCGATTCCAGCCAATCAGGAGGCTGGAATCGGCAATGGACCGCACAGAAGACCTGCGGTCCACCGAGGGTGAAGATCCCGGCGGCCATCTTCACCAGGTAAGTAAGAAGTCACCGGAGCGCGGGGATTCAGGTAAGCACTATCCGGTTTTCTTTTTTAACCCCTGCATCGGGTTTGTCTCGCGCCGAAAAAAAAAAAACCCCGTTTCGGCGCGGGACAACCCCTTTAATTTAGAGCTGTCTTCTCAGTCAGGGTGTGAAGAGGAGACAGGAAGGGGGGACAAGCCTACAGCAGAGAAGATCTGCGTTTCCCCTGCATACCTACCTATCCCAGAGAAAGGGAACATGACTTTTTGTTCATGTTATGATCCCCCATTAACCAGAGAGCATATTTTCTCTCTAATTGTCACAGTTTTTTTTCCAGAAAAAAAGTGAAATGACGAGGACCTGCCCAACTAATCACTACTGTGCACCATTTAGGGCTCATTCAGACGAGCGTGCTTATGTGCGCACATAGGTGCACACAAAAATGCACGTCTATTTAGAACCTTTAGTTTCCTACGATGGGTTCACATGACTGTATTTTACAGGCGTGCAAATGCGCGCACCTGCAAAAGATAGGACATGCGTGCACCACATAGGTCCGTGATGTGTGTAAATATTCCCCGCGGGGAGTCCCCTTGTCACCGAACACTGTGACAGCACTGTCACAGTGTTCAATAATGATGGCACTCCCCATGGGGAGTCAAGAATAGCCTGCCACAGCTGTCACAGAAAGAGCTTCAGAGCAGTGCAAGGAGAAGTGCCTGAGCCCCGACAGCAGCGGAGAGGTGAATATATAAATTTTTTACTTTTTACACATGCTAGGGATGATTTTCAGGGAGGGGCTTATATTGATAGCCCTTCTCCGAAAATCATGGCAGGGGTTGCCAGCAGCCCATTGCTTTCAATGGGGTCACCAGCAGCGGCCCCATTGAAAGCAATGAACACGGACCTTCATTCACGCGTGTTATGGCACGTTCCATGGATGCGCAGTTTTGTGCAACCTATGTACACACATAAACATGCTCGTCTGAATGAGGCCTTAACCCCACAGATACTGCAGTCATTGCTGACCTTGGCATCTAAGCATTGTTACAGAAAAAAATGCTAAAACTTTTTTCCCCTTGCACAAGGCTAACAGCCAATAGTATAAAATATTACATTATTTATCCAGAAAGGTAAATTCCATAAAAAAATTGCCAAATAGCTGTTTTCAGATTTTTTTGTAAAATAGCTGTTTTCAGATTTTTGGGTGAAATTGTCTATTACAGTATATGTACCCAAAATTAGTTCATATGAAAACTAGAACCCATCCGACAAAATACAAGGTGTCATAAAGCTGCATTGACGAAAAAATAAAAATGTTTACTTTTCTCGTTACAATTTACTGGTTCCTAAGGCTAAAATTGGTTATGCCACTGGGGGTTAAGAATGAACTGGGACTCTCTTTACATGAGACATAAATTTAAAACCTGAAATAAAAAAGTTACATTTTTGGGAGCGTTTTTCCAATTTTAACATTACTGTTGGGGGGGGTTAAGTAAATGTAAAACAAAATAATTACAGCAGCAAACACATACTGCACATACATATTTGCATACATTAATTTACATACTCATCGACTGTGTGTTTTAGTCACAGGAAGCCAGTACAGATTTTAAACTCTAATGACTTGCCATCAAATAACAAATAACAGTGTATATTTAATTATTCCCAGCCCTTTAAACCAACAAACTTTCAAGTGGAGATAAATGAATTTATGTCAGCCTAGCAGCAAGAACGTAGCTACAAGCGAGCCAGCTGGTGGCGTTCAGAGTTTTAAACGTACAATATACTGCAGGAGGCTGGTGAATGAGAACTTGAGATATTGTTCATAATGCTTTTTATTGTGCTTGGTTGACAGATTTTACAGAAGCAGATTGCGTAATTAATTTGGACATAGATCTTCCTTTGCGGCATTCTATTTCGGCTTTTGATTTAGGGTCAAAACAAATGAACTAGACTCACACATATGCGCAGAGTTTTCTAGCAGTGAAATGCAGCATATTTTGATATTATGCCACTTCATGGAAACTGGCAGGACACAACAGAGAACTGTCTACATGCACAGTAGGCATTATGACAGTATATTCAAAAAGCATGATTCAAAAGAAGAATAATAGTAATAATGATATGTTACTATTATTGCTATTATCTCTTTGTATAGAACAAAACAAAATTTATTATGAAAAAGAAAAGAAAAAGAGGATGCAATCGTGAACTTGACATCAATCCAACTTATTAGCAATCAATTAAGTTTCTGATAGAAAGAAATACTAGCTGCAAAATCATCTATCCGTGAAAGAAAAGAGATATTGTGTTGAAACAACAAAAGATGAATGCCAACGGTTTGGTCTAATCAGGGAGCAATAGAATAGTTTCAGAAAAGTCCCTTAGGTTGTATGAAGGAAGCCTTAATCTAAGATACATAGAATTACTATTAGGGTGTGTTGCCACATTCTTTTCAAATAGCATTACTTTTTGCAGCAAGTTTGCAAAAATCACAGCAGAATATGTGAGTGACTTGTGAACACAGCACAAGGGAGTTTTCACACGAGCTGGAATTTGCCAGCAGGATGCACCAAAATTTACAGGTCTAGAGTGGCATCAAATAAGTGTATTCACAAGAACGCTACCCTCAGTGCAATAAAGGAAGAACAAACAAACAAACAAAGCGCTTCAATAAATGGATTGTGTGATCAAATCCAAATAGACAACAAAGAGATTTTTTTTCTAATTCTTCTTTGCTGGCATTCCATAGAAAAAAGAATACATCTGGATCTCATCAAGCTATATAACCTTTATACCATGGTGGTGGGGTTGCAAGAACGTGTGCATGTGTAGTGTTTTGGGTGCTAGGTTGGAGCCAGGTGTGTAGCAGTTGTGCAGAAATGGAAAAGAGTCAGGAGGAGAGCCAAAGCTCGCTAACAGGTAGTCATGGTTTGCAGGAGAGCAGCATGTTTAGGAGATGAAGCTTGATCAAGGAAGTGGAGCACAATAATTACGCTCTGTATGAAGGGACAGGGACAAGTTTGTATATAGGGCTAATTGGAGAAGGAACAAGACACAAGGTGGACTTAGACAGGGAAACACAGATCCAGGATCAAGGAACAGGGGACAAAGGATGAGAAACAAGGTATTAGGACTAAGCATGTTGCATAGCTCAATCAGCAGGGGCTTTGCCTGGAGCATACGTGGATGCTGGTTTGAATCTTGACACCAGCCTCCCCCCCCCCCCCCTTTCCCAGGATGGCCTCTGGACATCCCAGGGGCTGACTTCCTATGTTTAGGAGAGGGTAACCAAACCTTTTCTGTGCCTTCTTGTAGGCACGCTTTCTGAGTTCAGCCAACACTGTCAGTCTGTGGGTGACAGTCAGGCCAGGAGTATTGATATGGAAGCCAGGAATAAAGGCAGGATGCATATTGTAATTAGTGTATAATGGAGTCTGGCTGGTGGAACTGTGTTTGGCATGAGAAATGAAGCAGTGGAGATACTTCTCCAGAGTCTGGTTTGTTCTCTTGGTCTGGCCATTAGTCTGAGGATGAAAAGCCGAAGACAGATTCACTGTGATTCCTAGGGCTGTGCAGAAGTGCTTCCAGAACCTTGATGTGAATGAACCCCTCTGTCAGAAACCACATCATCAGGAATTCCGTGCAGCCTGAATACTTCCTGGATTATCAATTCTGCAGTGTGCTCAGCGGTGGGAATTCCTTTTAGGAAAATTAAGTGAGACATCTTCATAAGTCGGTTCATGACGACAAGAATGACAGTCATTCCTTTGCGCAGATCTACAATGAAGTCCATAGAAATAGTTGCCCATGACATGCATAGAAGTGGAAGGGGCTGTAGGAAACTGAGTGGGCGAGCCTGTGGGGTCTTGTTTCAAGCACTTGCGTTCCAAAGGTGACATAACTCTTCACCTCACCCCTGCAGTCAGGCCACCAGAAGGAATGAAGCTAGAGTTCTGAAGTCTTTGTAACCCCAAGATGACCGGCAAGCTTGAAATCATGGATCAGTCTATGGACTCAAGTCAACCCGCATCAGGAACATATAGTTAGTGTTTTTGCCTCCAGAGTCCATTTTTGAAAGAAAGCTTCACATCCTTAGAAAGGGTCAATTTTGTATCCTACCTTACACTTTGGTAGAAGTTCTTCAAAGTGCAGGATACTTCAAAGACTTTTGGGGGAAAGAATTGTTAGGACTGTGCCTGATAGTTGACCCTCAGGGAATCTGAGGTAAGGGCACCAGATGACATTAACTAGTCAGAGGAGGTGAACTAGGGAAGATACCTTGCCCTAAGCTAGTACAGGGAAGGAGGGCTAGTCCTGCCTAGGCACAGAGCACTTGTTCCGATAAGGATGACCCCGTGGTCTTCCTCTTGGCACTAGCTGACCCTTACAGGTAGAACTCCTATACACCAAAAGACAAACCAGGACTGGGAGAAGTAGAGAAACAGAGGGGTGGACATGTGTACAAGGACAGGACAGGGGAACAGGCGATGAGACTACTGACAGGAAGGGTGTAAAGGTGAAAGAACAACAAACAGAAGGATACTGGATAATAACAGAATAAATGCAGAAGCAGGAGCTAAGCAGGATGTCAGAGAGAGCAAACTCACAACAACACTGAAGCACTGAATGGAATTCCCAGCTCAGCTATAATTGTCAAAAGTCCTACAGCTAAGCTGGAAGGCCAGGAGCAAGTAACCATTGAGGTGCTGTTACGTGTGCTGCTGAGACATGTTGTACTATTGTGATTCCAGCAGCCCAGCACTCTCAGGGTTAATGATTGAGCTGGCTGGGTGTGGTACTTTCTGCTAGCCAATCCCCTGGATCTGTGCTCACATATAAACCCAGCTCCTGGTCAGTCTGTATGGCCCCCCAGGTGAGTAGTCATGAATGCTTGTCTGGTGAGGTTTGCAGTGTGACTTGGTTCATGTCCGTTTGTACGTTTAAATTCTGTCAGTTTTGTGTTAGCTTGCTGTGTGACCTGCTATCTGTGTCCTGTCCTGTTGCAGCGTGCGGTGTAAGCGGTGTCCGATTCTGCTGGACTCCTGGTTAGTGTAGGGACTAGCAGTATAACCAGGAGCCGTGAAGTGGCCTGCTAGCCTTGGTCCTGTTCCGAGGATGTTGTGTGTGAACAGTGACTAGTCCAGTGTCTGTGCAGGTGGCCAGACATCAGGTGTGGATAGTCATGTTCTGAGTATGTTGGTGTTCATATGTATGTTAGACACACTGTGTTGTAGTGTCTGTTGCATGCGGTTGTTGGAGCACGTTTCCCCGTACTTCCCAGCAGATGGTTTGGACACCTGCTGTTCCTTCCCTTCCTGGCATTCTGGGGTGGTGCACTCAGTAGGTGTGGTACTGTGACCGCGCAAGTGTAGCCACTCGCAGGTTTCCCCTTTCCCTTGGCAGGTGCGGCCTCCGAACATCTGATTTTTGTGTGCGTGGTGCGAGCTGGTGATGCCGGCCACGATTTTCCTTATAGGCCAGATAGGTGTTCTGGCGGTCCTTCCCTTCGTACAGTGGGTGTGGTGGCTCCATACAACTTTAGTGGCATGCATGTTGTGTCTAAGTTCCATCTCAGTCTGTATTCCTGTTCCAGTGTCTGTTTTGTGGCGATGTGCGCCCTGCAGATGTAATTTGTTGTAGACCCCTGTGCGGGAGGTACCAGGGTGTACTTCCTTCTCCTGCTGAATGGCTGGCGTCCGCATCAGGCCCGTAGTGATAAGTCCTGGTCACGCTATGTCTGTAGGGAGGGTAGCCATCTTTCCCTCTGGATTGTGCATATTCTATGCAGGCTACTGTTCGGTGGCCTTTTGGTATAAGGCGCAGTGGTCCTGCTTAGTTATTCCCTTACTCTCTCCCATTTTGTCATCTTTGCCTTGGTGTCAGGTCCTTTTTTTTAGATAAATCCTGTACACGTGCGTGGTTTGGAGGAGTTGCATAATTTTTATTGGTTATGCTTAAAGGGTCCAAAGGCCCCTTTTTTTAGTTCCAAAAGTTTTTATTGAAGTATCGGATAACATTTGCATTAAGCTTATTTGAGTCCCCACGCAGGGGGTGCAATAATGTTGAAAAGCATATAACAATAACATAACATTTTTATTTTATTTTATTTTTTTTTTTCCAGTTCGGATTCCACCATGTTCTTAATGTAGGCAATGGACTGGTTTAAGTGTTCAAGTTTTTCTCCTCTTCTGTGTCCCTTAATTCCACCATTGTGTGTTGTGTGTTGCCTTTGATATCCCTCTCCCCCGCCCCACTCCTCTTTTCCACATCCTTCCCCCCTCCTGTTATCAGTCTTTATTTGTTCTTCTATCGGTTTAGTAGCTTATGAACTAAGGGGTCTGGTTAAGCCTGGTATATCTAATGAGACGGCCCAGGGCGTCCAGGTCTTGAGAAATAGGTCCATTTTGTCATCCCTCATGGCCGACAGTTTTTCATAAAGCATCATTCTTGATATTCTAGTTATGATTGGTTCTATATGAAGGGTTGGTTTCATCCATTGGAATGCGATGTAGATTTTGGTTGCCATACAGATCTGCTGTGCTAGTTTGTGTTGTTGGTTATTGTATCCCATGGGTTTGTCAGCCAGGAGGCATACAGATGGAGTGAGGGGGAATGTCTTACCCAATACTCTAGATATGAGGTTGGTTACTCTTCTCCAGAGGGCGGCCACTATGGGGCAGGTCCACCATGTATGTAGGATTGTACCTAGGTTATTGCATCCCCTGAAACAGTTCGGGGAGGTGGTAGGGGAGTACTTATTTATCGTTGTGGGGACTAGATATGCTCTGTGGAGTATTTTTACTGCGGTTTCTGCTAAGGTTACTTGATGACTGCCTTTTGCTGCGAATGTGCAGCAATGATGCCATCGTGGTAGAGAGAGGGTAACACCCAGATCTGACTCCCAGCGTGTCATAAAGGGGAGTTTTGTGCCTTCTGGGGGTTTATTCATGGAAGCGTAGAGTGTAGATATTACGCCCGATTGAAGTGGTGACCGTAAGCAGGTTCTCTCGAAAGGTGTAGGGGCGGTTGGCGGATTAGTAGTGTTCAGTAGGGAGCGTAGGAAGCTGTATATTTGCCTTAGTTCAAACCATAGGTTTTCTGGGACTGTGTATTTATCTATCAGTTGTTGCATAGATAGTAGTTTCCCACAGGGCATGAACTGGTGTAGGGTCGTGATGTGTTTGGCTCGCCACCATTGGTAATTTTGTTCTTGTAGGCTAAGGGGGAATGCCTGATTGGGGATCACCGGTAGTAGTTGTGGGATGGGTGACATCATGGCATATTTAAATCTGTTCTTTCTCCAAATCAAAAATTGGTGGTGGGTTAGTGGGGCTAAGTGTTGTATGTTTGTGGGTTTCCAGTTTTTATCCCAGAATATGATACCTAGGCCCAAAGGGGCCAGAAGGGCAGTTTCCACCTCTGCCCACAGGGGTCTTTTCCTGCCGGCGAACATTAGGGGGATTTGTGATAGTTGCGCTGCTATATAATATTTTTTCAGGTTGGGTACTGATAGGCCTCCGGTTCTCTTGTGATAGTGCATTACCTTTTGTTTGATTCTGGGTCGTTTGTTCCTCCAGATAAATTGAAATATGGCCTTTTGCATTTCTTGTAAGTCTTTAGGGGGGATTCCATCTGAATAAGTATAGTAGACGGGGCAGAACGTTCATTTTAATAGAGTTGATGCGCCCTATCCATTAAATGGAGGGGTGGTTCCATTTCTTTAAGTCTGCTTTCAACTCTGCGAACAGGGGGGGGTAGTTCTTTTTGTATAAGGTGTCTAGTTTGGGGGTGAGTTTGATACCGAGATATGTGATATGATGTTGGCATGCATTAAATCCAAAATTTAGTTCAATGAGCTTTTGTGAGTGTGAGGGGATATTGTGGAATAAGGCTTCCGTTTTGCCCATATTCACTATCAGTCCTGAGACTTCAGCAAAGGTGTCTAAGACTTTCATTAAGTTTGGTAGTGAGGTGAGGGGTTTAGTTAGAGTGAGCAGGATATCGTCCGCAAATAGGCTAGCTTTATATTCTTTGCTTCCTGCGGTCACCCCCGTTATGTTTGGGTTATTTCTAATAATTTGTGCAAGGGGTTCCATCGCTAGAGCGAAGAGGGCTGGGGATAAGGGGCATGCCTGTCTGGTTCCCCTCTGAACTAATATTTTATTTACTGTTGAGGTGGGAAGTTTTAATTCCGCGGAGGGGGTTGAGTATAGGGCGTGTAGTGCCGTAATGAAGTCCCCTTGGATACCTGCTTTTTTAAGGACAGCGAATAGGTAATCCCAGGATAAGCTATCAAAAGCTTTTTCGATGTCTAGGGATAGGGTTAGTTGTGGTGTTTTATTAGTGTTTGATATGTGTATGAGGTTAAGGACTTTTCTAATGTTGTCTGATGCCTGACGGGAAGGAATAAAGCCTACTTGATCTTTGTGGATCAGTGAGGGGAGAAATGTGTTTAGTCGTTTCGCTAATATGCTGGTCAGGATCTTATAGTCTATATTTAATAGTGAAATTGGTCTGTAGTTTTTTGGGGAGGTATGGTCTTTATTAGGTTTGGGGATGACAGTTATATGGGCTTTAAGGAATTCGTCTGGAACAGTTTTTCCTAATAGAATGTCATTATAGAAGCGCGTTAGGGGCTGTGAGAGGACGGTGCTAAATTTTTTATAGTACAAGGCGGTAAGGCCGTCTGGGCCTGGGGCCTTACCTGGTTTCAGTAGTTTGATAGTCTCTCCCACTTCTTCTACCGAGATGTGTTGGTTGAGGTGGTCATTTTGGTGATCTGAGAGCTGTGGGAGCATTAGATTATTTAGAAACTCTTGGGGGGCAGAAGGCGATTTTTGGGGTTTATATGTATATAATTTGTTGTAAAAGTCAAGGAACGTGTTAGCAATTTTATCGGGGTCCGCTGAGCATGATCCATTTTGTGTTCTAATGGAGTGGACTATGTTAATTTTTTCTTTCGCTCTAAGGCGTGATGCCAGTAGTTTGTCAGGTTTATTGGCCAGTTTGAAGTACACTGATTGAGTCCATTGGAGGGCCCTTTCTGCCTGGTTTGTATATAGAAGGTCGATTTGTAGTTTGGTATCTCGGATGTTTTTCGTCAGGGCTATACTAGGACGTTGCTGGTTTGCTATTTCTAGCAGGGCGAGGCGTCTTTCTAGTGCTTGTAGAGCTTGTGTTTTTTCCTTCTTTTTGGTAGCAGAAATTCTGGAAATTTGGCCTCTCATGAAGGCTTTATGAGCCAGCCATACCCAGACAGGTTCGGACGTATTATTGTCGTTTGTTGCTAGGAATTCCGTCAGTTGCTCTGTTGTTTGTGCCAACGTTATGGGGTCTTTCAGTATGGACTCATTGAGTCTCCATTTTCTTGGTAGAGGCTGCGGGGTAGTATTTATAAATTGGGTGAGGACTATGTCATGATCTGACCAGGCGCATGGGATGTGTCTAGCCTGGGCAAGTATGGGGAGTATATGGGTCGATACCAGGGCCCAATCGATGCGCGAGTATGTTTTGTGCGGGGCCGAGAAAAAGGTGTAGCCTCTGCTCGTGCCGTGCATCTCCCTCCAACAGTCTGCTATTGCTAAGTCTTTCAGTGTATTGTTTATTGAAATTCTTTGTGAAGGGCTTAATTTGTCTGGACTTTGGGAGGAACGGTCTAGGGCCGGGGAGAGGGCCATGTTGAAGTCTCCCATCCAATATATAGAAGCTTTCGGTATCTCTCTTAGTTTTCTGGCGATTTGAGTAAATAGTTTGCAAGGATTGTTCACGGGTGCGTATGAATTTACTATTACTAATTTATGTTCCCTGAGCTTACCGTGTAGTATGACTTATCTCCCTTGTGAGTCTATTTCTGTTTTGTCTATTACGAGGGGGAAGGAATTATGTAGGAGAGTTGTAACTCCTTGGTGTTTTTTGGATGCAACCGACGAGAAGACTCTGGTGTATTGTGGGTGTAGGTAGCTAGGGGCAGAGGTGGTGGAAAAATGGGTTTCTTGAAGGCAAATGATGTCGGGTTTGACTTTAAGGTATTGTGTAAATGCCTTCCTTCTCTTGAGTGGGGAGTTGAATCCCTTAACGTTGTGTGAGATTATGGTAGCCATGTTGGGGCGGTAGGAGAAGGCTGAATATTTCTGGGGTGTGGCCCTGTTGGGGGGGTAGGAGGAGGCTGAGTGTTTCTAGAGTGTATCTGGTGTTTTTGGGTAGTAATGTGGTGGTAGTCGTTAGGCAGGTGGTGTGTGGAATTACCTTTCAGTACATACAATAGCATTGTAGAAATAACAGTTAAAACAAATATCAAGGTTTCGAACGGGTTTGGGTCTCTTTCAGAACCCAAGAAATCCCAAACTGAGTGTTCCCTTAAGAACATCAAAAGGGGACACTCAAAGTCTGGTGAGGATTGGGCGTCAAGTTTCTCCGCCCCGTCCCAATGCGAAAATTTATCATAACATTTAACAGAAACAATTAAACAATTCAATCTGGTTTACCAGGTCATTTTGACCTTTTGACTCCGGAGGAAACAGTTTTTAAGTTTTCTTGTGCCTATCCACGTGGGGCCCGCACACCACCTGTGTTGGTGTTAAGCTTACGTCTCCTCAACCCGTTACGGGGGGGGGGGGGGAGGGGGTCAATTATGTATATTTTATAGAATGCGGGGCCCCAGGCGGACAAGCCACTCATGGGTTGTAGGTGGGTTGCCAGGTCTCGCCGTGGGTGTAGTGCCTTTGTCTATTGGCATCGCTCAAGTCCACCTTCGTTTGTCCATGTGTATCACAGGGAAGGTCCCTTTTCAGTAGGTAGTGTCTAGTGGATGTTGGGGAGTAGTCATGTGGTAGCTGAGCCACCCCACGCCCCCCTGTGGAGGGCCTGGGGGGGGGCCAGCCCCGTCGGGGCCAACAAGCACTACTAGTTAAATGATACATATCTGAATCAGGCGCTCTGGGTTCGGTTTTCGTTGATGTTCATTCTGCGGCGTGGATTTCCCGCTGTTGTCCAGGAACGCGTTGGTCGTTGTTGTCTAGGGGATCTGCTCGGTTCGCTCACATAGGGGATGTGTTCCTCCTCTAAGATGCGTTTTCCTTCTTCCAAGTTTCTTATTGAGTACGACCTTTGGTTGATGCGGACCAACAAGGCAAATGGAAAGTTCCAGCGGTATCTTATATTCGCTTGCTGCAGGGCTAGGGTTATGGGCCTCAAAGCTCTTCTTTTTGCAAGAGTGGACGGAGCAATGTCTGCAAACATTTGGACTGAGGTGGGGACCCCCGGCAGCGAGTCTAGGTTGCGTGCAGCCGTTAGGAGTTGATCTCTCATCTCTGAGTAATGGAGCTTCAGGATAGTATCTCTTGGTAAGTCAGTATTGGTCGGTCTTGAGAGGGCACGATGTATTCTGTCTATCCGTAGGGATTCCTGCGCTACTTGGGGGAGGAGAGCGGAGAACAGATTCGTAGCGGCCTCTTTCAGGTTGATGATAGACTCTGGAAGGCCTCGGATGCGTATGTTAGCTCTCCTACTCCGGTTTTCGAGGTCCTCACATTTTAGTTCAAGAGCTTCTACTCTTTCAGCACAGTCATCCCATCTCGCTCTTTCATGGTCCAGCGCGTCTATGATGTCGTCCGTTTTGTGTTCAAGATCGTTGGTTCGCTGGCCTAGATCGTTAATTTGTCTGGATATGTCGTGCACCGCTGCCTGTAGCTCCTCTCGGAACAGTTTCTTGATGTGTGTAAGGAGCTTCGAGTCTGAGGAGGAGAGATCAGAAGCTTGGTGCATACTTGGTGGGTCGATGTTCTGGCCGGTGCTTGGGATGTCTCCGTTTTCGGAGTTGTGGGGTGATTGCTCCATCTGCGTTAATGGGGTATATTGGTTGCCCGAGAACAGTTCTGGTAATGTACACTGTGATGTTGTAGGCTGGCCCTTGCTTTGTCTGTTGGTCCTCCTGGACATTATAGATGTTTCAGATTGTGAGGTCTTCTAGTTTGGTGTTAAAAGTTGCTTTTTTAGGAGTCTGCCGCCTTCTCTCCTGCCTCTTCTGCCCGTTCCCCGACGTGTTCTGGGTCTCTGCAGCTGTTCCCCAGGTCCTGCTGCTCTCTAGCAGGGGTTTGGTGCTGTCTTCCGCGGCCGGCCCTCACTTCCGGTCGGCCGCGTCCAGAAATTTAGTCCGGGGATGCGGCCGGAAGTGTAGGCCGCAAAATCGCGGTTCCGGCTAGAGACCCGCGGAAGGTCTCTTTTTGTTGGTCTAGGGCCGGAGGTGTCAGCGGTGGTGTTTTCGGCTCCGTGGGGGCCCTTGGACGAGCGAGAAAGCCGCCGGCGTGATGCTGCTGCCAGGAGCTCTGGATTCAGCGTGTGCTCCCGCTGCTGGCTAGCCACGCCCCCCTCCAAAGGCCCCTTTTTTTTAAAGGGGTGGTGCTGTTACGTGTGCTGCTGAGACATGTTGTACTATTGTGATTCCAGTAGCCCAGCACTCTCAGGGTTAATGATTGAGCTGGCTGGGTGTGGTACTTTCTGCTAGCCAATCCCCTGGATTTGTGCTCACATATAAACCCAGCTCCTGGTCAGTCTGTATGGCCCCCCAGGTGAGTAGTCATGAATGCTTGTCTGGTGAGGTTTGCAGTGTGACTTGGTTCATGTCCGTTTGTACGTTTAAATTCTGTCAGTTTTGTGTTAGCTTGCTGTGTGACCTGCTATCTGTGTCCTGTCCTGTTGCAGCGTGCGGTGTGAACTGTGTCCGGTTCTGCTGGACTCCTGGCTAGTGTAGGGACTAGCAGTATAACCAGGAGCCGTGAAGTGGCCTGCTAGCTTTCAACATCTTGTACAAAATGTCAACCAACACCTGGTATTTATATTCAGCTTCCAATCTGTTACTAGTGGTTGCATGTTGTATGCAGTGTATTCTGGGTCTGTCATGTTGCATGTGAATGTATCCTGTTCTGGTGCGTGGCTCCTAGGATCAGCTAGGGCCCAGATCTGAAGACCGCTGGGCTGCCCTTAGTGGGGCAATGTCCCCACTCAGGTAGGGCCACTCTCATTCCTCCTTGTAGCACAGGGTCAGTTGCCTGAAACTGGTGTGAGTCCTGTGTGACCCTGGTGATACCCCTTTGGTCACGATCGTGTGGGTCCCGTGCTTTGCCTGCCCACACGATCGTAACAGGTGCCAGAAGAAAGTAGGTAGAAGTTCAAGTTACAAGCAAAGCAGGACAATGCCATGTCTGCCAGGCACAGGAGGAGAGTAGCAAGTCTTAACAGCAGCCCTAATAGTGCAGTCTGTGTTTGACCCCTTGGTTGAGGGCTCAAGGTGGACTGACTTCAGGAGTAGGTTGGGTTGTTACCCAACCCCGCAGTTTCTCATTTTGCCACTCGCAGAGCCTCTTGTAAATTTGGATGCATAGCTGAAGGAAATCTTCCAGGTTATCAGGGGTCTCCATTCTAACAAGATCATCCTTTACCCACCCCGATGGAATTGGCTCTGTTGTGCAGCTGGGTTCCATGTGGTATCATTCGCCCAGTGTTGAAATTCCACTGCATACTCTGCAACGAAACATTGCCCTTGTCGTAGGTTGTGTAACCTACCTTCGACTATAGTACAGCGATTGGGATCTTCAAAGAGTTGGTCCATAGCAGTCGTGAAGGCAGCAAGGCTTTTGAGGGGATTACTATTGGAACAGCAAGACCCATGCAAGCGCCTCATCAGTGAGGATGTTATTGATTAAGACACCTTATTCCTGCTGTTCGCAAACAAGGTGGGCTGCATCGGGAAATAAATGCAATGTTAATTAAGGAAGCAACTAAAATTGATGACGATCCCCACCTAATTTAGTGGGCAGTGGCATGTGGACATCAGAGCCTGAGTGGTGCAAATCCAGAAGCTGCCTCTGTAAACTGATTATATCCTTCTGTTGATCCAGCACAAGTGTCTGCAGTCCAGAAAACTATTCCTGATAGGAGGCACAAAACTCTTGGAGGTCTGTAACTGTTTTCCTCACGGTGGTTACTACAAACTCTATTGTGGGTGTAATTATTTTGTAGCGTTTCAGGTGCTGGGTTGGAGCCACTGGAGAGTCATCAGGAGGAAGCCGGAGGTCATTAACAGACAGTCATGGTTTGCAGTACAAATGAGGAGGCAGGTAGCATTGTCGGGAGGAGAGCTAGAGGTTGTTAATAGAAAGTCACGGTTTGCAGTACAAATGGAGGAAGGGTAGCGTTGTCGAGAAAAGAGCTAGAGGTATTTAACAAGTAGTCACAGTTTGCAGTACAAATGGAGGAGGCAGGTAGTGTTGTCAGGAGGAGAGCTAGAGGTTGTTCACAGGTAGTGATGGTTTGCAGTACAAATGGAGCAGGTGGGTAGCATTGTTGGGAGGAGAGCTAGAGGTCATTAACAGGTAGTCACAGTTTGCAGGAGAGGAGCAGGTTTAGGAGATGAAGCTTGATCAAGGCAGTGGGGCACAATAATAATGAAATGCATGAAGGGACAGGGACAGGTTTGTATAGAGGGCTATTTGGAGAAAGAACAAGATATGGGTGGACTTAGACAGTGAAACACGGAACCAAGAATAAGGAACAAGAGACATGGGATGAGGAACCAGTTGTTATGACTCAGAGGAGCTATCCAGCATGCTGAATAGCTAGATCAGCAGAGGGTCACAGACCCTTTTGTAATCACAGACTATAAGGGGGTCCATCAAACACTGTTCATTTCTTTTTGTTCAATAAATTTTTTCTTGACAAGATACAAATAAGCAATTTCACTTAGCTTGACATTGAATGAGCAACCTACATAATGTGTACATTACATTCATCTCCTGAACCTATGTGAGGTATCTTTGCAAATACTACTAACAGAATTGTCTGGAAATAACTTGATGTCTATAGAATGGATCTGGCATTCCATCTTTCTGCTCCCATGATGAAGCAAGAAAATGTGAAGCCTAAAAGTAAAGTGAGCAGTGCCTTAAATAGATATAATTTTCGAATATTGCATGCCTCAGTGTGTATATAAAATATATGCATACACACTTTTTACATACATCCCTGTACATACATACACATTACACACATACAAACAAATGCACAATACAAATTTTATACATTTTAAACACATATACACATGCACTTACTTTTTATGGAGGATAGTTGGAGTGGGAGTCCAGAAGATGTGCCTCTGCTTACCACAGGGCACTGTGCAGACTGCAGACACTCCCCTTCCCCCTCCCTCATGGTCCGACTGCTGTGCTGTATGATTTACTGACTGCATGAGGAAGTTTCAGCAAGGGACTGACAGGAGTAGCTTTGGAGGGGACTGAGAGAATCTGTGTTCCTTTCTCTTTACCTTCTTCCTTATTCGTGGCTGTGGGCAGTGTAGTAGGGGTTGTTAGTCATCAGCTCTCTGCTTTTTAATGAATGGGTTTTTGCAGCACAGAGCTGCTGAAGAGGTCCCAACTCAGTGCAGAGAGCCACATATTCCTAGTTAGTATTATAGCTTGAATGTCCTTCTATCCCTAAAAAACAAATTATGGCCTTTTTTTAATAGCTTTTTTGGTCTTACGTTATAAACTTAAAATCATACTGAAAAATCATGTTGAGTGAACCAGAGCAATAGAACTCCATTTCGGGTCAAACTTTGCTAAATGTTCAGTTTAGCACGAACCCAAACTAGGGCAAATGTGTACCCGAAGTAGAGTTCTAATGGTTCTGTTTGCTTAACACCGGTCCTCAACATTGCTGTATAACACTGTCTAAAGAGCCATAAAAGCCCTGCATTGCACTCTCAGAATTCTATACAGGGTTTATATGGCTCTTACACAGTGTTTACATTAATTTTAGTGTATTTGGTGAACTTCCTGTTCTGTTCGGACAGAACTAAACTTTTTGGAAAAGTTTGGTGAATCAGCTGAACCAAAATTTTCACTCATCACTATTGAAAATTCTACATAATAATGTATACTGTAATATACATATGAAGAAGATAACTCTGATGTCAGACCTGCATACCGTAATATATATATGCAGAAGAGAACTTATATGACACAACTTTCCTCTATATAGTGTTAGAAACATGTGGTGGACCTCGCCCACCTTAGGAGTTATACAGGGAAATCTCGGAGTTGGACAAAGTGTGACACTGGATTGGAAAGGGTTACAGTATACATTTTTGGACATTGAAAATAACAGGTATATTCCACTCCTTTGGCATACAGATACATACGTTTTTGCATACAGTGCATCATTTATTATTTATTTTTTTTACTAATTTATAAAGTGCATAAACATTCTGCACCGCTGTATGCAAATTATCCTCACTTGATGTTAGGCTTTGCTCCCATTGAGGCTCACAGTCTAGAATCAGCTATTAATATGTCTTTGAGTGTGAAATGTGATCAGAGCCATAGCTAGGCTTTCTTTCATTCAGGGCAAAGATTTAGTGTGGTGTCAGTTTTCTTCCTTCAAGACAAAAAGAACACATAAAATCTAACTAAATGTGTTCCCACCTTTATAACATAGTAACATAGTATGTTAGACTGAAAGAAGACAATGTCCTTTAGGTTCAGCCTGTTTCCATCCCTTCCTTGTTGATCCAGAGGAAGGCAAAAAAAAAAACCCAATGAGGCAGAAGCCAATTTTGCCCATTTTGGGGGAAAAAATTCCTTTGCAACTCCATAATGACAGTCAGAATAATCCCTCAATTAACATTTGAAAGTTCCTACCTGACTCCAAGACCCAAATCAACAACTCCGCTGGTTATTTAATGTCTGTATCCTGTAATATCACAGCGCTCTAGAAAGGCATCTAGTCCCCTCCTAAACTCCTCTATCGATTTTGCCATCACCTTCTGTGTTGGTAATGAAACTTAGACGTAGAGGATGCTCCCTTGTTACAGTCACAGTCCTGGGTACAAATAGATCATGGGAGAGATTGTATTGTCCTCTAATTTATTTATACATGGTTATTTGGTCGCCCCTTAACAGTCTTTTTTCCAGGGTGAATAATTCCAATTTGGATAGCCTCCCTGGGTATTCCAGTCCTCATTCCATTTATTCATTTAGTTGCCCTTCTTTGAACCCCATCAAGCATTGCAACATCTTTCCTGAGCACCAGTGTCCAGAACTATACACAGTATTCCATGTGAGGCCTGACAAGTGCCTTATATAATGGAAGAATAATGTTCTCGCCCCCACCCCTATACCTCTTTTAATACACCCCAAGACTTTATTTGCTTTTGCAGCAGCTGTCTGGCACTGATTGCTCCAGTTAAGTCTACAGTCAACTAGTACCCCTAGGTATTTTTCCATATCAGTTTTCCCTAGCAATACCCCATTTAGTGTATATTTGTGACATCTGTTTTCCTGACGATGTGCATGACCTTACATTTATCGATGTTGAACTTCATTTGCCATTTTTCTACCGAAGCCCCCAGCTTATCTAAGTTTATTTGCAGCCATATATTGTGCTGCGTTGTAATAATTATCTTGTATAATTTTTGTATCATCTGCAAATATCAATATTTTACTGTGCTGTCCTTCTATCAGGTCATTGATAAATATATTTAACAGAATGGGTCCTAATACTGCAAGGTAGTTATCTTCAATTGTTCTCAAGAACTTATCACCCCTGTGAGATATGCAGGTTTCATCTTCTCATATAATATCCAGATAATTAAAGTCTCTTATAATAATTACTTTATTGCTGTTTGACACCTTTTCTATTTTTCTTAGTATTACGTTGCATAGTTTGTAAGGCCGAATGAAGACAAATAGCCCTTTTGGGGGAAAAATTCCTTCCCGACTCCCTAATGGCAATCAGACTATTCCCTGGATCAACCCCTAATAGTTCCTACCTGCCTGTATACCTGGATTAACAATTAACCTAAGATTTATAACCTATAATATCCTTCCTCTCCAGAAAGACATCAAGTCCCCTTTTAAACTCCTCTATGGATTTTGCCATCACCACTTCCTCAGGCACAGAGTTCCACAGTCTAACTGCTCTTACAGTAAAGAACCCCTTTCTATGTTGGTGATGAAACCTGCTTTCCTCTAAACATAGCGGATGCCCTCTTGTTACCTTCGCAGTCCTGGGTATAAACAGATGTATAAATACTCATGTATTTATACATAGTTATTTGATCACCCCTTAGCCGTATTTTTTTCTAGAGTAAATAATCCCAATTTGAATAGCCTCTCGTGGTATTCCAATCGGTTCCAAACCGTTTATTAGTTTAGTTGCTCTTCTTTGAACCCCCTCCAGTACTGTAACATCTTTTCTGAGCTCCGGTGACCAGAACTGTGCGCAGTATTCCATGTGGGGCCTGACTAGTGCCTTATATAATGGAAGGATAATGTTCTCATCCTTCGCCCCTATACCTCTTTTAATGCACCCCAAAACTTTATTTGTCTTTGCAGCAGCTGACTGGCATTGGTTTCCCCAGTTTAGTCTACAATCCACTAGTACCCCCAGGTCTTTTTCCATATCACTTTTCCCTAGCAGTACCCCATTAAGTGTATATTGGTGACATCTGTTTTTGCTGCTCATGTGCATAACCTTACATTTATCAACATTGAACTTCATTTGCCATTTTTCTGCCCAAGCCCCCAGCTTATCTAGTTCTGTTTGTAGCCGTACATTGTCCTCCGTTGCATTAATTAAATTGTATAATTTTGTGTCATCTGCAAATATTGATATTTTCTGTGCAGACCCTCTATCAGGTCGTTGATAAATATATTGAACAGAATGGGGCCCAATACTGAACCCTGTGGCACCCTGCTAGCGACTGTGGTCCAATCAGAGTACGAACCATTTATTACCACCCTCTGCTTTCTATCATTGAGCCAATTCTTTACCCAATTACACACGTTTTCACCCAATCCGAGCTGTCTCATTTTGTATATTAGCCTATTATTAGGCACGGTGTCAAATGCTTTAGAGAAGTCCAGATATACGAGATTAATAGATTCTCCCAGGTCCAGCCTAGAGCTTACTTCATCGTAGAAACTGATCAGATTTGTCTGACATGAGCGACCCTTCATGAACCCATGCTGGTGAGGAGTTATTCCCTTGCTCTCCTCAGTTTCTTCTGTTATTTTGGTGGCCTATAAAACACCCCTATTAGGATTTTGTTATTTTTCTCTCCCTGTATTACTACCCACAGAACTTCCACATGTTCATCTCCTACACCTATCTTCTCGTAGCTTTGGCATTAAGTAGGGTTTAACATACAGACATACCCCTTCCCCTTTCTGGTTCCCACAGTCTCCTCTGTAGAGATTGTTAACCCTGTAAATTCACTGCCCAATTGCACTTATCATCAAGCCATGTTTCCGTTATTCCCACTATATCATAGTTTTCCTCAGACATTGTTGCTTCAAACTCAACCACTTTACTGATTGGACTTCTTGCATTCGTTGCCATGCAATTTATACGGTTGTTTTTATTCTTTATATTCATTGCGCTACTAATGGTCCTATTAGCTGTCCTATCAGTTCTAACTGTACTAACCCCACCCCCCGCTTGCTCACCATTACTTGGTCCCGGGTCACTGTCTACACTATCTTTCCCCCTATTGCTCTTGTTGCCCTCCCCCAATCCCTAGTTCAAATGATTGTTTATGATAAAAAATAAAAAATATGTTTTCTTTTTAACATAAGCAAAATGTAGAAGTGTTGCAGACTTACAGGAGTTGATGCAAAAATGCACTAAAATGTGAGTTTTAATTTAAAGAGGTAGAAATGTAGTTAGTCTGTATTTGTAGTAACAGATAAACAAATAGATAAATGCAATTACTCTACAATACTTTAGGCATACATAGTGTACATATATACAGATACTCTCTCTACAAACATATATACACAAAGTCATAGCATTCCCCTTGTGCTACTAAAGCCATGGTGTCATGTGGTAACTGACATCAAGATATTAGCAGAAAATCCTTAAAGTCTTGTATGGACCCTTTCACACAGGCAGTTTTTTTCCACATTGCGCATTGCAAGCTGCTATAAATTCTGCACCAAAATCCATACGGCTTCATGCAAGCTTGATGTCAAATTCACCACCAGAAATTCACCATCATATTTCGCCATGAGACTTCCAGATTTTGGTGTGGGATTCGCAGCGGACTAAGGGCTCCTTCACATGACTGTGTTTGCGTGAGTTTTTGTGCAAGCAAAATCTGCATTCACTAAACACAGAGAGAAAAGCGCCCTTTGATTTCAATGGGTTCATTCTCCTAAGCGCGTCTTACATGCATGTGCACAAAACAATAGGACCAGCTCTATTTTCCTCATTTGAACAGCAACGGCTCCATAAAATTCTACAAGATGTGCGCAAATACAGGAAGGGTGAAACACTGCACAAAATTTAGGAAAAGAAGACAGCTGTACCTTATTAGACTTTAATAGCCAATCAATTACACAGGAAAGACAGTGTCACTTGTACGTGTGAACTGACCATACACATGCAAATGTTACAGGTATATGTGCTGACACAGGTGCAACAGGCTGATTCTGTGGTTCTTCAAACATCATTCATGTGTAAATATGATTGTCTGCAGAAACCCTAAGATGTGAATTTGAAATGCAGAATGCAGAAAAATTTTACCTGTGTGAAAAGGTCCTAACTTGTGAAGTGGGCCCTCCATGGACTGGACTTGTATTTTCAGCCCACCTCATGAAAACATAAAATCAATGCTTCAGTTACTTGTCACAGAACATGTTATCTAGAAGATAATGTCTCATTTTAATGAATTAAAAGATATAGGTGTAGAGAAATTCTTTTGCTTGCTAAAGGAATATGTTTATGATGAAAAAAGTCATTTACACTAAGCAATTTTTGAAACCAAAATGAACTGCAATTCTGGTCATTACTATCAGTGCATTCATTGGGGAGTTTTTTTTTCTCACCTTACAGGGTACATCATCCTTGACTAAGGACATATAGAGCTACTAGGAGGACATATGTAAGATAAATCTTGTTATTTGCATGATTTATAACTATTAATATTGGCAGCAATGATGATGACTGCAATATCTGGCACCTGGACATTACCAACACACGCTCTGTGTCCTGTACGTTGCATGGTGGGGATTCAAGATGTTTTTCCAACATATCCTAAAAAGGCTCAAGTAGATTGAGACCTGGGGATTTTGGAGGCCAATTCAACCAAAAACATTCCTGAACATATGTTGTAGTCTGGCAGGACACATTATCATGCTGGAACAGCCACTGCCTTTAGGGAATACTGTTGACATAAAGGGGTGTACTTGACCTGCAACAGGGTGTAGGTAGTTGGCACTTGTCACACTATCATCTATATGAATGCCAGGACCCAAGGTTTCCCAGCAGAACATTGTCCACAGCATCACACTACCACTGCTGACTTGCCTTCTTTATTTAGGAACAATTGAGGAGACTCAAAGTAATATTGCCTATTTATAATTAGGCATATCAAGTTCATCTTTTAAACCACAGTGAAGAATATGTGTCTGCCCTCTGCTAACCGACCTCATCCTGACATCTCTATCTCAGTGTGTGGCATCACCATTAGAGATGAGCGAGCACCAAAATGCTCGGGTGCTCGTTACTCGGGATGAAATTATCGCGATGCTCGAGGGTTCATTTCAAGTAACGAACCCCATTGAAGTCAATGGGCGACCCGAGCATTTTTGTATATCGCCGATGCTCGCTAAGGTTTTCATTTGTGAAAATCGGGGGAATTCAAGAAAGTGATGGGAACGACACAGCAACGGATAGGGCAGGCGAGGGGCTACATGTTGGGCTGCATCTGAAGTTCCCAGGTCCCACTATTAAGCTACAATAGCGGCAAGAGTGCCCCCCCCCCCCGCACTGTCAGCATAAAGATCGTTCTCCTCTGCCACAGCAGTAACAGCTGTGGCAGAGAAGAACGATGTTTGCCCATTGAATTCAATGGAGCCGGCAATACAGCAGGTTCCACTAAAAGCAATGGGTTGCCGGCGTGCGCGAGATGAATTGTCGGGAAGGGCTTAAATATAGAAGCCCTTCCCTGCAATTCATCCAGAAATGTGTAAAAATAAATAAAATATACCGTATATACCGGCGTATAAGGCGACGGGGCGTATAAGACGACCCCCAACTGTCACCTTATACGCCGGGAATACAGCGGAGCAAAAAATAAAAATCATTACTCACTTCCTCCGGCGTTCTGCGGCGCTGCTGCAGGATGTCGCTCCCTCCTGGTCCCGGGCAGAGCATTGCTTTCTGGACGCAGGGCTTGAAATCCCCGCCTCCAGAAAGCTACTGTGATTAACTCCCAGACTGCACGTCCACTGCCTTGAAGTTATATTCGACTCCAATCTCTCCTTTACCCCTACATCCAATCTCTTGCCTGAAATTGTCACCTGCACCTCAAGAACATCGCAAGAATCTGCCCTTTTCTCACTGTGGACACACTAAAAATGCTCATCATTGCCCTCATCCACTCTTGGCTCAATTATTGCAACTCGCTGCTGATCGGCCTCCCCTGCACCAGACACTCCTCTCTCCATCTATCCTAAATGATGCAGCCAGGTTCACCTTCCTGTCCAGCTGCTACTCGGACGCCTCTGCCCTGTGCCAGTCACTGTACTGGCTGCCTGTGAAATACAAAATTCAATTTAAACTTATTACCTTAGTCCACAAAGCTCTCCACAGTACCGCACCACCCTACATTGCTTCCCTCATCTCAATCCCCTACTCAGCCTGCACCCTCTGCTCTGCCAATGAAATCAGATAAAGCGCCCCTTTAACTTGAACCTCTTATTCCCGCCTAAAAGACTTCTCCAGAGCAGCACCAGTCCTCTGAAATGCGCTACCACAAACTATTCGAGTAATCCCTGACTCACACAACTTCAGTCGCGCTCTAAAAACGCACTTCTTAAGGGAGGCATACCACATCTCCTAAATCAAACCCCTCTGTACTCTGCCTGATAACATGCTCCTTGTCCTATTGATTGCAATCCCTGCTAGTCACAATCAACAGCCTCCTGCAGTCATACCGATTCAGTCACTATATGGCTCAATTTAACCATTGTCTATGTTCATAGCATCCCACACTCTCCACCTCTCCATACCGTGCACATCTCCACTTCCTTTACCTTCTGTACTATCCCATTATTTGTAGTATGTAAGCTCTTTGGAGCAGGACCCTCACCTCTACTATCTCCATCAATTGATTACTACATGTAACCATGGTTTTGTTTCTGTTCCTTCATCAAGTGCTGCAGAATATGTTGGCACTATATATAAATAAAGATTATTATTATTAAATGGAAACATATAACAAGCATATGAAAAGGTATGTTGTCAATCAGCTGGCCAGAATGCACTGATTGTAAACAAGCCGAAAGCTACATTACCACTTGATTCCATATGTAAGGATGACACCATGCTTAACTTCCATATGCTTTGTACATAAAATCAACAGTCCATTCTCAGTTGGGATATCTTGCTGTAAGTTCATCTTTGTAGAACCAATCGGTTACATGTTACATTGACAATGCAGACAGTTAAGCAACAATCGTTTTTAATGCACTTTTCTTATATAAAGAACTTGTCATGGCTTGCCTTGTTGGAGGATTGGGACTAGGGAGACATCATGACATCACCCTCATCCCATGTGATCCTCACGCAAGCGCATGCTCAGTGTCATTCTGAAGCTGGACACTGACAGGGACACTTCTCTGCTGGTATGTGGATAGACCGGTCAGCTGGTAGGTGTGTAACCCGGCTGGCCAATCAGCTGAAATGTATACAAATTTTTTCTGACTCCTCCTTGCAAAGGACACCGGTTATATTTTCAGTGTGATGCCAATTCTGGTCAAGTCACTGACTCCTGGTCAAGTCCTATTTCTCAGTTCAGATAAGTCTGTCTGGTGAATTATTTTCCCTGAGGTCTTGTTGCATATTCTCTCCTGTACATTTGTGGTCCATATTCAAAGTAACATCTAACGTTTACCACATTCCCTGTTACCATCTAGGGAGAGTCATTGTTGTTCCAGGTTTCTGATGTGGGGTTGTCTTCATCACGTTGAGCGCTCTGCTCTTAGGTAGGGATTCCTCTTATCAGTTGGTAAGGGTCAGTTTCCCTGTTTCCCCACTTTAGTGTTTCCTTATATTATTTTGTGTTATTGTATTATATTGTGTTATCCGCATTTGTACCTTGTGTGCATTCATCCTTTTAGCACACTATTATTTTGGCCAGTTTGGACATAACAGAATCAAAGCATAGTTTAAAAATTCTTGATGTTATGTGGAGCAGCAATGTCAGTAGTTGCCATCTAAGCACTCATACCTTAATGCCCACTAGGGTCAATTTCATAAGAAGCCAATTAACCTTGCACTATATTTTTGGATTGCAGGAGCAAATCTACACAAACACCAGGAGAGCATGTAGACTCCATGCAGATTCAAAGCCAACATCCAGTGCTGCAAGGTAATAGTGTTAACCGCTGAGCTATATATTTGAATGAGGGCTTTAATTCTATTTACACATATAGGCATTGTTGTATTTTTATACTTTGTTATTAGTTTTTGGAATGCAATTGTAAACAATACAGATATGCTGCAAAGTATCAATGCACACCCAAACTATCAATCATCAGCTACAACAATGACTACATCACTGTATTTGGGGACATTTAAAGGCACTATAAAATATGATGGCACATTTTTTCCAAAAAGTAATCGAATGATAATAGTAATGGAAGAAACAAAGGGTTGTTCTGTCTTAGTGATTATGCTTTGCTATTTGCAAAAGAACTTACAGATAACATATCATAATCTCATCTATGCACATTTTACTTCACGTGTTTAATATAAATACAATGCAGAGTATAAAAGAAGCTTATTTTTAATTAAAACCTTATTAAATTTTCATGAACACATCTTAGTGTTGTGCTACTATATACATTATTTGTCACAGCAGGCATTTATTTGATCTGTGCAGTCACTCCTACTGAACACAGCTCATTGTGAATTTTTCATACTTTTTGTCATTATAGATGCATAGCTTTATTTATTTATCTTAAAACCATAATGTGAGTACTGCATTATTGAGGTTTGATGCAATATTTATAAAAGGGCAACATTTATTGTGTAATGTTCATACATTTATTGGTTTCAGTGGTTAAAGAAAATAAAAAATGTGGTGATTTATATTTAGTAGGTTTTGAAGAAATCTAAAAATGATAACTTTTATATTTGTTGCCAATTGGAACTAATTATACAGATGCAGTTGAATTAGAATTCATTGTTATTCTGCATGATCTACAGCAAGATATAATGTTCTACTATGACCACTAGAGGTCAGCATTTCAAAAATAAGAATGCAGTCTTAGAAAACATTTTAACATTTAGAGAAGGTCAATATAACAATTGCATTTTTGGTCGCACAATTTAAATATTGTTTTATTTTCCAAATTCCCATATAATATTTTTTTACATATTTTTGGTTTATAGTAGTAAGCTTCTAATCATAATATAAAAATGTGATCAAAAATATAATTGATGGATGGATCATTAATATAATAAAAATCAATTAATTATGATATTAGTTCTAAAATTTTTAAATAATAGCAATAATAATTTAAAGAAAGTTTACTAAAATATATGTATTCTCTTGAACTTATTACCAATATATAGGAGAAGTAGCATTGCATAGCACCAGGCAAGCAAAAGAACAATCAGATATTCCAGGCTATCTACGCTTTTTTAAATATAGAAAATAAAACATTCCTTGCAAAGGCCAATAGAAAAAAAAAGGTAAAAACTGCTTATCTGTGCCAGTGCTTAGGGAAAATATGAAGTTTAAACTCTTATTTTTCTCTCTAGCTAGTTTAACCTCTTAAAGACTAGAGATTTTTCATTTTTTATTTTTGTTTCTTGCAAGAGCCATAACCTTTTTATTTTTTAATCAACATAGTTGTACAAGAGCTTGTTTATTTGTGGGACAAGTTGTATTTTTTTGTGGTGCCATTAAATGTACCATATAATGTGCTAAAGAACTTCCGAAAATTTTTAAATGAGGAGAAATGAACAAAACAAATACATTTTTGTGGTTGGGAGTTCTAGTTTTTTTACAGCATTCATGGTGCAGTGAAAGTAGTATATTAACTTTGTTCGGTGTGTCAGTATGATTATGGTAATATCAAATTTATATAGTTTCATGTTGTTCTGTTTTTAAAAAAAACAAACAAATTTCCTAAAACAAGAATTGCATTCCGTGCCATATTCTGAGATCCATGACTTTTCCTTTTTTAATTAATTGTGCTATGTGAGCTCTCATTTTTGTGGAGTGAGCTGTAGTTTTTATTAGTACAATTCTGGGATATATCCATCTTCTTGCACACTTTTTATTCAATTTTTTGGGAACCAAGGTAACAAAAATCTCTGAAATTCTGGCATAGGGTACTTTATTTTATGCCTTCACAATGCAGGATAAATATTATGATATTTTTAATATTTCAGACTTTTACAAACACTGCAATATCAAATATGTGTTAATTATAGCTTCGATTTGTATAGGTAAAATGGGAAATTAGGTTTCTTTTCAACTTTTAATATTTTATACTTTTTTGCTGTTTAAAAAAATCTATTAAGCTTTTTTGGACATTTTTTTAGTCCCCACAGGGACTAAACATGCAGGACTTCAACTTGCAATCATTTGAAAACTTGCACTACAAACTGCAATATTTCAGTATTTCAGTATATGGTGATTTTTAATGTTTTCTGTCAATAGACATCTATGCATAGCAGTTCTGGGCTGCCATGCTAGCCAATTGGCACGTGCAATTAACTATTTCGATAGGAACTAACTACAATTGTGGCAGGCAGTTACCGATGACTGTCAGCTATCAAAGACAGCTGAGAGCAGCCAGGTATGGAGAGGATTTTCCCCTAAGCACACTCTATACAACCTTCATGGCCACATGATGTATATTTACTAGAGATGAGCGAACGTGCTCGGCCCCGCCCCTTTTTCGCCCGAGTACCGCGATTTTCGAGTACTTCCGTACTCAAGCGAAAAAATTCGGGGGGCGCCGTGGCGGCGCGGGGGGTTGCGGCGGGGAGTGGGGGGGAGAGGGGGAGAGAGAGAGGGCTCCCCCCTGTTCCCCGCTGCTACCCCCCGCACCGCCGCGCCTCTCCCCGCCCCCCGGCGCCCCCCGAATCTTTACGCGCGAGTACAGAAGTACTCGAAAATGGCGGTACTCGGGTGCGTAAGTACTCATTACGAGTACGTTCGCTCATCTCTAATATTTACTTTATAAACTCAAGAAGGGGTTAAAAATTCCAGAGCTTTTAAGAAAAATCTTCATTTATGGAATATTGCATTAACAGGTGTCCAGTAGAGATGAGCGAACGTACTCGGTAAGGGCGATTTCGCAATCGAGCACCGCGATTTTCAAGTACTTCACTACTCGGGTGAAAAGTACTCGGGGGCGCTGTGGGTGAGCGGGGGGTTGCAGTGGGGAGTGAGGGAGAGGGAGAGGGAGAGAGAGTGGGCTCCCCCCTGTTCCGCGCTGCTACCCCCCGCTCCACCACGCCACGCCCCACGGTGACCCCGAATCTTTTCACCCCAGTACTGAAGTACTCAAAAATCGCGGTGCTCGATTGCGAAATCGGCCTTACCGAGTACGTTCGCTCATCTCTAGTGTCCAGTAATAAGAGGCAATTAACAAAGTGTTAAGTAAACATTGAAATTCCAGAAATAATAGCAGGAAAATAGCAAAGGGAAATATCTAGAGATGTCACACAATAAGGTTCCCAAAAGCACAGTATTTCTTTGAGATGTGTCTCTAGTACTGGAAAAACATTATCAGACAGTTCCAACACATCAGACAGCAAACCCTTGGATCACAATTCTGCATTCTTGTAATTAACAGCCCTTTTCAGTTTTCCCGACAGGTATCTACATTGACAGTTACTTTATGAGGAAGACATTCCATCAAAACTGAATTGTCAACAGTTTGAAATTGAATTGTCCAACTGCTTATAAAACTGCTTCGATTTCCCGGAATATGATCAGCAAATGCTTATTTGTTACACTTATTGGGTCATGAATATATTTATAACAGCAAGTCTACACATGTTGTACTGTTTGTTATACCATATAGTATTGAAACACGCCCATTAAAATAAATGAGTGAGCATGCAGTACTGCGCACGGCATAGCTGTGTTGCAGTCACTATAGTGCTGTGACTGATAAAATATTACACTGATTGGGGGACCCTTTTTTTATAGTGTTCTTATGCATTAATAGGGCATCAAAAAAGCAATTATTTTATAGTGTCAGGTACCATGACTTTAGTCTGAGTTATCTGTTGCTGTACTTCATTTACTATGGGCTTTATTATGGTTAGTCTGCATAAGTATTTTAGAATCTTAAAGTGACTTTTCAGAGTAAGCTGCAATGTGTCTGAGCAGCACTATTTCACGTCATTATATGCCGTGTATTTGGCATTTACCCTCTGCAGGCTGCATCTCATATTTCCCATTTTCTCTGAGCTGGTGGGGTGAAACTGATGCTATAATGCTATTTCTTTACTGGAAGTAGAAAAGGGCTTGGCACAAACTTCCAGCAGAAAACAGAAACGAGAAATTTACTGAACATTTGGTAACAGGTTACAGTCAATCTTTACCACAGTAGTCACAGTACTTGTAAAATCCACAGTTTCTCCAGTATGTGTAGCTCTGCACAATCCCGGGAACTTACTTTAAGTGGTTCCAACTTTTCTCCTGTACTATCACTGGCCTGTATTCCCCCACAATAGTGCTTGTAACTTTTCCAAGACTTGGGGCCCACTTCAGGTCTAGTCTAGGTGGGCTTCACTCCTCCTGGTCTCCACACTCTCTCGCATATCCTCTGTCAACTCTCTGTGCACTCATCTCTGATCTCCCTGTGAAGTCTGTACTGACTCAGACAGATAGTGCAGGGTCTTGTATTATCTCTCCTTTTAGAAGCTTCTAGCATCTTCCAGATCAACCCCTTCTCAGCCAATCAGGTGATACAGATTTCCCAGTTGCTAAGGCCAGGCAGCGATACTGGAGCTACAGACATATAGTCAAACATAGTGCAATAAAAATGCATATGGTGACACTTGTAACTTGAAGGTATTGGGCAAGCATCTTGACTGGGTGTTTGGTCATATGTGTGAGCACCTTAAGATTGTACCACATGGCCTCAAGATTAAGAGCACGTTATACCAGGAAGTTGCTTACAGCATCCTATGCCAATTGACAGAGTGAAAGGAGAATAGTAGCACTCACGATTAAGTTACACACCCCCAGGGACATGTAATGCAAGAAGTGCTGCACCACCTAATTAGGCCACAGTGATCAATGAAAAGAGCTCTTTGACTGTAGGAGACTTGGGCAAGCTGTAGTGCCAATGCAGTGGCACTGGAGATTTTGACTAGAGAGACCAAGTCCTCAGAAAAGATATAGAAGGTGAGGCATGTCTGGATAGGATCCTGCAAGCAATTGCAGAACATAGACCTTTGGTGATCTTGAAAGGGCACCCTGTGTGTGTGTCCTAAGCTGTGCTCACCAGCTAGTTTGCTGCATCAGGAAAATGCCTGTGGGGCTGAGCTGCATGGAACATGAGAGTGTATTGTGGGGAGTGTACTGATACCTGCTGATGTGGGATGTAAATAAAAGTGAGTTCTGCTAATGGGAGAACATATTTTAAGGTCAGACTTATTGCTGTTGATACTGGCAGGTTCCAGTTAGAGTGAAATGTTGTAGACTGTACTGCTGCAAACATCAATTATTTTCCTCTGAAAAGATATGCAGCCACTAAGCCTGTTATCATCACTTAGAGACTGTACGTCCACACCTATAGCTTCCAATTGAGTAAATACCCATTCCTGTTAATAATTGGTGTCCATGTCATTGTCTGCACCAGTAAACTGTGCAATCTTTGGGAGAAGATAACATGGATGTCTAGGCCAGAAGAAGAAATAAATTCAGAATTACCCCAACTAGAGAAAATGTCGCCCATGAGTCACTGGATAGTTATTAGAGACTAGTTTACCCGACGCGTGTTGCTGCGAAGACAGCAGACAGACAGACATACATTCGTTTTTTATACAAATAGATAACAACTAGAGATGAGCGAGCACCAAAATGCTCGGGTGCTCGTTACTCGGGACGAAATTATCGCGATGCTCGAGGGTTCGTTTCGAGTAACGAACCCCATTGAAGTCAATGGGCGACCCAAGCATTTTTGTATATCGCCGATGCTCGCTAAGGTTTTCATTTGTGAAAATCTGGGCAATTCAAGAAAGTGATGGGAACGACACAGCAACGGATAGGGCAGGCGAGGGGCTACATGTTGGGCTGCATCTCAAGTTCCCAGGTCCCACTATTAAGCTACAATAGCGGCAAGAGTGGGCCCCCCCCTCCCAACAACTTTGACTTCTGAAAAGCCCTCATTAGCAATGCATACCTTAGCTAAGCACCACACTACCTCCAACAAAGCACAATCACTGCCTGCATGACACTCCGCTGCCACTTCTCCTGGGTTACATGCTGCCCAGCCCCCCCCCCCCGCACGACGCAGTGTCCACAGCGCACACCAAAGTGTCCCTGCGCAGCCTTCAGCTGCACTCATGCCACACCACCCTCATGTCTATTTATAAGTGCGTCTGCCATGAGGAGGAACCGCAGGCACACACTGCAGAGGGTTGGCACGGCTAGGCAGCGACCCTCTTTAAAAGGGGCGGGGCGATAGCCCACAATGCTGTACAAAAGCAATGAGAAATATAATCCTGTGCCACCACCATCAGGAGCTGCACACGTGGGCATAGCAATGGGGAACCTATGTGCCACACACTATTCATTCTGTCAAGGTGTCTGCATGCCCCAGTCAGACCGCATTTTTTTATAAATAGTCACAGGCAGGTACAACTCCGCAATGGGAATTCCATGTGCACCCACAGCATGGGTGGCTCCCTGGAACCCACCGGCTGTACATAAATGTATCCCATTGCAGTGCCGATCACAGCTGAGGTAACGTTCGATTAAATGCAGGTGGGCTTCGGCCCACACTGCATGCCCCAGTCAGACTGGGGTTCCTTAGAAGTAGACACATGCAGTTACAACTCCCTGTGGACCCACAGCATGGGTGGCTCCCTGGAACCCACCGGCGGTACATAAATATATCCCATTGCAGTGGCCATCACAGCTGATGTAACGTCAGCTTTAATGCAGGTGGGCAAAAAATTAATTGGACTACACTGTAGGCGAGGGCCACAAAAAATTGGTGTACCAACAGTACTAATGTACCTCAGAAAAATTGCCCATGCCCAACCAAGAGGGCAGGTGAAACCCATTAATCGCTTTGGTTAATGTGGCTTAATTTGTAACTAGGCCTGGAGGCAGCCCAGTTAAAATAAAAATTTATTCAGGTGAAAGTTTCAACGCTTTAATGAGCATTGAAACGTATAAAAATTGTTTAGAAAAATTATATGACTGAGCCTTGTGGGCCTAAGAAAAATTGCCCGTTCGGCGTGATTACGTCAGGTTTCAGGAGGAGGAGCAGGAGGAGGAGGATGAATATTATACACAGATTGATGAAGCTAAAAGGTCCCCGTTTTTAATGATGATAGAGAACAATGCTTCCATCCGCGGGTGCAGCCTACATATTGTTTAGGTATCGCTGCTGTCCGCTGGTGGAGAAGAGAAGTCTGGGGAAATCCAGGCTTTGTTCATCTTGATGAGTGTAAGCCTGTAGGCACTGTCGGTTGACAGGCGGGTACGCTTATCTGTGATGATTCCCCCAGCCGCACTAAACACCCTCTCTGACAAGACGCTAGCCGCAGGACAAGCAAGCACCTCCAGGGCATACAGCGCGAGTTCAGGCCACGTGTCCAGCTTCGACACCCAGTAGTTGTAGGGGGCAGAGGCGTCACGGAGGACGGTCATGCGATCGGCTACGTACTCCCTCACCATCCTTTTACAGTGCTCCTGCTGACTCAGCCTTGACTGGGGAGCGGTGACACAGTCTTGCTGGGGAGCCAGAAAGCTGTCAAACGCCTTAGAGAGTGTTCCTCTGCCTGTGCTGTACATGCTGCCTGATCTCTGCGCCTCCTCTGCTACCTGGGCCCCCTGAACTGCGCCTTCGGCCACTAGCGCTGTCGGATGGGAATTTTACCATCAGTTTGTCCGCCAGGGTCCTGTGGTATAGCATCACTCTCGAACCCCTTTCCTCTTCGGGTATGAGAGTGGAAAGGTTCTCCTTATACCGTGGGTCGAGCAGTGTGTACACCCAGTAATCCGTAGTGGCCAGAATGCGTGTAACGCGAGGGTCACGAGAAACGCATCCTAACATGAAGTCAGCCATGTGTGCCAGGGTACCTGTACGCAACACATGGCTGTCCTCACTAGGAAGATCACTTTCAGGATCCTCCTCCTCCTCAGGCCATACACGCTGAAAGGATGACAGGCAAGCAGCATGGGTACCGTCAGCAGTGGGCCAAGCTGTCTCTTCCCCCTCCTCCTCATCCCCCTCCCCCCCCTCCTCCTCCTCCTCAACGCGCTGAGATATAGACAGGAGGGTGCTCTGACTATCCAGCGACATACTGTCTTCCCCCGCCTCTGTTTCCGAGCGCAAAGCGTCTGCCTTTATGCTTTGCAGGGAACTTCTCAAGAGGCATAGCAGAGGAATGGTGACGCTAATGATTGCAGCATCGCCGCTCACCATCTGGGTAGACTCCTCAAAGTTTCCAAGGACCTGGCAGATGTCTGCCAACCAGGCCCACTCTTCTGTAAAGAATTGAGGAGGCTGACTCCCACTGCGCCGCCCATGTTGGAGTTGGTATTCCACTATAGCTCTACGCTGCTCATAGAGCCTGGCCAACATGTGGAGCGTAGAGTTCCACCGTGTGGGCACGTCGCACAGCAGTCGGTGCACTGGCAGATGAAACCGATGTTGCAGGGTGCGCAGAGTGGCAGCGTCCGTGTGGGACTTGCTGAAATGTGCGCAGAGCCGGCGCACCTTTCCGAGCAGATCTGACAAGCGTGGGTAGCTTTTCAGAAAGCGCTGAACCACCAAATTAAAGACGTGGGCCAGGCATGGCACGTGCGTCAGGCTGCCGAGCTGCAGAGCCGCCACCAGGTTACGGCCGTTGTCACACACGACCATGCCCGGTTGGAGGCTCAGCGGCGCAAGCCAGCGGTCGGTCTGCTCTGTCAGACCCTGCAGCAGTTCGTGGGCCGTGTGCGTCTTATCTCCTAAGCTGAGTAGTTTCAGCACGGCCTGCTGACGCTTGCCCACCGCTGTGCTGCCACGCCGCGCGACACTGACTGCTGCCGACATGCTGCTGCTGACACATCTTGATTGCGAGACAGAGGTTGCGGAGGAGGAGGAGGGTGGTTTAGTGGAGGAAGCATACACCGCCGTAGATACCACCACCGAGCTGGGGCCCGCAATTCTGGGGGTGGGTAGGACGTGAGCGGTCCCAGGCTCTGACTCTGTCCCAGCCTCCACTAAATTCACCCAATGTGCCGTCAGGGAGATATAGTGGCCCTTCCCGCCTGTGCTTGTCCACGTGTCTGTTGTTAAGTGGACATTGGCAGTAACCGCGTTGGTGAGGGCGCGTACAATGTTGCGGGAGACGTGGTCGTGCAGGGCTGGGACGGCACATCGGGAAAAGTAGTGGCGACTGGGAACTGAGTAGCGCGGGGCCGCCGCCGCCATCATACTTTTGAAAGCCTCCGTTTCCACAACCCTATACGGCAGCATCTCCAGGCTGATAAATTTGGCTATGTGCACGTTTAACGCTTGAGCATGCGGGTGCGTGGTGGCGTACTTGCGCTTGCGCTCCAACACTTGCGCTAGCGACGGATGGACGGTGCGCTGACAGACATTGGTGGATGGGGCCGAGGACAGCGGAGGTGAGGGTGTGGGTGCAGGCCAGGAGACGGTAGTGCCTGTGCCCTGAGAGGGGGGTTGGATCTCAGTGGCAGGTTGGGGCACAGGGGGAGAGGCAGCGGTGCAAACCGGAGGTGGTGAACGGCCTTCGTCCCACCTTGTGGGGTGCTTGGCCATCATATGTCTGCGCATGCTGGTGGTGGTGAGGCTGGTGGTGGTGGCTCCCCGGCTGATCTTGGCGCGACACAGGTTGCACACCACTGTTCGTCGGTCATCTGCACTCTCAGTGAAAAACTGCCAGACCTTTGAGCACCTCGGCCTCTGCAGGGTGGCATGGCTCGAGGGGCGCTTTGGGAAACAGTTGGTGGATTATTCGGTCTGCCCCTGCCTCTACCCCTGGACACCGCACTGCCTCTTGCAACTTGCCCTGCTGCTGCCCTTGCCTCCCCCTCTGAAGACCTGTCCTCAGTAGGCGTAGCAAACCAGGTGGGGTCAGTCACCTCATCGTCCTGCTGCTCTTCCTCCGAATCCTCTGTGCGCTCCTCCCTCGGACTTACTGCCCTTACTACTACCTCACTGATAGACAACTGTGTCTCATCGTCATCGTCCTCCTCACCCACTGAAAGGTCTTGAGACAGTTGCCGGAAGTCCCCAGCCTCAGCCCCCGGACCCCGGGAACTTTCAAAAGGTTGGGCATCGGTCACGACAAACTCCTCCAGTGGGAGAGGATTCGGAACCCTTGCTGCCCATTCTGGGCAGGGGCCCGGGAACAGTTCCTGGGAGTCTGCCTGCTCCTCAGAATGTGTCATTGTAATGGAGTGAGGAGGCTGGGAGGAAGGAGGAGCAGCAGCCAGAGGATTCAGAGTTGCAGCAGTGGACGGCGCAGAACTCTGGGTGTTCGATAGATTGCTGGATGCACTTTCTGCCATCCACGACAGGACCTGCTCACACTGCTCATTTTCAAATAAAGGTCTACCGCGTGGACCCATTAATTGTGAGATGAATGTGGGGACGCCTGAAACGTGCCTCTCTCCTAATCCCGCAGCAGTCGGCTGCGATACACCTGGATCAGGAGCTCGGCCTGTGCCCACACCCTGACTTGGGCCTCCGCGTCCTCGCCCGCGTCCACGTCCTCTAGGCCTACCCCTACCCCTCAGCATGGTGTATTGCCAGTAGTGCAGAAACAGAACGCTGTAATTAAATGTGCCGCTTATTGGCCTGTGGTTGGAGGCTGACTTCGCTTACCAAACGCGCAGCAGAGCCAGGAAATAATTTTGCGCAAGCCTGCTGTAACACTTAGCTGGCTGCGTATGAATTAGGAGGACAACTACACCCAGCACAGACCCAGTACACTGAGGACAGTCACAGGCAGCCCAAATAGATTTTTTTTCCCAAATGTTTTTGGAAAGGCCCACTGCCTATATTCAATAAATATATGTCTTCTGTCCCTGCCTCACCACTACTGGCCCTGGAGTATGAAAAATAACTGCAGAGTGTTGCACTGTGGACTGGAATACAGTGGTGATGTAACAGCCAACACAGAGCCAAGAAATAAATTTGCGCAAGCCTGCTGTAACACTTAGCTGGCTGCGTATGAATTAGGAGGACTACTACACCCAGCACAGACCCAGTACACTGAGGACAGTCACAGGCAGCCCAAATAGATTTTTTTTCCCAAATGTTTTTGGAAAGGCCCACTGCCTATATTCAATAAATATATGTCTTCTGTCCCTGCCTCACCACTACTGGCCCTGGAGTATGTAAAGTAACTGCAGACTGTTGCACTGTGGACTGGAATACAGTGGTGATGTAACAGCCAACACAGAGCCAGGAAATAATTTTGCGCAAGCCTGCTGTAACACTTAGCTGGCTGCGTATGAATTAGGAGGACAACTACACCCAGCACAGACCCAGTACACTGAGGACAGTCACAGGCAGCCCAAATAGATTTTTTTTCCAAAATGTTTTTGGAAAGGCCCACTGCCTATATTCAATAAATATATATCTTCTGTCCCTGCCTCACCACCACTACTGGCCCTGGACTATGTATAATTACTGCAGGGCGCAATGCTCTGCATGGCCGATATACAAAAAAAAAAAAAGTGCAACACTGCAAAAAGCAGCCTCCACACTACTGCACACGGTTAGATGTGGCCCTAAGAAGGACCGTTGGGGTTCTTGAAGCCTAAAATACTCCTAACGCTCTCCCTATAGCAGCTCCGGCACCAGCAGCACTGTCCCTGATCTCTGTCAGAATAAATCTGTGGTGAGCCGCGGGAGGGGCCGATTTATATACTCGGGTGACACCTGATCTCGCCAGCCACTCACTGCAGGGGTGGTATAGGGCTTGAACGTCGCAGGGGGAAGTTGTAATGCCTTCCCTGTCTTTCTATTGGCCAGAAAATCGCGCTAACGTCTCAGAGATAAAAAAGTGAAAGTAACTCGAACATCGCGTGGTACTCGTCACGAGTAACGAGCATCTCGAACACGCTAATACTCGAACGAGTATCAAGCTCGGACGAGTACGTTCGCTCATCTCTAATAACAACTAATCACAGCGCAGCTTTCATGTTACCTCAGCAGTATAATACATAACAATTAGAGATGAGCGAGCGTACTCATCCGAGCTTGATGCTCGTTCGAGTTTTAGGGTACTCGAGATGCTCGTTACTCAAGGCGAGCACCACGCGATGTTCGAGTCAATTCCATTTTCTTCCCTGAAAGTTTTGAGCCATTTTCTAGCCAATAGAAATGCAGGGAAGGCATTACAACTTCCTCCTGTGACGTTCCAGCCCTATCCCACCCCCTGCACTGAGTGGCTGGCGAGATCAAGTGAACTCCGAGTATTTAAAGTGGGGCCGCCCACGTCTCACCACAGTCACACACTGGGAGAGATCAGGGACAGTGCTGGTGCTGCTATAGGGAAAGTGTTAGTGTAGGATCCTGTGTACAAGAACCCCAACGGTCCTTCTTAGGGCCACATCTGACCATGTGCATTACTGTTATGGCTGCTGGTAGCAGTTTTGCAATTTGTTTGTTTCTTTTTTGTATATCGGGCGTGCAGCGCCATTACAGCTATAGCGTTCTCAGGCTGCAGTCTGTACTACATAGTAAAGGGACAGCGTTGCTGAGATAGGGAGAGTGGTAGTGTAGGATCCTGTGTACAAGAACCCCAACGGTCCTTCTTAGGGCTACCTGTGACCGTGTGCATTTTACAGGTTGTCTGATGGGAGTTGTCGTCCATCACTATTGCACAGCTAGGCCGGTTTGCAGCTTTCCGTATAATTTTTTTCTGGCTGCAATTAGCGTTACATAACCGCTGTCAGCCTCCAACTGTACGCCAATAATTCCAAAATTTTTTACACCGCTCTGCGTCTGCCGTCAACTTCACGCACAGCTTACGGCGACAGCCCCTGATAGAGGGAAAGTCATATACACGCTATACAGCCGGTATTCCTTTTCAAAAAATTTTTTTTTTTAAAAAAACTCCTTTTTACGGCTACTTGTGACCGTGTGCATTTTACAGGTTGTCTGATGGGAGTTGTAGTCCATCACTTAGGCCTGTTTGCGGCCTTCCTGACTATTTTTTTCTGCCTGGAGTTTGCCTTACTAGACTGCTCTTAGTAACAAAGTCTACGCACATAATTCCAAGATTATTTACACCGGCCTGTGTCTGCACTGAATTAGAGACGCACAGTATACGGCCAAGGCGACTGATAGAGGGAAAGTGATATATAGCCTGTATTCTTTGACCAAAAAAACCAAAAAGCTCCTCAGTTGGGCTACCTTTGACTGTTTAAATTTCACTGGGTTTCTGATGGGAGTTGTAGTCCATCACTATTGCACTTAGGCCTGTTTGGGGCCTTCCTGACTATTTTTTTTCTGCCTGGAGTTTGCCTTACTATACTGCTCTTAGCGACAAAGACTACGCACATAATTCCAAGATTATTTACACCAGCCTGTGTCTGCAGTGAATTAGAGACGCACAGCATACGGCCACAGCAACTGATAAAGGGAAAGTGATATACACACTATATAGCCTGTCTTATTTTTCAAAAAAACAAAACAAAAAGCTCCTTCGTTGGGCTACCTCTGACCGCCTGCATTTTACTGGGTGCCTGGTGGGAGTTTTGGTGCATCACTATTGCATTGCTAGGCCTGTTTGCAGCCTTTCTTCCATTTTTTTTTCTGCCTGTGGTTAGCGTTACGATTCTGCTCTCTGCGTGAAAGTGTACGCATATAATTGCATAATTATTTACAGTGGTCTGTGTCTGCTCTATTCGTAATCCACCATGCTGAGGGGTAGGGGTAGGGGTCGAGGATGTGGACGCGGGCGAGGATGCAGAGTTCCAAGTGAGGGTGTGGGCACAGGCCGAGTTCCTGATCCAGGTGTATCCCAGCTGGCTGCTGCGGGATTAGGAGAGAGGCAAGTTTCTGGGGTCCCCAGCTTCATATCCCAATTTATCGGTCCACGTTGTAGACCTTTATTGCAAACAGAGCAGTGTGAGCAGGTCCTGTCGTGGATGGCAGAAAATGCATACAGCAATGTATCGGGCACCCAGTCTTCTACGCAGTCCACTGCTGAAACTCTGAATCCTCTGGCTGCTGCTCTTCCTTCCTCACAGCCTATACTGCTGCTACAAAAATGGTACTGGGGTCTGCATATGCTTCCGCTGCATAAATGTTATAGGGGTCTGCTGATACTGCTGCTACAGAAATGTTACAGGGGTCTGCGTATACTGCTGCTAGAGAAATGTTCCTGGGGTCTGCCTATACTTCCACTACAGAAATGGCACTGGGGTCTGCCTATACTGCAGCTACAAAAACGTTACAGGGGTCTGCCTATACTGCTGCTACAGAAATGTTCCTGGGGTCTGTTTATACCTTTGCTACAGGAATGTTACAGCGGTCTGTCTATACTATGGGTGCTCTAAGTCTTCCCATCGCGGTGTTTTACCTATGTGGCACAAATAATACAGTGACTGACTAGGCCAGAATTGCTGGCCAAGGCCAAGTTGCTTGGCGGGGCGAAACTCTCCCATGGTTGGGCACTCCGATTTCTTCCTGTGTAATACCATCTTTGTGCACTTACAGCGTAGGCTAGGCCAAGGAACTCAAAGACTGCCCCTTCCAGTGTTGAGCTCTCTATGTTGCGACACATGGATTTCCCGTTGCTATGTAATCCAGGGCAACTTGGGTTACAAAGGTGGAGGCTTGGAACCGAGCCTGACCCTGGGCCCGCTAATGTGCTTCCCACACAGACTATAGCGGATCCTGGTCATGGTGTCTTGGGCTTGTAATGTCACCTCCTCCTCCTGCTTGGGGTCAGGGGATCAGCACTGGGCATCATGTATTTTCTCCTGTGTTACCACAGTTATCTGAGACACTGGTTTGGGCCAAAGAAGAGGAGCGTTACTGCATTGATGAGACCTTCACAGCTGTACTAGCATCGGAGTCTGCTCTATGCCCACGATTGCTGAGGGTGTGTGCAGAGGCCTATGTACTTGACACAGTGAAAGTCTGACATGTTTGGGCACTATCATTTCTTCATGTTTATTACTGTCTTTGGGTTTCTTTGGCTCGCCTACGCTGTGGGTGCACAAAGACTTCCCATAGCGGTGATTTACCTGTCCGGCACAAAGTCACTGACTGTCTTGGGTAGGGTGCATAGTGCAGATGTCTTTCCCCTTGTGGTGTGGATAGAGCTATCCGACACCTAGACAGAATGAATACTGTGTGGGCACATGGACTTCCCATTGCTATGTCAGTCGCGACACCTTGGGTCTCACAAAGCATTTGCTTGGACTGAGCCTGGCCAAGGACCCGCTCACATCCTTCCCACACAGGCTACAGCGGGCCCTGGTCATGGTTTCTTGGCCTTGTAAGGCCACCTACTCCTCCTGCTTGGGGTCAGGGGATCAGCAATGCGCATCATGAATTTTCTCTTGTGTTACCACAGTTATCTGAGAAACTCATTTGGGCCAAAGGAGAGGAGCGTAACTGCATTAATGAGACGTTCACTGCTGTACTAGCATCGGAGTCCGCTCTATGCCCGCGATCGCTAAGGGTGTGGGCAGAGGCCTATGGCTTCGGCGCACTTTAAGTCTGCCGTGTTTGGGCAGTCTGATTCCTTCATATTTAATGCTGTCTTTGGGTTCCTTCGACTCGCCTATGCTGTGGGTACACACAGACTTCCCATAGCGGTGATTTCCCTGTCCTGCACAAAGTGACTGACTGACTTGGGTACAGTGCATAGCGCAGATGCCTTTTCCCTTGCGGTGTCGCTAGAGTTATCCGACACCTAGACAGAATGAATACTGTGTGGGCACATGAACTGCCCATTGCTATGTCAGTCGCAGCACCTTGGGTCTCACAAGGTATTTGCTGGGACCGAGCCTGGCCAAGGGCCCGCTCACATCCTTTCAACACAGGCTACAGCGGGTCCTGGTCATGGTTTCTTGGCCTTGTAAGGCCACTTCCTCCTCCTGCTTGGGGTCAGGTGATCAGCAATGGGCATCATGCGTTTTCTCTCGTGTTACCACAGTTTTCTGACTTACTTGTTTGGACCAAAGGAGAGGAGAGTAACTGCATTAATGTTACAAGGGTCTGCCTATACTTCAGCTGCAGAAATGTTACAGGGGTCTGTCTATACTGCTGCTACACGAATGTTACAGGGGTCTGCCTATACTGCTGCTACACAAATGTTACTGGGGTCTGCCTATACTGTTACTACAGAAATGTTACTGGGGTCTGTCTATACTGTTACTACTGAAATGTTAGTAATACTGGGCTATGCCTATACTGTTGCTATGGAAATGTTGCTGGGGTCTGTCTATACTGTTACCACTGAAATGTTACTAATACTGGGCTCTGCCTATACTGCTGCTACGGAAATGTTACTGGAGTCTGTCTATACTGTAACTACAGAAATTTTACTGGTGTCTCCCTAGACTTCTGCAACATTACTGTTAGTGGGGTCAGCTTATACTTTTGCTACAGGAATATTACAGGGGTCTGTGCATAGTATGGGTGCACTAAGGTTTCCCATCGTGGTGTTCTACGTATCTGGCCCTTAAAAAAAGCCCAGACTGACTAGGGCATGGAGTGTGGGCCGAAGCCAACCTGTATTTGATCTCAGGTTAGCTCAGCTATCGGGGGCACTGCAATGGGATTTATTAATGTACCGTCGGTGGCTTCCTGGGACCCACCCATGCTGTGGGTCCACACAGACTTCCAATAACGGAGTTGTACCTGCCTGTGACCATTAATGAAAAAAAACCCAGTCTGACTCGGGCATGCAGTGTGGGCCGAAGCCAACTTGTACTTTATCTCACGTTAGCTCAGCTATCGGGGGCACTGCAATGGGATTTATTAATGTACCGTCAGTGGCTTCCTGGGACCCACCCATGCTGTGGGTCCACACAGACTTCTCAGAGCGGAGTTGTACCTGCCTGTGACTATTAATGAAAAAAAACCAGTCTGACTTGGGCCTGCAGTGTGGGTCGAAGCCCACCTGTATTTTATCTGACGTTAGCTCATCTGTCTGGGGCACTGCAATGGGATTTATTTATGTACCGTCGGTGGGTTCCAGGGAGCCACCTGTGCTGTGGGTGCACACAGACTTCCCATAGCGGAGTTGTACCTGCCTGTGACTATGAAAAAAGGCCAGACTGACTCTGGCATGCAGTGTGGGCCGAAGCCAACCTGTATTTTATCTGATGTTAGCTCAGCTGTCCGGGGCACTGCAATGGGATTTATGCAGCGTCGGTGGCTTCCTGGGACCCACCCATGCTGTGGGTCCACACAGACTTCCCATAGCGGAGTTGCACCTGCCTGTGACTATTAATAAAAAAAAACCAGTCTGACTAGGGCATGCAGTGTTGGCCGCAGCCCACCTGTATTTTATCTGACGTTAGCTCAGCTGTCCGGGGCACTGCAATGGGATTTATTTGTGTACCATCGGTGGGTTCCAGGGAGCCACCCATGCTGTGGGTGCACACAAACTTCCCATAGCGGAGTTGTACCTGTCTGTGACTATTAATTAAAAAAAAACAGTCTGACTAGGGCATGCAGTGTTGGCCGAAGCCCACCTGTACTTTATCTCACATTACCTCAGCTATCCAGGGGACTGCAATGGGATTTATTTATGTACCGTTGGTGGCTTCCTGGGACCCACCCATGCTGTGGGTCCACACAGACTTCCCAGAGTGGAGTTGTACCTGCCTGTGACTATTAATAAAAATAACCCAGTCTGACTCTGGCATGCAGTGTGGGCCGAAGCCAACCTGTATTTTATCTGACGTTACCGCAGCTATCCGGGGCACTGCATTGGGACAAACAAGAGAAGCGATACAGTGCTAATGAGACGTTCACAGCTACGCTAGCATTGGAGTCCGCTGTAGGCCCGCGATTGCTGAGGGTTTGTGCAGAGGCCTATGTCCTGGGTGCAGTGAAAGTCCGCTTTCTGCCTACGATTGCTGAAGCTGTTGGCTGAGGCCTATGTCCCGGGGGAACTGCAACTGCGCCAGGTTGGGGCTGTGGAGCAACCAATCACAGCGCAGCTTTCATGTTACCTCAGCGTATAAGAAATAGCAACCTATCACAGTGCAGCTTTTATTTTACCTCAGGAGTATAAGAAATAGCAACCAATCACAGCTCAACTTTCATGTGACCTGAGCAGTATAAGAAAGAGCAGACAATCAGAGCAAAGCTTCTAAGTTCCCTCAGCAGTATAAGGAATAGCAATCAATCACAGCGCAGCTTTCATTTTACCTCAGCAGTAAAAGAAATAGCAACCAATTACAGCGCAGCTTTCATGTTACCTCAGCAGTATAAGAAATAGCAACCAATCACAGTGCAACTTTCATGTTACCTCAGCAGTATAAGAAATAGCAACTAATCACAGCGCAGCTTTCATTTTACCTCAGCAGTATAAGAAATAGCAACCAATCACAGCGCAGCTTTCATGTTACCTCAGCGGTATAAGAAATAGTAATCAATCACAGTGCAGCTTTTATTTCACCTCAGCAGTATAAGAAATAGCAACGAATCACAGTGCAGCTTTCATGTGACCTGAGCAAAATAAGTAAAAGCAAACAATCACAGCGCTGCTTTCATGATACCTCAGCGGTATAAGAAATAGCAAAAAATCACGGCGCAGCTTTCATGTCCCTTAGCAGTATAAGGAATAGCAACCAATCACAGCACAGCTTTCATTTAACCTCAGCATTCCCAATATCCAGCAATTGATTTGCGAAACATTCGGCAGAAGCATCATTTTGTAGTTGAACACGCATCCCGTTGCTCGTAATGCCTTTTTCTTTCGAGCTTGAGGTGGAAATCGAACAATCTATGTCTGGGGGCATAACTGTCGGCGATGCTCGCACGCGCGTCACCTATGGTAGGATAGATGTACTATGCCAGTAATCTTCGGAGGAGTGTACTCAACAACTTCCCAAAGTGTCATGGCGATCGGATGAATGGTGTATAGTAATGCATAAAGGACAAACAGACAGACAGACAGACATTTATTTATATATATATATATATATATATATATATATATATATATATATATATAAACGAGCACACTCGTCCAAGGTTGATGCTCATTTGAGTATTAGGGTGCTCGTTACTCGAGACAAACAGCACGCGGTACTCGAGTCAATTGCATTTCCTTCCCCGCATGTTTAGCGCCATTTTCTAGCCAATAAACATGCGGGGAAGGCATTACCACTTCCTGTTGTGACGTGCCAGCCCTATCCAACCCCACAGCAGTGAGTGGCTAGGCCGATCAGGTGACCGCCGAGTACTTAAAAAGTTCCCGCCCACGGCTCGCCTTAGACGTATGCTGGCAGTGATTAGGAAAAGTGGGGGGGGGGGGGGGGCAGTAAAAGTCTAACTAGAAAATTCAGCCCTATTCAAGAACTCCAACGGTCCTTCTTAGGGCTACTCCTCATTGTGTGCATTACAGTTGTGGCTGGCTGGGTGCAGTGGTGCACCAATTTTTTTTAAGCATCTAGGGCTGGGCAGGCCATTTCAGCTATACTCTTCTGTGTGTGAAGTGCATTACACAGAGTTTAGGGACAGAGCTGCTTATATAGGGTAAGTTTTACAGTCATGATCCTCTCTACAAAAACCCCAATGGTCCTTTTTGGGCTACTTCTCACCGTGTGCATTATAGTTGTGGGTGTATGGGAGCAGTAGTGCATCAATTTTTTTATTACGCATATAGGCCTGTTCCCAGCCTTTCACTTATAGCGTTCTCAGCCTGCAGTGCATTACACCGAGGTCTCACCGAGAAACAGCACTCTAATATTTCCTAGGCTACTGCAAAGTATTTCAGTTATACCATTCTCAGTCTGCAATGCATTAGACAGAGGTCTCACCGCTAAACAGTACTGTAATATTTCCTGGGCCACTGCAAACTATTTCAGTTATACTGTTCTCAGTCTGCAGTGCATTAGACAGAGGTCTCACCGCAGAAAAGTACTGTAATATTTCCTGGGCAACTGCAAAGTATTTCAGTTATACCGTTCTATGTCTGCAGTGCATTAGACAGAGGTCTCACCACTAAACAGTACTGTAATATTTTCCGGGCTACTGCAAAGTATTTCAGTTATACTATTCTCAGTCTGCAGTGCATTAGACAGGGGTCTCACCGCTAAACAGCACTCTAATATTTCCTAGGCTACTGCAAAGTATTTCAGTTATACCATTCTCAGTCTGTCTTCTCTCACTCCATACAGCTTCTCTTATCTACAAGGCTCTGTGAGTGATAAATTACCCCTATGTATCAGCGCAAGACAGTGGGTTAATTTTTTCAAGTCACAGTATAGAGCCTCCGCTATCTACAAGTCTCTGTGTGCGGTGAATTAGCCACAGTTGTCAGCGGAGTCCAGTGGGGCAATTTATTTGGGCCCTGCTCTATCCTTAATCCGCCATGATGAGGAGTAGGGGGGTGTGGGCACAGGCCGAGTTCCAGGGTGGGGTGAATAACAGACGGCTGCTGAGGGATTAGGAGAGAGGCAAGTTTCTAGGCTCCCCAGATTCATATCACAATTTGCGGGTCCGCATGGCAGACCTTTATTACAAACAGAGCAGTGCGAGCAGGTCCTGTCGTGGATGGCAGAAGACGCGTCCAGCAATGTATTGACCACCCAGTCTTCTACGCAGTCCACAACTCCCGGCCTAAGGACTGCAACTCGGAATCCTTTGCCTGCTCCTCCTTCCTCCCAGCCTCCTCACACCATGAAAATGACATATTCTGAGCAGGCAGACCCCCAGGAATTGTTCTCGGGTCCCTGCCCTGAGTGGAAAAAAATGGTTATTCTCTCATCAGTGAGGTAGTAGTAAGGGCAGTAAGTTCGAGGGAGGAGCGCACAGAGGATTTGGAGGAAGAGCAGCTGGACGATGAGGTGACTGACCCCATCTGGTTTGCTAAGCCTACTGAGGACAGGGCTTCAGAGGGGGAGGCAAGTGCAGCAGCAGAACAGGTTAGAAGAGGCAGTGGAGTGGCCAGGGGGAGAGGCAGGGCCAGAGTGTAGGATCCCCCAACTGTTTCCCAAAGCACCCCCTTGAGGCAGGCCTCCGTGCAGAGGGCTAGGTGTTCAAAGGTGTGGATGTTTTTAGTGAGAGCGCTGACGACCGACGAACCGTGGTGTGAAACCTGTATCGCACCAAGATCAGATGGGGAGCCTCCCAGCCTGCACCCACACCCTCACCTCCAACGTCCTCCACTCCATCCAGCAATGTCTCTCAGTGCAGTGTTCAGCTGTCGCTAAAACAAGCACTGGATCGAAAGCAGAAATACGCCGCCACCCACCTGCATGCACAAGCTTTAAACGTGCACATTGCCTAATTAATCAACCTGGAGATGCTGCCTTACAGGCTTGTGGAAACGGAGGCTTTCAAAAACATGACGGTGGCGGCGGTCCCGTGCTACTCGGTCCCCAGTCAACACTATTTTTCACGGTGTGCCCTCACCAACGCAGTTACTGGGAAGGTCAACTTAACCACGGACACATGGACAAGTACTGGTGGGCGGGGACACTATATCTCCCTGACGGCACATTGTGTGAACTTGGTGGCGGCTGGGACCAAGTTAGAGCCTCATACAACTTATGTCCTACCCACAACCAGAATAGGGGGTCCTACCTCGGTGCTGGTATCTGCGGCGTTTTATGCCACCTTCTCCAACCCCCACCCCCTCCTCCTCCGCCACCTCTACCTTGCAATTAAGAAGTGTGAGCACGTCACCAGCAGTCAGTAGCGCGCGGCAGAGTGGTGGGCAAGCGTCAGCAAGCCGTGCTGAAACTAATCAGCTTAGGTGACAAGAGGCACACGGTCCCCGAGCTGTTGCAGGGCCTGACAGAGCAGATAGACTTCTGGCTTTCACTGCTGAGCCTCTCCGGCATGGTTGTGTATGACAACGGCCTTAACCTGGTGGTGGCTCTGCAGCTCAGCAGCCTCACACATGTGCCATGCCTGGCCCACGTCTTCAATCTGGTTGTTCAGCGGTTTCTGAAAAACTACCCCCTCTTGTCTGACCTGCTTGGCAAGGTGCGCCGCGTCTGCGCACATTTCCGCAGGTCCACCACGGACGCTGCCACCCTGAGGACCCTGCAATGTTGGTTTCAGCTGCCAGAGCACCAACTGCTGTGCAACGTGCCCTTGCGCTGGGATTCTATGCTGCACATGTTGGCCAGGCTGTACGAGCGGCTTAGAGCAGTAGTGGAATACCAGCTGCAACATGGGCGGCAGAGTGGTAGTCAGCCTCTGCAATTCTTTACTAAGGAGTGGTCATGGATGGCAGACATCTGCCAGGTCCTCGGAAACTTTGAGGATTCTACCCAGATGGTGAGCGGCGATGTAGCCATCATTAGCATTACCATCTCGCTGCTTTGCCTTCTGAGAAGTTTGCTGCTAAGCATAAAGGCCGACACTTTGCGGTTGGAACAGGAGACGGGGGATGACAGTGCGTCGCTTGATAGCCAGACTGCCCCCATTTCTATATCTCAGCATGTTTTGGAGGAGGAGGAATAGGAGGAGGAGAGGGAGGAGGAGCAGGAGGGGGAAGAAAATGCTGGGCACACTACAGAGGGTACCCATGCTGCTTGCCTCACATCAGTTCAGCATGCATGGGCTGAAGAGGAGGAGGAGGCGGGGGAGGATCCTGAAAGTTATCCTCCTAGTGAAGACATCGATGTGTTGCGTACTGGGACCCTGGCACACATGGCTGACTTCATGTTAGGCTGCCTTTCCCGTGACCCTAGCATTAGACACATTCTGGCCAACACGGATTACTGGGTGTACTCTCTTCTTGACCCACGGTATAAGGAGAACCCTTCCACTCTCATTCCCGAAGAGGAAAGGGGTACGAGAGTGATGCAATACCACAGGGCCCTGGTGGAAAAAGTGATGCTAAAGTTCCCATTTGACAGTGCTAGTGGCAGAAGATGCAGTTCAGAGGGCCAACTAGCAGGGGAGGCGCAGGGATCAGGCAGCATGTCCAGCACAGGCAAGGGAAAACTCTCCAAGGTTTTTACCAGTTTTATGGCTCCCCAGCAAGACTGTGTAACCACTCCCCAATCAAGGCTGAGTCAGAGGGAGCACTGTAAAAAGATGGTGAGGGAGTACGTAGCCAATCGTACCATCATCCTCCGTGATGCCTCTGCTCCATACAACTATTGGGTATCAAAGCTGGACACGTGCCACGAACTTGCGCTGTACGCCCTAGAGGTGCTGGCCTGCCCTGCGGCTAGCATATTGTCAGAGAGGGTGTTTAGTGTAGCTGTGGGGGATCATCACGGATAAGCGGACCCGCCTGTCAACTGCTGACGCCGACATGCTTACACTCATAAAGATGAACAAAGGCTGGATTTTCCCAGACTTCTCTTCTCAAACGGCGGGAAGAAGCGGAACCTAATGATTCTTTTCGCTGCAACAGGAGAAAAATGCATCCTCTATCACCACAAAACAGCATGTCATCACACTGAACTTCCAAATTTTTCTGTTTAAAAGTTCTTTACAATTTTTAAAAGTTTCAAAAGTTTTTATACTTTAACTGAAACCAATTTTTTTCTGAGGGCTGCCTCCAGGCTCTGTTACAAATTAAGCAACAGCGAGCTGTATCTTGAAAAATGTTTATGGGTTTCAGGTGCCCTCGGCGTTCAGCAATTTTTCAGGCCATTGCCAGTACTGTTAGCAAACTAATTTTTCCGGCCTTCGCCTATACTCTTGGTAAACAAATTTTTACAGGTGTTCGCCCATACTATTGGTACACCGATGTTTCAAGGGTTCTCCTACACTCTTGCTACTGTAATGTTACAGGGGTCTGCCAATATTCTTGCTACAGAAATGTTTCTGTGGTCCGCCTATACAGTTGCTACTGAAAGGTTTGAGGGGTTCGCCTATACTTTTGCTACAGAAATGTTAGTGGGGTCCACCTATACTCTTGCTACAGAAATGTTACTGGGGTCCGCCTATACAGTTGCTACAGAAATGTTACTGGGGTCCGCCTATGCTGTGGGTGCACAAAGACATCCTATCGCGGTGTTTTACCTGTCTGGCACAAATACACTGACTGACTAGAGCAGAAATGTGGGCCGAGGCCCTTGGCAGGGTGAAACCCTGCCATGTTCGGGCACTCTGATTTCTTCCTGTGTAATACCATCTTTGTGCACCCACAGCATAGGCGAGCCTAAGGAACTCAAAGACTTCCCACTGCGGTGTTGAGGTATCTGACACCTACACAGGATAAATTGTGTGGGGACACATGGATTTGCCATTGCTATGTAATTCACGGCACCTTGGGTTACACAAGGTGGAGGCTGGGACCGAGCCTGACCCTGGGCCTGCTCACGTGCTTCCCACACAGAGTATTGCTGCATTGTGTAGATATGTAGAAGTGCTGGCACCTGAGTCCCCTTTATGCCCACGTTTACGGCTCCTGACAATTTTGTGACTGAGGTGGCACGGGATTGGAATGATAACCGTACATCAATTTATCATCAATTCTCAACAGCATTGTGGGCTATCACCCACACTTTCAAAGAGGGTCGCTGCCTAGCCCTGCCAACCCTCAGTGTGTGCCTCCGGTTCCTTCTCATCCAGTACGCACTTATAAATAGTCATGAGGGTGGTGTAGCTATGAAGCGAGCGTGTGGCTTGAGGGCAGCTGAACGCTGCGCAGGGAAACTTTTGTGTGCACTGTGGACGCAGGGTCATGCGGGGGTTTGGACAGCAATGCCACCATGTAACCCAGGAGAATAGGCAGCGGTGTCACCCGCAGGCAGTGATTGTCCTTGGTTGCAGGTAGTGTGGTGCTTAGCTAAGCTGTGCCTTGCTAATGAGGCTTTGTCCGAAGTTAATTGTTAGGGGGTTGACGCCAGACTCTTGCCCCTATTTTGGCTTAATAGTGGGACCTGGGAGCCTCAGATGCAACCATGCATGCTGCCCCTGCCCTTCCCTATCCGTTTCTGTGGTGTTTCCATGACTTTCTGATGTTTTCTGGTGTTTGACAAGTCATCAGCTATGCGGAGCATGGGTCATATACAAAAATGCTCGAGTCGCCCATTGACTTCAATGGGGTTCGTTACTCGAAACGAGATCTCGAGCATTACGAAAAGTTCGACTCGAGCAACGAGCACCCTAGCATTTTGGTGCTCGCTCATCTCTAATCCTAATCACCTCATGCGAGCAGTTCATTCCCTTTAAAAATAAAACAACTTCAAGTAAAAGGAAACCAATGTGGCTCGACAAGATGGTAAGAGAGGCAATAAACGAAAAAAAGAAAGCGTTCAAACTACTAAAGCAAGAAGGCAGCGAAGAAGCGCTAAAATCGTATCGGGTAAAAAACAAAATATGCAAAGATAAGATCAAAATTGCTAAGGAGGAGGCAGAAAGACTGATCGCCAATGAGAGCAAAAACAACCCAAAACTAATTTTCAACTATATTAACAGCAAAAGGATTTGCACCAAGAGCACTGGCCCTTTAACAAATAATGCAGGAGAAATCATTGAAGATGATGGAGTGAAGGCAAATCTATTAAATAGTTTCTTTTCAAGCGTATTCACAAACGAAAAGGAAATGCCACACGAGATGCATGGGAATAAAATGAACCCCTAACAAAATATCTCATACCTAACGCAGGTGGAAGTGCGGAACCAGTTAAAGAAGATTAAAATCGAGAAATTGCCAGGTCCAGATGGAATACACCCAAGGGTACTAAAGGAACTAAGTGATGTGATAGCTAGGCCGCTATATCTAATATTTGTGGATACTATCAAGACCGGGGTTATACCATTGGATTGGCGCATTGCCAACGTGGTTCCAATTTACAAAAAGAGGACCAAAGGAGAGCTTGGTAACTACAGGCCAGTAAGTCTCACTTCAGTAACGGGAAAAATACTCGATAGGTTTCTGAGAGAAGCCATCAAAGAATACCTCAAGGAGAACAACGAAATAACTCCTCACCAGCATAGGTTCATGAAGGGTCAATTATGTCAGACCAATCTGATCAGCTTCTACGATGAAGTAAGCTCTAGGCTGGACCTGGGAGAGTCTATTGATCTCGTATATCTGGACTTCTCTAAAGCATTTGACACTGCGCCGCATAAGAAGCTGATATATAAAATGAGACAGTTCGGATAAGGTGAAAACGTGTGTATCTGGGTAAAGAATTGGCTCAGAGATAGAAAGCAGAGGGTGGTAATAAATGGTTCATACTCTGATTGGGCCACCGTCACTAGCGGGGTGCCACAGGGTTCAGTATTGGGCCCCATTCTGTTCAACATATTTATCATCGACCTGATGGAGGGACTGCACAGTAAAATATCAATATTTGCAGATGACACAAACTTATACAATATAATCAATGCAACGGAGGACAAAGTACAGCTACAAACAAACCTAAATAAGCTCGGGGCTTGGGTAGAAAAATGGCAAATGAAGTTCAATGTTGAAAAATGTAAGGTTATGCACATGGTCAGGAGAAACAGATGTCACCAATATACACTAAATGGAGTACTGCTAGGGAAACGTTATATGGAAAAGAACCTGGGGGTACTAGTGGATTGTAGACTAAACTGGAGTAACCAATGCCAGTCAGCTGCTGCAAAAGCTAATAAAGTCTTGGGGTGCATTAAAAGAGGTATAGGGGCGAGGGGCGAGAGGCGAGAACATTATCCTCTCACTATATGAGGCACTTGTCAGGCCCCACATGGAATACTGCGCACAGTTTCTCAGCGGTGCTCAGGAAAGATGTTACAGTGCTGGAGGGGGTTCAAAGAAGGGCAACTAAACTAATACATGGAATGACGGGACTGGAATACCCAGAGAGGCTATCCAAATTGGGATTACTTACTCTAGAAAAAAGACGGCTAAGGGGTGATCAAATAACTATGTATAAATACATGAGGAGACAATACAAGGATCTCTTCCATGATCTGTTTATACCCAGGACTGCAACGGTAATGAGAGGGCATCTGCTACATCTAGAGGAAAGCAGGTTTCATCACCAACACAGAAAAGGATTCTTTACTGTAAGAGCAGTTAGACTGTGGAACTCTCTGACTGAAGATGTGGTGATGGCAAAATCCATAGAGGAATTTAAAAGGGGACATGCATCCTGTCTTTCTGGAGCGGAGGGATATTACAGGATATAAATCTTAGGTTAATTGTTAATCCGGGTATACAGGCAGGTAGGAACTATTTGGGGTTGATCCAGGGATTAGTCTGATTGCTATTAGGGAGTCGGGAAAGAATGTTTCCCCCAAAAGGGCTAATTGGCTCGTGCTCTTGGGGTATTTTTGCCTTCCTCTGGATCAACAACATAGGAGGATAACAGGCTGGACTAGATGGACGTTGTCTTCATTCGGCCTTACATACTATGTTACATGTTCTCCTTTTGGACATTGCTGAAGTCCTGGAAGGTTCTTACAGCTTGTGAGTGCCTTTCTTCTCCTCTGTCCTTCTGTGTGAAGTTGCTGGTTGTCCTTGCCGAGCGGAGCCTAAACTTCTGCAGCCATCTCTGTGCCTCTCCAAGCCACGCCCCTGGGCTGCCTTGCTTTTTACAAGTGAACCACACAAGAACTAATACCAGTGTGGTTCACTTTTTTTCCCATCAATATAGACTTGATATCAGGCCAGTTTATTATCACTGTATTACTAATCATATTTGTCTTTGAAGAAGTGCAGCATGCACTTGTACTTGACTGATAGAACAAATGTATACCCACCCCTCACTGTGACTAGTTGCAGCTGAGATCCAGAGAAGTTCTGTGAAGAGTAACTGGGCCCTGCCAACAAGTCTTACTGAAACAGTAGTGACCCTGTGAACCATGCTGAGTGGTTGTGGACCACTTCCAGTGCCTTGATCCTGACCCAAAATACTGTATTACTTGGATCTGTGAAGTTGCCTTGTGCATCCTGCATGTGGTTTCGGAATACTACCTGCATATTCCTGTATCAAGGAAGTGATAAAGCCTTGTTATTTCTATTTGTAATTGTAGCCTTAGGTAAGAGAATGAACCAGTGCAAATCCCACAGTGATCCTGCATTCCCCAAGTCATTTACATTGCCCTGTAAGCTTTAGAGACTGTAACCACCAAGCTGCATGCCCATTAAAGACTGTAACTACTAAACTTTGTGTTTTAATTGAGGCTCCAACCACTAACATGTGAGCCCATTAATAACTGTAATACCCTAGTTGTGTATCCATTAATGACAATAACTTCCAAGCTCCATACCATTGTTTGTAAAGTTCTATTACATTGAAAATGCTGCTTCTGCCTCTATTGTTGCTACAAGATCACGTGGGATACCATGTTAGAGTCAAGCTCCACTAATAAAATTGACCCTCCTATTGTACATGCTCCTAGGTTTCTCCTGCAATATCCAAGTGAACAGCCCAGTGTCCATATTGTGAATTAAGCAATCAGAAACTCATAGCATAATCTCAATTAGTAGCTGAAACTAATCTAGCTAATCCGTTTTATATGGGCAAAGATTTTCTATCTTTTAGCATGTGAAGTTTGAAGTAACTCAGTGCTAGTTTTTATCTCCCAAAAGAAAAATTCTATTATAAAGGTGGCAGTCAATTCTGTAAACTTCTAAGGAAGCTTGAGTTTTCAATTGACAAGAGGTGCAGGACAGCCCACATTTTCCTTTTACTGTATTATATCACTCCATCACTATGCTTTCTATAGCACTATTACGTTTCAAAGCCAAATGAGTAAGTGGACAATGTATCACTTAACCCTTCAAAGCTGTAGAGATCATGAGTCAGAAAATAATTTAAATGGGATGTCATTGCACCGTCCAGTCACACTTTGTAGCTGTAAGTACATCCTAGAGCAATAAATCACCAAGATTTCTGGACGTCTATACTAATTATTTATGTATCCTGTGCACTGACTGCAGAACAGCCTTGCAACTTTCATATTTGGAATTTCTGCAAATTTAAATGGCTAATCTGTTGAGGTTTTGTACAGTAGTTCTGCAGTTTTCTGACAAACAAAGCACTGTAAGATCTAACTCAGCAAGCACTACTTACTAACACTCTTAATATGGTCTGATTTAAATTGTCTCAAATAACCAATCTGTCATATTATCACACTGGTCTCTTGGATTCATGGCATTTGTTTCAGGGGAAACTGCCAAAGGATAGTGGATGGACACCTGGGTATGTTGAGTTGCGAATTGGCTTTGTAAAGAAATTATCATGAAAACAGATTATTGTGCCAACAGGATTTTAGTAGATAGTATAAAAAGCTGTAAACACTGCAATTCCTAAGGGTCGTGTAAGATTTTCACCCAACTGTTGGCATCTGTCAGTACTATAATTTTGGGCTAATGACATGAGACTATATCCAAACGAGCCTTAATCTCAATACTTAATGACATGACTGTCAATAAGCTAGTTGTGAAACATAAAAAACAACAATAGTCTTTTGAGACAGTGCTGGTTTATGGTACACAACAATAGAATACTGGCAAGAAGAATCATGCACAAAGTGAATTGTGCAGCAATACAACATAAATGGCCTTATTCTAGAAATAATAAATGTCAGTGTTTTACTGGTTGTATCCAATCAAATATTTTTTAAACAAAACAGTCTAAAGCATTTACTATGTCAGGTCTCATGGACAGCATTAAAATCCTGCTACCAAGCAATAGAACTAGAAGCATAAAGCATACATTCAGTAATACTAGTGCATTGTCTATGCAGTTCATCAGTCTCCCTCCCAGTGCAGCTTGCAACATAATTATGAACAGGGTGCATGCAGGTCGAATCTAGTCTAATTATCAAAATTACTTCTATCATGTGCCTGTTTCTCTTTGTTGGCAAAGTATGCTATCACTATGTGGACATAATGGGGGCTATTTACTTAGTCTGGCATTTCATATGCTGGTCCAAGTGAAATGTGTACCCATCTACCAACTACAAATGCATTGAGAAGTGCAAACTTCCTAATACTTTTGTGCCAGATGGAAACCTGCGATAGCCATTTTCTGGAATAGGTATTTAGTATAATATAAACCACTTTATGATGAGTATTATATTAAATGTGATGGGCCACATTCCTTAATCCTAGACCCCACCTACTTTTGACGTAGAACATATCTATAGTTTTGTAAATGTACTTTGGCCAGTAAGCGTTACAAAACATGAATATTTTAAAGTAAAAATAATTTCTAGACAACACGTACTAATGATGATGATGAAAAGGCTCTGGTGCAGTTATCACATACAAGTGAAGTGGTGATTACGGATTCATCTTGGGTTGTGTGTAGATTCATCCTAATGTCTCCATCTCTGATTTGGAAATGTTGCTGTTCAGGGGAATAATGGCTTACTCTGAGAGTATAAAGAAGCTATATGAAAATATGATAGTCAATACACAAGTGCCCATCATACTAGTTGAATATTTCAATGGTGATGCCAAACTGAATTTACATGCTTTGATGATGATTATCTGTTCAGTCACATCTAACCTTCGGTCACTTTATGGATCAAGGTACTGCAAAGGCAAATAAAGTCTTGGGTGTATTAAAAGAGGTATAGGGGCAAGGGATGAGAACATTATCCTTCCATTATACAAGGCCCTAGTCAGGCCCCACAGGGAATACTGTGCACAGTTCTGGTCACCGGTGCTCAGGAAAGATGCTACAGTACTGGAGGGGGTTCAAAGAAGGGCAACTAAACTAATACATGGAATGACGGGACTGGAATACCCAGAGAGGCTATCCAAATTGGGATTATTTACTCTAGAAAAAAGACGGCTAAGGAGTGATCAAATAACTATGTATAAATACATGAGGGGACAATACAAGGATCTCTCCCATGATCTGTTTACACCCAGGACTACGATGGTAATGAGAGGGCATCCGCTACGTTTAGAGGAAAGCAGGTTTCATCACCAGCATAGAAAGGGATTCTTTACTGTAAGAGCAGTTAGACTGTGGAACTCTCTGCCGGAGGAAGTGGTGATGGCAAAGTCAATAGAGGAGTTTAAAAGGGGACTTGATGTCTTTCTGGAGAGGAAGGATATTACAGGATATAAATCTTAGGTTAATTGTTAATCCAGGTACACAGCAGGTAGGAACTATTAGGGGTTAATCCAGGGAACAGTCTGATTGCCATTGGGGAGTCGGGAAGGAATTTTTTCCCCAAAAGGGCTAATTGGTTTCTGCTCTTGGTTTTTTTTTTGCCTTCCTCTGGATCAACACAGGAGGATAGACAGGCTGGACTAGATGGACATTGTCTTCATTCGGCCTAACGAACTATGTTACTATGTTACTCCATGCATTTCTGTCTTTCACCGCTTCTTTCAGTTCCGTGATTGACATGTTGACTTTGATTGTATCTAGCCATCTTGCTCTTTGTCATCTTGATCTTCTCTTTCCATTGACCTTGCCAAGCATCAGTACTGTTTCCAGTGAGTTAGAGTGCATCACGTGGTCAAAAAAAGAGAGCCGCTGTTTGATGATTTTGCTCTCCAGTGATATTTTGGTTTGACGCTATCTAACACTGCCTTGTTCGTTGTCATCACAGTCCAAGGTATCTGTTGCATTCTCCTCCAGCACCATAGTTCAAATGCATCAATTTTCCTTCTGTCTGTTTTCCTGACCAGTCTGTTTTTTGTTGCAATATTAAAATCCTTGCTTTTCCAGATATTTTCCATTCCCTGCATTGCATTCCTGCCAAGTATAATCCGTCTATTGATCTCTGGTCCAGATTGCCCATTGCAATCGATTTTGGATCCAAGGAAGATGAAATCTTGGACTGACTCGACTTCTTCATTGTTAATTTTTATGTTCACTGTGCCGTTGCTTACCGTGGTCATGACTTTCATTTTCTTACTGTTGTCATGATGAACTTATGCTTTAAGCGTCATAAAAATGCATTTTAATCTAGATTATGTGCCCATGGAATCTCCCACACCTCTGGGTGGCACAAATCTAGATTTAACTTTCACTCGTAATATAGATGTCGATCTCCTACCATATGTAAGCTACTTCTCATATCACTCATTATACACTGGCTTTGTTTGAAAAATGTGTCAATTTGTTTAGAATTAAGAAATTAAATTTCAAAAATAAAATTTCAATCCTATGCAGCCATGACCCTGACAAAGCCGCATGTTTTTTTTTCTAAAAGTGGTGGAACCTGGTGTAAATGTATGAAAGCTTGCAATTGAACCAAAACTGTGACTTCTATACAGCAAAAACTAGCATAGAGGGCATAATAGGTGTGCTTCTCTGACTTTTGAAAAATTTGAAAAATTTGCCATAATCTCACGCTATTAGGTGGATGGTGTACAAAGTGGCTCCACATCTCTAAGCATACTCAAATATGCAACAATTATATCAATAACAAGTGATATTTGATACGTGTCACATTTTAAGCAGGAGAAGGGGGGCATGAAAAAAAGAAATGTGGCATTAAAGAATTCCTTAATGATATATCCCCCCACCCCCACAATTTTTTAGAGAAGAATACCTCGGTAGACATTATATAACACTCAATGTAGTCTGTATTGCATCACATAGAGGTAGTATAGCTTCATACTAGGGAGAGGTATGGCCTTAAATACTATGTACTGTAGCTTAAATACATATACTTGCATTAACCCCAGCTTTTCTGTGGAGTTTTTTTATATTTTGTACTGCATTATTTTTAAAATACAATATATTTCCTTCACAAGAAAGTATACCTTGTACTCCAATTGTCCATGATATTTTGCATGAAATTTTATATTCCAATTCACACTAATATTTTGCATTCATCTGCATCATTATGAATACTTAGCTACCTTTCATGCACTACCTTAAAATAATTAGGAGTATTCCAAGTTGGAAGAAAATTGCCAAGACCCACAGTATGTCTTTATAATGACCATGCTGTGCTACAAAGGGGAATATTAATTATCATGCTTTTTATATGGTTAACTCATTTTAAAGTAGGTTGTCTATAGCATAGTCTTTTTTCATATAAAAAGGAACACAGCCAGCAGTGCTACAGTTCTTTTGTATATAGATTCAAGAGTAATGTGCTTTATTATTTTAAATCGTCCTCAAAAAAGGGCAACAAAAATGGTCAAAGTCTACTATAAAGGTTGCTTTTCAAATTGCTCAATGTCAGATGTGTCAATGAAGCTTCCTGTCCATCCAGGACAATAGGAGTTTAAAAAAACTGTGCTCAGGGGTAACGCCAAATATATTCCAGGCCATAGAAACATGTTACCAAATTAAGATGAGAGCTTACTTTTATAATGGGACAGTGGAATGTATCCCCCCAATCCCTCTTCCACGTAAGCTACAAAGAGGTACAGTCCCACTATTATTACAACCAGTAACCAGATGTCATGATATAGAAATTCAGTTTTTTTGAGCTCAGTGATACGTAAACTGTCACTGCAATGCGAATTAAGTGTACAACAAAAGAAAGACATTTGTTATGAATCTACCAGTTTTGGCTTCCTCCTAGACACTTCAACCACATATCATATCCTTGACACAATCAGTGAGAACCAACTCTCAACCATGTATCTATAATTCCAATGTCACTGAAAAACAACAATACCTCCACATCTCAGAAGATTAAACATTTCTTTACCCCAACAAACCAACAAAAACCACTACCAGAAAGAAGCGACTAAATATAGAGGAGGAGGGAGGTGGGAAGGAAAGCATCTAAAGCAGTGTTTCTCAACTCCAGTCCTCAGGACCCCTCAACAGGTCATGTTTTCAGGATATCCTATAGTAAGAACGCCTGTGGTAATGTCTGAGGCACAGACAATAATTACATCACCTGTGCCATCCTGAGGAAATCCTGAAAACATGACCTGTTGGGGGTCCCTGAGGACTGGAGTTGAGAAACACTGATCTAAAGGAACAAGATTCAAGATGCCAATCTAACAAGAGAGGATGATAATGTATAAGGTAGCATCTCTAATCTCTTTAATGCAGAGCTGGTTGTACAAAAAAAGAGGGATTTTCTTTTTGCTGCTCAAGTGGAGCTCATTTGCTTGATTTATTTATGGATCTAAACCATTTTATTTGAAACTTAATATTTTGCTTTGAAGCATTAGATGATCAAAAAAAAAATAGACTAGCCATTGTCACTAATACATGGGATGACTATGGTACTTACATCAAGGTGCAGTAGGAGGTAAATGTGATCTTAGTAGAACCAATTACTATAGCTTGAAACCAGCTGGTACTTTTTATACAATACGGGGTAAAGGTACCTTTCTTGAGTTGTTTTACAATAAAGTCTAAAGAAAGAAAAGTCTAAATTTTAACGGAATTTGTTGTTAGACATTTAGTAGTTCACGACCCTCGGCGACCCTAAAAGTGAGCTCCCTTTCATGTTTTTCAGTTTTGTACTGCTTCTTTCAGTTGTGTGATATCCATGCCAGTATCAGCTTTGACAGTATCAAGCCATCGTGTCCTTTGACAGTCAGGTCTTCTTTTGCCACTGATCTGTCCAAGCATTATAGATTTTTCTAGTGACTCTGTTCACATTACATGGTCAAAATGCAAGAGTCTGAGTCTGACCATTGTAACAACGCGATTGTGCGTCCACTGTGTTGTCCTGCCAAGAAAAAACACCCAGCAGGATGGATAGCTGACTCCGAGGTGGAGGCTGAGCAAAAGCTGGGACTCAGTTAAGGGACGAGAACGGACCTTACCCTGAACTGAGAGGAGCTAAGTGTTCCTTACCTGAAGGTAATCCCTGAAACTAGGGAGGTCCAGGACACCTTTCCTATCTCTAACTCCTAGTCCTCCCTATCTACCTGGTGATGACAGGAAGCCAGAGGGAGTTGCACTGTGCAAAGCAGGTATGGAGGAGTGAACGAAAGGAAAGGACAGGACATGGGGCTAGACAGAAGTAAGAGACACAGAGAAGAAATCGCAGACATGCTGCAGGAACTAGCATCAGAACACAGAGAAAGCTGTATTCACATAGGAGCAGAATATCATTCAGCATAGACACACACAAAGAGCTGGATGCAGACAGAATAGCTGCAGCAGCTTACATGCAGGCATTAAAGGAAGTACACAACCACACCAAAGCACTCTGAGAAAGGTCTGAGGGGTTTAAATAAGAGGTTGATTGCAAATCACCTCCAGCTGGATTGAGAAGCCAGACACAGTATGCCTGTGGATTCTGAAACAAAGTGAAGCAGTCTCAGGAAGCAGGATGACTCCCACGTCTGCCAGATCTGACACTACCCCCCTCTCTAAGCCCTCATCTCCTCCTGCTGGTTCTCTAAAAAAATTCTGAATAAGGCATGAGGCGTTGGTATTCTCAGAAGGCTACCATGACCTCTCCTCAGGACCATAGCCCTTTCAATCTACCAAAAAATAGGCTTTATTCATTACCCTCTTGACATCAAGAATAGTCTTGACCTTAAAGGTGTTCTCAGCAACGATCTGAGACAACACTGGTCTGGGTTTTTTGGAAAAACTATTGACTACCATGGGCTTCAGCTGGGAGACATGGAATGAGTTTGGAATACGCAGGGAGGGAGCAAGTCTCAACCTGTAGCAAACAGAGTTAATTCTCTCTATTATCTCAAATGGGTCCCAAAAACTGTGGAGCCAACTTTTACGACAGTACACTCAGCCTAATATTCACCAGGAGCAAAATTGAGCAACAGCCTTTGCTTGCAATTGGCAAACCACTTCATGGCCACCACCAATTTTTCAAGGTTCCTCTTGGTCTATAGCCATATCCTGGCAAAATTCTTTACTGTGGTTGATGCCGTCGGAACCTCTGAAGTGGTAGAGATGGGCAAGGGAATCCCAGGATGATGCACATAGACAAAGAAGAAGGGGGAGGTCTTAGAGGAATCACTAACCCTGAAGTTGTAAGAGAACTCTGCCCACGGCAGAAGACTAACCCAATATTTATTATGGGCATTGGTGAAGGAACAGAGGTACCAGGACAGAATTTTGTTCACTCACTCCACCTGTCCGTTGGAGTGCGGGTGATAGAACAACAAGAAGTCCAGGGATATGCCCATCAACCTGCAGAGAGATCCCCAAAATTTGGCGAAAAACTGTACATCTCTGTCCGAAACAATATGTTTGGGAAGGCCATGAAGATGAAAAATGTTTTCAATAAACTTCTCAGCCAATTGACCAGCAGAAGGCAGACCAGGCAAAGACGCAAAGTGAGCCATTTTGGAGAAGTGGTCCACCACTACCCATATGATGGTGCACTTGTTGGAGGATGGTAGATCCATGATGAAATCCATGGCAATATGTTGCTATTGGGCCTCAGTAATTGCTAATGGACAAAGAAGACTCACGGGCCTCACCTTCATTACTTTGTTCTGAGTACAATAGGTACAGGCAGACACAAAATCTCGAATATCCTGACCTATGGACAGCCACCAGTACTGCCAGCAGATGAGTTTGTTGGTTTTCCATAGTGCAAAGCGTCCATCCAAAAACAAGGACCATCGAGCCTGCTGAGTGTTGAGCCGTTGAGCAGTCTGAATGTATGTCAAATTTTTGTGATCCATGTAAATTATTATAGGGTGAGAGGCTGCTTCCAACAAATACTGCCAGAACTCCAAGGCTGTTTTGATGGCCAACAGCTCTATCTTCGATGGAGTAATTGCGAAAATGATTTGGAGAAAAAACTACAGGTTCTCTTTCTACCAGATGTGATTTTCTGAAGTAAGACTGCCCTAGATGAAGATGCATTGACCTCAAGAAAGAATTGTCTCCCCCTCCTCTGGTTGATGTAACACCGAGACTGATGAAAAGGCCTCCTTAAGAGCATGGAAGGCAGTCTCTGCCACTGGAGGCCAGTGCTTAGCATCTGCTCCGCTCTGCATGAAGGGGGAAATGGGTGTTGTCATGGAGGAGAAATGCAGTATGAATTGCTAATAGAAATTGTCGAACCCCAAATATCGCCCCATAGCTCAGGGTCCAGAAGGACGAGGCCAATTCAAAACTGCAGACACTTTTTCTAGATCCATCTCTAAAATTTGCTTGGAGACTATGTACCCAAGGAAGGGGAAGCAAGTCTCGTTCGAAAAACACTTCTTTAACTTGGTGAAGAGACGGTTCTCTCTCAGACATTAGAGAACCGTACTGACCTGTCTTCAGTGAATGGGAATGTCTGGGAGAAAAATTATTATGTCATCCATATACACAACCACACATAGATGAAGAATGTCCCCAAAAATATAATTGACAAAATCCTGATATACAGCTGGAGCATTCACTAAACTGAGTGGCATTACCAGGTATTCATAGCGCCCATTAGGGGTTTTTAAAGGCCGTCTTCCACTCCTCGCCTACACAGATGCATATAAGGTTATAGGCACCATGTAGGTCGAGCTCGGTAAAGACCCAGACCCCCATAAATGATCAAATAGTTTAGAGTTCAATGGCAACGGATACTTGTTTTTCACCGTAATAGCATTAAGCCCTCTGTAGTCTATGCAAGGCTTCAGAGATCCGTTCTCCTTTTTCACAAAGAAGAAGCCCACCCCTGCTGGGGAAGAAGATTTACTAATGAAGCCTTTCTGTAGGTTAACCCTAACATACTCGGCCGTGGCAAGGAAAAAACTCTGCCGTGAGGTGGTATTGTCCCTGGCATAGGGTGGTAGGGCAATCGTATGAACAATGCGGGGGCAGGTATTCTGCCTCTCTCTTGTCAAACACATCTGCAAAGTCCAGGTACATCTCCAGAATGCCATAGAGATTAGAGGATAGATGAGCAACACACACAGGAGCAAAATACCATCCAGCATAGACACACACAAGGAGCTGGATGCAGACAGAATAGCTGCAGCAGCTAGCATGCAGTCATGAAAGGAAGTACACAACAACTCCAAAGCACCCTGGGGAAGATCTGGGGGGTTTAAATAGAAGGTTGATTGCAAATCACCTCCAGCTGGATGGAGAAGCTAGACACAATAACCCTGCAGATGCTGAAACAAAGTGAAGCAGACTCATGAGGCAGCATGATGCCCATGTCTGCCAGACCTGACAGTCATCTTGTCCTCCAGTGATATATCGGGTCTTAAATGATTCAGGACTTCTCTGTTTGTTACTCTCGTCGCCCAGGGTATGTGCAGCAGCTTTCGCCAGCACCACAGCTCAAATGTATCAATCCTTCTCCTATCAGCTTTTTTTGCAGTCCAGCTTTCACATCCATACATGGCTATGTGGAAAACAGTGGTTTGCACTATCCAGTGTTTAGTCGCTATACCGATATCCCTACGTTTTTAGATTTTTTCCATGTTTAGCATTGTGCTTCACCCCAATACTATCCTATGTTTTATCTCTGGCATAGATTCCCCAGCCTTGTCAATTTTTGAGCCAAGGAAGATTACGTCTTACACACATTATATGACCTCATTGTCAACTTTGATTTGAATTTGGCCATTTTATGCAGTTGCCATAACTTTATTCTTCTTTAAATTCAGGTAGAGGCCCATTTTTTCACTTTCAGTTTTAATCTTACATATCAGCTGCTTCATACCTGCTTCTGTTTTTGCAAGCAGAGTTGTGTCATCTGCATAATGAGGATTGTTGATGTTTGTTCCACCTATTTTCACCCTGATAACTAATTTGTCTAGGTCCATTTTATGCATGATCACTTCCGTATATAGGTTAAACAACAAGAGTAAGGGGATGCATCCCTGTAGGATACCTTTGCCGATCCCAACCCAATATGTGTCCACATATCATTTTCTAACAGCGGCTTATTGATTGGTATAAGGTGATTTTATTAGCTTGACTAGATTTGCCAATACACCTAGCTCTTGTAGGGCCTGCCATAGCTTGTCATAGTCAACGCAGTCAATGGCCTTGATGTAGTCGATGAAGCACATGTAAATATTCTTTTGATATTCTCAAGCTTTTTCCATGGTCCATCTCAGGTTTGCAATATAGTCGCAGGTGACACATCCTCTCCAAAATCCTGCCTGCGCATCAGGGAGTGCTGCTTCAACTACTGATCTCAGTCTTTCCTGTATAATTTTGAGAAGGAGGGCTATTGTTCTGTAGTTGGAGCAATTCTGGGAGTCGCCTTTCTTTAGTAGAGGGATGAAGACAGATTTTTTCCAGTCATGTGGCCATTGTGTGGATGCCCATACTGCCTGGCACAGCACTGTGTTGTTTTTCACTGGTACTAGCAGCAATAGCTCTGCTGGGATGTTATCTATTCCTGGTGCTTTATTTTTGGCTGGTAGTTTCCTTGACATACCCACTTCTGACTCCTTAATGGAGGGCTCCATATCCACCTCTTCCACTCATGCAATGTTCCAGGTATGTGGTTGCAGGTATATTGTTCCTCTGTGTATTCCCTCCACCTATTCTTGATACTCTATTGTTCATTCAGTTCCTTTCCCTTTTTGCCTTAGATTGTGCTGTTGCATGCTAAGGCCATCTAGACCTGTGAAAGTAGGCCTCACATATGGCCTTTCATGGCTTCTGCTTCGAGTTGTTTGCAATGCTCATTCCAGTCTATTTTATTATCTTTCCTTGCTGCTCATTGAAAATCGGCATTTGTCTTTGTTGCCGGACACCTTTCCAGCTCTTCTTTTATCGGCTATTCTGAGGGTTTGCTCAGACAACCAATAGCGTTGTCTTTCCATTAACAGCTCCTGGTTATACCGCTAGTCCCTACACTAACCAGGAGTCCAGCACAACCGGACAGAGTTCACACAGAACGCTGCAACAGGACAGGAAACAGATCGCAGGTCACACAGCAAGCTAACTGACAGAATATAAACATACAAACAGACATGAACCGGAGCAAACTTCACACAGATGAAACTCACAGCAAGTCTGTGTGTCCTCATACAGGGAGGATAGGTAGTCAGCCACCGAGCTGACATAGGGAACCGTGTCAGGGATCCACCAACTGACACACAGAGCGAGACATAAGACATTTGGAGGTAACACCTGTAAAGGGGGAAGGAAAAGGGGAGCTGCATGAGCTGCAGACCCTGACTACAGGTGTCCAAACCGTATTTACGAAAGAAGAGAGACACAACGGACCTACTTACAAACACAGGTCTGAGTAGAAACAAGGCAGATCCATCCAAACAGTACAAGACCAGCTTCAGACAAGGATTCATGACTGCTCACTCTGGAACCAGCCAGAGACTGACAGGAGCAGGGTTTATTTGTGAGCACAGACCCAGGAGATTGGCTAGCAGGAAGTACCACACCCAGCCAGCTCAATCAATTAGCCCTGTGAGGGCTGTGGTGTTAGGAAGCTTAGAACTACAGATCCCAGCAGCACACGTAACCTGTAATTTTTGTACAGACTCTGTCACTCTGCCTACAAATCAGGGATACCGTCCACCTATTGTCACTTTAAAACATTGAATGGAAACCATCGTATGCATGAGCTTCCTAGATGTCAAGACCTTATATACAACTACCCCACATGATAAATGTCTAGAGGCTATCAGGTACTTTTTAGATATGGATTTCCTTATACATAAAAGGCAAAATGTTTTATACTTGATTCTGTTGATTTTATTCTTTGCAACAACTATTTTGAGTATGATGATTCTTTATATTCAAGTTAAGGAAACAGCTATGGAAACCAGATTTGGTGGAAAACTTTAATATGGGGTCTTATAACATAGACTACCAGGACCCATATATGATATTTTATGGTTGCTGCATTGATAATATTTTAAGAATTTGGGACAGGTTGGTAACTTATATTAAACAATATATAAGCTACTTAATAACTAAAATTGGGGACTAGACTTACAGGGCAAATAGATTGTAGTGAAACGGTATTTTCAAATTTATATTTACTTAACAGTAAAGGTAGGATGTTGACTGAGACCATCTTTAACCCCTTAGTGATGAAGCCTGTTTGCTCCTTAATGACCAATAGAGATGAGCGAGCACCAAAATGCTCGGGTGCTCGTTACTCGGGACGAAATTATCGCGATGCTCGAGGGTTCGTTTTGAGTAACGAACCCCATTGAAGTCAATGGGCGACCCGAGCATTTTTGTATATCGCCGATGCTCGCTAAGGTTTTCATTTGTGAAAATCTGGGCAATTCAAGAAAGTGATGGGAACGACACAGCAACGGATAGGGCAGGCGAGGGGCTACATGTTGGGCTGCATCTCAAGTTCCCAGGTCCCACTATTAAGTCACAATAGCGGCAAGAGTGGCCCCCCCCTCCCAACAATTTTTACTTCTGAAAAGCCCTCATTAGCAATGCATACCTTAGCTAAGCACCACACTACCTCCAACAAAGCACAATCACTGCCTGCATGACACTCCGCTGCCACTTCTCCTGGGTTACATGCTGCCCAACCCCCCCGCACGACCCAGTGTCCACAGCGCACACCAAAGTGTCCCTGCACAGCCTTCAGCTGCACTCATGCCACACCACCCTCATGTCTATTTGTAAGTGCGTCTGCCATGACGAGGAACCGCAGGCACACACTGCAGAGGGTTGGCACGGCTAGGCAGCGACCCTCTTTAAAAGGGGCGGGGCGATAGCCCACAATGCTGTACAGAAGCCATGAGAAATATAATCCTGTGCCACCGCCATCAGGAGCTGCACACGTGGGCATAGCAATGGGGAACCTATGTGCCACACACTATTCATTCTGTCAAGGTGTTTGCATGCCCCAGTCAGACCGCGGTTTTTTATAAATAGTCACAGGCAGGTACAACTCCGCAATGGGAATTCCGTGTGCACCCACAGCATGGGTAGCTCCCTGGAACCCACCGGCTGTACATAAATGTATCCCATTTCAGTGCCCATCACAGCTGAGGTAACGTCCGATTAAATGCAGGTGGGCTTCGGCCCACACTGCATGCCCCAGTCAGACTGGGGTTCTTTAGAAGTGGACACATGCAGTTACAACTCCCTGTGGACCCACAGCATGGGTGGGTGCCAGGAAGCCACCGGCAGTACATAAATATATCCCATTGCATTGCCCAGCACAGCTGATGTAATGTCAGCTTTAATGCAGGTGGGCAAAAAATTTATTGGATTACACTGTAGGCGAGGGCCCCAAAAAATTGGTGTACCAACAGTACTAATGTACCTCAGAAAAATTGCCCATGCCCAACCAAGAAGGCAGGTGAAACCCATTAATCGCTTTGGTTAATGTGGCTTAATTGGTAACTAGGCCTGGAGGCAGCCCAGTTAAAATAAAAATTGGTTCAGGTGAAAGTTTCAACGCTTTAATGAGCATTGAAACGTATAAAAATTGTTTACAAAAATTATATGACTGAGCCTTGTGGGCCTAAGAAAAATTGCCCGTTCGGCGTGATTACGTCAGATTTCAGGAGGAGGAGCAGGAGGAGGAGGATGAATAGAATACACAGATTGATGAAGCAAAAAGGTCCCCGTTTTTGATGGTGATAGAGAACGATGCTTCCATCCGCGGGTGCAGCCTACGTATTGCTTAGGTATCGCTGCTGTCCGCTGGTGGAGAAGAGAAGTCTGGGGAAATCCAGGCTTTGTTCATCTTGATGAGTGTAAGCCTGTCGGCACTGTCGGTTGACAGGCGGGTACGCTTGTCCGTGATGATTCCCCCAGCCGCACTAAACACCCTCTCTGACAAGACGCTAGCCGCAGGACAAGCAAGCACCTCCAGGGCATACAGCGCGAGTTCAGGCCACGTGTCCAGCTTCGACACCCAGTAGTTGTAGGGGGCAGAGGCGTCACCGAGGACGGTCGTGCGATCGGCTACGTACTCCCTCACCATCCTTTTACAGTGCTCCCGCCAACTCAGCCTTGACTGGGGAGCGGTGACACAGTCTTGCTGGGGAGCCATAAAGCTGGCAAAGGCATTGGAGAATGTTCCCCTGCCTGCGCTGTACATGCTGCCTGATCTCTGCGCCTCCCCTGCTACCTGGCCCTCGGAACTGCACCTTCTGCCACTAGCACTGTCGGATGGGAATGTTACCATCAGTTTGTCCGCCAGGGTCCTGTGGTATAGCATCACTCTCGAACCCCTTTCCTCTTCGGGTATGAGAGTGGAAAGGTTCTCCTTATACCGTGGGTCGAGCAGTGTGTACACCCAGTAATCCGTAGTGGCCAGAATGCGTGTAACGCGAGGGTCTCGAGAAAGGCATCCTAACATGAAGTAAGCCATGTGTGCCAGGGTACCTGTATGCAACACATGGCTGTCCTCACTAGGAAGATCACTTTCAGGATCCTCCTCCTCCTCCTCCGGCCATACACGCTGAAAGGATGACAGGCAAGCAGCATGGGTACCCTCAGCAGTGGGCCAAGCTGTCTCTTCCACCTCCTCCTCATGCTCCTCCCCCTCCTCCTCAACGCGCTGAGATATAGACATGAGGATGCTCTGACTATCCAGTGACATACTGTCTTCCCCCGCCTCCGTTTCCAAGCGCAAAGAGTCTGCCTTTATGCTTTGCAGGGAACTTTTCAAGAGGCATAGCAGAGGAATGGTGACGCTAATGATTGCAGCATCCCCGCTCACCATCTGGGTAGACTCCTCAAAGTTTCCAAGGACCTGGCAGATGGCTGCCAACCAGGCCCGCTCTTCTGTAAAGAATTGAGGAGGCTGACTCCCACTACGCCGCCCATGTTGGAGTTGGTATTCCACTATAGCTCTACGCTGCTCATAGAGTCTGACCAACATGTGGAGTCCCACCGTGTGGGAACGTCGCACAGCAGTCGGTGCACTGGCAGATTAAACCGATGTTGCAGGGTCCGCAGGGTGGCAGCGTCCGTCTTGGACTTGCGGAAATGTGCGCTGACCCGGCGCACCTTTCCGAGCAGGTATGACAAGTGTGGGTAGCTTTTCAGAAAGCGCTGAACCACCAAATTAAAGACGTGGGCCAGGCATGGCACGTGCGTGAGGCTGCCGAGCTGCAGAGCCGCCACCAGGTTACGGCCGTTGTCACACACGACCATGCTCAGTTGGAGGCTCAGCGGCGAAAGCCAGCGGTCGGTCTGCTCTGTCAGACCCCGCAGCAGTTCGTGGGCTGTGTGCCTCTTCTCTCCTAAGCTGAGTAGTTTCAGCACAGCCTGCTGACACTTGCCCAACGCTGTGCTACAACGCCGCGGGCCACACCGACTGCTGGCAACGTGCTGCTGCTGACACATCTTAATTGCGAGACAGAGGTTGCGTTGGAGGAGGAGGAGGAGGAGGGTGGTTTAGTGGAGGAAGCATACACCGCCGCAGATACCAGCACCGAGCTGGGGCCCGCAATTCTGGGGGTGGGTAGGATGTGAGCGGTCCCAGGCTCTGACTCTGTCCCAGCCTCCACTAAATTCACCCAATGTGCCGTCAGGGAGATATAGTGGCCCTGCCCGCCTGTGCTTGTCCACGTGTCCGTTGTTAAGTGGACCTTGGCAGTAACCGCGTTGGTGAGGGCGCGTACAATGTTGCGAGAGACGTGGTCGTGCAGGGCTGGGACGGCACATCGGGAAAAGTAGTGGCGACTGGGAACCGAGTAGCGCGGGGCCGCCGCCGCCATCATGCTTTTGAAAGCCTCCGTTTCCACAAGCCTATACAGCAGCATCTCCAGGCTGATCAATTTGGCTATGTGCACGTTTAACGCTTGAGCGTGCGGGTGCGTGGCGGCGTAGTTGCGCTTGCGCTCAAACAGTTGCGCTAGCGACGTCTGGACGCTGCGCTGAGAGACATTGCTGGATGGGGCCGAGGACAGCGGAGGTGAGGGTGTGGGTGCAGGCCAGTAGGCACTCGTGCCTGTGTCCTCAGAGGGGGGTTGGATCTCAGTGGCAGGTTGGGGCACAGCAGGAGAGGCAGTGGTGCAAACCGGAGGCGGTGAACGGCCTTCGTCTCACCTTGTGGGGTGCTTGGCCATCATATGCCTGCGCATGCTGGTGGTGGTGGCTCCCCAGCTGATCTTGGCGTGACAAAGGTTGCACACCACTGTTCGTCGGTCGTCAGGCGTCTCTGTGAAAAACTGCCACACCTTAGAGCACCTTGGCCTCTGCAGGGTGGCATGGCACGAGGGGGCGCTTTGGGAAACAGTTGGTGGATTATTCGGTCTGGCCCTGCCTCTACCCCTGGCCACCGCACTGGCTCGGCCTGTGCCCACACCCTGACTTGGGCCTCCGCGTCCTCGCCCGCGTCCACGTCCTCTAGGCCTACCCCTACCCCTCAGCAGTATTACCAGTAGTGCAGAAACAGAACGCTGTAATTAAATGTGCCGCTTATTGGCCTGTGGTTGGAGGCTGACTTCGCTTATGGAACGCACAGCAGAGGCAGGAAAGAATTTTGCGCAAGCCTGCTGTAACACTTAGCTGGCTGCGTATGAATTAGGACAACTACTCCCAGCAGAGACCCAGTACACTTGTGGACAGGAATACAGCGGTGATGTAAGAGGCAACACAGAGGCAGGAAAGAATTTTGCGCAAGCCTGCTGTAACACTTAGCTGGCTGCGTATGAATTAGGACAACTACCCCCAGCAGAGACCCAGTACACTTGTGGACAGGAATACAGCGGTGATGTAAGAGGCAACACAGAGTCAGGAAAGAATTTTGCGCAAGCCTGCTGTAACACTTAGCTGGCTGCGTATGAATTAGGACAACTACCCCCAGCAGAGACCCAGTACACTTGTGGACAGGAATACAGCGGTGATGTAAGAGGCAACACAGAGGCAGGAAAGAATTTTGCGCAAGCCTGCTGTAACACTTAGCTGGCTGCGTATAAATTAGGACAACTACCCCCAGCAGAGACCCAGTACACTTGTGGACAGGAATACAGCGGTGATGTAAGAGGCAACACAGAGGCAAGAAAGAATTTTGCGCAAGCCTGCTGTAACACTTAGCTGGCTGCGTATGAATTAGGACAACTACCCCCAGCAGAGACCCAGTACACTTGTGGACAGGAATACAGCGGTGATGTAAGAGGCAACACAGAGGCAGGAAAGAATTTTGCGCAAGCCTGCTGTAACACTTAGCTGGCTGCGTATGAATTAGGACAACTACCCCCAGCAGAGACCCAGTACACTTGTGGACAGGAATACAGCGGTGATGTAAGAGGCAACACAGAGGCAGGAAAGAATTTTGCGCAAGCCTGCTGTAACACTTAGCTGGCTGCGTATGAATTAGGACAACTACCCCCAGCAGAGACCCAGTACACTGAGGACGGTCACAGGCAGCTCAAATAGATTTTTTTTCCCAAATGTTTTTGGAAAGGCCCACTGCCTATATACACTAAATATGTCTTCTGTCCCTGCCTCACCACTACTGGCCCTGGACAATGTAAAATTACTGCAGGACGCAATGCTGTGCACGGCCGATATACAAAAAAAAAATGTGCAACACTGCAAAAAGCAGCCTCCACACTACTGCACACGGTTAGATGTGGCCCTAAGAAGGACCGTTGGGGTTCTTGAAGCCTAAAATAACTCCTAACGCTCTCCCTATAGCAGCTCCGGCACCAGCAGTACTGTCCCTGAACTATGTCAGAATGCATCTGTGGCGAGCCGCGGGAGGGGCCGATTTATATACTCGGGTGACACCTGATCTCGCCAGCCACTCACTGCAGGGGGGTGGTATAGGGCTTGAACGTCGCAGGGGGAAGTTGTAATGCCTTCCCTGTCTTTCTATTGGCCAGAAAAGCGCGCTAACGTCTCAGAGATGAAAGTGAAAGTAACTCGAACATCGCGTGGTACTCGTCTCGAGTAACGAGCATCTCGAACACGCTAATACTCGAACGAGTATCAAGCTCGGACGAGTACGTTCGCTCATCTCTAATGACCAACTAATATTTCAGGTTTTTTTTCATCGTTGCATTCCAGGAGCCTTAAAGGGGTTGTCCCGCGCCGAAACGGTTTTTTGTTTTTTTTTAAACCCCCCCCCCCCCCCGTTCGGCGCGAGACAACCCCGATGCAGGGGTTAAAAAAACAAACCGCTCAGCGCTTACCTGAATCCCGGCGGTCCGGCGTCTTCATACTTACCTGCTGAAGATGGCCACCGGGGTCTGCTTCCTCCGTGGACCGCAGCTCTTCTGTGCGGTCCATTGCCGATTCCAGCCTCCTGATTGGCTGGAATCGGCACGTGACGGGGCGGAGCTACACGGAGCCGGCATTCTGCACGAGCGGCTCCATTGAAGAGAGCAGAAGACCCGGACTGCGCAAGCGCGGCTAATTTGGCCATCGGAGGGCGAAAATTAGTCGGCTCCATGGGAACGAGGACGCTAGCAACGGAGCAGGTAAGTATAAAACTTTTTATAACTTCTGTATGGCTCATAATTAATGCACAATGTACATTACAAAGTGCATTAATATGGCCATACAGAAGTGTATAGACCCACTTGCTGCCGCGGGACAACCCCTTTAACTTTTTAATTTTTGTGTTGACATAGCCATATGAGAGCTTGTTTTTTTTGTGGGACAAATTGTATTTTATTGATGGCAGCATATTTGGTTACATATAATGTACTGTATAACTTTTATACTTTTTGTAGGAGGATTGGGGAATAAATAAATTCTATTTCTTTTTTGGATTTCATTTTACAGCGTTCAGTGTGCAAAATCAATCATGTGATTATTATTATATGCCTTTTTTTCACGAGTTATAGCTTGCTTTTTTTTCACGCGTTATAGCTTGCCTTTTTTTCATGCTATATTGTTGCTTTTTTTCACGTGATTGTCAATGGGACTTTCTAATGTTAAAAACGCACCAACTTGCAAAGCGTTTTTAACATTAGAAAGTCCCATTGACAATCGCGTGAAAAAAAGGCAAGCTATAACGCGTGAAAAAAAGGCAAGCTATAACGCGTGAAAAAAAAGCAAGCTATAACGCGTGAAAAAAAGGCAAGCTATAACGTGTGAAAAAAACGCAAGTGGGTTGGAGCCCTAAGGGCTTAGTCACACGGCGCATCCGCGTGTCGATGCGCCCGTCTTCCTGCACGAAAAAGATGGCCACACCTGCAGTGCGGACGACTCTCCGCAGCGCTGGAAGAAAGAACACATGACCAGCAATGGAGTCGGTCATGTGTTCTTTCTGCCGGCGGTGTGGAGAATCGTCCATACCTGCAGTTGGGCAGTCTTATCCTGCATAAAGACGGGCGCATCGGTGCCCAGATGCGCCCGTGTGACTAAGCCCTGTGGGTTAAATAATATACAATTTTTTTCTCTTGGTCATTATGGATGAAGCAATACCACATATGTGATTTTTTAATTTTTTTACATAGTAAGGGCTCAGTCAGACGAGCATTTTAATGTGCAAATTTTTGGTGCGCAGAACGCAAACGCACAAAAATTTGCATGACCGAAGCAGATGGCACACAGAAAAATGCACTTGGCCGCGTTTTTCTGCACATAAAGTGCACTGTCCACTATTTCCTGCTGCGGCTGTGACAGCTGCAGCAGGGGATTCCTTGAATGTGAAAGCCCTGGATGCTGTCACATCCAGGGATTTCACCTTCGGTCAATGGGGCCGGAGGCAGCACGGCAGCCCCATTGACATACAGAGAATACATTAGGATCCTCTGCTATAGCTGTGACAGTTGTGGCAGAGGATTTTTTCATCTTTGCGGGGAGTCCCCTTGTCACTGAACACTGTGTCAGCATTGTCACAGTGTCCAGTGACAATAGGACTCCCCGCGGAGATGAAGTATTTCTCTGCCACAACTGTCACAGCTATAGCAGAGGATCGCGATGTTCTTCCTTTGAATTCAATGAAGCCGGCGCTACAGCCGGCTCCATTGAAAGCAATGGGATGCTCACACAAGCGTCAAAATGCAATGTCTTCAACACTGTGCTTTGACAGCGATGCGTGTCCTATCTTGGGCCGTTTTCAACCCTGCATCGCTCATTCAAATGAATGGGCAGCGTTAGCAGCACTGCTGAAAATGCAGCACAACTTGGTTCTGTGCTTTGGGAAGCGCTAAACACAGCACTAGCTTCACTAACAACAAAAAAAAAAAAGTTATATTCATTGATGCTGGTGCTGTCCGGGTCCCTGGCGCTGCTTTCCGGGTCTCTGGGCACTTGTCAGAGGATCTTTTGCTGGTGACAGGGTTTTATGCACCAATCACAGCTATTCAATGAATGAATGGCTTGCAGCTCAGCCAATCAGAGCAATCTGTTGCTGGAGGCGTGGTCTTGAAACTCCGTTACCAGCAAGAGATGCTCTGCAGGCACAGACAAGTGCCTTGAAGCCTGCAGAACCAAACACCTGCTAGGGGAGTTTTTGATTTTTTTTCAGCTTCCTTGGTTGCGTTAAAGGAGAGATGAGCGAGCGTACTCGGAAAAGCACTACTCGCTCGAGTAATTTGCTTTATCCGAGTATCGCTGTGCTCGTCCCTGAAGATTCGGGTGCCGCTGCGGCTGACAGGTGAGTCGCAGCGGGGAGCAGGGGAGAGCGGGCAGGAGAGAGGGAGAGAAAGATCTTACCTCCGTTCCTCCCCGCTCTCTGCTGCAGCTCCCCGCTCTGTGCCGGCACCCAAATCTTCAGGGACGAGCACAGCGATACTCGGATAAAGCAAATTACTCGAGCGAGTAGTGCTTTTCCGAGTACGCTCGCTCATCTCTAGTTATAAGCGGTGTTAAAAACGCAGCCAAAACACTGGCATAACGCATGCCAGCGCTGCTAAAATTGGAGTAAACACAGTGTTGAAAAATGTTGCGTTTAATGCAAATGCCTGTGTGAGGGAGGCCTAAGAAACATATGAAAGATAAATCCTCAGCATTCCAGTAGTTTTGATGCAATCATTGAAATGATTTTTTGTCACAGACAAATGATTCCAAAGCATTAACACAGATTGTGCAAAACAGCCAAAGTCACGTTTTGGTCAACAGACTTTTTTCAACAAGGCTACAATAAAACATAAAATAAAATAACAATACCTATTAGCAACATAAAAACAAAACAAAAAAAGAATAAATCTACTTCCAAGATCCTTAAACGCTGTTTGTTTGTCCTTGTTCTTGAATAGATGAAGTTCCTACAGCATGACATCTGTCTACTGGAATAATGGTGAGACTGTACCTCTTTAGAGCCTAGAGATGAGTTTGTGGAATTCTTTCTAGTGCCCCCTAATAGAAGTAAGTCTACAATCCTATTGCTTGCATTTTATTTGGGTTTACCTTCAAAGCGCTGTTTTTTCTAAGTGTAGAGAGTTTCAAAGGCAGAAAGAAAAGCAAATGACTCATTTTCTCCTGCTACACATCAAAAGCATAACTGTAGACTGTGCTCCAGGCTTCAAGCTAGAGTTGGAATCAGTAATCCATCCAGGTGGTTGCTTTAAAGCCATGCATATGCAGTCCAATGGGAAAGATGACACAACTCTTACTTATACTGCTTCATTATTCCCCAGAAGAATGAAAAACCTCAGGTGGCAAGAAGCTGGTGCATAAAGGTTTTATTCCTAAAATGGCACAACATGTTTTAATGCCGGACTAGTGTCTTTATCAAGCACTCTTACAACAAGCAAGAGTTTCCCCATCTATTCCACTTTACTACAAATTTATTGCAAGACAGGCAACTCTAACAGATTTGATACATTTTTAACTAACAATTAAAAATTGAATCTACAGCAGCTGTATATTTGCATCAACATTTGTCATGTGCACCTATTTTAGTGAGGAAAATGTAGCCTAAACTACATCTCCTTTGTAGACCATGCTGATTTTTCATCTTCATATTTCACAAGGAACGAGAATAGTCCTAAACTTTATTGATAACATTGATACTTTCCCTACGTGTTGCAACAGAACACCAAGAATGCAGATTATTTAGACAGGGGTTTAGAGAAGTGCAGGGAGGGGTGAGACCAAGACAGACTTAGGCCCCCTGCACACGGGCGGAAATTCCATAGGATTGCATTAGAAAACGCAATCCTAGGCAGACGGCCACAATTTGTCCGCGTGAGATCACACTCGGAAAACAAATCGTGGCATGTTCTATTTCTGTGCGGGTCTCGCAGAGGCCTGCACAGAAATGTCAGTAGTGCCAGGCCGGCTCCACTCTGCGCATGTGCCGGATGGCAGGCAGCCGGCATATCACTGAGCCGGAGCCGCGGGAGGAGGTGAGACCCGCACTGGTCACTGCAGGGGCACAGGTCAGATCCTGCTGCGAGAATTCTCGCAGCGGGATTCAACCTGGCCGTCTCCAGGCGGCCTTAGAAGAACTTGACAGCAAGACAGTTTCAGGAATCTGAGGTTATGTTGGTGCAGGCTAAGCCCATGCAAGCCCATATCATACCATGATGAGTGCCGTGATATTCTCATACCATGATGAGTAGCATGAAATTCTCTGGCCAATCTAGGAGAATGATTATTGAAAAGAGAATTGCAGATTTTGCAGGCCTCTATGTTTTTTTTCTGCAGTCTACAGTTTTTTTCCACTGCAAATTCCTCAAGGAAAATGGATGTAGGAGTAGAAAAGACCCCCATTAAAAACTGGATGAATGGGCAATAAGGACTATAGTTCAAGTCACTTAGGATTGATAATCTTTATTGCTCATCTCATTAGTGGATTCTGAAGAAGCACTTTTAAGGGTTAATAGATCAGGAAATACATAAAGAATGCTCCTCTTTTGCAAGATTGGAACATCAGCATGATGAGAGACTGGTTCAGTGGAATATATATGGGATAGCAAATTCTTTAATTCTATACATGAAATGAGTATCTTGAAAAGAAGAGAGTTCATCAACCTGCTGAGGCTTAAACTTCTCATAAACTCTTTGTTAATGAATCATTCTCACAACTAGTTGGATGCATCTCCCTCAACAGCAAATGTTAGAGGAATATCCAGATAGATAAGTACTGGAGCAGAAGTAAATCCACGTTGATGTCATCAACAGTTTCTTGAACATTTTGAGACCAAGCGAAGGAGACATTGGAATAGTGAAAGAGGTCAATGGCTGAGCAAAAGTGGAAAAATGATGAATACAGTTCCGAATAAAGTTAGTGAAAATATATGAAGTTGAGTAAATGGGACTGACTATAGCTGCATCCTTCCTTGGATCCATCAACATTTCTTGATTGGGAAAAAATAAACAATTGAATTCCACTATGTTTTAATGAAATTCACATTTTTTTTCAGGTTCACAAGCAGGTATTGGATATGTAGTTAAGAACTTTCTTAATCCCCTAGTGACCATACATGTTTTCATGCCCTAGGTGTCTGGGCTTTATTCTACAGGCCTGTGAAAACACATAAGTCCTGTAGAATAAATTTGCATGATCAAGGAGTGTAACAGCTTCCTTCCATAATCTACCGGAAGTAGATGGTAGTTTGGAGCTGTCCCCGGTCATGTGATTGCCAATATTTAATGAATAACGGCGATCATATAAAAGTAACAAAAAGTTTGAAAAGTTAAAGTTTCATCTCCCCTCACCGATCGGATCCATGAGGGAAAATTAAACTACTTACCCAAGGCCTCCGGTGATGTCCCCTGATGGTATATTCCTGCATAAACCTTCCCTGGCTGCCCACCGACAAAATGGTAGACACATGCACAAAAGCCAGGAAGGGTCTGGGAAATTCAACATTTTCTTTCTCTCAGCTACCTTTGGTAGCTGAGAGCCTGGAGCAGTGACCAAAGGCCCCAATGAGTGGTCCATCGTCATGTGATCATCGTTAGCCAATGGAGACATACCATACAGTTTTACATTATTAATTGTATGCAAGATTTAGGGAATGCTAAAAAGGGTATGAGAATCTTTTTAGGGAGTCATTTAAAAAAAAAAAAATCCGCACAGATATGCAGTGGGGCCTGGAATTTATTCAGTTGTGTCCTGAAAGACAATGGGAGTTCCCTCTATTATAGGCCTAGCCCTGTGTCCTGTAACCAGATTGGAGCTATAATGGAGGTATTGATGAACATAGAAGAACTAATGCTATAAAATTTGAAGTGTGTCTCCCCATTTTTCACTGCTTGAAACAAAGAAACCTGTGATAAAAGTTATATTTTTGTGAATAAAATGATATTTTATTAATTTTTCACCTGCTCTATAATAATTTTTGCAAAAAACTGTGGGGTCAGAATGTTCAATGCACATCTCGATAAATGGGCTAAGGCATCAAGATTTCAAAATGGGGTCATCTGTGGAGGGCGTTCTATTATTTTGGCAGCTTGATGGCTCTATAAGTGTGCAATGGGGCCTAGAAGCCAAAGGGTGTTCCCTCCATTACTGGCCTAAAATGTGTACAATAAACAGATTAGGGCCACAATGGGTATGTTTCTAAGCACAGAACAAACAGGGGTATCCATTTTGGGATGTCAGTTTTCATTCATATGTGTGCTGTACAAAAAAACTGTTTATAAAATTACACAATTGACAAAAAATAAAAATCATATTTTTTTCCTTCCACTTTGCTTAGATTCATTCAAAAACTGTGGGGTCTAAATACGTAGTTCACCCCTAGATGAATTCATTAAGGGGTTTAGTTTTCAAAATTTGGGTGATTTGTGGAGGTTCTTTATTAGAGATGAGCGAGCGTACTCGGCCACGCCCCTTTTTCGCCCGAGTACCACGATTTTCGAGTACTTCCGTACTCGGGCGAAAAGATTCGGGGGCGCCGTGGGTGAGTGGGGGGTTGCAGCGGGGAGTGGGGGGGAGAGGGAGAGAGGGCTCCCCCCTGTTCCCCGCTGCTACCCCCCACGCCGCCATGCCTCCCCCCGCCCCCCGGCGCCCCCCCGAATCTTTTCACCCGAGTACTGAAGTACTCGAAAATCGCAGTGCTCGATCGAGTAATTACTCGAAACGAGTACGTTCGCTCATCTCTATTCTTTATCATTTTTGAAGCCAAGGGCTCTACAAGTGGGCAATGGGGCCTGAAACACTTTCAAGCTAAATTTCTGTTCTGAAAGCCACCAGCTGCTGCTTTCAGTTTGGACTCCGTTGTGCATACAGACATAATGTTAGGGCCACAACAGGTATGTTTCTGAACACAGGACAAACAGGGGTATCCATTTTTGGAATGACAATCCTCATTTTAATGTGCACTATAGAAAAAAACAACCTGTCTTTAAAATGACATATTTGCAATTATATGAAATTTTATTTTTTCTCCTCTAAATTGCATTAACGTCTAAAAAAAAAAAAAAATATGAGGACAAAATAGACATAGCACCCCTCAGTGAATACATTATAGGGTGTATTTTTTTTACATGGGGTCATTTGTAGAAGTATCTATCATTCTGACAGCTCTGAGTCTTTGCAGTCTTGGCTTGGTGTAAGAAAACAAAATGGTCCTCAAAATGTTAAGAATTAATGTTAAATTTGTATGTCTCCTTAATTGATAAAAAAAAATTATGTTTTTCAAATGTGCTTAAAGAATAAAGCAAACAAATGGAAATATATATCTCATCAAAAATTTTTTGAGTATGGTGGAGTAGCTTTTTGTGGGCATGGCCTAACTGAGGAGCGGAATGGCCGCATAATCCAGAGCTTTGTGTAACCCAGGCTCTTTAAGCTACTGTAAAGCTACTCCAGTGATTCTAACCTACAGCTTCCGCAGCTCCTCACTCCTGACGGCTTGCAGATGACCTGCCGTAAGTCCTCTCACACACTGCCCGAATGCCTGTAGGACTTCTTTACAATGCAGGGCCGACTGCAGATTGCAGCACCTGAGGCCTTGGCATTTCCAGACGCTCTGACAGAGTCTCCCCCTCGGCTAGCCTGTTGAAGCAGCATCCTAAACTGTCAGAGGATCAGGCAGAGGGTTCTTATAGTCTTCCTATGGAGGACTGTATCATTTCTATGCCCACGTCAGACAAACCTACGACAGAGGTGTTTATGAAAGAAATGGTGATCGCTTTAAGAAATTCTTTACAAGCTTTGACTCTCTAATGTCTGCATTAAAATTAAATATGGAAGAATTTGGTGAGATACTTATTCACACTGAGAGCAAAATGGGAGAAATTACGCAGTCTCACAACGACCTTATTGATGCCCACCATGTGCTATCTGAAGAGGTTAATCTACTCAAAATCAAAATGGCAGATATAGAGGACAGAAATCGACATAATAATGTAAAATTTAGAGGAATCACAAATCTATTCCTCCAGTGGGAATGATTAAATACCTCCAGCAGCTAATAAAAGCAGTAGTCCCAGATGCTTCTCCCATGGACTTAACAATTGACAGGGTTCATAGGCTACCCAAGCCCAAATTTATTCCAGATACCGCTCCTAGGGATGTTATTGCACAAATTCATTCCTTCTATATCAAAGAAGCTACCATGCAAGCAGCCCGTAAACTGAACCAACTACCAGCACCGTTCAACGAAGTCCAGCTCTACATAGACTTATCCCAAGCTACTTTGCAAGCAAGGAAAACATTTTCTTGCTTGCCAAGGCATTTTCTTGCCATGTTTTCCTCCGAAGCTTTTGATTCAAAAAGACAGCATTAACCATTCTTTTTCCAAACCCCAGGAGGCGATTCCTCTGCTGAAATCATGGGGCATCTGTCCAGCCGACGAAACACCTGCACTCCCGACCAGAAGACCTAGAGCTCAGGAGTATGACTACCCAACCAGCGACCGGAATCGCTGAAGTTTCAAAAAATTTATCCAGAGGAACTTTGAGAGAGCCGGCCGTAGTTCTCACTCAGGTGAACTTTTCCACCCCCTCAGTACAAGCCCACTTGATCTACAGACTTGTTGTTCTGTTTCTTTTCATATCCCAGTTAACTAAGTCAATGCTTAACTTAATAATGTTGGTTGTTACCCTTGTTGTCTTACAAAGACATCCAATAACGTCCACTTTTATCTCTAGCAATATGTATCCTAAGTATGGCTGTTATATTTCCTTCCATAAACACTAATGGGCAAAACTCTCCTTTTAAACGCTCATCATTATAGAAAAAAGCCATTTCTAACAATGCAGATATTGTGTGTACTCAGGAAACCACTTTGATACCTCCGCATGACCAAACATTTCACATAAATTATATCCTAATATATGCTTAGCCTGTGCTCCTAACAAAAAAGCAGAGTATTGATCACATTCAGAGATACTATAACTCTAGTGGTTTCTCTTCTATAGCAAGACCCCAAAGGGAAATGTATAATTCTTTTCTGAAGCTATTAAAGGGGTTGTCCCGCGGCAGCAAGTGGGTCTATACACTTCTGTATGGCCATAATAATGCACTTTGTAATATACATTGTGCATTAATTATGAGCCATACAGAAGTTATAAAAAGTTTTATACTTACCTGCTCCATTGCTAGCGTCCTCGTCTCCATGGTGCCGACTAATTTTCGCCCTCCGATGGCCAAATTAGCCGCGCTTGCGCAGTCCGGGTCTTCTGCAGTCTTCTATGGAGCCGCTCGTGCAGAATGCAGGCTCCGTGTAGCTCCGCCCCGTCACGTGCCGATTCCAGCCAATCAGGAGGCTGGAATCGGCAATGGACCGCACAGAAGAGCTGCGGTCCACGGAGACAGAGGATCCCGGCGGCCATCTTCAGCGGTAAGTATTGAAGTCACCGGAGCGCGGGGATTAAGGTAAGCGCTCCGGTAAGCTTTCTTTACCTCCCTGCATCGGGGTTGTCTCGCGCCGACCGGGGGGGGGGGGTGAAAAAAAAAAAAAAACCGTTTCGGCGCGGGACAACCCCTTTAACTCTATACCCTTTACTATGCTGAACGTTTATGCGCCCAGTTCCGCACAAATCCGATATCTAACCAAAACTATAAAAAAGTTGCGGAGCAGGAAAGTGGTATGGTAATTATCTGTGGAGACTTTAATATTGTCCTCCATGGTTGTATGGACTCTTCAGGTTACTTTTCTAGGAAGGCCCCTTCCTTCCACCCCTGGCTTCAGAGAGAGGTGCTGTACCACACGTTTTGGTATTTAAACACCTCGTCTAGAGAGTATACCTTCTACTCCCCATGCCACAGGATTTTCTCAATAGACCTGGTGCTGGTGGAGAGTTGGACATTACCATTTGTGACTAACGCCAAAATCAATACCGCAACGTGGTCAGACCATGCATCGATTTTGGCAACTTTCTCATGGCGTTGTTAGGGGAGGAGGTCAAACCATGCTGAAACAACCTCTTCTTGATGGGGATACCCCACAATTCCAAAATTATGCCCAAAGCCTTAGTGGAATATTTTGATATAAACGCCACATCGGAGGTTTCATCTCTTACGGTTTGGCAAGTGGACAAGGCTTTTATTATAGGGATTCTCATCAAGTTGAGTGACAGACGTAAAAGAGAGAAAGCAAATCAGATTACAGAGGTACTTTCACAAATCACACAGGCTGAATCAATACTCCATACTTCTCCGTCAGATGAAGGACATAAAAACTCTTCAGTTTGAGACAAAAGTTGCGCACCCTTTTAAAGGAAAGTTTTGATAAGACATTGAGAGCCTACCGAATAAATAAAATTGAGCCATACCTCAATTAGCAAGCCATTCTGATTGATGGCGAGTCCAGAAAAGAGTAGTAAAAACAAAAAATCCCTTCATACATGTCATCAATATGCTGCACTTTCAGGAATGCTATCAGCATAGATCAGCACCTTGCCAGCTTCCAAGATGGTGCAGCTGTTCTTTGCCCTTCATACGCGTCATCACTAGTATCTGAGGAAACCCAGGAGAGGAGGGTAATGCTGATCGCTGGCCTGGTTGCCCTGACAACTACAGGAACAACATTGTAATGTTTTAAGTGAATTGTATACATGCTTTGGCCACAAAGTGTGCGGTATGTATAAAGGCTGACTTAATAACATACACCATCTGCTATAAGACATAAAAATGACGACTAGCATATATTGATGATCTGATATAGGAGCTCGTAAGTTCTAATGGTACTATTTACTTTACAGCAATTGGATGTGCTGTTTGAAGGCCCATTGTATGGGTGGTTCTGACACACTATATAAGCTTTGGCAGGGCAGGGAGCTCCACATGCTCTAGTCTACCATCCAGACTATGTGCTGATTTTAATTTCTTTACTTTTGTTTATACCCATTTTTTTTTTTTTTTGGGGGGGGGGGATACTCTGCTGGGAACTGAATCTATTTTCTATCAATCCAGCTAGTATAGATAGACAAACTTTCAGCTAGTGACTATGTGAGCCATACAATCTAAGCAAACATAGGTAGACAATCTGCACCACTAGCTAGTTAGCCATTTCTTTTGTAGCTGGCTACTTCTGGTCAAACCATTTTTGACCATACAATATCTCTAAGGGACTTCTGTATGATTGGATACGCAAACCATACCAAGCTACAATCAGCATCACCACATGGTGATGCATCTCATATCAGACTCTGATTATCAAGCCTGATATACCCAGGCCTGAATGAGTTACATTCAGCTGTAATAGATGGTCTGGTATGTTGAATGCATCCCCCATTGCTATGAAAGTTTGGCTTTCTAACAGCTCCCAATAGCCATTGATAGATTGAATATATTTATTAGTCACGCAATCTAAGCTATCTCTATCTAAATTCTATACATGAGAACCTCTCACCAGTGTACTTTCACTGAGTATGAAGACAGTGGCTAAACCACTACAGACTTAAAACAGTCTTTCATATGGCTCATTTTACTTTCTGATGACCTTCCTAATCTGCGGAGAAATGTGTTAAAGTGTAAATAGTAAATATGCAACACTGATAACCTAGATGTGATGCCACTTGGTCCGCACTCTACATATCGGAGTTTACAGTAGATAAGTGCTCAAGCACCTACCACTGTGAGCCTCTCAGATGTCCAATACGGACTGATACTACACTGGGAATACATAGGAAGCGGCCTGTGGTCTTGGCCACCACCCAGTAATAACAAATCATATATACTGGGTCCTAGTGGACAAAATCTAGGACACATGACCTGACACACCATTTTATGTCTGTCTGTCCTATAGCGGATGTCCTATACCTTGGGGAAGTGTATCTGCTAATTTCTGCTAAGGGCCCCCCTTGTGTGCCCTTATTGTGGTTTGTGTTTTTAATTTAACCAAAAAAAATTTAAATCTTTTAATCTTAGTCTACTCTGTGAAGGGCTTCAATTAGAAATAGACTACTGCCTCTGTGAGGTTTAAAAGATAGGAGCATATACCAACTATACACAGATGGCTAGAAATAAGTAAAATATGGTCCATGATTGTCCTGTGCATATCCTGTGTCATGTGTCCATGTATGTAGTCCTTGAAAAGCCATTCAGTGGGCAAACTGTAGTGCATGTTTGGAATCCCAAATCCTGCATCTAAATCAATGGCTTTCAGTACTGAGATTCACTGACAACATATAAAGGAGTTTGACTGACTTAGAGCTCAGTCAGATGGGCGTTTTTATGTGCGCATGTTACTTGCGTTTGCGATCCGCATCTATTAAGAACCAATTATTTTCAATGGCAGCGGTTATATGCCCAATATTTACCTGCACACAAAAATGCACAGCGGTAAATATAGGGCAGCAGATTTTAAAATGCAAGTAAATGTGGCACCTGTCTTTTTGGATGTGAAACCCCTGGATGCTGTCACATCCATGAGTTTCACCTTGAGCTCAATGGGGCCGGCGGCAGCAGTGCCGACCCCATTGAGAACTTACAGTGAAGATCGTGATCCTCTGGCATAGCTATGGCACAGGAGCGCAACATTCTCCCATTAAATTCAATGGAGCCAGTGCTGCAGCTGGCTCCATTGAAAGCAATGGGCTGCCGGCAAGCCTTGCAGTGATTTTCAGGGCACGGGCTTTAAATATAAGCCATTCCCTGAAAATCATCCCTAAAATGTGTAAAAAGTAAAAAAAAACATATACTCACCTCTCCGCAGCTGCAGGGGCTCATGCGCATCCAGCCGGGTCTTTTCCCTGCACTGCTCTGAAGTGTTTTCACCAGGTAGGGATTTAATATCCCCGGCCTGCTGAAAGGGCTGCCTCTGATTGGCTGAGCACTGTGACCAATCAGAGGCAGCACTCAGCTATTGAATGACATCTGAGAGCTGATTTTAAATCCCCACCTGCTGAAAGCACTTCAGAGCAGTGCAGTGAGAAGACCCGGTCAGATGGACCTAAACCCTAGAATGTGTAAAAATAAAAATATATATATACTCACCTCTCCTCTGGGCTCAAGCGTGTCTAGCTGCTTGTCCTCCTGAACAGCTCTGAAGTGCTTTCAGCACGTGGGGATTTAAAATTCCCGCCTGCTGAAAGGGCTGCTCTGATTGGCTGCCTCTGATTGGTCCCTGCCCTCAGCCAATCACCAGCAGCGCTCAGCCATTCATTGAATTCAAAGATTGGCTGAGTGCTACCTGTGATTGTCTGCGCGCTGTGTATCAGCATGGGTTTATAAGGGGATCACTCTTTTCAAACTAATAGCAATAGTAAAATATTGTCAAGGGCAGCATAATCTGGTGTGTTTAAAATACATCCATATCAGATGCGCACTTTACTTCTTACTGCAACCTGCAGCAATGTTTTGACCCAAATAGTGCAGGGTCTTTGACAAGCTAATGTGGTACAGACAAGACATGCGTTAAATAAAACAACTTATCCAATAGAAAGACATGTCTATTCTGCCATTCATTGAATTCAATACATGGCTGAGCACTGCCTCTGACTGGCTGAGCACAGGGACCAATCACGGGCAACGCCCAGCTGTCATTCAATGGCTGAGCATTGCCTCTGATTGGTCACAGCGCTCAGCTAACCAGGGGCAGCCCTTTCAGCAGGCCGGGGTTTTAAATCCCTACCTGGTGAAAACACTTCAGAGCAGTGCAGGGAAAAGACCCGGCTGGATGCGCATGAGCCCCTGCAGCTGCGGAGAGGTGAGTATATGTTTTTTTTTACTTTTTACACATTTTAGGGATGATTTTCAGGGAATGGCTTATATTTAAAGCCCGTGCCCTGAAAATCACTGCAAGGCTTGCCGGCAGCCCATTGCTTTCAATGGAGCCAGCTGCAGCACTGGCTCCATTGAATTTATTGGGAGAATGTTGCGCTCCTGTGCCATAGTGAAAGCACTTCAGAGCAATGCAGGAGGAAACATAGTTAGACGTGCCTAAGCACCGGCAGCAGCTGAGAGCTGAGTATATATATTTTATTTTTTTTTACACATTCTAGGGATGATTTTCAGGGAAGAGCTTATATTTAAATCCCTTCCCAGAAAATCACTGCAGCGGTTGCAGGCATCCCATTGCTTTCAGTGGGGCTGCACAAAACATTGTGCTCCTGTGCCAATGCTGTCACAGTGTTCAGTGATGAGGGAACTCCCCACTGAGATGAAGAAATCCTCGGCCACAGCTGTCACAGCTGTGCCAGAGGATCGCGATCTTCTCTGTATGTTCTCAATGGAGTTGGCACTGCTGCCACCGGCCGCATTGACGCCAAGGTGAAACCCCTGCATGTGATAGCATCCAGAGGTTTCATATCCAAGGAATCCCCTGCTGCAGATGTAACAGCCACAGCAGGGAATAGTGGGCACTGCACTTTATGAGCGGATTTTGAATGCAACCAAGTGTGTTTTTTCAGCGTGACGCCCGCTTCGGTCATGCAAATTTTTGTGTGCCTGCGTTTTGTGCAAAAAAAAAAAAAACCTCCGTCTGACTGAGCCCTAAAGGGGCTGCAGTTTAACATTTTTATTTTTTCATGTTTTTTACTATTTTTTTAAACTTTTGTAACTTTATTTTTGTGCTACTAGGGGACTTAATTATCAGGATCTAATTCTTATTATACACAACTATGTAGAAGCCTATGAAGCTGAGCCAGAGACTTTGCCTCATAGGCCACCATAGCTGGCAGACTGAGGCGTAACTTAAAAATCCTGGGCCCCAATGCAAAACCCGTAAAAGGGCCCCCAACTGTAATGCTTTTTTCATAGTACTGGGCTCCCTATATGGAGAAGAGAGGCCTTATGGGCCACCAAAGGCTCCTGGGCCCAGGTGCAACCGCATCCTCTGCATTCCCTATAGTTACACCAGTGTCGGCAGATACAGAGGGTGTATTCAAGCCTCTGGTTTCCATAGCAATCCATTGGGCCCCTCTAATCACCTTACAGTGGTCCAGTGGGTGAAAGAGAGAGTCCTCTCCCTCTGTCAGATCTTTACATGCTGCAGACGTACTGAACGCATCGCATAAAGGGTCAAACATTGGGAATCTAATATTTCTTCAGTCCCCAGTATTAAAGAAAGTGCCCAGCTGTCATCCCACAGCTGAACACGTGCTTCCTCTGGCATGGGAAACTCGCACAAGGTTCCCCATGCATCTGCCATCAAAAGACTGTGCTACAGAATAAAGCTCCTTAACGGCCACCATCAAAAGAATATAGCAGTCGCTAAGGGGTTAAAAACCAGTATCGTGCAATTCTCAAGACATCTTATATTTTTTTACTGAAGATAAAATTGAAGTAAAAAGCCTTTTACACACGGGCTACGAAATTGCATGATTTTGTAGCGATATAGCATTGCTACAAAGCACATGTATGTGAAAACCATGCTTTCCTATGGGTTCTTTCAGGCTACAAAACATCTTTCATGTAAAAGAACCCATTGGAAACCAAGAGCTTCACATACATGTGTTTTGTAGCAATGGTGCATCGCGGACAAACACAAATGCCGTATGTGTGCAACACACACGTGTAGAGCAGACAAACACAAATGCCGTATGTGTGCAACACACACGTGTAGAGCGGACAACGCGTTTCAGTACCTCCTTGGTACCTTTCTCAAGTCCAATAAACAATACATGCAAAACGCCGATATAAATACCTTAATGAAAGGAGATGTCTTCACTCCGGTCAGTCCCTGGGCAGCGCCATATTGGTAGGTGGAGTTAATGACATCATGTATGGGCGGAGTTATTGACGTGGTAGAGGAAATCCTCTTTGGCTTTCACTCACTACTCCGTTCCATGGAATGCACGGGGCGGAGTCCCTGACGTGGGACATACATCAGTTGGAGGCGGGACTTGTGACACACGTATGTCCCACGTCAGGGACTCCGCCCCGTGCATCCCGTGGAACGGAGTAGTGAGTGAAAGCCAAAGAGGATTTCCTCTACCACGTCAATAACCACGTTGCACACATACGGCATTTGTGTTTGTCCGCTCTACACGTGTGTGTTGTACACATACAGCATTTGTGTTCGGAGAAGGAATAAACCTGTGAAGAATCTTTCTTATACATTGGTCGTAAGAAGATTGGTTTGATCATTTGGAGTCTTCACTACAAGGAGGGGGATTCTGCATCACATACCCCCCTCCCATAGAGGACGTGTTTGTTTACCATCTCACTTATGAAAGAGAGACAATAATATCTTTTTATTCTCACCATCTCTGGCAGCGCAGAGTTTTTTTTAACAGTTTATTGTTTTCTTGTCTTTTTTGGGGGCTCTCTACTGAGAACCCCCTTTCACCCTGCAGCTCTCCCTATGTTTAGGTGATTTGAGATCGGTGACTTCAAAAGGGAACAACAGGACCTTGTGGCGCACATTCCATTTGTTTTTTTTTATACTAGCAATGAGACTAACTTAAAAATATTAACTGAGTGAAAGATAAAAATAAAATAGACTACAAGGAGAAAAAAAGTAGAATAGCTCAAAACTCAGGAAATGAATGAACATTATATATATATATATATATATATATATATATATATATATATATATATATACACACACACGCAAACACATACACACGTATATACCAAAATAGTATAGATTGCCGTAGAGCCTCATGCCAGAATAAATGTAAACCAACCAGGCATAATCTGCAACATATAATAACTACGGTATGCAGAGATGTGGTGTATGCAATATCCAAATTAATAATGCAAGGTAAGGGGTGTGCCTGCAGCAGACATGAAAAGATGCCAAGTTCTAAGCTCTAAGCTACGGTGTCATCTTCTGTGTTAACTATTAGCCTGTTAATGATAGAAGCAGAAACAAATTTATCCAATATATTAAGCTTCACTAAAGGTCTTCCTTCAGTTTCAAAAAGCATCAGCATTCATTTGAATGTTCTACCAAATGCTAACTGCTTGCCAAAAATGAGACGCTGTAGTTTCTGTTCACACACTTCATTCTGATTTACTTTACTCCTAATTTATGGTTGTTCTTCTTTTGAAACATCATGAAAATTCATGTTCCAGTACTTGTTGCCATGTCATTTTAAAGCTCTCTGCTAATTGTTTGTACACATTGTGTACTTGATTTAAATGATGTTGGGTTTGATACTGGTAATGTATACACAATAGAAACAAATATAACACAGACAATATGAAAACGTTAAAACCTTGTATAGTGTATAGCAGTGGTGGTGAACCTATAGCACACATGCCAGAGCCAGCACGCAGAGCTCTCACTGCTGGCATGTGCTGTCAACGGCCAATAATCACGTTAGTGAGTAAAGGCAGGAGCTGCGGCTCACCTGCCAGTATTCACTCAGCTGCGCTGCTAGCTGTGCTGACCCCGATGCACACTGTGATGTCATTGTGCAGCTGGGATCCCCCCCCCCCCTCCCCTGACATCTCCTCTTAGGTTCCGCGAGAGCAGGGGGAGGACGTGTCCAGCAGCACACTGATATCACAGTGTGCACCCGGGATCAGTGCCAGCAGAAGCGCCGAGCAGAGAAAGGGGGGTAAGTATATGGGTCTCAGGGGGGCACTATTACTGCTAGGGCCGCTATTGGGTGTCCCTATTATTATTGGGGGCTGCTGTGGGGTGTCACTATTACCGTTGGGGCTGCTGTGGGGGGGAGGAGCCACTGTTACCACTGGGGCGGGGGTGACTGTTACTGCTGGGGTGTCCTCAGCGGTAATTTTCGTGACAAATTCTGCAGCATTTCTGCATTCAAAAAGCAGTTACAATCTGCACCCTGTCTATTTTGAAGCAGTCCTGTCCTTTTTATAACGATGGAGGTAAAAATCATACGGCGTGATAAGCCCCACCCCCTAACATGTTGGCACTTTGCAAAAAAAATAAGTGGGTTTTGTGTTGCAGTTTGGGCACTCGGTCTCTAAAAGGTTCGCCATCACTGGTGTATAGTATATTATTGTGACGTTTTTGCATGTGAAGTTTTGAATTTCACTTAAACCCATCCTGAGATTTGACATACATGTATGTTATAATCTGGGAAGGTGTGTATGGAGCATACACAAGACATCGCAGATGCTAGCTGTGTTATACAGTGGACATCCTGCTGCAATGCTCGGGATTAGAGATAACTAGTGACCACAGCATCAAAGTCATTAGACAGAGGAGATAGCGTTCTCTCTGCAACCCAATTGGACCTCCAGAATTTACTCATGGGGTTCTGAGATGTTGTAATAGCAGCTGGGGGCCTGGGACCTTAATACACTAGCAGGGCATAGCATGATTGCACTGACCGCACAATCCACTGCACTACATAAAACGTCCCATTTATTTTTCTTCCCATGTATTATATAAAAATGTAAACAATATAAATATAAACATAATTGTCAAGGCCACATCCTTAAAAGTCCAAACTATTAAGTTATCATAATTATCCTGCAAGGTGAATACTGGAAAAAAAAATCTGAATACTAATTTTTTCTCTAATTGTCTCCCTCTTCCCCAAAAATTTAATAGAAAGTGACCAAAAGGTTGTACAGATGGGACACATTTTACTTTGATTGTGATATCATGGTGCAGAAAGTTATCTTGACCAATTGAAAAGCTATTGTTCTCTTATCCTAACACAACAAAATGCATTGTAAATTAAGGTCCATTTACACACACACAGATGATCTCTAAAAATTCATCAGAAACTGACAGTTTTGAGTGATCATTTTGCATTAGCTACTAATGGGCTAATCAGCCTTTTAGTGGCTAACTAGCTTCATTTGCATGCATGTAGAGAACAGCATGTGGGCTGTTCTCTAAATACATCACTTTAGTTCTCCAGTGGCTTGCCGGTTGCATACAATGCTATCAGCACTGCCCGTGGAGAACACAGCATGCCGTCCCTCTTATCAGAAAATGACGGCTTTTATGCTGAGCTGAACTCATTTACAAGCTGTCATTTGAACGAATTTTGAGCGATAATTGTTGTGTGTAAATCAGCCTTAAATTGAAATAAAAATTAACCACTCTGATAGCACAGCACACCGTGATAGCACGTTGCCTTAAAAGCCAAGCTAAAGAGTAACCCATCTGTATGTACCCAAAAAGGGTGCAATAAAAACTATGGCTCACACCACAAAAAACAAGCTCTGATAAGGCTCCATTGATAGAAAAATAAAACATTTATGGATAGCAGAATAAGGTGACATAAAGCAATTTTGTAAAAGTTTTTGTATTTTTTTTTTTTTAAGTAGTAAAACATACATTAATCCACATGAATGAGAAGAGCAAAGAATCACTGTAAGCATGAAGATTGCTGGGATTAGCCTGGTCTAGCTGCTCGGAGGACATCGCCAAACCAGAGATTGCAGCTGCAGGAAGATCATTTGCATATTCCCTGTGCATTCTGGTAAGAGCAAAGAATCACTGTAAGAGGGAAGATTGCTGGGATTAGCCGGATCTAGCTGCTTGGAGGACATTGTTACACTTAGTAGTATTTTACAGGTTATATGTCTTCACTACAATTCTTGTCTTTTAGAAGTTTGGAAGTGGCCATCATCTGACAATATGGAAAAGGAGAGGAGCCATGTGGTGATCTGCAACGTATGCTATAGGTTTACAGACATACCAGAGGAAAAGCTAAACTTCATGTGCCAGAAATGCAAGCTTGTGTCTCTACTGCAGGAAAAGGTGCGTAGTCTTCAGGAGAAAATAGCTACATTGAAACGTATTAAGGAAGATGAGGATTTCCTTGACAATAAAAGAAAGTCTTCAAAATGTTGAAGGAAAAGCAATGTCCAGTATACCTGCAGAAGCAGAGGAATGGAAGCATGTGACCCAAAGAAGCAGGAGGTTCAGGAAACAGCCAGCACCCATACTGCTCGGGAACCGGTACGAGGTTCTCACGCAGGGGGAGCTGGTACTAATTCCTGAGCAGAAGGAGAAAGAGGTACAGCAAGAAATAACTCTATCCACAAAGAACAGAGCAGAGGACAAAGAGGTACAGCAAGAAATAACTCCACCCACAAAGAACTGTATAGTAAGCGCACCGAGTCCTCTTCAATGGGGAAAAAGAAACGCTCTTGTGAAGAAGAAAAGAAGAGTGGTGGTTGTGGGGGATTCTCTACTGAGAGGAACAGAGGCCGCTGTCTGCAGACCTGACATAACTTTACGAGAGGTGTGCTGTCTTCCAGGTGCACAAATCAAAGAGATGTCTGATGGGCTGTCAAGACTATTCACTCCTACAAAGCACCACTAATTTCTCCTAATACGTGTAGGGACAAATGACACTGCAAAAAACTACCTGCAACGACTTTGAAGACCTCGGAAAGAAAGTGAAGGAACTAGGAGCACAGGTGGTCTTCTCATCCATCCTCCCAGTGGATGGCCATGGAATAAGAAGATTGAACAGGATTATAGAGGTGAACAACTGGCTACGTCAATGGTGCTGTCAGCAAAGATTTGGATTCCTAGACCATGGATTGAATTAGCTATATGATGGACTGCTTTCTAGAAACGGGTTGCACCTTACAAAAACAGGTAAACATATATTTGGTGAGCGCCTTGCTTCACTCATTAGGGGAGCTTTAAACTAGAAGAATATGGGAAGGGAAGTGAAAGGCCAGGTAAAAATATACAGCTAATTAATACATTTGAGAACCTCAAATAAAATCACAGAGGTGAGGAAAAAGAAAAAAAAAAAAAAAAAAACCAATTTGAGAACCTCACTATTAGAAGTGGAAAAAAAGAACAAAGACAAAAAATTCAGAAGGCAAGTAGAGGAGCAAGAGACACCGATCACAAACTAAAATGTTTTTACACAAATGCACATAGCATGGGAAACAAACAATTGGAGTTCCTAACACAGGAAGAGAAATATGATGTCATAGGCATCAAGGAAACATGGTGGAATGATACATATGATTGGAATAAAAGGCATAAAGGATACAACTTAGTTATAAGAAACAGACAAAAAAAAGGGGAGAAGGTATTGCGTTCTATGTTAGGAAAACATTAATCTTCATAGAGATCCAGGCTTCAGAGCACAGTAGTTCTGTAGAAACTGTTTGGGTAAGAATACAAGGAAAGAACAACAGAAAGGATGCTATGGCCGGCATTTACTATAGGCCACCTGGACAAGCAGAAGATATTGATGAACTCTTTCTACATCAGATGGCCAAACTCTCAAAAAAGTATAACATAGTGATCATGGGAGATTTTAACTATCCAGACATTTTTTGGGAATCTCTCTCAGGTAAAAGTAATGGATCCAACAAATTCTTATCCACTCTTGCTGACAACTTTATTTTTCAATAGGTCGAAAAGAAAACAAGGGGATTTGCTATCTTGGACCTAATTCTTACCAACAGGGAGGAAATGGTTGAGGAAGTATGTGTGGCTTGGACCTTAGGAGCAGTAATCATGCTATCCTTGAATTTTGGATAAAAAGGGGGGAGGGAGTAGACCTAAGAAATCTCAGACCTCAATGTTGGATTTCAGAAAGGCGGATTTCAATAAACTCAGAAAAAGGATAGAAAGAGTCCAATGGCTGGATGTTCTTAAGGACAGAAATGTCCAAGAAGGTTGGGAAATATTGCAAAATGAGATTCTCAAAGCACATTCATTAACAATCCCTAAAAGAAGGAAGAATGGGAAGCATTTAAAGAGACCAGAATGGATGAACACAGAACTTGCACACATGTTAAAAACAAAGAAAAATATGTTTATCAAATGGAGACGGGGGGAATATCTAAAGAAGAATATAATGGCGTCTGCAGAAACTGCAGGGTAAGTGTCAAAAAAGCTAAAGCTAATAATGATTTGAGGCTTGCAACAGAGGCCAAAGCAATAAAAAAAAGGATTTTGGGGGTTTGTCAAAAGCAAAAGTAAAGTCAAAGATGCTATTGGATACTTACAAGATGAAAATGGTGAATTGGTTAAGAATGATGTTGAAAAGGCCGCACTTTTAAAATCCTATTTTGTATCTTTTTTCTCTCAGAAAGTAGATGGGACATCAACTGATCTTCCCAGTGCTATTGGGGGAATAAAAGAATGCAGGCTATCTATAAGCAGAGAGATGGCAAGGGAACACTTAGCTAACAAATGAATTCAAGTCTCAAGTTTCAAATGAATTACATCCTAGGATACTAAAGGAAGCAGTGGAGGTAATAGCTGAACCGCTCGCCATAATCTTTGAAAACTCTTGGAGAACAGGAGAAGTCCTAGAAGATTCAAAAAGGGCAAATGTTGTCCCTATCTTCAAAAAAGGAAAGAAGGTGGATCCAGGAAACTACAGGCCTGTAGGCCTGACTTCTCTACCGGGAAAGATCTTTGAACAAATTATTAAACAGCATGTATGCAAGTACTTGGATAAAAATGGAGTAATTAACCAGAGCCAGCATGGGTTTCTAACAAACAAGTCATGCCAGACAAATCTAATCTCCTTCTATGATAGTATCACTGACTGGTTTGATCAGGAAAATGCGGTGGATATGGTTTATCTTGACTTAAGTAAAGCATTTCACAAAGTATCTCATACCATACTTATTGAAAAAATGACCAAATATGGAATTGACGAGGCAAATGTTAGGTGGATTCACTGGCTGAGTGATCGTACTCAAAGAGTGGTCATAAATGTCTGCACATCGAAGTGGAAGAATGTATCAAGTGGGGTACCACAAGGCTCTTTCCTAGGTCCAGTGTTGTTCAACATTTTTATAAATGATCTGGAGGAGGGAATTAATGGGACACTGATCAAATTTGCTGACGACACAAAGCTTGGAGGAATAGCTAACACTAGGGAAGAGAGAGAGTATTCAAAAATATCTAGAAAAGTTTGCACAGTGGGCAGCAACTAACAGCATGGTATTTAGCAAGGAGAAATGCAAAGTCCTACATCTGGGCAAGAAAAATGAAGAAAGCACATACAGAATGGGAGGAATTGGGTTACGCAGCAGCACATGTGAAAAAGACTTGGGTATACTAATAGATCATAGACTGAACATGAGTCAACAATGTGATGCAGCAACTAAAAAGGCAAACACAATTCTGGGATGTATTAAGAGAAGCATAGAGGTAATTATCCCCCTCTACTCTTCCTTAGTCAGACCTCATCTGGAATACTGTATTCAGTTCTGGGCACTCCACTTTAAAAAAGACATAGACAAACTGAAGCAAGTTCAGAGAAGAGTTACCAAGATGCTGAGTGGTCTGCAAATCATGTCCTATGAAGAACGGCTAAAGGATATGGGAATGTTTAGCTTGCAAAAAAAGAAGTCTGAGAGGAGACTTAATACGTGTCCACAAATATCTGAAGGGCTGTCACAGTGCAAAGGGATTAGTCCTATTCTCATTTGAACAAGGAAAGACTAGAAGCAATGGGATGAAACTGAAAAGGAGGAGACACAAATTAGATATTAGAAAACACTTTCTGACAGTGAGGGTGATCAATGGGTGGAACAGGTTACCACAGGGGGTGGTGAGTTCTCCTTCAATGGAAGTCTTCAAACAAAGGCTGGACAAATATCTGTCTCAGATGATTTAGTGAATCCTGCACTGAATACTGCAATCCTGGGTCCCTTCCAACTCTACCATTCTATGATTCTATTAATGTGTTAGAGATGCAACCATACAAACCAGCAGAATTAAGCAATCACAGTATTTATGCTGCACTGTGAACACAATAAAAACTAAAATTTGAAAATAAGGCCACAATTGCTTTTTTTTCTATTCCACTTCCATTTTCATATCAATTGTTTTCTGTACATTACATGGTACATTAAATGGAGCTATTGAAAATACAATATGTCCCACTAAAAACATACAGCTAATTTGACTAAAAATAAAAGACTTATGGCCCTTAGATGGCAGTGATAAAAAAAAACAAAAAACATGAAGAATGGCTGTGTTGGGAAGGGGTGCAATATTTTTGTTTGTAATATTTGGCAAAGAACCAAAGAAAATGTGAACATTATTTCAACAATGAGCAAAAACTAACCAATTACTCTCTGTCTCCTATCTCAAAATTACTATATTTGCATATCCAAATATTGAGGGTTAAGCTCTTAAATACAAAATGATGCAAAAAAAACTATTCACTTTAAACAATTGATGGTAGAAAAGAGTTTGAAATAAGTGAATGCTTCCCACATAATAAAGGAATGACTCACTGACAACATAATGAGCAGGAGAATAAGCACAATCATACAATTGTAGCTTCACAGAAAAGCAACCACATTGTTTCTTAAAAGGTTTAAAGACAAACTCCTTAGCTTTTTCTTAAAACCACCACAAATGCAGTTAGTAATGGGACGACATCTGCAATATATTTCAATAAAAACTGGTATATATTTCAGTAAAAAACTCTGTGGAGGTCAATACTGTATCCCCATGGACTTCCTTTAAATCTTGGTTCAGTAATGAAAATGCACACAGCCTATGTGTCTCTCCTGATGTGATGCCTCTCCCACAGTTCACCAGTGAAGTGCTCCATGAACTACTGTCAACATGTATAAAACCAACAAAGTGCCCCTGCGTTCTGATATCTGTGCATTAGAGTGGTCTCAGGGTAATGGGGAAAAACAGTCTTGCGATATCTTTTGGGGAACCCTCCTAAAAGTTGCCAATTGATAAGAAAATGAGGTTCCAAAAGTTTCAGATCAGTTGGATAACATTAAATAGTGCCTCATCAACCTTGAAGTTATGATTTTAGGACATTTTTTGTTAAAAAAAATAGTTTTTCTTTTATAAAATGAAAACTATTTGCCTTAGAAACCTGATTATGGTCTCATTTTATTGATAATAGGTGTAACTCATAGATTTAAAGAAATTAGACAATTTTTAGGGCCTTGCGTGTTCCACGTCTCCAAAGGAATGGTATGTTGAATTTGAGTTGAGGTCTTACTTTCCTTGTCATGGACTACTTGTTGTTCTTAGGGAAGGGACCCTTTCTAAAAGGACAAAGGGAACAACCCTACCAGATATCTTCCCTTCCGCTTTTGGGGTGAGGCCTTGTCTGGCAAATGGCAGGAAGCGCAGTCAACATTTAAATTTCAAGTGGCAAACTTTGTATTTTTTTTTCAGTTTTGTCTTTGAGTGAAAATGGATTCAGGACCTTTGTCTTCCAAAGCAGCAGCTAACATGAGTTCAAGGCATAGAGACAAGATGTTTTTGATCGGGTACGCATCTTAGCAAATTACTGGTAGTTAGTTATCATCAAATTTTCTAGTGTTGCAAAGTTTATTTTATAATATGTGCCAAGTCAAACTGAGCATCAAAGTAGCTTCAAGACTTACTATCCAAGAAGTATTAATTTTGAGAGAAATCTAAGATTCCAACAAGACACTTAAAAGATTGTGTTACAAAGCTTAAAAAACTTTATAAACAGTGGAGAAAACTGCAAAAAAAATGCAGGCAGAACTTTGAGTGCAGCTCAGAATGAAAAGGTGGAAGCCTTCAAGTCAACCCTTAATGACCTTTTCGATATTGCTGATCACGATGCACTCATCAATACTACTGAAATAGACAAGCATTATTGTTACTCCAGAGACAAAAGGGACGTCCTGGCTGCATGGAAGGAGTTGACTGGAAATTTGTGTGAGCAGAAAAACAAAGAGAAGAGAGAAAATCAACTCAGATCACATTTGGAAAAATCACAACAAGTAAGTGTGTTTGCTCTTTTTTTAATATTTCCTTTCCACCATTTTAATCTGTACTTCAACAACATGTATTTAAGATATTTTTAAGTCAATGTCGTTTTATTATAGGGGAGATACTAATAGGTTATTTTAGTGTTTTCTGTGGCAGAGAATTTTTTTGTCCACACGGGGAGTCCCATCATAACTAAACACTGTGACAGTGTTCAGTGATGAGGGGACTCCCATGGGGATATTTTTCCCGATGCAAGGATGTCCTTTTTTTTGCAGGTGTGAGTATTTTGGGGCTCAGTCACATGGGCGTTTGTACGTGCATCTGACAGTTGCGTTTGCGATCAGCATCTATATAGACCCAATGCTTTGCAATGGGAGTGGTCACGTGTGAATTTTTCATGTGCACAAATGCATGCTGCAAAAATTATAGGACACAACTATTTGCAGAATGCATGTAACTGCGTTCTGCAACAAATCAGTGTTCTGTGTATGTGGAACCACTGGATGCTGTCGCATCCAGGGTTTTCACCTTGCGCTCAATGGGGCCGGCGGCAGCAGCGCCAACCCTATTGAAAACATATACTGAAGATCGTGATTCTTTGTCAATCAATAGCTGAGAGCTGCCTCTTATTGGTCACAGTGCTCAGCCAATCAGAGGCAGCCCATTCAGCAGGCGGAGATTTTAAATCCCCGCCTGCTGAATACTACTGAGAGCAGTGCAGGGAGAGGAGACGGCTGGACGCAGCTGAGCCCCGACAGCTGCAGAGAGGTAAGTATCCATCTTTTTTATTTTTACACCTTTTTAGGATGATTTTTAGGGAAGGCTTATATTTTAAGCCCTTCCCCGAAAATTACTACAGTGCTGGCCGGCAACCCATTGCTTTCAATGGAGCCGGCTGTATTGCTGGCTCTATGGAATTCAATGGGAGAACATCGCGCTGTGGCACAGCTGTGGTAGAGGATAGCGGGCAGAACTCTTTTTGAGTGTCAAAACGCCAGTGTGACCGAACCCTTTTGTGCGGATAAATGCTGCTAGCAGCGTTTTTTCCGCTGTAACGTCAGCTTCGGTCACGCGATTGTTTGAATGCATCAGTTATGCGGACAAAAAATCATGCCACAAAACGCCCATGTGACTGAGCCCTGCACCTGTAAAAGACAGACATCTGAACATTACATAAGGAACCCATGGTTCTATCAGACGTGCTTTTGTTTGTGCACATAGGCACACACAAAAAAAGCTTGTCTGATTCTGCGATTCCTGTTCTCTTCTCTATATGCGCTCAATGGGGCCGGCGGCAGCAGCACCGACCCCATTGAGAACATATGCTAGACAAATCATTCTCCTCTGCCACAGCTGTAACAGCTGTGGCAGAGAAGAATGATGTTTGCCCATTGAATTCAATGGAGCCGGCAATACAGCCGGCTCCATTGAAAGCAATGGGCTGAGGGCGATCTCACGATGAATTTTCAGGAAGGGCTTAAAAATATAAGCCCTTCCCTGAAATTCATCCAGAAATGTGTAAAAAGTAAAAAAAAAAATATACTCACCTTGTCCAGGCAGACGGAGTTCAGCCGCGGCCAGCCAGCAGTTCTCCTGAACTGCTGTGAGTAGTATTCAGCAGCCGGGGATTTAAAATATCCACCTGCTGAATGAGCTGCCTCTGATTGGTCACAGCCCTCACCAATCAGAGGCAGCTCTCACTCACCCATTCATGAATTCATGAATGGGTGAGTGAGTGCTGCCCCTGATTGGCTCAGTGCAGGGACCAATCAGGGGAAGCTCTCAGCTTAATGACAGGCAGCACTCGGCTGTAATTCAATGAATGGCTGAGCGCTGCCTGTGATTGGCTGATTGCTCAGCCAATCAGACCCAGCGCTTTCTAAATGTGGGGACCAATCGAGAAGACACACCAGAGCCCTGACAGCGGCAGAAAGTGATGTATATATTTTTTATTTTTCACTGCAGCTGGGATGATTTTCAGGGAAGGGCTTATATTTCAAGCCCCTATCTTAGAATAATTGCGGGGGTTGCCTGCATCCCATTGCATCCCCATGCTGCAGTAGCCCGACCCCATTGAAATCAATGTGCACCAAGCTTTGGTCATGCGTTTTTTTAACATGCATGGAGTTTTTCCTGCTCAAAGGTATGAAAAAAAAAGTTCATCTGACTGAGCCCTAAGCAGCTCATCAGAAGATGAGGAGACAACACAATATGAATTTGAGGACATCCCAGGAACACATCAGAAAGAGGAGCCAAGTGCAAAAAAAATAAAGTTCTCTTGAGGAAGCAAAAAAATTATTACCAAAAGGTTCTCATTATTGTTGGATAGTGTAATAATTTAATATTTCAGACAGGGATGTAGTGCGAATTATATCAGCTACTGCAGAGGCATTAGGTAAAAATGTAGACATTTTAGCGTTAAGTAGGAATACAGTGCAACTTTGTAGATAACATGTTCGACAGGAAAGGGCCCAGCTAATTAAAAGCAGGTTTGAAAATTCTGATTTAGAGGCTACTGTTTTACACTAGGATAGAAAATTGCCTCCAGATATTTTGAATAGAGAAAGCGTACAGAGGCTAGCTATTCTCATTAGCTGTGGGAAGAAGATCCACTGATAGGTGTACCTTAGCTTTAAAATAATATTGGGATCACACAAGCAAAAGCTGTATTCTCTGAAGTAGAAAAGTGGGGGCAGTTGGAAAAATCGAGGCAACGTGATTTAATACCACTGCTGTAAACACAGGTCGTACCAGAGGAACTGTTAGAACAATTGTTTGGGAAAGATCTTTTATATCTGGCATTTCATCACCACACTTTGGAAGTCTTGTTAAAGGCAGTGTTCACTTGCAAAATTGTCTCTACCACTGGCCCTCAACTAGATATTTTTAAAAAGTTTCAAGCTAAGTGGTCTAAGATAGACAAAAGAAAATAAAAAAGTGATATTGAGGATAAATATATTAAAAAATAAATAAATGATCCTAAGGAGATTTCAAGCTTTCTTATAGAACTAAAACAGAAGCAGTCCAGGGAAGACTATAAAGAATTTCCCGAATTAGGTTTAATTTTTTTGGGATGTACCACTGAAGAAGAAATTTCTTTCACGGTACCTGGTGCCATTCACCATGCTAGGTGGATAGCCAAAGGCATTTATTCACTAAGAATATATATTTTTAGGGATTAGTTTTCTCTGAATGATGTGGAAAAGGATGGAATAGGCCAAATTTGTTTATTATTAATATCCACCTGAAAGCTTGGCTTAATGCCCCCAGGGCGGCTCTTGCCCCCAACCAAGATTTTCAATTGTTAAAACTGCTTGTAAATTATTTTAAAAAATGATAAAGAGGTATCAGAGAAAGCAATAGAAAAATTTATAAAATCACCTGTGGTATCTAAATTCAGAACAAGTGGCATTTGTTTTTTTTCTTTTATGAAACTTTGAAGGAAGAAGTTAGGAAAAAATGGCTTTAAAATTATTATCTTTTCAAGAGCAGGAGGTTGAAAATGAAATAGATGACAGAAATGTAGAGCACGATTCAGCCTTGAAGAAGCACATTCGTTGTTGATCAAGGAAATAGATATTTTTTATTTCTCCTCAAACTTTTGATTTTTTTAAAGGGTTCAAAATTGCAACTTCCTTCTTGGAAAGTGATCTGGGTGTTCGGTTTGAACACCCTGATTACTTGAAAAGTAAAATGATAGTAAAAAAAAATTAAAGGTTGTAAATAACACAGCAGAGAGGAGTGTCAAATTAATCCAAGATTTTATTTCAAGTATTACCAAAAACGAAGAACACCACCAGTTCTTGTTACAAATTGTAGCAGAATGTAGAAAACATTACCCTAATAAAGCAAAAAAACACCTTCTCTAAGCTTCTATCTGATGTTTAAATCATGTAAAATTTAGGTAAATATTATATTTCTTCTATTTTTTTTTAGTTGGTAAAATAAACTTTAATAATCTTTTTTGTAATACATATTCTTCTATCTTGCAATAACTCATATTTTTGTGTGAAACAAATTTCTTGTAATTTATTCAGATTTTCGTTCTCATACAATACCCTTTTTCATCTTGGCTTTGTCAAAATTTTTATGAACACACATTCAGTACATTACATTAACTGTTTTTTAATAGAGATGAGCGAGCACCAAAATGCTCGGGTGCTCGTTACTCGGGACGAAATTTTCGCAATACTCGAGGGTTCGTTTCAAATAACGAACCCCATTGAAGTCAATGGGCGACCCGAGCATTTTTGTATATCGCCGATGCTCGCTAAGGTTTCCATTTGTGAAAATCTGGGCAATTCAAGAAAGTGATGGGAACGACACAGAAACGGATAGGGCAGGCAAGGGGCATGGCTGCATCTCAAGTTCCCATGTCCCACTATTAAGCCACAATAGCGGCAAGAGTGCCCCCCCTCCCAACAATTTTTACTTCTGGGAGCCCTTATTAGCAGTGCATACCTTAGCTAAGCACCACACTACCTTCAACAAAGCACAATCACTGCCTGCATGACACTCCTCTGCCACTTCTCCTGGGTTACATGCTGCCCGACCCCCCCCCCCCCTGCACGACCCAGTGTCCACAGCGCACACCAAATTGTCCCTGCGCAGCCTTCAGCTGCCCTCATGCCACACCACCTTCATGTCTATTTATAAGTGCGTCTGCCATGAGGAGGAACCGCAGGCACACACTGCAGAGGGCTGGCACAGCAAGGCAGCGACCCTCTTTAAAACGGGCGGGGCGATAGCCCACAATGCTGTACAGAAGCAATGAGAAATCCAATCCTGCGCCACCTCCATCAGGAGCTGCACACGTGGGCATAGCAATGGGGAACCTATGTGCCACACACTATTCATTCTGTCAAGGTGTCTGCATGCCCCAGTCAGACCGCGGTTTTTTATAAATAGTCACAGGCAGGTACAACTCCGCAATGGGAATTCCGTGTGCACCCACAGCATGGGTGGCTCCCTGGAACCCACCGACTGTACATAAATATATCCCATTGCAGTACCCTGGTCAGCAGAGCTAACGTCAGATTAAATGCAGGTGGGCATCGGCCCACACTGCATGCCCCAACCTGACCGGGGTTTTTAATTCATAGACACAGGCAGGTACAACTCCCTATTGTGAAGTCCCTGTGGACCCACAGCATGGGTGGCTCCCTGGAACCCACCGGCGGTACATAAATATATCCCATTGCATTGCCCATCACAGCTGAGGTAATGTCATGTTTAATGCAGGTGGGCTTCGGCCCACACTGCATGCCCCAGTCAGACTGGGGTTCTTTAGAAGTGGACACATGCAGTTACAACTCCGTGTGGACTGACAGCATGGGTGGCTCCCTGGAACCCACCAGCTGTACATAAATATATCCCATTGCATTGCCCATCACAGCTGAGGTAATGTCATGTTAAATGCAGGTGGGCTTCGGCCCACACTGCATGCCCCAGTCAGACTGCGGTTCTTTAGAAGTGGACACATGCAGTTACAACTCCATGTGGACCCACAGCATGGGTGGGTGCCAGGAAGCCACCGGCGGTACATAAATATATCCCATTGCAGTGCCCAGCACAGCTGAGGTACTGTCATGTTTAATGCAGGTGGGCTTCGGCCCACACTGCATGCCCCAGTCAGACTGGGGTTCTTTAGAAGTGGACACATGCAGTTACAACTCCCTGTGGACCGACAGCATGGGTGGCTCCCTGGAACCCACCGGCGGTACATAAATATATCCCATTGCAGTGCCCAGCACAGCTGATGTAACGTCAGCTTAAATGCAGGTGGGCAAAAAATTAACTGGATTACACTGTAGGCGAGGGCCCCAAAAAATCGGTGTACCAACAGTACTAATGTACCTTAGAAAAATTGCCCATGCCCAACCAAGAGGGCAGGTGAAACCCATTAATCGCTTTGGTTAATGTGGCTTAATTTGTAACTAGGCCTGGAGGCAGCCCAGTTAAAATAAAAATTGGTTCAGGTGCAAGTTTCAACGCTTTAATGAGCATTGAAACATATAAAAATTGTTTACAAAAATTATATGACTGAGCCTTGTGGGCCTAAGAAAAATTGCCCGTTCGGCGTGATTACGTGAGGTTTCAGGAGGAGGAGCAGGAGGAGGAGGATGAATATAATACACAGATTGATGAAGCTAAAAGGTCCCCGTTTTTGATGGTGATAGAGAACGATGCTTCCATCCGCGGGTGCAGCCTACGTATTGTTTAGGTATCGCTGTTGTCCGCTGGTGGAGAGGAAAAGTTCCCCAGGCTTTGTTCATCCTTATGAGTGTTAGCCTGTCGGCACTGTCGGTTGACAGGCAGGTACGCTTATCCGTGATGATTCCCCCAGCCGCACTAAACACCCTCTCTGACAAGACGCTAGCCGCAGGACAAGCAAGCACCTCCAGGGCATACAGCGCGAGTTCAGGCCACGTGTCCAGCTTCGACACCCAGTAGTTGTAGGGGGCAGAGGCGTCATGGAGGACGGTCGTGCGATCGGCTACGTACTCCCTCCCCATCCTTTTACAGTGCTCCCGCCGACTCAGCCTTGACTGGGGAGCGGTGACACAGTCTTGCTGGGGAGCCATAAAGCTGTCAAAGGCCTTAGAGAGTGTTCCCCTGTCTGTGCTGTACATGCTGCCTGATCTCCGCGCCTCCCCTGCTACCTGGCCCTCGGAACTGCGCCTTCTGCCACTAGCGCTGTCGGATGGGAATTTTACCATCAGCTTGTCCGCCAGGGTCCTGTGGTATAGCATCACTCTCGAACCCCTTTCCTCTTCGGGTATGAGAGTGGAAAGGTTCTCCTTATACCGTGGGTCGAGTAGTGTGTACACCCAGTAATCCGTAGTGGCCAGAATGCTTGTAACGCGAGGGTCACGAGAAAGGCATCCTAACATGAAGTCAGCCATGTGTGCCAGGGTACCTGTACGCAACACATGGCTGTCCTCACTAGGAAGATCACTTTCAGGATCCTCCTCCTCAGGCCATACACGCTGAAAGGATGACAGGCAAGCAGCATGGGTACCCTCAGCAGTGGGCCAAGCTGTCTCTTCCCCCTCCTCCCCATGCTCCTCCACCTCCTCCTCCTCCTCCTCCTCAACACGCTGAGATATAGACAGGAGGGTGCTCTGACTATCCAGCGACATACTGTCTTCCCCCGCCTCCGTTTCCGAGCGCAAAGCGTCTGCCTTTATGCTTTGCAGGGAACTTCTCAAGAGGCATAGCAGAGGAATGGTGACGCTAATGATTGCAGCATCGCCGCTCACCATCTGGGTAAACTCCTCAAAGTTTCCAAGGACCTCGCAGATGTCTGCCAACCAGGCCCACTCTTCTGTAAAGAATTGAGGAGGCTGACTCACACTGCGCCGCCCATGTTGGAGTTGGTATTCCACTATAGCTCTACGCTGCTCATAGAGCCTGGCCAACATGTGGAGCGTAGAGTTCCACCGTGTGGGCACGTCGCACAGCAGTCGGTGCACTGGCAGATGAAACCGATGTTGCAGTGTGCGCAGGGTGGCAGCGTCCGTGTGGGACTTGCGGAAATGAGCGCAGAGCCGGCGCACCTTTCCGAGCAGGTCTGACAAGTGTGGGTAGCTTTTCAGAAAGCGCTGAATCACCAAATTAAAGACATGGGCCAGGCATGGCACGTGCGTGAGGCTGCCGAGCTGCAGAGCCGCCACCAGGTTACGGCCGTTGTCACACATGACCATGCCCGGTTGAAGGCGCAGCGGCGCAAGCCAGTGGTCGGTCTGCTCTGTCAGACCCTGCAGCAGTTCGTGGGCCGTGTGCCTCTTCTCTCCTAAGCTGAGTAGTTTCAGCACGGCCTGCTGACGCTTGCCCACCGCTGTGCTGCCACGCCGCGCGACACCGACTGCTGGTGACGTGCTGCTGCTGACACATCTTGATTGCGAGACAGAGGTTGCATAGGAGGAGGAGGAGGGTGATTAAGTGGAGGAAGTATACACCGCCGCAGGTACCACCACCGAGCTGGGGCCCGCAATTCTGGGGGTGGGTAGAACGTGAGCGGTCCCAGGCTCTGACTCTGTCCCAGCCTCCACTAAATTCACCCAATGTGCCGTCAGGGAGATATAGTGGCCCTGCCCGCCTGTGCTTGTCCACGTGTCCGTTGTTAAGTGGACCTTGGCAGTAACCGCGTTGGTGAGGGCGCGTACAATGTTGCGGGAGACGTGGTCGTGCAGGGCTGGGACGGCACATCGGGAAAAGTAGTGGCGACTGGGAACCGAGTAGCGCGGGGCCGCCGCCGCCATCATGTTTTTGAAAGCCTCCATTTCCACAAGCCTATACGGCAGCATCTCCAGGCTGATCAATTTGGCTGTGTGCACGTTTAGCGCTTGAGCGTGCGGGTGCGTGGCGGCGTACTTGCGCTTGCGCTCCAACACTTGCGCTAGCGACGGCTGGACGGTGCGCTGAGAGACATTGGTGGATGGGGCCGTGCTCATTTTCTAATAAAGGTCTACCGCGTGGACCCATTAATTGTGAGATGAATATGGGGACGCTAGAAATGTGCCTCTCTCCTAATCCCGCAGCAGTCGGCTGCGATACACCTGGATCAGGAGCTCGGCCTGTGCCCACACCCTGACTTGGGCCTCCGCGTCCTCGCCCGCGTCCACGTCCTCTAGGCCTACCCCTACCCCTCAGCATGGTGTATTACCAGTAGTGCAGAAACAGAACGCTGTAATTAAATGTGCCGCTTATTGGCCTGTGGTTGGAGGCTGACTTCGCTTACGGAACGCACAGCAGAGCCAGGAAAGAATTTTGCGCAAGCCTGCTGTAACACTTAGCTGGCTGCGTATTAATTAGGACTACTACCCCCAGCAGAGACGCAGTACACTCAGGACGGTCACAGGCAGCCCAAATAGATTTTTTTTGTCCTAAATTGTTTTGGAAAAGCCCACTGCCTATATAGACAGTATATGTCTTTCACCTTTTTCACTGTCCCTGCCTCAGCACTACTGGGCCTATACTATGTAAAATTACTGCAGACTGTTTCCCTCTGGACAGGATGACAGCGGTGATGTAACGGGCAACGCAGAGCCAGGAAAGAATTTTGTGCAAGCCTGCTGTAACACTTAGCTGGCTGAGTATTAATTAGGACTACTACCCCCAGCAGAGACGCAGTACACTCAGGACGGTCACAGGCAGCCCAAATAGATTTTTTTGTCCCAAATTTTTTTGGAAAAGCCCACTGCCTATATAGACAGTATATGTCTTTCACCTTTCTCACTGTTCCTGCCTCAGCACTACTGGCCCTATACTATGTAATATTACTGCAGAGTGTTTCCCTCTGGACAGGATGACAGCGGTGATGTAACGGGCAACACAGAGCCAGGAAAGAATTTTGCGCAAGCCTGATATAACACTTAGCTGGCTGCGTATTAATTAGGACTACTACCCCCAGCAGAGACGCAGTACACTCAGGACAGTCACAGGCAGCCCAAATAGATTTTTTTGTCCCAAATTTTTTTGGAAAAGCCCACTGCCTATATAGACAGTATATGTCTTTCACCTTTTTCACTGTCCCTGCCTCAACACTACTGGCCTTATACTATGTAAAATTACTGCAGACTGAGGACGCAATGCTCTGCACGGTCGATATACAAAAAAAAAAAATGTGCAAAACTGCTAAAAGCAGCCTCAACAGTACTGCACACGGTCAGATGTGGCCCTAAGAAAGACCGTTGGGGTTCACTCCTAACGCTCTCCCTATAGCAGCTCCAGCATCAGCAGCACTTTCCCTGAGCTATGTCAGAATGCATCTGTGGCGAGCCGCGGGAGGGGCCGATTTATATACTCGGGTGACACCTGATCTCGCCAGCCACTCACTGCAGGGGGGTGGTATAGGGCTGGAACATCACAGCAGGAAGTTCTAATGCCCTCCCTGTCTTTCTATTGGCCAGAAAAGCGCGCTAACGTCTCAGAGATGAAAGTGAAAGTAACTCGAACATCGCGTGGTGCTCGCCTCTAGTAATGAGCATCTCGAACACGCTAATACTCGAACGAGTATCAAGCTCGGACGAGTACGTTCGCTCATCTCTATTTTTTAATTATAAACAGGATAAAATAAATTCATTGACATTAAAATCAGAGATAATGGCATGTAGCCATGTATTTGAGTGTTTTCAGGAAACATCAATTTTGGTAATCCAGCACTGAAAATTTACTAATATCTTCAAATATATGAATCATACCTAAAAAGCAGTTCAAGTAATATTTGTGGACAAGGACATTATCAATACAATTAGACGATGATCAGGTTTCTAGAACAAATAGTTTTCATTTTATGGTTGAAGAACTGTGATTTTTTTTTCAATATAAGCCCTCTAAAATTGTAACTTCAAGGTTGATGAGGCACGGGTTAACTTTATCTAATTGACCAGAAACTTTCAGAAACTAATTTTCTTACCAAATGGCATCTTTTGGGAGGGTCTCCCATAAAAAATGTGAACATTGATTTTTTTTGTGACCACCCTACTGTGCATGCTTCTCAGCAACTCCAACCCACTAAAAGACGATTTCATAACATGATATCCAAACCAACAGGATCATAGAAAATTTTACAAAATATGGTAAAGTAGTGTAAATCATTTGATAAACGCATATCCCAAATTATTCATGCAGTTTAGGTGCGTATCCAATATAGAATCCAAGAGAAGAGAAGGGTGGAGCAACTCCTATTAAAGATGCAATCTAATATGTAGAATAGTTTTCTTGTGGAATAGGTAACGGGGCATAGAAATGCTTAATTGTAAAAAGAAAAAATGATGGACCATGAGCGCAATCCTAGTAATGTAAAGCGCATATAAGCAAAGGGATTAACCCATTTTTTTTCTTTTTAATTAATTAATTGATAGCCAGCACAAATAATGTATTCAAGGGATGCAGCTTCTTCTTCAGAAATGGCTTGAAAGAATACAGTGATGTTACTGTATATTCATGTCCTGTACCCCCAGGAAAGAAGGAAGCCGCCATTTCTGAAGAAAGGGCTATGTCCCCCGAAACGCGTTATTTATGCTAGCTATCATTTAATTAAAAAAGAAGAAAATGGGTTAATCCATTTGCTTATATGAGCTTTACATTACAAGTGTAGCACCCACGGTCCATCATTTTCTCCAGTTAACCATATCCAATGTATAGTTACTGTAAATCACTCTGACCACCAATGATGTCTAAATTGACAATCTGATTAGTGCACTCACATGTCACCTTCAGCAGCAGCAAAAGAGGGGATGAAATATCCACCCTGGAGGTAGATACAAGATCTTCACTTGGAAGACAGATAGCAAAATCATGGCTTTGCTGTTGTATAGGTGTTGTGAACTAGTTACTGCACATACTTGGCTTAATATTGCTCAGTGGAGCCTAAAAACTTTATGGACATGACTGAGCATTCACAATTTGTAGAACATATCTTGGGGACAGGTAGAAAAGGAACAGTCTGAGCATTGGCTAAGAAAGGCAAGGCATTGCTTAGACAAGAAAATCACAGAGCCAAATTGCACAGATTCAGCCATATGGTAAACATCAGTAGCAGGATAATTTTTTGATTGATGGAGCACTCAGCAATGTAGCAATATTTTTAAATAAAGGATATTAGAAAATTCTTTGACTTTCAATATGGAAATGTATTAAGGGTTTTTTCATTTATAGGTGCCATAAAATCTGTGTTACTGTAATATTAAATAAAGTTTAATCCTTAGTATATCCACTAACATAAACATTAATGACACATGACATCATCATTCTGGAAATCCTTCATTGTCATCTACTTGGCTAAATGTGTATTTTTTGTTGCACACAGCAGCCAAAGAGCACTGACATGAGATACCTGGCAGGCAGCATTGCTAATAATAAAACTACCAGTTGTAATATTTTCTATGCCACCCATCAAGTTGCTCATGCCTGTGCTGCTTTGTTTTCCTGATCAGCACAAGCTTAAGCTGCAGCATAGTAGAATCTAATGAAAGATTCCTAGACACATGCTTCAGCACTTTAATATCAAAATAAAAATGCATAATGTTATATATACTAACCACATAAAAATGCAAGATTTTTAGAGCATATTTTGTTTAAAACATGTGAGCACATCCACCATGTCCAGGCAAACAATGCTTTTGGATGGGTTCCTAGCTCCAACAGATACCTCTCTTTGGACCAAAGCCTCAATGGATTCAGGGAAAGCATGATACTAGGCCATATAGTCTAATTAAAGGGATTGGGATGATGGGTGTATGGACTGTGAGAGAAAAATGGAACCACCCGCTCCTCCACAAGTGCAGTAAAAAAAAATCAAAGCCACCTCAGCCATTGCTGTAACAAATACAGTAACGGAGACATACAGATGGGCCCACATGTTTTGATCAAAATATGGGCTAGGAATCTGCCATTTTTTATGTGCCGAGTATATATAACAGTTATGCATTTTAACTGTTTGTATTGAGATATTAAATATGTATGAGTGCTGAAGAACGTATATGAGCTATTTGGGACTCATATACGAGTTGATCAAGTTGATTTTTTTTTATCAAGAATTTGCCTTTAAAAAGCCACACAGAAAGAACATTTTGAAAGTGGGACCAAAGACACAAGTGTGATTTAAAACAATTCTTCATCTTATAAAAGCTCTCAGCTGTGTTGTTTTACAATAATGTGATTTTAGTTATTTATTGTAGTACACAATTATTTGCTTCTAATAATCCAGAGAATTTTCTTTTCAATAAGTTTTATGTAATTGAGAGTTGCTTACTTTATTTTAAGTATAAAGCTGGTTTCATATACAATTGATGATTTTGTTTCTATTGTTCAGACAAAAATAATGAAACAACAGCAATACATGTAAAACCACATGTAACAGAAATACATGTAAAACTATTAAAACTTCAAACATATGACATTTTGTGTCCTTGAAATTTAATAAAAACTGTGAAAGAGCTCTTATGGCCTTTCACATATTGTGTTTTAATGTAACTGTTATAGTCAAAACTAGGAGTAAAACTGGTTTAGTAGATTATTTCCTATATACTTTCCTTTCCTTTATGATCCACTCCTAGTTGGGCTTCAAAAGCTGTGTAAAAAATTTTATTGCAATGTTATGTGTGAAAGAGCACTCAGAAAAGTCTAACCAGCCAACAGAAAAGTTCCTGGGATTATGAATAAAGATAAGCGAACCTCTCGCCTCCTTTCTTCCTCCTGCAGAGAACACACTCTTGTCTTCGGAGAAACCTGTCAGGGAGCAGATTTTCACAGCATTTTATTTTGTATGCAATTTATATAAAGTATTTATATTAATTCTTCACATATATTACAAAGTTCTATCACATCATGCACTGACACTATGTAACATAGAACCCTTCAATATCTCCACACAACCAATGGTATCGACTTCACAAACAAATTTTCTTGGCCTTCTTTATAACTACATTTAAGACAACTCATGGATATTTTTTTTCTGAATCGTTGACTAAAATTAAACTGCATATAAGATGAGGCTGCACTGATGTTTTGTAAAGCATCAAGACTGTGTATCCTTCTTGAGTCTACGTCTCTTTTAATACATGAAACTACCCTGCTGCTCTTTAGATGCAGCAAATTACATTGCCTACTGTTTTTGCTCTACGAGATCATTCTCCATTAGTAATTTTCCCAGTACCTACTACCCCACCCAGCCAAAATATATGACGCATGCAGAGTTTTAGCCCCAAGATGTATAACATAATAATTCACTTTGAATCTCATTTACTTTGTAGATGCCAAGGTACTAAATTACTCAATCTTGCTAAGTCAACTTGCAGCATGTAAATATCTTCTATGGATTGTATTACACAGCATGACTTGTTGTCTGTAAATGAATGGCCATTAATGCTATGCTCTATGTAATTTTTTAAAGTGTACATTCTGTAGGGATGAGTTTGTAGCTTATCTCTAACTTTTACACAGGCACACGAGGCATAGAGAGTAAAGGCAGCAGTATGCAGTCCTAAGCTCTCGCTCACAACCTAAAAGTTGCGAGTTCAATCCCAGCATGGTTCAGGTATCGGGCTCAAGGTTGACTCAGTCCTCCATCCTTTTGAGGTTGGAAAAATAAGTACCCAGCTTGCTGGGGAGTAATAAATAAATAACCTGAAAGCGCTGCTGAAAAAAAATTGGTGCTATACAAATAACAAGTCCCTTTCCCCCTTTTCCCTTCTTACGAACCATGATAGTTGAATGTGTAGTCCACATTCAACAACTAAGATAATGAAAAATTGTCCACTTGCTAGCAGCAACACCAATAAATATAATCTGTGGGGGAAGTCAGTAGCTTGACCAAAATACAAATTAAAGGAATTCTGCAATAAGGTTCATGCTGCCTGAACCACACATAGCATGAACCTGTGATAGGGACACCTCTTGCTCCCATCAGTGTGTTATTCTGAAGTGCTGTGGTGTTTTAGAATAAATACACTTTGAAGTTTGACTTAGATCATGCTTTGAGTCCTGGGGTGGACCATCCCAGTCTCTCCTACACTCTGCATGTAGACTCACAGCTTCTCTCCCTACACACAAAAGAGAATAGAGCTGTCCGTTTTCATTCAGTAGGTGTGGAGAGGCCAATGCAAACCTCTTACATGACTCGGAGCTCAGCTCTGTAATACTGCAAAAAATACAAGGGTGCAACTTGATGACATCAACTGCCAAAGTGGCAATAAAGGACACCACCTACAGGGGTGCACACCAAAAAAATATTATAAATACATAAATATAATATATTTGTGATATTTATTGGCATTCACCTTGGTGATGGTTTCCTTTTTTGCTCACCACATTACTTGTGCCAAATGACAAATTCATCTCTACTACAGTATATCTTCAAAATCATACACATTTAATTAGAAACTTTCATTTTTTTACTTTATTAACAGAAAATAAAATACTTATTATGTGATTCCAAAATAAGTGTCATATCAAATTGAATACTTTGTTCCAACTATTCTATGTTGCCAGGTGTCTTAGATATTCCAGGGCTCTGATTGTCACCAAGTAATAAAATGATGATTTTCGATTACACTATATTACACAAAAACCCTATGTTTACGGAATATGTCCCTGCATTATTGTGCTTATTGCTGTATTTGATTGACCTGTTAGTCGGAGCACTTTCCATCAGGAACATTCAGCTATTTCTTGTCTTGTAAAGCTCCTGTGATAAATAAATTCTGTAAGCACACAATATCATTCAGTGTATGTTAAAAATCAATACATTATATAAAAAGAGGACCCAGAGGACCAGGTGAAGCAAAAATACTTCAAGGGTGAAGATGAGAATTATTATTATCATGACCAGACCATTGGGAAAAGACTCAATAGTTTTTTTTTTTGGTGTTTTTTTTATGTCTCTATCATCTTATCAGCAATATTTTTTTATTAAATCTTCTTTCGAGGAAATGTATTAACTACTGCACGTATGTGGCGTTTCAGGATACATTTGTTCAGTGTTTTTCATTCTCGCACATTTGTAAGCTGTGTATCTGCAGCAAGGTTATTTTGAATGGAGAAAAATAGATTTATATAGTGACAAACCTCCTCCCTATTCTATTGGGTTTCCTATATATATTACATTTTACAGGCATATAGAAATCAGTTATAAATATAAATGTTAAGATACAAGTAGTTGTTTTCTCTAAGTGTAAATGATATAGTTGAATAGAAATAGGTATTGAAAGAAATCTGAATGTAAAGAAAGCATAATGTAATATCTTGTAAAATGCCTCCATATATTTTACAACAGTACATTTAGTTTGTATATACTAGACCGTATTCACAGCTGCAAAAAAGGTAAAGCAACATTGTAGTGGTAAATGTGAGCTAGTTGAGAAAGGCTGTAGTTTCACTGTAATATAAAACATAGTATCATAGTATGTAAGGCCAAAAAAGACATATGTCTATCCAGTTCAACCTATTTCTCCCCCACCAGTGTTGATTCAGAGGAAAGTAAAACAATCCAATGAGTTAGAAGCCAATTTTACCTATTTAAGGCAAAAAAAATCCTTCCTGACTCCAATCTGGTGTTAGGCCTGTGAGGCGCACTAAAGCACCATGCCTCAGCTCGGACGCAAGATGGTGTTTTAGTAAACCCGCAAACATGCTCACAGTAATTGCAAGGACAAATTATACCACGCCAGGCAAGGATAGAAGGAAACCTATCACTTACTAATCAGGGGAAGTGGGGGCACCCCTGCCTAAAATCGGGGAAGACACCCTAATAAGTATGGCCTACCATCTTCATCTTGGACCTGGTTTTCCCTGGTAAGGAAACAAACGCAGGACACATAACTGTTCACACCTATACATAGAACAGGACAGTTCATACACCACATGTCTCTTTACCTGCGCAGACCCAATGCACACATCACTGTTCACAGCAACCCCACTAGGTAATGCATATCATGCAGAACAGTAACCCCAGTCAGCTCTCACATGCATACAGCTAGTAAACAATAGCTAGTCCAAGTGTCCTCACACCTAGGGGAAAGAAAAGCAGCCACTCTGCTAACATAATGGTGAATCTGCTATCTTGAACCTAATTCTTACCAACAGGGAGGAAATGGTTGAGGAAGTAAGAGTGGCTGAGACATTAGGAGCAGTGATCATGCTAACCTTGAATTTTGGATAAGAAGGGGAGGAAGACCTGAGAAAACTCAGACCTCAAGGTTGGATTTCAGAAAGACAGATTTTAATGAACTCAGAAAGAGGGTAGGAACAATCCAATGGTTGGATGTTCTTAAGGACAGAAATGTCCAAGAAGGTTGGGAAATATTGTGAAATAAGATTCTCAAAGCACATTCGTTAATAACAATCCCTAAACGAAGGAAGAATGGGAAGCATTTAACTCCTTCCCGCTCCAGGTCGTACATTTACGTCCTGAAGCATCAGGGGATGTATGCAGAGAGGTCGCGGGGCGACCTCTCTGCATTCAGCATGGGCGTCAGCTGTTTACTACAGCTGACACCCGTGGGCAATAGCCGCGATCGTCCGTTCGGCAGATCGCGGCTATTAACCCTTTAAATGCTGCTGTCAAATCTGACAGCATCATTAAAAGCCCCCAAATGCTGTTCGGGGGTCCCGTATGGCCCCCCTGCGGTGAGATCGGGGGAGCCGTGCAGGTGTCATGGCTGCCGGGGGCCTTCTGAAAGGCCCCAGGGCTGCTTTGAGAGACTGCCTTTCAAGCCATCCCCGTGGGGTGCCTTGATAGGCTGCCTGTCAGAATGCAGTATGACAAAATAGCATTACACCATACTGCAGGAGCGATCAAAGTATTGCATATTGTAGTCCCCCGGGGAGACTTAAAAGTAAAGTAAAAAAAAGCAATAAAGTTTTTTTAATTGTAAAAAAAAGTAATAAACTTTAAATCACCACCCCTTTTGCCATATGTGTAATTAAAAAGTCTAAATAATAAAATAAAAATACATATTTGGTATCGCCACTTCCGTAAAATAGTCTGATCTATCAAAGTAGCACATTATTTACCCTGCACGGTGATATAGTGCGAAAAAAAATTAAGAACACCAGAAATGCACTTTTTCAGTTACCCTGTATCCCAGAAAAAACGCAATAAAAAGCGGTCAAAAAGTCGTATGTATTGTAAATTAGTACTATTGGAAACTACAGGACATCCCGCAAAAAAATGAGCCACTGCTGAACTATGTCAACGGAAAAATAAAAAAGCTATTGCGTGCACAAGATGACTGCAGAAAATAATTGAAAAAAAAAGAGTAGTATAGTAAAAAAAAAACTATACAAGTTTGGTATCATAGCAATTGTACTGACCCATAGAATAAAGTTATCATGTCATTTTTGTTGCAGTTTGTGTGCCGTAGAAACAAGACACACTGAAAGATAGCGGAATATTTTAGTTTTTTTTTCATTTTAGAATTCCACTTAGAATTTTGTAAAAGTTTTTCAGTACATTATATGGTACATGAAATAGCACCATTGAAAAATACAACTTGTCTCGTAAAAAACAAGCCCTCATACAGCGACGTCGATGGATAAATAAACAAGTTATGATTTTTTTTTAAGTTGGAGAGGAAAAAACGAAAATGGAAAAAAAAAGAGGTCCGTGTCATGAAGGGGTTAAAGAGACCAGAATGGATGAACACAAAACTTGCACACATGTTAAAAAGGAAGACAAATTTATCAATTTATCAAATAGAAAGAGGGGGAAATATCTAAAGAAGATTTTAATGCGGTCTGCAGAAACCGTAGGGCAAGTGTCAGAAAAGCTAAAGCTAATAATGAATTAAAGCTTGCAGCAGAGGCCAAAAGCACTAAAAAAGGATTTTGGTTGTATGTCAAAAGCAAAAGAAAAGTCAAAGATGCTATTGGATTCTTACAAGATGAAAATGGTGAATTGGTTAAGAATGATGTTGCGAAGGCCGAACTTTTAAATTCATATTTTGTATCTGTTTTTTTTTTTCTCAGAAAGTAGATGGAACATACACTGATCTTCCCTGTGCTATTGGGGGAATAAAAGAATGCAGGCTATCTATAAGCAGAGAGATGGCGAGGGAACACTTAGATAACTTAAATGAATTTAAGTCTCAAGGTTCAGATGAAGTACATCCTAAGATACTAAAGGAAACAGAGGAGGTAATTGTTGAACCACTCACCATAATCTTTGAAAATTCCTGGAGAGCAGGAAAAGTCCCAAAATATTAGAAAAGAGCAAATGTTGTACCTATCTTTAAAAAAGGGAAGAAGATGGATCCAGGAAACTACAGACCTGTGAGCCTGACTTCTATACCGAGAAATATCTTTGAATAAATTATTAAACAGCATGCATGCAAGTACCTGGATAAAAATGGAGTAATTAACAAGAGCCAGCATGGGTTTGTAATAAAAAAAGTCATGCCAGACGAATCTAATTTCCTTCTATAACAGAATCACTGACTGGGTTGATTAGGGAAATGCGGTGGATATAGTATATCTTGACTTTAGTAAAGCATTTACAAAGTATCTCATAGCATACGTATTGAAAAATTTACCAAATATGGGGTTGATAAGGCAACTGTTAGGTGGATTCACAACAGGCTGAGTGATCGTACTCAAAAGGTAGTCATAAATGGCTGCACATTCAATTAGAAGAATGTATCAAGTGGGACACCAGAAGGCTCTGTCCTAGGCCCAGTGTTGTTCAACATTTTTATAAATGATCTGGAGGAGGTAATTGAATGGGAACTGATCAAATTTGCTGACGACACAAAGCTAGGAGAAATAGCTAACACTAGGGAAGAGAGAGTATTCAAAAAGATCTGGAAAATCTTGTACAGTGGGCGGAAATGAAAAATCCTACATCTGGGCAGGAAAAATGAAAAAAGCACATACAGAATGGAAGGAATTGGGATAAGCAGCACATGCAAAAAAGACTTGGGTATACTAATGGATCATAGACTGAACATAAGTCAACAATGTGATGTAGCAGCCAAAAAGGCAAACACAATTCTAAGATGTAGTAAGAGAAGCATAGAGTCTAGATCACGTAAGGTAATTATCCTGCTCTACTCTTCCTTAGTCAGACCTCATCTGGAACATTGTGTCCAATTCTAGACACCCCACTTAAAAAAAAAAACATAGACAAACTAGAGCAAGTTCAGAGAAGAGTTACCAAGATGGTGACCGGTCCACAAATCACGTCCTATGAGAAACGGTTAAAGGATCTGGGAATGTTTAGCTTGCTAAAAAGAAGGCTGAGAGAAGACTTAATAACTATCTACAAATATCTGAAGGTCTGTCACAGTGCAAAGGGATCAGCCGTATTCTCATTTGCACAAGGAAAGACTAGAAGTAATGGAATTAAATGGAAAGGGAGGAGAGACAGATTAGGTATTAAAAGAACCTTTTTGACAGTGAGGTGACCAATAAGTTCAACAGGTTACCATGGGAGGTGGTGAGTACTCCTTCAATGGAAGGCCTTAAAACAGAGGCCATACAGACATCTCTTGATGTCTGGACCCAATGACCCTGGAGGTCCCTTCCAACTCAATGTTTTTTATTTGCTGAAGCAATTGAGTTATATTTTTTTGCCTTTGTTTTTTTATATTGGGAGCCTAGTTGAATTATTATGCCTCTTGTCTAGGCTTTTGGACATTCCAGAGTAAAAAATGAAGATCCCTGGATGGTTTGTCTGAAAACTTTTCAATGCAATTTTTATTCGCTTTTTAAAATCTAGAATATTCATTAAGGGCTCACTTACACAGGTGTTTGTAAGCGTGTCTGTCAGTTGCGCTTGCAATCCACATCTATATAGAACCAATGCTTTTCAATGGGAGTGGTCACATGTGCGAATTTTACATGCGCACAAATGCATGCGGTGAAAATATAGGACAAAACGATTCACAGTGTTCTGCGTTTCAATGTTGCACACAAACGCATGTTTTGAAGTTGCCTGTGATTTTTATTTTTTGACCAAGCCGCACTGTACTCCTGTCATGGAGCACGACGAAAAAGTTCCAGCCACTCAAGGATTCATGCGCATTTTGATGCGCACTGCGCATATACTCAGGTCAGATGAGCATTTTACCGGCGCGAATAAACGCCGCTAAATGCAGATTTTTCGCCGTAACGCCCGCTTCGGTCATGCAATTTTTTTAAACACATCAGTTATGTGCACCAAAATTTGTGCGACAAAACGCCCATGTGACTGAGCCCTCAGAAGGCATTATTCCTTCAGGATGTCGTAACATTAACATGAGGGCCTACATTAAAGGTGCATGGTATGACCATTTTATAGTACCAATTTTATCCCGTTGCACATTTTCAAGTGACCTCTTCTCGGGAATGTGCTATATCTGTGGGAAAAAGGTCTACTCTCTGGATGAGGCATTTAGGCATCTAAACGAATCGTACAGTTCCTCTTTGTGTAACCAAGCTGAAAGTACCGAAAAATTGCACGTCAGCTTATTTGTGGTGTAATTTGATCTGTCTGGAATAATATTAAAGTTCCCGCATACCATTAATTTGCTTTGCTGAATGTTCCTGATTTTTTTATTTTTCATTCAGAAACCAAATTTGTTGGAGTTGGGAGTGTATAAGTTAGCTATAGTCATAATCACTTCATTAATCTTGCAAGGTAGAACAATAAACCTGCCCCTGCCATCTCTGTGGCGACTTTCTGCACTGTGAAGGTCGCACTATCGCGAATGTATGTATGCTTTTTACTGTACTTTTTGCTACACCGGAGACCATTCATATTGGTACGGGACACACGCATGCTGTGATTTAAAAGTCTATGCAACCTAAAAAGTCTCCAGTTTTATCAATTTCCCTGTAAAATTGCACAGTTCATTGTGCAATTTTTCAGGGAATCGGGTGTGCATTTACGCACCCCCCCCATAGACACATATGGCACCTTTGGTGCGCAAATGTGCACCAAACGCTGCATGTCACGTTTTTTTTTCTCGTGCTCAAAACGTGCGTGCAAAAGCTAAGATGAGGCCATTGAAAATATTGGGTTCTATTCTCTGTGTAATGCATATGCAAACATGCTTTTGTAAGTAAGCCTTAAGGCACTACACATGCATTGACTAACCAGTGATGTGCATGTTAGCAGCACTGGCCAGTTAGAACAGCATGTAGCATCTCGAAATATATACTAGTGCACAGTGTACAGCAGGTAGTCAGAGAAGTGGTTTGGTCATCTTTCTTTGTCCACGGCCAGAGGGTAATCTTTAATTTCATACTAAACAATGACAAATACAATTTTTGATAGATAGATCGATAGATAGATCGATAGACAGATAGATAGCCCATAGAATTACAGAAAGGTAGATTAATATTCTAATAATTATTTCATTTATTGATAAAGTACTTATAAAAATACATTTAAAGTAAAAGCAATTTGTCTAGTTCAAGAATACAAAATGCTAAAGACAGTGATTGCTTTCTCTGATTTGAATCAAAGTGCTACATAGCATACAGAATAGAATGGTGAGTTGTGCAATAATAGTATGGGTACTGATAAGATTCATAATCTTGACAGAAGGAAATTACCTTTATTTCAAAGATTAGATAATTTAATTTTTCTCAAGAGACCAGAGGGTACTCTGGATTTAGCTTTGTCTGTCAAGAGCAGTAATGTATGTGAAATGGGAACCAAGTGAATAATACTGAATGTAAAACATGCAGACTGTATAACAATGTTAAGTATACACATTTGTTAATATAATGGACAGCAAGCTAGACTTTATGCAAGGGAAAAAAACATGTTTTTGTTTTGTATACACAGCATTTTAAAGAATATACCATAATGCTTGAAGGTGGGCATCTAAAGGTGTAGCGCTTCTGTCGTTTGGTAATACTTGATAACTGGGCTGATATATTGAGGGCCTCTGATTTTTAAAAATTAATTTTAAAATTAGATAATTTACCAAAATGATCAAAAATGTCCATGATTGCCGGGAAGGCCTTCTCAGGGTTGGAAACAAGTATGAGCAGGTCATCTACAAAAGCTGCCAGAGTGTGAGTGGTATTACCCACTTTTAGACCCTCTATGTCTATGCTTTGCCTTATCTCCTGTAGCAATGTTTCCATCACCAGTGTAAAGAGTATTGGGAATAGTGGGCATCCCTGCCTCGTCCTGTTTTTAATCTTAAGAGTTTTGACTTTGATCCATTTATTCCAGCTGAGAGTTCTGAGTAGAGGGTGAAAATAGCTCTAATAATTTGTTCAGGGAAGCAAAATTTCACCAGTGAGCATATCATATAGTCCCAGCTGACCCTATTAAAGGCTTTCTCGGCATCTGTGCTAAGAAGCACCAGGAGTTTTCCGTTTGTTTTAGTGTAATGTATAGCATTTATCAATCTGGAGGTGTTATAGTTCCCTTCTCTACCTGGTACAAAACCCACTTAATCTGGGTGAACAAGCTTAATAAAGAATGAGGAGATATGTTGGGCAATTATTTTTGCTCATAGTTTGAGGTCCACATTTAAAAAAAGAAATCAGGCAATAATTACTACGGAAATCAGTATTTTTTACTTTCATTAGGAATTAGGGTTATGAAGGTTTCAAGTGATTGTTTTGGGTGTATAGCTTCCCCAAAAAGGGAGTTGCATAATTTGGTAAAAAATGGAAGGAGAATCTCTGCAAACTTTTAAAAATATAATATGGATAAACCATCTGGTCCCGGGCTCTTCCCATTGGGAATCAAGGCCGGAACTTTGACAACTTCCTCCGGGGTGATCGGGCATGTCAATTTAGCAATATCTTCCTCTAATAATTTCTGGAGTCTGAGAGTGTCTAAGAAGGCCTGAATGAGTTACTGGGTATTGGCTAGACGAACTTGAGAATTATTTGGTAGTTAATTATATAGGGATTTATAGAATTCCTCAAACTCCTTAGTTATGTATTCTGTAGTGGTCCTTAGTTTCCCTGATGGGGCTTTAATCTGAGAGATAAACGTTTTATCTCTCTCTTTTTGATAAGTCTTGGCATTGTTTTAGATCTCTTGTCCCCGTGTACATATATTTTATATTTGGAATTGAAGAGAGAAGCTTCAAATATCTGGGAACAATACTAACCTCCAACCCAGCCCACCTATATGAAGCAAACTTCACCCCACTTCTCAAAAAACTTAAGACCCAGCTTCACCAACTTAATCTTCCATTCATTTCATGGATGGGTAGGAAAAATATACTACTTATATTCTGCCCTATATTATTTATATCTTACAAACAGTACCAATTGAAGTGCCTAACCTTTTTTTCTTTAAAATGCATCAACTCTTTGGGAAGTTTGTCTGGGATAGATATAAACCACGCTTGTCATTCTCATTTCTAACACAAAAAAGACAGCAAAGAGGGATGGGCATTCCTAATATATTCTTATACTATAACGTGATTCACATCTCAAGCTAGATCTCTTTAGTAGAACCCAAATTGGACTCACCAACGATAACGATAGAAAAAGCCCCATTCTGGCCAGACAAACAAATTCTTCTTTGGTCAAATGAACTTCTCCCGAGTAAGTCCATTACATTTAGCCCTATTACAAAAGGCACAATTAAAGTGTTGAGGATGCTATGCCAAGAATCATCAAGCCTCTTCTCTTTGCCACTGCATCCTTGATTCCCTCCATCCTCGTTAATAGACTGTTAGATTTAGTGGGCCTGTGGGCAAGACTCAAAGACCTTACCATCCATGACGTTATAAAAGACACTGGAACATTTGATCAAGAATACTTTAGCTCACATGTTCCTGGATATCCTCCAAATTTCCTTGGGAGGGAAGACTTCTGCTGCTCCTTAAAGAGATTTTGGAACACCTGCCATAATAAACTTAGAGACCTTTTGTGATTTGAGACATTCCTAGCCCTCCCCACACATCCAAAAAGATTGGTATCTCATTTTTTACAAAGGCTTGCTTTTACAATCCTCTTCAGATAGACCTTGGCTCCTCAGAGAATAGAAGAGGGAATTGGGAACTACCTTTAACAGAGAAGAGGCTGAAAAGATTCTAAGAAATTCCCATGGTTTCTCCAGATGTATGCGCATCAAGGAAAACTCATATAAATTCATCACTAGATGGTATAGAACCCCAGTCTCTATGGCGAAAGTAGAACCTGGGAAGTTGGACATCTGCTGGAGATGTGAATTCCAGAAGGGGACACTCCTCCACATATGGTGGCATTGACCAACGATCAAAGTGTTTTGGCAATCAATTCTTGAAAACATGAATAAGATATGTGGAACACTTAAGAACCTCCCACCTGAGGAGGTCCTAATATGGAAAGCTCTAAGCAATTTAGACCATCAAATAAATCCTTGGCTGCCACTCTATTATCAGCCACAAAATTACTCATTTCCCTGCACTGGAAGATGAAAAAGACCCCCACAGCTACACAGTGGAAAAAAAAAAAGTCTCCCAGATTTTCCGCTTTGAGGAGATTGCAGCATGGTGAAACAGGCTCAAGGGACGAATTCCTGTCATTTTGGATGCCATGGATTCGTTATAGTGAAGACAAAGCAAATTTGAATGTGATTCATAGTAACTAATATGTATACATTTATTGCATCCCACCTCCCACCTGAGGAGGTCCTATTATGGAAAGCTCTAAGCAATTTAGACCATCAAATAAATCCTTGGCTGCCACTCTATTAACAGCCACAAAATTACTCATTTCCCTGCACTGGAAGATGAAAAAGACCCCCACAGTTACGCAGTGGAAAAAAAAAAGTCTCCCAGATTTTCCGCTTTGAGGAGATTGTAGCATGGTGAAACAGGCTCAAGGGACGAATTCCTGTCATTTTGGATGCCATGGATTCGTTATAGTGAAGACAAAGCAAATTTGAATGTGATTCATAGTAACTAATATGTATACATTTATTGCATGCTTCTTTTAGCAAAGTGCATTTCAATATGGCTTATTTGCTAATGGACCTCTTGCAGTTTTCCCCTCAACCTCCTCTTGCCCTGTTTCATTCCCTTGTCCCCCACCTACCTACTCCCTCTCCATATTCCCACCCCCTACCCATCCCTCTCAGCATCTGTTTTTCAATTGCTTGCGTTCTGGAGACAAGATTTATCATTATTGGTGGAATGTTAATTAGTCTACACAATAAGTTTATCGCTTTGCTGGACACAATGGTTTTCTTTTACTTTTGCTGCTCTTGTGCTGTAATAAATCTACAGGGACCTGCGTGTCTGCTCCTGTTCACTGTCTCCCAGGGTGGGGGTTACCTTCCCTGAGGTTCAGGGCCCACTTAATCCTGCCCGCCAGTGCCGTAAAAATGCCTGAACGGCAAAGGGTCTGGCGCATATAAGCTGAAGCCGCAATGCCATGGGACCTTGGGAGACATTCCCCCTTTCCTCCCCCTCGCTGGCTCACCTCCTTTCTCCTCCCCTCCAGCCTTTTGCAATGGGAGTGGGCAGGGCTGGGCGGAGCTAAACTCCCACCCCCTATCCGCCCCTTGTCCGCAGCCAGCAATGGGAGTGGTGGAACATAGCTCCGCCTCCATACCACCCCTCCCACTGCAAACAGCTGCAAGGGGCGGAGAGGAGAAGATAAGGGGAGGGAGGTTAGCAGTCACACTACTAAACTACCTCCCTTTTCTGGCAGCTAGCATAGGCTCCCATAGGTATCTATGCAACTGCTGCTGGCATGACAGCGCCCAGTTAAGTGCTTTTACACCGTGGAAATACGCCCCTGTGCACTGAGCATTGTAAGCCAATGCATCAGAGGGGCAGCGTATATTGGCTGGGCATGAAAACCCGACCCGAGCAGTAACAAGAACTATATAAGGGTGCATTCACACGTAGCAGAAATGCTGTGGATTTTCCGCAGCAGAAAATTCCATTGCAAAATCTGCAACATTTCTGTATTAAAAACTGCATCAAGATCTGGGATTGGTATTAAGCTGCAGACCAACAGCTGACTTGAACTTGCAATGCTTCCATTCTCACTTCATATTCACCCCTCACTGAAGCACAAAGCCCTCTTGCACATGACCTGACAATTGGAGACACCACTTTGTTGCGCTTGCCAGGTGAGGGATCTGCAATGCAGTTAAGGCTCAGTATCAGGTGAGAGGAGTGGCATTGCAAGTTAAAATCAACTGCGGGTCCACAGATGAATACTTGTCAAAATCCATACCAATAGATTTTTATGTGGAAATGCTGTGGATTGTGTTGATGAATTTTCCGATGTGGAAGGTCCACAGCATTTCTGCTACAATTGAAGGCACCCTAATGGGATAATAACAATAGACAGAAGCAACACATAACTCAACTTATAACACATGAAAAACGCAGACACCATTAAGCAATCACGGGCCAGGAAGGAGCACCATGGTAGGCATGTCCTTGACCTCAGTCATGATCATGTTGACAGAACTGCGTCAAACTGCTGGCTGGCTGGCTTGGGGTAACTTCTTTGGAGAAACAGAGTGTTTGACTGAGATAAGCATGCATGTGTATGAGGGAGCAGGATGGGTGGGAGTAGATGGAATACCTGTCAGCTGTATGAGTATTCAGCCATTAGCTATCTACAATATATTCATCTGCATGTCTTATTTACATAAGAGATGTAACGGTGTCTTCAGCAGCATCCAGGGTTGTTGAAAAATTTGCAGTAACTTCTTAGAAATTTAAAACTTCACCTTTAATCCATTTCGCATATAAATACAGCAACGTTTCGACTGTATAGTGTACAGTCTTTATCAAGCCAAATGCAAACTGCATTTGGCTTGATAAAGACTGTACACTATACAGTCGAAACGTTGCTGTATTTATATGCGAAATGGATTAAAGGTGAAGTTTTAAATTTCTAAGAAGTTACTGCAAATTTTTCAACAACCCTGGATGCTGCTGAAGACACCGTTACATATCTTGATTGACTGTGGATGGGAGGTCTGCATCCATTTTCAGCTTGGCACCCAGTGAGCCCATTCAGCTCTAGTGAGTATTTCTCTCCTATATATCTGTTGTGCTGCGATTATTACAACATATTGGGACTTATTTACATAAGAGGATCACCATAATTTAATATAACGACTATTTCCATTTACCATTCACCATTCAGTTAAAAAAGATTAATGTCTAAGATTCCACTGCAACCCTCAAAGAATTTAATTATTAAAGTGAATTTCCTGCTTTTATCATTAAGTTATTTTTAGGTCCAAATTTCTGTGCAGATTAGTTTCTCTGAGCTTTATTTTTCTGATACAGTCCTCCAAATTCTTCCTTTAAAGGGGTAATCCAGGAACAGCCACTGGGATACACCGAAGTAGAAGTGGAAATACTGCACCAACCCTGTGTAGTGGCTGTCGGTTGTAATTACAAGTGCAGCTCTCACTGAAATCAATGGAAGCTGAATTTGTAATTGCACTATGTGTAATTTTGCACTGTGTTTTACTGTTGTACTTGCTTGACCAAGAACTTGGGTATCATTCAGTTTTGCTGTGCGATATTTGGTGCTTTGTACATTGCAGTTTCATTTTGCCTGTGTTCTTGCTTTGTATAGTTTTGCACACTGCATTTATGATTTTTCTTGTACGACTACGCACATAGTTATTTTGCAAGGTTGATGTGTGTTCTTTTTAGCCTGCACAGTGTTTTTGAAAAATGTCTAAAGTGTGTTCTGCACCTTCTTTTGCAAATGTAAATGTCCAGGTTTATTTTACAGTATGCATATTTTATGGTGTGCTTTAATAGTCAAACATTATTACACATTTGGGGGCGTGGCCTAACCACTCTAGTGAAAGGTCGCATAGCAGGAGAGCTCAGCTGGAAAATAAACAAATCTGTGTTTTAAACACAGTCTTCCAAGCACCCAGAGCACTCCGGACCCTTGTAAGATCTCCAGGGGACAGAAGAAGCAAGAAAAAGCACTGCAGCACAGATAAGATCCCAGAGAAAGGACGCCCCAAGAGAAGCCTAAAACTGGGCCTTCCAAACAGGGGATTAAATTTCTAGTCACCAGCAGCCGCTGCAGACTGCAACACTCCAGAAAACAATCAGAGCATAGCACTACAGAGAGGACTCTCCTGGCACACTCACCCGACATCCTAGGTTAGCAGAAGCAGGGATTCCTTGCTGAAGTAGGTGTGGGAAGAGTGGAGATCTCCCTTGATACAGCGGCAGCTGCAGAGACCGGACAGCAATACACAAGGAAGCAGGGATTCCCTATACTCACTCTCGTGCCAGCTGCAGCAGTCAGGAGCTGAGAGGAGCTCCAGCTTCTTTAAAGAGCCCTTAGTTCTTATGTGGGCTGAATACCTCTTCATATCAGAGGCTTGTGATCTTTCCTGGGAAGGTTTTAGCTCTGCCACAGTGAGTACTACCTCAAGCAGACATCCCTAGTGAAACTCCATATATGCACCCTGCAAATAACTGCTTGGGGTTCACTGGGAGGGAGCTCTCTTTCTGAGTTTGAAAATCTCTCCCTGGAGGGTGGTGGACCACAATCCCACATACCACATCCATATGTGCACCTACCTACTCTCACAAACCTACCTTTTTGTTGCAACACAAGTCATCTCGAAACCCATTCCATCCGAGGCGCATGGTCTAGCCGCTATCGAGTGAGGTAGCACAGAGAAGGAGCTCCACTGCTGATCAGTGTAAACCAACACTTATACCAGCAGCCATGAACTTATTCAGAACCCATCGGATCTAGCTGTGTAGCCGGGGAGTGCAGGAGGAAGCCGGAGCTCTTCATTGCACTGCTGGAGGCTCGGAGAGACATCCCACGATCTGAGGCCTAGGGGTGCTGTGGAGCCAGGAGCTAAATTTCCGGGCATCGCGGCTGTGGCTGCCCGCTACTTTCCTGCAAGCAGCCAGAGAGGGGAAATGGAGTGCTGTCTACCCCCCCTGCACACCATAGAGCTTGCTATGAGGAGACGGAGGAGAGATCATCCTTCAGGAGGCGAGCAGTGGGACCTGACCCAATTGCCAGTGATCTATTAGAAAGGGTGTTCAGTACAGGTGGGGGTGTGAGAACTGACAGACACATCCGCCTGTCCACAGACAACGTGGATCACCTAATGTTTCAAGAAATGAACCAAGCATGATTTTCACCTAACTTCTGCACGCCCTATTGCAGCTTCCACTGATTAGTTAGTATACTGGCAATTTTTACTCATATGTGACAAATCATAGATTTATACCAAAGACCACACTGTGCCCTAAAGGTGCTGCTGCTGATGGTGATGCTCTCCTTCTTCCAAAACAAACATTTTCTAAAGCACAAGAAACATCAGTAGCTCTACATCTTTTCCTTGGAGAAGGTCCGTGCTTGGCTATCCTGTTCATTTGGTTGGATTTTTCCTTCGTAAACTTTATAACATTGTTTTTAAAACAAGCAGCACACCTGCTGTCTTGCATAGCAAAAATTTTGGTAGCTCCAAAATGGTTCCTTGGCCCATGCATGAGTGTTGTCTTCACCTGGCAGAATTTCTCCTTGTAAAGTTTATGACATTGCTTTGAAAACAAGCGGCACAACTGCTGCCTTGTGTAGCAAAAGTTTTGAAAGCTCTACACTATACTATGGCCTGTTTCATAGGCATGAAGTCATTATACCCCCCCACTACAACCACAATCCGGAGTACATTATGAAAGTTATTATGCCCCCCACTTCCACAACCATAATCCCAGGACATGTCGGAGGGACGACCTCTACTTGGACTAAGTGAGATGTCTAGTAACACACCAAGACCTTTGTTTGCAGATCCTTCCCTAAAGTTTACTGATTTGTAATATTTTCTTTTTTAACAAGTGCAAAAAGAATGTTATATAGTGTTGCCATAAGAAGTGCTTCTTAAAGGGGTTGTCTCACGGCAAACATCAAAAGTTTACATTAGCCCATTCCCCCTGTCACCCCCCTGGCATAAAATAGCATTTTAAAGCAGTTTTTAAACCGCTTGCTACTCATCGATGTGATGAAAGATGAACTTATAAAATTCTTCTCCCAAGATGGCCGCCGGTCCTTTCCCAGGGATGCACTGCGGTTTTCTCCCATGGTGCACCGCAAGTCTTCTCCCATGGTGCACCATGGGCTCTGTGCGTTCCATTGCCGATTCCAGCCTCCTGATTGTCTGGAATCGGCACATGTGACAGGGCGGAGCTACGCGATGACGCGTAGAAGGGGGTGGAGCCAGAACGCCGCTTGGGCCCGGACCGTCCAGAAGGTAGAAGACCCTTCTGCGCAAGCGTGTCTAAAAAAGCAAGAAGACCCCGAAATTAGACGGAGCCATGGAGACGGGGACGCCAGCAACGGAGCAGGTAAGTGAATAACTTCTGTATGGCTCATATTTATTGCACGATGTATATTACAAAGTGCATTATTATGGCCATACAGAAGTGTATAACCCCACTTGCTTTCGTGAGACAACCCCTTTTAACTGTTTGCTATTTTTTATTACAAAAATGTAAAATAGAGGAAAAGTCTGGTTCTTTGCCAAGAGAATTAAGTATGATACATTTTTTTTAAATTTTGAGGCTTGCCCAGCATCATGAAAAGTTTGGGGATTAAAGACAAGACCTGTTAAAGGGGTTGTAGCAAACATGCAAGATATTCCCTATGGAAGTTCTGAAATGCTTCCACATGCCCTGATATCTACAATTATAAAATGATAGTTATTATCAGCAAGAGTCAACAGGACTACAGAGAAATACTGTTCTTTAGAAATATTGGGACCTTAATATTTCAAACAAACTTGTTTGTTGTCTAGTGCCCTATGTAGTTTGGAAACTGTGTGGCAGCCTGGAATCCCTTGACAATGTCCATCCAGTCTAGACAAGAGGGTGGAGCCATCACCAACATCTTCAGATGCTGCCAAATAATGCTGCAGTTGTTTCCGATAATCCCCATTTCATTGAGATAACCAGTAGGAATTTAAAAAAAACAGAACAGCCTATGCATAATTGCTATCGGCACATCCATAGCATCGGTACTATGAAATATAACATTATTTATTCAGCACAGTAAATTCTGTAAAAGAAAATGGTACCAATAAAAACATGCCTGATTGACTGAAAAATAAAAACACTCTGGTCTTGAAATGTGGTGTAAAAAATCATTTTTTTGTAAAAAAAAAAAAGTGTTACTAATATGCAAAAGTGGTAAACATAATGAAACTATAAATTTGGTGTTATTATAATTGTTATTACCCCATGAATAGAGGTAACATAATATTTATACTACATGGGGAAAACCATAAAAATAAATCACAAAAAATAATGCTGAAATAGTTTTTTTTTTCATTGCCCCCCCCCCACTCCCACCAGCAAAAAGTTATTCAATTACTTATAAAAACATGAACTCGTCCTACAAAATACAACACATCATACTGCTACATTGACACAAAATAAAAAGTTATGACCATTAGGACACAAAAGCGAATATGTTTTACATGTCTCAAGGCTAAATTTAGTTATATCACTGAAGAGTTAAAAATACACTTAAGACGACTTAGTTCTGTGTCAAATATATTTACATGACACATAAATTCAAAATCCCCAATAAGAAAAAAAGTTTTTCAAAAGGCTTTTCCAATTTGAACATGATTGCTAGGGGGTTAATTCTTTTCATAATATTTAATATTTACTATTGTAAATACCAATTTGGGTAATTTGTCACTGTTTCTGGACCTTGGTTTGTGACAGTCTATGAATTCTACTGTATTTTTTATATTAATATGATTTTGTAGTATATTAAATGGTCTTTTTATCAGCATATATTAAATTTTCAGAAATTTAATAACATATACACATCATTAAACACCTAAAGCACTTTGAGCAAGAAACAATCTTCAGAGCCATTATCCAATTCTTGCTGTTGTAGGATCTTGTTCTCCTTATATAACTGATTTAATTAATTTTATATAACCTTGTTTGTATTTACTACTCCGAACATTGTGGATAATAAATGAACATTGATTTTCTTTGCCACAAAATCTAAGGAACACAAGGACTTAATGTAATATTTCAGCCATAGAATTGTCCATTGACCCTAAAATGTTGCTAAACCCTTGGTAATATATAAAAATCACATAACTGAAATGCCATTGTTTTGTTTATGTCACTGTTCCGACCAAGAGTTCTTATTTTTTTCCCTTAGTAGTCACAAACTGCAAGTCTGCCAATGTATCCCATAAAAGCAAGCTGAGATAAATGTAGCACTTTGGGAGCCATTTAAAAGGCTTGGAGGAAGCACAGACAATGTACTGTTTTGTGACTTATTTTTATGCTTTATTTTAAATACTTATCGTCTTCAACCTGATGTTTTATTTTAGTGACAATGTGGGAATCTGTGGAGACATGCAAAACTAGAATATTTGACTATATCACTTCTTCAATCTGAAATAATTTAAAGAGCTGCATTTCCTGCAGCTGGGTAACTGTTTACAAACAAATAGATGTAATAATGATGTATAGTATAGATTTATTTGTGGTGATGATACCCTTGAGAGATATTATCTAACAAATGAGTTAGTATCCATTTTTTCATAGCATTATTAGATCATTAAAAGAAAACTACAGTATAAGGAACTGCATATAAATGGGCTTTTAGAATATACGAAAAGCTTTTATACTAACTTCGCTTTGCATCTCAGACATTATACAGGATATCCCACACATGTCTGAAACATAAGGGTCCCCTTCTGGGACCTGCACCTATTTCTAGAAAGAGGCTGCCCTGTCCCAGTTCCAAATCATTTTTCGATTTGTCTAGATATTGCTGCTACATGCCTTTTATGGTGCCCCCTGCCCTCAGAGCTCTAACCTTATGCGTCCAGTGCAGGTGAGAGGAAGCGCTTCTAGTATGCTGATTCTTATTACCTGCCTGCACAATTGTAGGAATCTCTATGAAGTTCATGTACAAGAGTATCCACAAGATGCGACTTAAGGCATGTGTGGCAACTCAAGTGGGACACGTTAGGTGGATGCTCTGAGTTGGAAATATACAACACTAGGGGGCATCATAACAAATATGTTACAGATATATTTAGACACAAAAGCAGCTTTTAAAAAGGATTCCTCTTGAAAAATTGTAAATACAGCTATAGCAATGAGAAAAAACTAAGTATATCCTCTTTGAATTCTATGGTCAGATGAACAACAAGACATGATAAGTTACACAGTGTCATTATTTATGTAACAAAAACTAGGCCAAGATGCAAAATAGTATGTGACAAATGAAGTCCACCCCATAAATCAGCAGCTTGTAAAACCACCTTTAGCAGCAATAACTTGAAATAATCATTTTCTTTATGACCTTATCAGTATCTCACATCATTCTTGTGGAATCTTGGCCCACTCTTTACAACATTGCTTTAGTTAATTGAGGTTTGCTGATATTCATTTGTGCACCACTTTCTTTAGGTCCCACCACAGCATTTCAATTGGGTTGGGTCTAGACTTTGACTGGACCATTGCAGCATCTTGATTCTTTTATGTTTCAGCCATTCTGATGCAGATTTGCTGGTGTGCTTGGGGTCATTTACCTGTAGAATTACACTGTTCCATGCAAACTTTAGCTTGTGGATAGATGGCCTCATGTTTGACTCTAGAGTACTTTGGTATACAGAGGAGTTCATGGTTGACTCAATGAATACTAGGTGCCCAGGTCCTTTGGCTGTAAAATAAAACCAAGTTATCCCTCTTCCATCATGCTTAACAGTTGGTATGAAGTATTTGTGCTAATATGCTGTGATTGGCTTTTGCCAAACAAGGTGCTGGGCATTATGGGCAAACATCTCCACTTTGGTCTTATCTGTCTAAAGAAAATTGTTCCAGATGTCTTGTGGTTTTGTGCAAATGGAACTTTGCAAACTTTAGTCATGCTGCCATGCTCTTTTTAGAAATAAGAGACTTTCCCCTGACAACCCTTCTAAAACAGCGATACTTGTTCAGTTTTTTTTCTAATTGTACCATCATGAACTTGAACACTTAACACGCTAACGTAGACCTTTAGAGTCTGAGAAGGAGCTTGTTGGTTTGTTGCAGTTTCATTGAGCATTGCATGGTCTGACCTTGGGGTGAATTTACTGGGATGTCTACAACTGGGAAGATTGTCAACTGTCTTGAATGTTTTCCACTTGTAAATAGTCTTTCTCATGGTAGAATGATGAACTTTAAAATATTTGGAAATGGCCTAATAACCTTTTCCAAATTGATGGGCAGCAATAATTGCTTCTTGGCAGGTGGATTAGCCCAATTCATGTGCGACCCAATTTGTGTGCATATTTTACAACATGGATTCTGTGCAGAATCTGGGTCCATAATGCAAATTTTTTGGACAATGCAGATTTCCAATCCACAGTATATGAACTATTGCACAGATTTTCATTGAACGCAAAAGGATAGTAAAAAGACCCAGATTCTGATGCAGATTCTGGCATATAATCCACAGCAGAATCTGTGTCCAGGAAACCTTGCGAAAAAGGTGTTGATGCACATTCCAAATTTTTATTTTGGGTCCGTATTTTTCATCCACTTTTCTTTTTTGTAAATTCTTTTTTTTTCATTAAGATTACAAGTTTACAGGTTAATTTCAGCATTTGTTACATTTCTAATATAAACTTGTACGGACATCTTTTTGTAGATTATAAAAGTAAATTTGTAACTTTTACAGGAATAGGAAAGGGGGGCATGGAAAGGAGTAGGGAGAGGGGAAGGCAAGAGTGGGGGGTAGTGGAGGAGAGACGTATGTAGTACAAGAGATCAAGAGATAAATTGTGTCTATGTAATAGACAGTACCTGAAATATTGAGGAAGAAGAATAGGAAAGATTGACTTATATAGCACCGAGGATGCCTAGGATCCCAGTCTGCCCTGTACATAGGTGGAAGATGTAGAAGTGAGATCCTCTCGACCAAGGCCCCTAGATACTTCTAAATTTCCCATGGGATCTATTTACCCAGCTCGCTAACTCCTCGAATCTACGTATTTCAGTCACCTTCACCAACCATTGAGTAGCTGTGGGTGCTATGGGCTGGAGCCACAGGAGGGGAATTAAAGTTTTAGCTTCAAAAATAAGTTGTGTGATTAGGTTGGTTTTAGAAGGCTTATAGTCAGCCGAAGGTTTCAACAGCCCATACGGTCATTGCAATGCCAGCACAAGTTTGACTTTGATAGTTTGTAGGCAAAGAGCCAGTTCAGTGACGTATACCATTGTGTCAAAAGTTTATGATGATTTTCTTGTAGTCTGATGCATCTAGAATGACCATGTGAGCTACCCAGAACCGACTGTAGCTCTTTATCTGTTAGTTTTATGTTGAGCTCCTTTCCCAAGAAAAGATGTATCTTAGCATAGGGGTGTCCCGTGGGTAATGAATTTCCTTTTTAGGAGTGAGATTTTCCTGCTGTGACTGCATTGCGCTGAGATAATTCATCCAAAATTTTTTAAACCAAAGCAGGCATTGAAACATAAATACCTTTCCTCTTTTTTGTTAAATATACTCTTGGTTTTATTTTAAAAATGGATAACAACTATTGAACAAATGCTGAGAGGTGAACGAGGGCTAAAGCCCCATTTACACGGGACGAATATCAGGCAAATGACTCACGACACTTGTCCCCACATGCACTCACTCCCGTGCTGTTGGACAGGAGCAAGTATCGTTGGCTTGCAGTGGGGTGGCTGGAGGAGATTTTACTCCTCTCTTTCCCCGCCCCTCTCCATTGACAACACAGTGAACGTTCAGTACTGAATGGCTGCTGTTTACACTGAGCGATCATCCTTCAGCTCATCTTTCATCATTTAGACTGCATAAACGATGAAAGATGAGCTGAACGATGATCGTTCAGTGTAAACAGCACCCGTTCAGTACTGAACGGCGGCTGTGTTAACTGAATGGAGAGGAGTGGGATCGAGCGAGCAGTGAAATCTCTTCCAGCTGCCCCACCTCCCTGCTGGCTGCTCTGTCAGAGAGCTAGTGATACCCACTCCTGTGTAACAGCACAAGAGCGAGTATGTGCGGGGATGAGTGTCGGGTATCATTTGCCCGACATTCGTCCCATGTAAATGGGGCTTAAGGCTTCTCTCGCCTTCCTGTTTACTTTTGTTTGCTCTTATTACGCTCAGTTCTTTTACCACAGTATAAGGGCTTAGTCACACGGGTGCATCGGCGCAATGAAGCCGGTCACATGTTCTTTCTTCCGGCGCTGCAGAGAGACGTCCGTCCTGAAGTGCGGCCGTCTTCTTCCTGCAATAACACGGGCGCCGATGTGCCCATGTGACTAAGCCCTAATTAAAGCAAGTTCTTTAATATGACACTGCATTTTTCTTAATAATCACAATACATGAATGTAAAAGATCCAGTACAGTATGAAGCTTCAAACCCTCTGGGAAGAAAAATCACTAATTAATTGCAGTAAGATTATAGTGCCGTCTAAAGCTTTAGTGTAAAAATTCTAATGACCTTTGTTTTGCCTTAGAGGTTTTATTGAAAACCATTTTGATAACTGTGTAGTTCAGTAATTCAACAGTAAGTCATTAAACAAATTAGAGAGTTTCTGCTTTTGGCATTATTCACATCTTCAAAGCAAGGTACAGGTCACTTACACATGAGCAAACGTATAACTATAAGGCCAGGCTCACACGAATGGGTCGGGTTCCGCATGTAGATCCTGCAGTAGAAGACCTGTGATCCAATGCCGAAAGTAATTGCGTTTGGTCACAGAAGATCACTGATACACTTTCCACATGGTTGTACGCATATGCATAGCGTATTGTTTGCACGGAATAAAAACTCTTGAGCAGGAAATTACATTAGAGCATCGCACAGCCAACTGCCCAGGCCAAAATTAATTTGATTCTCTCTCTCTCTTTTCCAGCCAGAATTCAAGCTTTTCTATGTATTCTCATGCCAAGTTCTAAGCGATTCCGCTGCTCATACGCAATATCAATGTTGACAATGTTACAATTGTTACATATTACAATGTTGACTTTAATGGAGGCTGTCCAAGCGGAATCTGTGTTAAAATGAAACATGTAGCGATTTTTCTTCCACTTGTTGAATACGCAATTCGTACCCAAAAGTGTGAATGAAAATTCAAACATACATGACTTTCAATGCCCGCATTTTACCATGGATCTTCCCAGCAGATGTTGATCATGGAATCCGCAATTCAAATCCGGTCATGTGAGACGGGAGGCCTATGTTATAAATACTATACTTTCATTCAAGAGTCATAACATAATTATTCCTATCTGGTGTTTTAATAATCAATATCTTGTTGTTTTCTAAAATAATGAAATCTAAAGGCAACATTGAATCATTGTTTTTTAATTTATATTAAATATAATGTTAGACATTTCTATTGGTTCACACAAAGACAGCAATTTTTTTTACTGGTACATGTGGTTTTTAGATATGTTTTTGGGTGCTGTTTTTTTCATTTACACATTTTTACATGATATGATATTTTTTCTGGAATTATTTCTTCCTATAATGAAACCTATACAAAACACCAGTAGCAAAACAGCAAACCTACAGCCTGCTGCACTTGCAAAATAATGCCTCTGACTCAAAAATTCACAATAAATCAAAGGAAAAAAATTCAATCAAGAAAAATATACACTCTTTGTAGTTTGTGTCAAATTTTTTATGGACTAACAGCCAGGCCCAGATTGGTAATCTTCTCAAGCATGTAGATTTCTAGTGGACCATGCTGTTTGTTGACATAGTGTGCGCTCATCCCAGTCTCTTTAAATGCAAAAATTGATATATTTTTTTTAATATATTACAACTATCTGATATACCTGGTTTCACATGAGTTAATTTGGTACAGGTGTTTACTTGTTGTTCACAGGGAAATTTTATGCAGTCATGGTTACTTCAGAGGAACCAAGCAATAAAATATGTTCATCATTCTGCATGGTTCTTCGAGCTACAAAGGAAACACCATGTGGAGGTGACCATGCATCGTTGTTCTTATGTTTATCTCATTTTTTTGTGTTTTAGGACATGTTACCACATTAACTGTGTATTCTCTGAGATAGGGCTAGAACTTGTTCATGAACGTCAAAGTGACCATTGCTCAAATTATCACCGCAAAATCGAAGCCATTTAACCAGCCTCCCTTGTTGACCAAAGGCATGATGCAAATTGTTATTATTGTGATAAACTTAAAAGTAAAATATTTTTCCTGTTGCCACCAACTGACAAACACAACCAGACGTCATCAGTTTTAACATTTGCTCCCTGTAACTTTCTTCTGTTAAATAATTACCACCTTTCCTATCATCAGTCCAGTTTCTTAATCTCTGCCAACTGCTCAGTATGTGGTTGACAATCATACACGAATGTAGTTGCTTCTAGTAAGGTTTCCATGAAGTAAATAAGGCAAAGAGTGGAATAGACAGAAACCAAGCGCTGCGGAATAAGTTGGCGCTATACAAATATAGATTATTATTAAACCATCCAAAGGAATATTTGCTACTTTGTATGGAAAAACGCGTCCATCAATAATAATGCATTTAATAGACATTTTGTTTAGAAATAAGTTTAGATAGGAAAGATTTAATAGTTCAATGGGAAATAGGTTTAGTTGTACATACCGAATTTTCAAGATTCTCGTTTTGATTATGAATTATTGTGATTGGACACTGAATTTTTCATAAAGGCCTTCTTAGTACACCTCCATGACCTGAAGGTAGTTGTTACGGACACAGAGTGTGGACCCACTGGACCAACCAACCAGTTAGGCTTTGGGCTAGTACCATTATGGTTGACAGCTGCCCCCCTGGTGGGGTAGAGATGGCACTTGTCATGGTGGGTCTACCAACTCCTCCCCTGAAGAACATGCGTAACCCTAGCCAAGGCACCGCTAGGCCTCTTACAGGCAATGCTGTGACAGCGGTTACCTGATTAAGTGCTGTGGTGGATCTGAAGAGTTGTCATGGGTGATGCCACCGTTTCTTTACTCCATTGGATGTCTGAAAGGCAAATAAGAGAGTCTACGCACAGTTGAATTAGGAAGCCTCAGTCACTGGCAGTGAGTGGAACTTTACTTCTCCACCTTACAACTTTACCCACTAGTGCAGGAAGAACAGTTCAATGAGGTCAGGAAGGAGAACACAGGATGAAACTGGGCCTACAGTCTAGGTTATCTGTATGACTCTGCTCCTGGACACACACACTCCAGGACACAGAATGACACTGGGCCTACAGTCTTAGTTATCTGTATGACTCCACTCCTGGACACACACACCAGAGGAGGACACAACACTCCACTGATACTCACTTGCAGGTGGATACTTGGACACTTCATGGCGGCTCCTTCTCTCACTCTCAGTCAAAGTAGTGGTCCTGGAGTTGAAACATCAGGGTACCTCTCCTCAGCTTCCATTCTTCACCACGTGAGGGTTGAAGGTACCCCCATGTGGCTGGCACTCTTCCTCCACACTCTACTGTTGAAGAAAAGGAACTCTGAACTCCCACCCTACACTCCTATTTATACCTTATAAACCCACGTGTCATGACAATTGGTTACAATTTCTAGACATATCTCAGACATTCATAGACATTAACCTCTTACATGCTGCAGCTGTGCAATACACATAACTAAAGACAAGACAACCTGCACAGTGCATCCACATTGAAGATATGACAGGTCTGATAATTATGGAAGGGCCAGATATATGTACTTCGGGCCACTACAGAAAGATAGAAGAGCCCCTGCCTAATAGTGGGATAGGCATCCTGACAAGAATGATCCCACAGCCTTCACTTCGGGGCTGACTATGTCTGATCGGACACAAAAGAGAGGTACGGGGCACAGGACACACCAATAACACAGGACAGGGCTGTATAAACCATGGAACTGGAAATGTACCAAGAC